>NC_069504.1:894978936-895578936 GCF_027579735.1 Bombina bombina
TAAAAGGGATTTAACTGGCAGTGTGAGAGGGAGTCTCTATTTACTCTCAGGCCTCCGGATCCTCTGTGCCCGTTTGTTGTCTTTGACCACACTGTGACTGCTTCCAGACCTGCTTGCTGGATTTACCCCTTAACTGCCCGTGAGTACTTCTGCCTGCCTGAACTCCTTAATCCTTGCCTGCCAGACCTGCTTGCTGGATTTACCCTTTAACTGCCTGTGAGTACTTCTGCCTGCCTGAACTCCTTAATCCTTGCCTGCCAGACCTGCTTGCTGGATTTACCCTTTAACTGCATGTGAGTACTTATGGCTGCCTGAACTACTTAACCTCTGCCTGCCTGTGTGAACTCCTTAACCTCTGCCTGCCAGACCTGCTTGCTGGATTTACCCTTTAACTGCCTGTGAGTACTTATGGCTGCCTGAACTACTTAACCTCTGCCTGCCTGTGTGAACTCCTTAACCTCTGCCTGCCAGATCTGCTTGCTGGTTTACCATCTTTCTTATCCTTCCCTGCCTGATCAATGCCTGCCTGATCTGCCTGCTGGAGTTAATCTCTGTACCTCTGCATGTGAGTTTTTACTTTGTCTGCTCAGCCTCATCTATCTGTGCCACAGTTGTCTCTGGGGGTCACGTCCTAGAATATATTCAGTGTGCCAGAGTGTGATATTTACTTCACTCCAGCCTTTGGGTTTACTTCGGGACTGATTCCTATCTGGCAGCTCCTTTGTTGCTGAGCGCAAATGCCATTTTTCAAATATCATTACTAAAGATACAATATTTTTATTAAGTATTATGCTGGGTTACATTTTTATGTGCTGCAATATTATTATTTACTATTGTTCTACAAGTAGGTTTTCCCTTTAATACTTATTGCCCAAGGTTGTCATATGTCTCAGATATAATTCTACAAGGTCCCAGTTACATTGTGTCCAAACATTTTAATTATTGTTTTACTTCTACAGTATTTAAAGTAAAACAAAATGGTCATTGTCTTCATTTATTTTATTTGTCTGTGTATTCTTTAATGGATCAATACTACCTTACATTATCCTTTAGAGGGTAGATAATTTATTTTTGCAGGATTGTTACCAGTTATTTTTATTATTATACTTTATTTATAAAGCGCCAACATATTCCGCAGCACTGTCCATGTGTAGTTCAGCTTTACAATTCCTGAGGCTTTAAAATAATTTTCAAAGAGTTAACCAATTAAACAGGATGTTTAATTTACCAGCTTCTAATGTAGAGCTTTGGGAAACTTTCCCAGTGGTGAATGGCGCTATTTGGTTTAGCCAAACGCACTACTATTTTCTTAGAGAATAGTACATTTTTCAAGAACATATAGACATGAAATTGGTAACCTTTCATTAAAAGGCCATTTCAACAAGCATTGCTTTTGTAGCTGTTGTGTCTGCTCTTTGGTTTTCCAATTGTCTTTTCAGAAGACTCTGTGGATGAAAATTTTCAAAATTGGTTGAAACTTCAAAAGTTGACTAATACACTTTTTTAACAACAAAGTCACGGTTTCAGTGTAAATAATCTGGTGAGAGATTCCTTTGAGTTAAAAAGTTCAATTTATTGAATACATCATATAAAAATGAAAAAGGCACAGCAGACAGGTACTGCAGCTGACGCGTTTCCTGCCTCAAGGGCACTTCATCAGAGCTGGTTTGCCTTTTACTTAAAAAAATCACAGTCCCTTGGCAAACAGTCGAGCATTTCAAGCAATAACACCCACACCAACGACTCACTGTGTCCCACATGTTGCGGCTAGTGTGAGGATGTTGTAAGATATCATAGATCCCAAGCAGTCAATATAAGCAGAATTGAGGCTTACCCGTTTAGTCTTGAAAATGGAAGTTCAGAAAAGTTGTGTTCTGAAATTACTCACCGCTATTCCAAATGCGGTAGTACGTTTCTGTCTGCTGTGCAGCACTTGCACTCACAGCGTGTAGCCTCACTCTTGTAATTTATTACCTGCTGATACACCTGAGTTTTAGCTCTGATGAAGTGTCCTTGAGGCAGGAAACGCGTCAGCTGTTTGCCTACTTGCTGTGCCCTGTGAAACTTTTATGGATATCGCAATAAAGTGTATGTTTCTCTTGTAAGGTGTATCCAGTCCACGGGTTCATCCATTACTTGTGGGATATTCTCCTTCCCAACAGGAAGTTGCAAGAGGACACCCACAGCAGAGCTGTCTATATAGCTCCTCCCCTAACTGCCACCCCAGTCATTCTCTTGCAACTCTCAACAAGAAAGGAAGTATCAAGAGATATGTGGTGACTTAGTGTAGTTTTACCTTCAATCAAGAGTTTGTTATTTTTAAATGGTACCGGCGTTGTACTGTTTTACTCTCAGGAAGAAATTAGAAGAAGAGTTCTGCCTGGAGATTTGATGATCTTAGCGGTTTGTAACTAAGGTCCACTGCTGTTCTCACACATAACTGAAGAATATGGGACAACTTCAGTTGGGGGAACGGCCTGCAGATTACCTGCTTTGAGGTATGTTCAGTATTTTTATTTCTAGAGAGATTAAATGAGTTCTAGAAAATGCTGACAGAGCCTTGTGTACTGAGGTAAGCCTGATGCAGTGATTTAACAGCAACTGGGATCATGCTTACAGAACAGGGTAATACTCGTGTTAATATTTTTTCACTGTTTTGCAGTTTGTGTTAGTTTTTTTTCTCTTAAAGGCACAGTAACGTTCTCTCCCCCTCCTGCTTTCAAAAAGATGTTTCCCATAGATGCCGCCATGCGGGACTCGTGGCAGACGGTCCCTAAGGTGGAGGGAGCAGTCTCTACCCTAGCTAAGTGTACAACTATCCCCGTCGAGGACAGTTGTGCTTTCCTAGATCCTATGGATAAAAAATTGGAGGGCCTCCTTAAGAACATTTTTATACATCAAGGTTTTATCCTCCAGCCTCTTGCATGCATAGCCCCAGTTACTGCTGCAGCAGCTTTTTGGTTCGAGTCTCTTGAGGAGGCTCTGCAGGTAGAGACCCCGTTAGACGATATTCTAGACAGGATTAAAGCTCTTAAGTTAGCTAATTCCTTTATTTCTGACGCTGTTTTTCAGTTAACCAAACTAACGGCTAAGAATTCAGGTTTTGCCATTTTGGCACGTAGGGCGCTATGGCTTAAGTCCTGGTCAGCAGACGTTACTTCAAAGTCTAAACTTCTTAACATCCCCTTCAAGGGACAGACCCTATTCGGGCCTGGTCTGAAGGAGATCATTTCTGATATTACTGGAGGAAAAGGCCACGCCCTTCCTCAGGATAGGTCCAATAAGTTAAGGACCAAACAGAATAATTTTCGTTCTTTTCAAAACTTCAAGAGTGGCGCAACTTCAACTTCCTCTAATGCAAAACAAGAGGGAAATTTCGCCCAGTCCAAACCAGTCTGGAGACCTAACCAGGCTTGGAACAAGGGGAAGCAGGCCAAGAAACCTGCGGCTGCCTCTAAGACAGCATGAAGGAGTAGCCCCCGATCCGAAACCGGATCTAGTGAGGGGCAGACTTTCTCTCTTCGCCCAGGCTTGGGCAAGAGACGTCCAGGATCCCTGGGCACTAGAGATTGTTTCCCAGGGATATCTTCTGGAATTCAAAGGGTCATCTCCAAAGGGGAGATTTCATCTCTCACAACTATCTGTAAACCAGATAAAAAGAGAGGCATTCTTACGTTGCGTTCAAGACCTACTTGTTATGGGAGTGATCCACCCAGTTCCAAGAGAGGAACAGGGGCTGGGTTTCTATTCAAACCTGTTTATAGTTCCCAAAAAAGAGGGAACTTTCAGACCTATCTTGGATCTCAAGATCCTAAACAAATTTCTCAGGGTCCCATCCTTCAAGATGGAGACAATCCGAACCATCCTCCCTATGATCCAGGAGGGTCAATATATGACTACAGTGGACTTAAAGGATGCTTATCTCCACATTCCGATTCACAGAGATCATCATCAGTTCCTCAGGTTCGCCTTCCTAGACAGGCATTACCAGTTTGTGGCTCTTCCCTTCGGGTTAGCCACGGCACCAAGAATCTTTACGAAGGTTCTAGGGTCCCTTCTGGCAGTTCTAAGGCCGCGGGGCATAGCGGTAGCCCCTTACCTAGACGACATCCTGATTCAGGCGTCGACTTTTCAAATCGCCAAGTCCCATACAGACATTGTTCTGGCCTTTCTGAGGTCTCATGGGTGGAAAGTGAACATAGAAAAGGGTTCTCTCTCTCCTCTCACAAGAGTTTCCTTCCTAGGAACTCTAATAGATTCAGTAGAAATGAAAATGTTTCTGACAGAAGTCAGGATATCAAAGCTTCTAACCTCTTGCCGTGCTCTTCATTCCACTTCTCGGCCATCAGTGGCTCAGTGTATGGAAATGATCGGCCTAATGGTAGCGGCAATGGACATAGTTCTGTTTGCCCGCCTACATCTCGGACCACTGCAGCTTTGCATGCTCAACCAGTGGAATGGGGACTACACAGATTTGTCTCCTCTGTTAGATCTGGATCAAGAGACCAGGGATTCTCTTCTCTGGTGGTTATCTCTGGTCCATCTGGCCAGGGGAATGAGTTTCCGCAGGCCAGAGTGGACTATAGTGACGACAGATGCCAGCCTTCTGGGCTGGGGCGCAGTCTGGAACTCCCTGAAGGCTCAGGGTTCGTGGACTCAGGAGGAAGCCCTCCTTCCGATAAACATTCTGGAACTAAGAGCTGATTCATCTATGGGGCAAACCAGAACTGGATCTGATAGCATCTCGTCAGAACGCCAAGCTTCCTCGTTACAGGTCCAGGTCAAGGGATCCCTAGGCAACGCTGATAGATGTTCTAGCAGCGCCCTGGTCCTTCAGCCTGGCTTATGTGTTTCCACCATTTCCTCTCCTCCCTCGTCTGATTGCCAAGATCAAGCAGGAGAGAGCTTCAGTGATTTTGATAGCACCTGCGTGGCCACGCAGGACTTGGTATGCAGATCTGGTGGACATGTCATCTTTCCCACCATGGACTCTGCCGCTGAGGCAGGACCTTCTACTCCAAGGTCCATTCAAACATCCAAATCTAGTTTCTCTGCGTCTGACTGCTTGGAGATTGAACGCTTGATCTTTTTAAAGCGTAGTTTCTCCGAGTCGGTCATTGATACCTTGATTCAGGCTCGAAAGCCTGTCACCAGGAAAATCTATCATAAGATATGGTGTAAATATCTTCATTGGTGTGAATACAAGGGTTACTCGTGGAGTAAGGTCAGGATTCCTAGGATACTATCTTTTCTCCAAGATGGATTGGAAAAGGGATTATCGGCTAGTTCCCTAAAGGGACAGATTTCTGCTCTGTCTATTCTTTTACACAAGCACCTGGATGATGTTCCAGACGTTCAGGCGTTTTGTCAGGCTTTGGTTAGAATCAGGCCTGTGTTTAAACCTGTTGCTCCGCCATGGAGTTTAAATTTAGTTCTTAAGGTTCTTCAAGGGGTTCCGTTTGAACCCTTGCATTCCATAGATATCAAGCTGTTATCTTGGAAAGTTCTGTTTTTAGTAGATATCTCTTCGGCTCGAAGAGTTTCAGAGTTATCTGCCTTGCAGTGTGATTCCCCTTATCTGATCTTCCATGCAGATAAGGTAGTTTTGCGTACCAAACCTGGATTTCTTCCTAAGGTAGTATCTAATAGGAATATCAATCAGGAAATTGTTGTTCCGTCACTGTGTCCTAATCCTTCTTCAAGGAAGAAACGTCTGTTACACAATCTTGACGTGGTTCGTGCTTTAAAGTTTTATTTGCAAGCTACTAAGGATTTTCGTCAAACATCTGCATTGTTTGTTGTCTACTCTGGAAAGAGGAGAGGCCAAAAGGCTTCGGCAACTTCTCTTTCTTTTTGGCTAAGAAGCATAATCCGTTTGGCTTATGAGACTGCTGGCCAGCAGCCTCCTGAAAGAATTACAGCTCATTCTACTACATCGGTAGCTTCCAAATGCGCTTTTAAAAATGAGGCCTCTGTTGAACAGATTTGTAAGGCGGCAACTTGGTCCTTGCGTCATACTTTTTCCAAATTTTCCAAATTTTATACTTTTGCTTCTTCGGAGGCTATTTTTTGGAGAAAGGTCTTACAGGCAGTGGTGCCTTCCGTACCTGCCTTGTCCCTCCCTTCATCCGTGTCCTAAAGCTTTGGTATTGGTATCCCACAAGTAATGGATGAACCCGTGGACTGGATACACCTTACAAGAGAAAACAAAATTTATGCTTACCTGATAAATTTCTTTCTCTTGTGGTGTATCCAGTCCACGGCCCGCCCTGTCACTTTAAGGCAGGTGTTTTTTATTTTTAAACTACAGTCACCACTGCACCCTATAGTTTCTCCTTTTTTCTTGCTTGTCTTCGGTCGAATAACTGGGGGTGGCAGTTAGGGGAGGAGCTATATAGACAGCTCTGCTGTGGGTGTCCTCTTTCAACTTCCTGTTGGGAAGGAGAATATCCCACAAGTAATGGATGAACCCGTGGACTGGATACACCACAAGAGAAAGAAATTTATTAGGTAAGCATAAATTTTGTTTTTAAACGCAATTTTCTCTCCTGATTCCTTTGACTCTGGAGTGGCAACATTGTTGCTATGGTTTGCCTTTTATGCCGGTTTGACTTTGTTGGCATTAGAACGAGGCTACACGCTGCATTTGAGTTCGGCGTTACATGCCACTAACAGTAGGAAGCGGTCGCTGTTCATGAACGGAGGTCACCATTTGGAAAAGGATTTTCCCTTTAAGACTTCAACAGGACCGCGGTCCGTGTGGTAAGCCTCTTTTCTCCAACTACTATATATTATCGTGAATATTTCACCTGCCCTGTGAAAACCACAATAGTGGGACTCTAAATTGAGTTGTATTCACGGGGAAAGCAATTTAAAGTTATTACATACGTTCGTTCAGTCTATGATATTGTTGGGTTTCGTGTAATACACTTTTTTGTTGTCCCTTTGATGACATAATGCAATTTTATACTTAGTATATGATTTTAGCAGTGCTGACCAGGAGAGCTTTATTTAAGTCATGTTTAGCAAACAATGGAACTGGTCTTACCTTTATCATTATGTAAGGGAAAAATAGAACAAATAGACTTCCTTTTGTCAATTTAGGAACCAAAAATCTTCCTCCTCCTTACAAAGACCTGAATCTTCCTGGAAGTTTAATCCAATTGGAACAAGGCCAAACATTCTATGAGCCTTCTTCCTTTTCCAAATCAGCATGAATGTACGGCCCCAATCCATATTCTTTTCTGGTAAGGGGCAGTTTACGCATTTTTTAGAAGGCCTATTACAGTCTGTCCATGATCTCTGGGTTCTAAATGTTGTTTACAAAAATTACTGAATAGGTTTTAAATCAAGACATTTTTTGAGAAAGGTGTCTTCTGTCTCACGTTCCTAAAGACTTTCTGAATTTTTTTAGCTGTAGTTTAAGTTTTGGAACAAGACCAATGATTTTATTCCATCCTTTTCCATTATTCTCAAGAAAGAGGGAATGTTTGGATCAGTTCTGGACTTAATGTCTTTAAACTAATTTCTCAGAGTTCCTATTTTCAAATTAATAAACATCTGGGCAATTATACCTCTTATTCAACTGGGTCATTTTATGTCAATTTTTAATTTAAAGGATGGCTTGGTTCCTATTCCTAGACATATCCAGTTTCTACGATTTGCCTTTCAGGACCAACTTTCAGTTTGTGGCTCTTCCATTTGGCCTATCTATAGCTCCAAGATTTTTTACAAAGGTTCTGGAAACTCCCTTGTCTGTAATAAGAACTCAAGTAGTTCAGTGGCACTATTCCTGGATGACATATTGGTTCAGGCTCAATTTTTTTTTCTTCAGCTGTATTTCATACCAACATTCTACTGTTGTTTTTTTCTCAGACTTTAGTTTAAAGATTTCTCTTACTCATTTGTTAAGAGTCTCTTTTCTAGGAGTCAACATAGACTCAGTTTCGGATCAGGGATCAAAGCTACAGTCAGTTTGCTCACAACTTTACTAAATTTCCAACCCATCTGTAGCTCAATGTATGGCAGTGTTATGTCTGATTGCAGCATCAGATATTCGTCCTTTTGCATATTTTCATATCAGACCTCTTCTACTTTGCATGTTTTGACAATGGTGAAAAAATGCCTCTCAACTATCTCATAGAATCCTATGAGATTCTTCAGTGAGGCAATCTCTGTCCCAGGGGATAGTTTTCCAAACTATTTTTCTGGGGGTGTCGTTTATTCATCCAACTTGAAAATAATGTCTGTAGACAATATTTTCTGGGATTGGAGTTCAGTCTGGGGTCCAGCAGAGCACAGTGAGTTTGGTTTCCTCAGGAGGCGAGGTTACCAATAATTATCTTGGACAATCTTTACATCTTCTTCTGAAAGGAGAAACTTATCCAAGTTTTCATTCAGACTAAGTTACAGCTGTAGCTTATATCCATCATCAAGGGGGAATTTGCAGTTGAGTAGCAATAATTTAGGAAGTCTCAAGTTTTTTTGTTTGGACACAGAAAAATGTTTTATATTTCACATCCCAGGAAGGTAAGTAATCCATTCCAAGAGATTTTTTTTTCTTTCAAGTAGTTTTCTACTAGATGGTAATGATAATAGATTTAATAAGCAGAGGATGCAGCTTTCTACCCACAAAGTTTCGGGCTAGCCGGAAACAAAAATTAAGAAGCAGCGTTCATAAGACTCCTGCTCCTTAACTTATCAGCCACCTTTTAGGTGGCGGACTGCAATCATCCCGATCCAATCAGGATGCTTGACACCCCTGCGAATGTGCGGGGGGGCGGCATTGCACAAGCATTTCACAAAAAATGCGATTTAAATGCGTGCGATGTTAAATGCAGATAGCGTATGCTTGACATTAAAGGTCAGAGGGACTCATCAGTTTCTTTAGCTTTTTAGCTAAATCTCCTGATTACCAAGGTTTACTTGGAGGTGGGTAGTCTTTTTCAAAATGCATTATTGTCCTTCCATGGATTTTCAAGAATGAGGATTTTATTGAATACATTTGCAAGGTAGCAACATACTTTCTCTAAATTCTACTACTTTGATGTGTTTGGTAGAAAAGTCTTTCAGGCAGCAGTGTCCTGCCCAATTACCTGTGGACGCCACAGTTTGGGTATTAGTTCCCAGGTCTAATGGCATGTGGACTGTCCCTAATGAAAAAAACAAAGATGTTTACCTAATAAATTAATTTCTTTTATGGTGGTACGGGTCCACAAGACTCACCCATTTTCATTTTTTACTTAATTTTTTTCTGGCGGCAGTTCTAGTTTTCACCTGATTTCTTTCATACAGGTGGTGAGAGTCCACAAGCCATTACACATGGGAATTACTCTTCTCTACTACTAGTAGGAGACAAAGATTCCCAAACCCCAAGAGCTCTATAAAACCCCTCCCACCTCACACATACCTCAGTCTTTACTTTGCCTCCTCTGGAGGTGGTTGAAGAATGAAAATGTGCATGTGTTCTTTAGAGAGAGGGGTTTTCAGTCTATGTTGAGGTTCGGTTCCCCTCAGAGTACAGTGCTTGTCAGAGAAATGTATTTGGGATATGGTTTATGATACAATGGTTTTGCATCATGTGAGATCCTTTATAGGCCCTCTGTAATCGGTCGCAGGGAAGTGTCTTCTGCCTCCCTTTATAGATCTACATAGTACTCCTATTCCATAACCTCTGCTGATATGTTTCAGTATTGGTTTGGCTGTCTGCTACCTATTTGATAGTGGACGAGTGTCTATGGGTAAGTATATTTTATTTTATTATATTATATAGACACTCATTTAGCCTTATTATGGGCACTTTTACATTTTTAAAACTTTTTCTATATATGTAATTATATATGGCCCAGGTACAGACCCTCCACTATTCCTCTTGCTTTGCGTGCATCGTTCTTTTTTGGGGGCTTTGTTTTTGCACATTGAGTTACGCTAGTTGGATTAGCGCATGTTCCTTAACCTTCTAGGAGTTGCAGATTAGTTGCACGCAGCTGGTACCGTACGTGAGGTTAGCGCACGTTTATTTGGTTAATGGCGTTGAGTTTTTGGCAGATGCTTAGTTTGGCTTAGCGTGCTTTGTCTCTGTAAAGCTGCTTAGGTGGGAGGGGGTATACATTTTTTTCTTCCTCAGGAGCCTTTCTTAAGGGGTTTTATAGTATTTATTGCATTGCTTTGCTATATGCTATGATGGAGCAGCAAAAATATGTCCCTAAATTTACCCTAGAGTATCCTGAACACATTTCTAACATTATTAGGTGTGCTTATTGTAAAAAATGCTGAAGTGCTTACTTCAGCTCATTTATGTGGCTCATGTTTAGATTTGTTGATGCATACAGACCAATCTAATGATGTTTCTTTGTGTACTAATGCACCTATAATACTCATTACAAGTTAATGCTGATGTGGTGCCTCCTGCTATGAAGTCATTAATCAATGCTGCTGTCTCTGAGGTTTTGGCTGCTCTCCTGCCTTCAAATAAGCATAAAAGGTCAGTTCATATTTTACCTTCTACAAGTGCTATGTGCCCTGATCCAAGGGATACTGAAGGGATACTGTGGTATCTTCAGATGGTGAAGTTTCCTCTGGGAATAAGGTTTCCTCATCTGAAGTAGAACCTGCTTTCTTTCATGTAATTAGCAAGAGTCCATGAGCTAGTGACGTATGGGATATACATTCCTACCAGGAGGGGCAAAGTTTCCCAAACCTTAAAATGCCTATAAATACACCCCTCACCACACCCACAATTCAGTTTTACAAACTTTGCCTCCGATGGAGGTGGTGAAGTAAGTTTGTGCTAGATTCTACGTTGATATGCGCTCCGCAGCAAGTTGGAGCCCGGTTTTCCTCTCAGCGTGCAGTGAATGTCAGAGGGATGTGAGGAGAGTATTGCCTATTTGAATGCAGTGATCTCCTTCTACGGGGTCTATTTCATAGGTTCTCTGTTATCGGTCGTAGAGATTCATCTCTTACCTCCCTTTTCAGATCGACGATATACTCTTATATATACCATTACCTCTGCTGATTCTCGTTTCAGTACTGGTTTGGCTTTCTACAAACATGTAGATGAGTGTCCTGGGTAAGTAAATCTTATTTTCTGTGACACTCTAAGCTATGGTTGGGCACTTTGTTTATAAAGTTCTAAATATATGTATTCAAACATTTATTTGCCTTGACTCAGAATGTTCAACTTTCCTTATTTTCAGACAGTCAGTTTCATATTTGGGATAATGCATTTGAATTAATCATTTTTTTCTTACCTTCAAAAATGTGACTCTTTTTTCCCTGTGGGCTGTTAGGCTCGCTGGGGCTGAAAATGCTTCATTTTATTGCGTCATTCTTGGCGCTGACTTTTTTGGCGCAAAAATTATTTTCCGTTTCCGGCGTCATACGTGTCGCCGGAAGTTGCGTCATTTTTTGACGTTATTTTGCGCCAAAAATGTTGGCGTTCCGGATGTGGCGTCATTTTTGGCGCCAAAAGCATTTTAGGCGCTAAATAATGTGGGCGTCTGATTTGGCGCTAAAAAATATGGGCGTCGCTTTTGTCTCCACATTATTTTAGTCTCATTTTTCATTGCTTCTGGTTGCTAGAAGCTTGTTCTTTGGCATTTTTTCCCATTCCTGAAACTGTAATTTAAGGAATTTGATCAATTTTGCTTTATATGTTGTTTTTTTGTCTTACATATTGCAAGATGTCTCACGTTGCATCTGAGTCAGAAGATACTACAGGAAAATCGCTGTCTAGTGCTGGAGCTACCAAGCTAAGTGTATCTGCTATAATTTTTGGTATCTGTTTCTCCAGCTGTTGTTTGTATTGCATGTCATAACAAACTTATTAATGCAGATAAAATTTCCTTTAGTACTGTTACATTACCTGTTGCTGTTCCGTCAACATCTAATTTTCAGAGTGTTCCTGATAAACATAAGAGATTTTATTTTTTAAATCCATTAAGAAGGCTATGTCTGTTATTTCTCCTTCTAGTTTACATAAAAGTCTTTTAAAACTTCTCTTTTTTCAGATGAATTTTTAAATGAACATCATCATTCTGATACTGATAAATCTTTGTATTTGTTCAAGATGGAATTTATTCGTTCTTTATTTAAAGAAGTATTAATTGCATTAGAAATAGAGGATTCTGGTCCTCTTGATACTAAATCTAAACGTTTAAATAAGGTTTTTAAATCTCCTGTAGTTATTCCAGAAGTGTTTAATCTCCCTGATGCTATTTCTGAAGTAATTTCCAGGGAATGGAATAATTTGGGTAATTCTTTCACTCCTTCTAAACGTTTAAGCAATTATATCCTGTGCCATCTGACAGATTAGAGTTTTTTGGGACAAAATCCCTAAGGTTATGGGGCTGTCTCTACTCCTGCTAAATATACTACTATTCCTACGGCAGATAGTACTTCATTTAAGGAAAATTGAATCCTTTCTAAGAAAAGCTTACTTATGTTCAGGTAATCTTCTTAGACCTGCTATATTTTTAGCGGATGTTGCTGCAGCTTCAACTTTTTGGTTAGAAGCTTTAGCGCAACAAGTAACAGATCATAATTTTATAGCATTATTATTATTCTATAACATACTAATAATTTTATTGGTGATACCATCTTTTGATATCATTAGAGTTGATGTCAGGTATATGTCTCTAGCTATTTTAGCTAGAAAAGCTTTATGGATTAAACTTGGAATGCTTATATGTCTTCTAAGTCAACTTTGCTTTCCCTTTCTTTCCAGGGTATTAAATTATTATCTCAATTTTTTCTGGAAGGAAGGGAACTTTTTTACCAAAGGATAAAAAATCTAAGGTAAATTTAGGTCTAATAATCTTTTTCGTTCCTTTCCTCACAACAAGGAACAAAAGCCTGATCCTTCATCCTCAGGAGCGGTATCAGTTTGGAAACTTTTTCCAGTTTGGAATATATCCAGCCTTATAGAAATCTATAGCCAGCTCCTAAGTACCCATGAAGGTGCGGCCCTTATTCCAGCTCAGCTGGTATGGGGCAGGATTACGTTTTCTTCAAGAAATTTGGATCAATTCCGTTCTCAATCTCTGGTTTCAGAACATTGTTTCAGAAAGGTACAGAATTGGCTTCAAGTTAAGGCCTCCTGCTAAGAGATTTTTTTCTTTCCCCGTGTCCCAGTTAACACAGCAAAGGCTCAGCATTTCTGAAATGTGTTTCAGATCTAGAGTTGGTTGGAGTAATTATACCAGTTCCAGTTCTGGAACAGGGGCTGGGGTTTTATTTTATCTCTTCATTGTACCAAAGAAGGTCAATTCCTTCAGACCAGTTCCGGATCTATCAATATTGAATCGTTATGTAAGGATACCAACATTCAAGATGGTTACTGTAGGACTATCCTGCTTTTTGTTTAGCAAGGGCATTATATGTCTACAATAGATTTACAGGATGTGTATCTGCATATTCCGATTCATCCAGATCACTTTTAGTGTCTGAGATTCTCTTTTTAGACAAGCATTACCAGTTTTTTGGCTCTACCGTTTGGCCTAGCCTCAGTTCCAAGAATTTTTTTCAAAGGTTCTCGGTGCCCTTCTTTCTGTAATCAGAGAACAGGGTTTTTTGGTATTTCCTTATTTGGACGATATCTTGGTATTTTCTCAGTCTTCTCATTTTCGAAGAATCTCATACGAATCGACTTGTGTTGTTTCTTCAAGTTCATGGTTGGAGGATCAATTTACCAATCCGTTCATTGATTCCTCAGACAAGGGTAACCTTTTTAGGTTTCTAGATAGATTCAGTGTCTATGACTCTGTCCTTGTCAGACAAGAGAAGTTTAACATTGATATCAGCTTGTCAAAACCTTCAGTCCACAATCATTCCCTTTGGTAGCCTTATGCATGGAAATTTTAGGTCTTAGGACTGCCGCATCAGATGCGATCTCCTTTGCTCGTTTTCACATGCGACCTCTTCAGCTCTGTATGCTGAACCAATGGTGCAGGGATTACTCAAAGATATCTCAATTAATATCTTTAAACCGATTATACGACACTCTCTGACATGGTGGACAGATCACCATTGTTTAGTTCAGGGGGCTTCTTGTTCTTCCGACCTGGACTATAATCTCAACAGATGCAAGTCTTACAGGTTGGGGAGCTGTGTGGGGGTATCTGACGGCACAAGGGGTTGGGAATCTCAGGAGGTGAGATTTCCGATCAATATTTTGGAACTCCGTGCAATTTTCAGAGCTTTTCAGTCTTGGCCTCTTCTGAAGAGAGAGTTGTTCATTTGTTTTCAGATAGACAATGTCACAACTGTGGCATACATCAATCATCAAGGAGGGACTCACAGTCCTCTGGTTATGAAAGAAGTATCTCGGAGTTTTGGTTTTGGGCGGAATCCAGCTCCTGTCTAATCTCTGCGGTTCATATCCCAGGTATGGACAATTGGAAAGCGGATTATCTCAGTCACCAATGTTGCACCTGGGTGAATGGTCTCTTCACCCAGAGGTATTTTCCTCAGATTGTTCAAATGTGGGAGCTCCCAGAAATAGATCTGATGGCTTCTCATCTAAACAAGAACTTCCTGGTATCTGTCCGGATCCCGGGATCCTCGTGGCGGAGGCAGTGGATGCATTATTTCTTCCTTACAAGTGTCATCCTGCCTATATCTTTCCGCCTCTAGTTCTTCTTCCAAGGGTATCTCCAATATTCTAAAGGAATGCTCGTTTGTCCTGCTGGTAGCTCCAGCATGGCCTCACAGGTTTTGGTATGCGGATCTTGTCCGGATGGCCTCTTGCCAGCTGTGGACTCTTCCGTTAAGACCAGTCTTTCTGTCTCAAAACCTTAATTTCTCCAACATTGGTGTGTCCGGTCCACGGCGTCATCCATTACTTGTGGGAAATATTCTCCCCCACAGGGAAAGGCAAGGAGAGCACACAGCAAGAGCTGTCCATATAGCTCCCCCTCTGGCTCCGCCCCCCAGTCATTCTCCTTGCCGCTCTGAACAAGTAGCATCTACCACGGGGATGGCGAGGAGTTTGTGGTGTTAGTTGCAACAATTATCAGCAGTAGTGGATAATTCTATAGCAAATCTTTTATCCAAACTGCCAGCTTTTCAGAGAAAGCGTGATTGTTCAGTTTTAAATACAGATAAAAAGGATGAACAATCAGACGCTGACGATGCCTTATCTATTTTACCCTCGCATCAATCGGAATTGGCTGTAAGGGAAGGGCTGTCTGAGGGTGAAATTTCAGATTCAGGAAAAATTTCTCAACAGGCAGAACCTGATCTAGTGGCATTTAAGTTTAAACTAGAACATCTCCGCGCTTTGCTTAAGGAGGTATTAGCTACTCTGGATGACTGTGATTCCATGGTAGTACCAGAGAAGTTGTGCAAATTGGACAAATTTTTAGAGGTCCCAGTGCACGATGACGCTTTTCCAATACCTAAGAGGGTAGCGAACATAGTGGAAAAGGAGTGGGAGAAGCCAGTTGTACCCTTTGCCCCACCTCCTATATTTAAAAAATGTTTCCCATAGTAGGACCCTAGAAGGGACGCATGGCAAACGGGTCCCCGAAGGTTGAGGGAGCTGTTTCAACACTAGCGAAGCGCACAACTATTCCTATAGAGGACAGCTGCGCTTTCAAAGATCCTATGGATAAAAAATTGGAAGGATTGCTTAAAAAGATTTTTGTTCAGCAAGGGTTCATCCTTCAACCAGCTACGTGTGTTATTACTGTCACTTCAGCGGCGTCCTTTTGGTTCGAAGAACTAGAAAGGTCGCTCCAGAAAGAGACTTCCTATGAAGAAGTCATGGACAGAATTCACGCATTAAATTTAGCTAATTCCTTTATATTGGATGCCGCCTTTCAAATAACGAAATTGGCGGCGAAAAACTCAGGTTTTGCTATAGTAGCGCGGAGGGCGCTTTGGCTAAAATCCTGGTCGGCAGATGTGTCGTCCAAGACTAAGTTACTGAATATTCCTTTCAAGGGTAAGACCCTTTTTGGGCCGGAATTGAAGGAAATTATTTTCAGACATCACTGGGGGTAAGGGCCATGCCCTCCCACAGGATAGGCCTTTTAAGGCTAAGAACAAGTCTAATTTTCGTTCCTTTCGCAATTTCAGGAACGGACCGGCTAATAACTCCACTGCCGCTAGACAAGAAGGTAACGCGGCCCAGCCCAAACCCGCTTGGAAGCCCATGCAAGGCTGGAACAATGGTAAACAAACCAAGAAACCTGCTGCTGCTACCAAGACAGCATGAAGGGGTAGCCCCCGATCCGGGACCGGATCTGGTAGGGGGCAGACTATCTCTCTTCACTCAGGCTTGGGCAAGAGATGTTCTGGATCCCTGGGCACTAGAGATAGTTTCCAAGGGATACCTGTTAGAATTCAAGGGACTTCCTCCAAAGGGAAGGTTCCACCTGTCTCGCTTATCTTCAGACCAGATAAAGAAACAGGCATTCTTACATTGTGTAAGAGACCTATCAAAGATGGGAGTGATAAACCCAGTCCCCTCCGGGGAACAAGGTCTAGGTTTTTACTCAAACCTGTTTGTTGTTCCCAAAAAAGAGGGAACTTTCAGGCCAATTCTGGATTTAAAGATATTAAACAAGTTCCTCAGAGTTCCATCCTTCAAGATGGAAACCATTCGGACAATCTTACTGACAATCCAGCAGGGTCAATTTTTGACTACCGTGGATCTAAAGGATGCGTATCTGCATATCCCAATCCACAAATCTCATCATCAGTTCCTGAGGTTCGCCTTTCTGGACAAACATTACCAGTTTGTGGCTCTTCCATTCGGTTTAGCCACCGCTCCCAGAATTTTCACAAAGGTGCTAGGGTCCCTTCTAGCGGTCCTAAGGCAGAGGGGCATCGCTGTAGCACCTTATCTAGACGACATCCTAATCCAAGCGTCGTCCCTTTCCAAAGCGAGGGCTCATACAGACATTGTGTTGGCCTTTCTCAGATCTCACGGGTGGAAGGTGAACATAGAAAAAAAGTTCACTGTCACCGTCCACAAGGGTTCCTTTTCTGGGAACAATAATAGATTCTGTGGAAATGAAGATCTTTCTCACAGAAGTCAGAAAGACAAAGCTTCTAAAAGCTTGTCGAGTTCTTCATTCTATTCCTCAACCCTCCATAGCTCAATGCATGGAAGTAATAGGACTAATGGTCGCAGCAATGGATGTGGTTCCTTTTGCTCGAATTCATCTAAGACCATTACAGCTATGCATGCTCAATCAGTGGAATGGGGACTATACAGACTTGTCTCCCCAAATTCAAGTAGACCAGGTAACCAGGGACTCACTTCTCTGGTGGTTGACCCAGGATCACCTGTCTCAGGGAATGAGTTTCCGCAGACCGGAGTGGGTCATCGTCACGACCGACGCCAGCCTCTTGGGGTGGGGCGCGGTCTGGGACTCCCTGAAAGCTCAGGGCCTATGGTCGCGGGAAGAGTCGCTTCTCCCGATAAACATTTTGGAAACTAAGAGCTATATTCAATGCGCTCCTGGCTTGGCCTCAGCTAGCGGAAGCCAGGTTCATAAGATTTCAGTCGGACAACATAACGACTGTTGCGTACATCAATCATCAGGGGGGAACAAAGAGTTCCCCTAGCGATGAAGGAAGTAACCAAGATAATCCAATGGGCAGAGAATCACTCCTGCCATCTATCTGCTATTCACATCCCAGGAGTAGACAACTGGGAGGCGGACTATTGAGTCGTCAGATTTTCCATCCGGGGGAGTGGGAACTCCATCCGGAGGTCTTTGCTCAGTTAACCCAATTATGGGGCATTCCAGACATGGATCTAATGGCGTCCCGTCAGAACTTCAAGATACCTTGCTACGGGTCCAGATCCAGGGATCCCAAGGCGACTCTAGTGGATGCATTAGTGGCGCCTTGGTCGTTCAACCTAGCATATGTGTTTCCACCGTTTCCTCTCCTTCCCAGGCTCATAGCCAGGATCAAACAGGAGAAGGCCTCGGTGATTCTGATAGCTCCTGCGTGGCACGCAGGACTTGGTATGCAGACCTGGTGAATATGTCATCGGCTCCACCATGGAAGCTACCTTTGAGACAGGATCTTCTAGTACAAGGTCCATTCGAACATCCAAATCTAGTTTCTCTGCAGCTGACTGCTTGGAAATTCAAACGCTTGATTTTATCCAAGCGTGGGTTTTCAAATTCTGTGATAGATACTCTGGTCCAAGCCAGAAAACCTGTGACTAGAAAGATTTACCATAAAATATGGAAAAGATATATCTGTTGGTGTGAATCCAAAGGATTCTCCTGGAGTAAGATTAAAATTCCAAAGATTCTCTCCTTTCTCCAAGAAGGTTTGGATAAAGGGTTGTCAGCTAGTTCTCTAAAAGGACAGATTTCTGCATTATCCGTCTTGTTGCACAAACGACTGGCAGGCTTTGCCAGATGTACAAGCTTTTGTTCAGGCTTTGGTTAGAATCAAGCCTGTTTACAGACCCATGACTCCTCCTTGGAGTCTAAATTTAGTTCTTTCAGTTCTTCAAGGGGTTCCGTTTGAACCTTTACATTCCATAGATATTAAGTTATTATCTTGGAAAGTTCTGTTTTTGGTTGCTATTTCTTCTGCTAGAAGAGTTTCTGAATTATCTGCTTTGCAGTGTAATCCACCATATCTGGTTTTTCATTCAGATAAGGTTGTTTTGCGTACCTAAGCCTGGTTTTCTTCCAAAAGTTGTTTCCAACAAGAACATCAACCAGGAAATAGTTGTTCCTTCTTTGTGTCCGAATCCAGTTTCAAAGAAGGAACGTTTATTACACAATTTAGATGTTGTTCGTGCTTTAAAGTACTATTTAGAAGCAACAAAAGATTTTAGACAAACCTCATCTTTGTTTGTCGTTTACTCTGGTAAGAGGAGAGGTCAAAAAGCTACTACTACCTCTCTCTGTTTCTGGCTGAAAAGCATTATCCGCTTGGCTTATGAGACTGCCGGACGGCAGCCTCCTGACCGTATCACAGCTCACTCTACTAGGGCTGTGGCTTCCACATGGGCCTACAAGAACGAGGCTTCTGTTGACCAGATATGTAAGGCAGCGACTTGGTCTTCTCTGCACACTTTTGCCAAATTCTACAAATTTGATACTTTTGCTTCTTCGGAGGCTATTTTTGGGAGAAAGGTTTGCAAGCCGTGGTGCCTTCCGTTTAGGTAACCTGATTTGCTCCCTCCCTTCATCCGTGTCCTAAAGCTTTGGTATTGGTTCCCACAAGTAATGGATGACGCCGTGGACCGGACACACCAATGTTGGAGAAAACAGAATTTATGCTTACCTGATAAATTACTTTCTCCAACGGTGTGTCCGGTCCACGGCCCGCCCTGGTTTTTTAATCAGGTTGAAAAAATTTTCTTTATACACTACAGTCACCACGGCACCCTATAGTTTCTCCTTTTTCTCCTAACCGTCGGTCGAATGACTGGGGGGCGGAGCCAGAGGGGGAGCTATATGGACAGCTCTTGCTGTGTGCTCTCCTTGCCTTTCCCTGTGGGGGAGAATATTTCCCACAAGTAATGGATGACGCCGTGGACCGGACACACCGTTGGAGAAAGTAATTTATCAGGTAAGCATAAATTCTGTTTTTAAGGTATGGAGTTTGAACGCTTGATTCTTGGTCAAAGAGGTTTCTCTGACTCTGTGATTGATACTATGTGACAGGCTCGTAAATTTGTATCTAGAGAGATATATTATAGAGTTTGGAAGACTTATATTTCTTAGTGTCTTTCTCATCTTTTTTCTTGGCATTCTTTTTGAATACCGAGAATTTTACAGTTTCTTCAGGATGGTTTAGATAAAGGTTTGTCCGCAAGTTCCTTGAAAGACAAATCTCTGCTCTTTCTGTTCTTTTTCACAGAAGGTTTGCTAATCTTCCTGATATTTATTGTTTTGTACAACCTTTGGTTCGTATAAAACCTGTCTTTAAGTCAATTTCTCCTCCTTGGAGTTTGAATTTGGTTCTGGGGGCTCTTCAAGCTCCTCCTTTTGAACCCATGCATTCTTTGGTCGTTATATTACTTTCTTGGAAGTTTTGTTTCTTTTGGCCATCTCTTCTGCCAGAAGAGTCTCTGAATTATCTACTCTTTTTTGTGAGTCTCCTTTTCTGATTTTGCATCAGGATAAGGCGGTGCTGCGAACTTCTTTTGAATTTTTTTACCTAAGGTTGTGAATTCTAACAACATTAGTAGAGAAATTGTGGTTCCTTCATTATGTCCTGATCCTATGAATTCTAAGGAGAAATCATTGCATTCTTTGGATGCTGTTAGAGCTTTGTAATATTATGTTGAAGCTACTAAGTCTTTCCGAAAGACTTCTAGTCTATTTGTCATCTTTTCCTGTTCTAGAAAAGGCCAGAAAGCTTCTGCCATTTCTTTGGCATCTTGGTTGAAATCTTTATTTCATCATGCCTATGTTGAGTCGGGTAACACTCCGCCTCAAAGGATTACAGCTCATTCTACTAGGTCAGTTTCTACTTCCTGGGCGTTTAGGAATGAAGCTTCGGTTGATCAGATTTGCAAAGCAGCAACTTGGTCCTCTTTGCATAATTTTACTAAATTCTACCATTTTGATGTGTTTTCTTCTTTTTGAAGCAGTTTTTGGTAGAAACGTTACTTCAGGCAGCTGTTTCAGTTTGAATCTTCTGCTTATGTTTTTTCATTAAAATTTATTCTGGGTGTGGATTATTTTCAGCAGGAATTGGCTGTCTTTATTTTATCCCTCCCTCTCTAGTGACTCTTGCGTGGAAAGATCCACATCTTGGGTAATCATTATCCCATACGTCACTAGCTCATGGACTCTTGCTAATTACATGAAAGAAAACATAATTTATGTAAGAACTTACCTGATAAATTCATTTCTTTCATATTATCAAGAGTCCATGAGGCCGCCCTTGTTTGTGGTGGTTTTGATTTTTTTGTATAAAGCACAATTATTCCAATTCCTTATTTTATATGCTTTCGCACTTTTTTCTTATCACCCCACTTCTTGGCTATTCGTTAAACTGAATTGTGGGTGTGGTGAGGGGTGTATTTATAGGCATTTTAAGGTTTGGGAAACTTTGGCCCCTCCTGGTAGGAATGTATATCCCATACGTCACTAGCTCATGGACTCTTGCTAATATGAAAGAAATGAATTTATCAGGTAAGTTCTTACATAAATTATGTTATTTCCTCTTTTTTTATTTAAAGTTGAACATATTAGTTTTCTTTTAAAAGAGGTCTTAGTCACGTTGGGGGTTGAAGATCCTAAGTCTTTTGATGATAAACCTTGTAATCATTTAAATTTAGTTTTTAAAACTGTTGTTTATCTCCCTGAGGTTTTCCCTGTGTCTGATGCTGTCTCTGACATGATTGCTAGGGAGTGGTGTAATCCAGGTGTCTCTCTTAATCCTTCTGCAAGGTTTAAAAATGATATCCTTTACCTGCTGCTAATCTAGAGTTATGGGAAACAGTTCCCAAAGTGGATGGGGCCATTTCCACTCTAGCTAAACATACTACCATTCCTTTGGAAGACAGTACTTCCTTTAAGGACCCTTTAGGCAGGAAGTTAGAATCCTTCCATAGAAGGGCCTTTTTACATATTGGTTATATTCTCAGGCCAGCTATTTATATTGCTGATGTAGCTGCTGCTTCTTCTTTCTGGTTGTCCAGTCTTTCAGAGCAGTTTTCTGATGACCCTTTTAGTGCAAATTATTTTATTTGTGATGCTGTTTGATATTATGAAAATTAATGTAAAATGCATGTCTTTAGCTATTCTTGCCAGTAGGGCTCTGCGGCTTAAATTCTGGAATACTGATATGGTTAATTTGTTAAGTTATTTTGGTCTGATTTAGATTCTACTATTAGTGGGAGTAAAGGAGCTTTTCTTCCTCAAGACAGGAAGTCTAAAGAAAAATCCAAAACTCCTAATCATTTTCATTCCTTACGTCAGAATAAAGAACAGAAACCTGACTCCTTTGTACAAAAGCAAAGATCCTCTGGTTCAGTCTGGAGGCCTAATGCTAATTGAAACAAGTCCAAACCAGCTAAGAAATCTGTTCCCACTTCTAAAACTGCATGAAGGTGAGGCACCCAATCTAATAGTCCTGGTAGGGGGCAGATTAAAATTCTTTTAGAAGGCTTGGTTTCAGTATATTCCAGATTCCTGGGTTCAGAAAATAGTTTTTCAGGCATATTGAATTGGATTCAGAGCAAGGCCTCCCAGATGAAGAATTTTTCTATCTAATGTTCCAAGAAATCCTGTAAAAGCTCAGGCTTTTCTTCAATCTGTCTCAGATCTAGAAGATATGGGAGTGAATGTTCCAAAGAAGGAAGGCACTTTCTGACCAGTTTTTTACTTGCTTAGTTCTAAGCTCCGCAAGCCAGCGCAACAACCAATCTTGCTCACCTGCGCAGGAAGGAAATCCCTGAACATCGCAGAAGAATACCCATTCTTCCCAATACCTCACATAAGACTTCCAAGTGGAAGGTGCCAGGGACGCCTTCAGTAATGGAATCAAAGACTGCCATCCAGTGCCACCTGCCAAAGGAAAGGAGGACAGGGAACACCATGAGTCGCAGCATTAGGAGCAAACTTCCTAAAATGTTCCTATTGGAAACGAGAAAGCGCATCAGCTATAATATTAGCAACCCCAGGGACATACCTAGCCTGAAACTCAATGTTCTGCTAGACCAGAATCCTAAGATATCTAACCACTGCTGGGGATGAAGATGAGAGTTCATTGATGGCAAAGACCACACTCATATTGTCCGTCCAAAAAAACACGGAACTGTTTTTAAGTTCATCCCCCCATATCTCCAACGCCACCAGAATGGGGAAAAGCTCCAGGAGGCCCATGTTCCTGGTAAGCCCCTTAACGGACCATTCGACCGGCCACAGCTCAGCGCTCCACCTACCATCTAGGTAAGCACCATAGCCGAAAGCCCCCGCAGCATCCGTAAAAAGGTAAATGGACTGCACAGACGTCTGAGGTTTTCTCCAAATGCAAACCCCATTGAAATCCCTAAGGAACTGATCCCAAACCTGGAGATCGTCCTTCATGACTTTGTTAATCTTTATTCTTGCCTTGGGTGAGGTCACCCCCGGCAACAGGCGCTCCATCCTTTTTAGAAAAATTCTCCCCATAGGGATGACTCGACCTGCAAAGTTGAGCAGACCCAACAGGGATTGCAGCTCTTTTAACGTGCAAAAACTCGCCAAAGCAAGTCTTCTCACTTCCTCCAGCATCTTCTGGACTTTATCTGCCGGAAGTCTACATTCCTCGGCTACAGAGTCAATTTCTATCCCTAAGAATGTAAGACATGTACAAGGGCCCTCCATTTTGTCCTCTGCCAAGGGAACACTAAATTTTGTCATTAATAAGTCTCATGGTGTGCAGAAGAAACTCACATTCCCTGGAGCCCTGTCTGCCTACCAATAAAAAATCATCCAGATAGTGAGCAATTCTATCTTCCCCCGTCACCTCAGCAACAGCCCAGTGTAAGAAGCAGCTGAAAGCCTCAAAATAGACACAGGAAATTGAACACCCCATGGTTGAACAACAGTCGACATAGTACGATCCGTTGAAAACAACATACCATTAGATAAAAGGAATATGGGTGAATCGGCAGGAGCCGGAAGGCAGACTCTATATCAAGTTTTGCCAGCAAGGCACCTTGACCCGACCTCCGAACCACCCTTAAGGCATCATCAAAGGACTGATAATGAACCGTACTCAATTCCTGCGGGATGGCGTCATTGACTGATCTGCCTTTCGAGTAAGAAAGATTTTGAATCATCCTAAACTTCCCTGGGTCTTTCTTTGGCACGACCCCTAAAGGAGAGATAACCAATCCCGGCATAGGATTTACCCTAAATGGTCCGGCCATCCTACCCAGGGAAACTTCCTTACCCAATTTCTCCTTTAATGCCTCTGGAAACTGGTAAGCAGATTTCAGGTTCCTGCGGCCTGCAGAACCCTTAACCTTACCTTGTACCGGAATAATGAAACCTTCCTGGAGACCCAACTCCAGCAAGGCAGCCACATCCCTCTCCAGGTACAGCGCGAGCCAAGGTCTAATTGCGGCCACCCTCAGCGGGGTGCCCACTCTTACCGACAACAGGGCCCAGTGATCCAGCCCTATCCTGTTTATCGCTTTTCTTGATGCAATCTGCGGCTGGGTGAGGTCCCCCCGCAGTTGCGGTACGCGTGCTGAAAGGAACACACAGTTCCCAGCATGCAGTGCTTATCTTGAAATTTCCAACAGACCCCGGTGGGGCGTCTGCGAAACCTACTAGCAGAGCGGACCTGGTGTGATCCCGCTGGAGGAGCAGAAGTCCCCGGGACTTTCTCAGGACCTAGCTGGGCCCAAAGCTGCATCTCCACACATCCATAGTCAAGAAGAGGGTTGCCTACCATCTTCCTGCGGAATTCCTCATCATAATCCCGCCAGGCTCCATCACGATAACTTTCCGCAATGATTTCCATATTATCCATATATTTTAATATGGTTAAACACTGATCTGGCCACTTTTCTAAAAAACAAGAAGCGTAAATCCTGAAACAACGTCGCCACTCGTGGAACGTGTCAGGGCTCTGGTATTTCTTCGGCCCGGTCCCATCTTCGGCTCTTTCCTTCTGCCTTAAGGCTTCCACAGAGAGCTCAAAGATATTTACATACTTCCCCTCCTGAATGTGCTGAACCGTCTTAGTTTTAAGATGTTCGTGCAAATCATAAGATGACCAGGATCGTGTATCGCGGGGGAGTGCCACCTTGCGGTTAGCAGGTCCACATACCTCACTGCCTCTAGATCTGGGTTAGGATGCCCTATCAGACTTCTCAGAGGTAACAGGTTCTGAAGATCTTTGCAACCCCTTCCTATCAGACTTTCTTTCCTCCGTCAACCACCTGAGCATTTTGTACATGCGCTTATGACCCTTAGCATTTAAACCCAATTCTTTGTCATTCTCTGACCCAGAATCATCCGAGGATGACGTGAAACCCCTGAACCCCACTGAAACTGAGGACTCACCAGTTTGCAACCCCGTCCTAGGCGGTATTGCCCACCGGATTCTTGGGACAAGGCCGCAGAAAGCCCAGGTAAGGCCAAGGCGCTCCCACTATACCCACCAACTATATGAGGGACATTGGCCTGAAAAAATCACGGATGTACCGGGAGGGCCTGGATTGACTTGGGGAGGGCCTGAAAAATGTACTGATGTACCGGGAGGGACACTGGGGGGACCGGGGACCAAACCACACTGCCACGCGAATGCCCCACATAGGCCGCATGGCCCACAGGCTCAGACACCACATCTGAGGGACCTACATTAACATCCCATCCACC
This sequence comes from Bombina bombina, assembly GCF_027579735.1. Taxonomy (NCBI): domain Eukaryota; kingdom Metazoa; phylum Chordata; class Amphibia; order Anura; family Bombinatoridae; genus Bombina; species Bombina bombina. Next base: position 895,004,253 of record NC_069504.1, read on the forward strand.
CTTCTGGGAAATTGCATCTAACAGGGCCTGATCAGAGATCTCAGGCACGGTCGTAGTACTACCACCCTCACTAGGCTCACCCTGGGGAGGCACATGGGAAGGAGAAAACAAAGGGGTTCGACCCACTGTTTCAGGGGATGGTGCGATCCATTCCTCAGCTTCATCACTCTCCTCTACGACTTCTCTCTCTGTAGGTTCCTCCCTAGCCTCCATAATTCACTTTGGAGGTACTTTAGATCTCCTTGAACGCTTCATGTGAAAACTTTGAAGAAACCAGCAGAAAGAGGACTTGTGCTTCCTGTGCAGGGCTTAAAAAGGTAAGCTGGAACCCGTCCTCTCTATCTGCAACATTGTTTCACACACACAAACAGAGCACTCCCACTCCTTCGTCTTGGCCTTCACCCTTATCTGCATTCCAGGCAATTTGCCTTACATTTCCTGAAGCCCTCTGCAGTTTCTTTAGCCCCTTGGCTGAAACTTTTGATTTACAGAGCTTATTTGGAGGCAGATCAGTCTCCGCCACAGCGGATTTTGGCTCATTCTACTAGGTCAGTTGCCACTTCTTGGGCTTTTTAAGAATGAGGCTTTAGTTGATCAAATTTGCAAGGTGGCCACTTCGTCTTCTTTGCATACTTTTACTAAATTGTACCATTTTGATGTTTTTGCTTCTTCTGAAGCAGCCCTTGATAGAAAGGTCCTTCAGGCAGTTGTCTCAGTTTGATTTTTATGCCTGTTTTCTTTGGGGTTATGGATTTATTTTCTCAGTGCAAAAAAGATGTTTTTAAATCCCTCACTTTATGCTGTTACTCATGGACTCTACAGCTTGGGTATTAGTTCCCATGAGTCATGGATCATGGACTCTCCACCAGTATGAAAGAAAACATAATTTATACTTACCTGATAAATTAATTTCTTTCATGGTGGTGAGAGTCCACAAGTCCCCACCCTTTGTTTTTTTCTTGGGGTTGATTTTTCATATCAACTGATTTTTTTAGCACGTTTTTTTTTCCCTTTCTCCTTTTTTTGGCTCTTAATCCTTTATATACCTCACTTGCTTAGACTTAGTTATGTGTGAGGGGTTTTACAGAGTTCTTGAAGTCTGGGAATCTTTGCCTCCTCCTAGTGGTAGAGAAGAGTAATTCCCATGAGTAATGGATCATGGACTCTCACCACAATAAAATAAACTCATTTATCAGGTAGAATAAATTATATTTTCAATCCAGTCACAATCAAAATAGTTATACTACAATCCATTATTTGAGATAATGCTATTTGCACGTCACTAAATAATAGCAGTTCCTTACAGTTGGTCACAGTGAGCAGTTCAGTAAGGAGACAGTGACTCAAGCTGTAGTTTGCTCTGGTAAATATACATTATAGCTACAAGTGTTATATCTAAATAATGGATAATCATCTACTGTCCCAGTACCCCCACTACACTAAACCCATAAGTACACGGACCCTACTGTAATTAACCTGTAGAGATCTGTATGTCACCTTGTGGATACCCCAACTGCAACTGACACTAACCATGACCTTCCTCCTTCATAATGAACCCTAACTGCACAAGTTCTAGAAACCTCCAACCAAATGTCAATACCAGCACTACTAATAACCTTATCCCCATTAGCAACAGCAATCCTGCTGCCAACCTAATTCCATAAACAATCTCAACCCACTACCACCCCCATCCTCACTAGATCACCTGTGCAACTCCCCTTTCTCCAGTGATAAATTAACTACCACCCAAACTGAAAAACCTAATACCACAAGCACAAGACCCCTGAGACCTAAATTCAGTTTCCAGCATTTGTTTGGTGTTTCTTTAATCTTGATTGAAGCCTCCAATCCTTAACTTCTCCAAAAAAAAAAAAAAAAAAAGATTGACGCTTTTATTCCTTTAGCCAGGGTCTTTGAAGTAGGTAATTTGATGTTTGAGTCAACTCTGAATGGCTATGAATTAACTATTATGGATTAAGCCGGAGTTTGTTTACCTAATCATTCATTAACATCAAGACCTGATGGGGAATGCAAAAGTAAAAAATAGAAATAAAAAAGACTGGTTAAATAAATCATCAGAATTGAAGAAACCTCCCATTTTACCCTTATTGTTTACTAGGCCTGGGCATTTGGATCATTCATATTTCATTGCAGCATTTCTTGTAAAAGTGAAGCACACTAAGATTTGTGCAAATACAGAATTAAGTGTGTTTCACTTTCACAAGAACACCGCATGCAACTGCCTGCTTCCACATTCGGATCATAACGAATTATATGAATGCCCTAGTAATTACACAACCAATCGGGTTTCTCTCAAAAGTATATAAATTAAGAAGCTGTTCCCCTTTGCGGTCATGTCATTATCAAGCTGGACTACTGTAATGATAATGGTCAAAAGGGGATGAAGATGAGGGAAGCTAACCCTAGTCAAAAAGGATGATCTTCCTGGAATTATCCTGAAGTAATCAATAACTCCAGACTAGCCCATCTTTCATTACTTAAAATGTTGTCATCAGAAGCCATCCTGAAATATGCCCAAAGGCAAAAATATTTAAAGGGACAGTCAACACCAGCATTTTTGTTGTTTTAAAAGATAGACTATCCCTTAATTACCCATTCCTTAGTTTTACATAACCAACACCGTTATAATAATACACGTTTTACCTCTGTGATTACCTTGTATCTAAGCTTCTGCAGACTGCCCCTTATTTTAGTTCTTTTGACAGACTTGCATTTTAGCCAATCAGTGCTCACTCCTCGGTACATTCACGTGCATGAGCTCAATATTATCTATATGAAACACATTAACTTACGCCCTCTAGTGGTGAAAAACTCTCAAATGCAGAGGAGGCCTTCAAGGTCTGATAAATTAGCATATAAACCTACTAGGTTTAGCTTTCAACTAAGCATAACAAGAGAACAAAGCAAAATTGGTGATAAAAGTAAATTGGAAAGTTGTTTAAAATTACATGCCCTATTTAAATCATAAAAGTTTTTTTGGGACTTGACTGTCCCTTTAAATGAGATGACTCTAAGGTCTTTAGAGAAACTATCCTAGGATGATTTTCTGATGACTTCGTTGAAAAAGGTTAATTTTCTATAAGGACAGAGGATAATTTCAGGACAACTACAGGATTGGTTTGTATTACTTAAGGATGACTTAATTATAACTACAGAATGGGTTGGTATTATTTTAGAATGATTTCATGACAACTACATGATGGCTTAGTATTATTTTAGGATGGGTTTATGACAACTACAGGATGGCTTAGTATTATTTCTGGATGACTCTGACAACTACAGTATGGGTTGATATTATTTCAGGGTGGCTCTGTGACAGCTACAGTATATACGGGTTGGTATTATTTCAGGATAGCCCTAAAACAACTACAGTATGGGTTGGTATTATTTCAGGATGACTCCATGACCATTACAGGATGGGTTAATATTATTTTAGGATGGCTCTATGAAAACTACCGTATGGGTTGGTGTTATTTCAGGATAACTCTAACAACTACAGGGTGGCTTAGTATTATTTCAGGATGGCTCTATGACAACTACAGTATGGGTTGGTATTATTTCAGAATAGCTCTATGACAACTACAGTTTGGGTTGGTATTATTTCAGGATGGCTCTATGACCACTACAGGATGGGTTGATATTATTTCAGGATGGCTCTATGAAAACTACCGTATGGGTTGGTGTTATTTCAGGATAACTCTAACAACTACAGGGTGGCTTAGTATTATTTTAGGATGGCTCTATGACAACTACAGGATGGTTGGTATTATTTCAGGATGACTCCATCACCACTACAGGATGGGTTGATATTATTTCAGGATGGCTCTATGACAACTACAGTATGGGTTGGTATTATTTCAGAATAGCTCTATGACAACTACAGTTTGGGTTGGTGTTATTTCAGGATGGCTCTATGACAACTACAGTATGGGTTGGTATTATTTCAGGATGGCTCTATGACAACTACAAGATGGAATGGTATTATTACAGGATCGCTCTATGACAACTACAGTATGGGTTGGTATAATTTGAGGGTGGCTTTATGACATCAGGATGGTTTTACTTTAGGACATTTAAATGATAACTATAGATTGGGTTGATATTCCTTCATGTCTCTACGACTAGTGCAGTTTTAATAACTAATTCAGTATAATTCACAATGAATGCATAAAGACTACATCATTTGTTTATTTACTCTCCAGTGAAGATCCTGACTTCCCCTAACTGTAACTGATAGGGATTCCTAGACATGGTTACAGTGTAAGGCTGCTGTATCAAATGATCACAGTATTCCCACTACAAAAAAGTCCAGATGCATGAAACAAAACAATTATCTAAAATAAGTTTACAAATCTTAATCTTCCTACTTCCTACTTCATGATGTAAACATTATAATCAATATTGTAAACAATTATTACATTTATTAGTGAGACTGACAATGTAATTGAACTGCACTCTTTTGAGCTGAGATTTGAAAATGTGGTGTGCCAAAGGGTGTAAAATTATCTAGTAAACAAAAGCCTTGAAAATAAAAAATAAGTCACATGCTAAATTTAACCTCATGCTAATGGGTAACAGGATGTGCATTGGGATCTTTTGTGAGGATCCAAATGCTGAAGTAAGCAGCACTCGTGCCCTTCAGATCTTTTCATAGCCGGATTGATTCTTCTAAATTATCCCCAATAAAATCTGGATTTGCACAGATCTTAGTATATGGACCTTTTACAGGAATCAATCTGGCTACAAAAATATCCGAAGGTCACAAGCCTCTGCTTAAAGGGACACTGAACCCAATTTTTTTCTTTTGTGATTCAGATAGACAATGCAATTTTAAGCAACTTTCTAATTTACTCCTATTATCAAATTTTCTTCATTCTCTTGGTATCTTTATTTAAGTTTAGATGCTGGCCCATGTTTAGTGAACACACTGTGTTGTTCTTGCTGATTGGTGGATAAATTCACCCACCAATAAACAAGTGCTTTCCATGGTCCTTAAACAAAAAAAAAGCTTAGAAGCCTTCTTTTTCAAATAAAGAAAGCAAGAGAACAAAGAAAAATTGATAATGGGAGTAAATTAGAAAGTTGCTTAAATTTGCATGGTCTATCTGAATTATGAAATAAAAATTTGGGTTCAGTGTCCCTTTAATTCCACATTGGGATCCTTAGAAAAAGATCTGAATGCACAACCCTAATGAGTAATAATGAAGAACCTTCAAAATCACCCAAATAAATGTAATAGGAAAAATATGCTTCAAGTAGGTTTTTATATTCAGAGAGGTTACAGAGAGGTTACAGAGAGGTTGTTTGTAAAACATCAGACTAATAATTAAATGTATGAATATTTCTTAATATCCACTATGCAATGGATCAGGTCCTGCTAATGCTGACAAGGTATTTGTTGCTAAACAGCACGTGCTAACACATATGCATATATATGTGGTGAAAGTTAGAGAACATCAATCATATTTTTAGCATATATTCAATTAGTAAATAAAAAGGCACTATGAAATCTATTTTATTTCTGTAAACTTTTGATTTAAAATAAAAACAATTCAAGCAATCATATTACCTACAACAATTTAACATCCTGTTCTTTAACGTAGAAAACAAATAATTGAAATCTACAAAAAATTTAAATGTGAATCTAAATTGTCTAGTGCCACAGCTGTAAACAGAGTTCACAACAAATGATAAATCTCTTAAAAAGACAAACAAAAATGAAAAAAGGCTTGAAACTTAGTTCTGAATTCAGACCGATCTGGCTGTGTAGATTTTTATGGCAGTTTTCCTCATAGTTTTGCAGTCCATGTTTTCACAGTTGTTTTCCTTCCATAAAGATTTCTATGGAATAAGATTGCTGTCAAAAAGGCAAGCATGTGTGACTCTTTATCATTGTACATAAAAACTGACATATCTAAAGTGACATATCTAAATTTTCAAATACAATTTTTTTTATTATTTTTTTTATATACAATTTTTTTTAGAATGCAAATCTTTAATTACAAATACAATTCTTTTTTTCTTTCATGTAATTAGCAAGAGTCCATGAGCTAGTGACGTATGGGCTATACATTCCTACCAGGAGGGGCAAAGTTTCCCAAACCTCAAAATGCCTATAAATACACCCCTAACCACACCCACAATTCAGTTTTACAAACTTTGCCTCCCATGGAGGTGGTGAAGTAAGTTTGTGCTAGATTCTACGTTGATATGCGCTTCGCAGCAGGCTGGAGCCCGGTTTTCCTCTCAGAGTGCAGTGAATGTCAGAGGGATGTGAAGAGAGTATTGCCTATTTGAATACAATGGTCTTCCTCTAGGGGATCTATTTCATAGGTTCTCTGTTATCGGTCGTAGAGATTTCTTCTCCTACCTCCCTTTTCAGATCGACGATATACTCTTATATACCATTACCTCTACTGATTCTCGTTTCAGTACTGGTTTGGCTATCTACTATATGTAGATGAGTGTCTTATTTTATTATGACACTCTAAAGCTATGGTTGGGCACTTTATTTGTAAAGTTCTAAATATATGTGTTTAAACTTATATTTGCCATGATTCAGGATAATCAGTATTCCTTATTTCAGACAGTCAGTTTCATTATTTGGGATGATGCATATGAATAAAAAATTTTCAATTGACTTTTTTCCCTGTGGGCTGTTATGCTCGCGGGGGCTGAAAATGCTACAATTTATTGCGTCATTCTTGGCGCGGACTTTTTTGGCGCAAAAATTTTGTCATTTCCTGCGCCCTAATTGACGCCGGAAGTTTGGTTGCGTAATTTTTTGACGTATATGTGTTCAGACGTTTTTTTGCGCCAAAAAATGTGGGCGTTGTTTTTTTCGGCGTCACAGGATGTGGCGTCATACTTGGCGCCAAAAAATATGGGATCGTTATACTTGGCGCCAATAATGTGGGCGTCATTCTTGGCGCCAAAAAAATTGGGCGTCATTCTTATCTCCACCTTTTTTTCACATTATTTCAGTCTCATTTTTCATTGCTTCTGGTTGCTAGAGGCTTGTTCATTTGGCATTTTTTCCCATTCCTGAAACTGTCATTTAAGGAATTTGATAATTTTGCTTTATATGTTGTTTTTTCTATTACATATTGCAAGATGTCTCAACCTGACCCTGGATCAGAATCTACTTCTGGAAAGACGCTGCCTGATGCTGGTTCTACCAAAGTGAAGTGCATCTGTTGTAAACTTTTGGTAACTGTTCCTCCGGCTGTAGTTTGTGATAACTGTCATGATAAACTTTCTAATGCAGATTGTGTTTCCATTAGTAATAATCCATTACCTGTTGTTGTTCCTTCAACATCTAATGTTCAGGATGTCCCTGTTAATATAAAAGAATTTGTTTCTAAATCTATTAGGCAGGCTCTGTCTGTTATTCCTCCTTCCAGTAAACGTAAAAGGTCTTTTAAAACTTCTCATATTTCAGATTTTTAAGTGACCACCATCATTCTGACTTATCTGTTTCTCATGAGGATCTATCTGGTTCAGAAGATTCTGCCTCAGATATTGACACTGATAAATCTTCATATTTATTTAAGATGGAGTTTATTCGTTCTTTACTTAAAGAAGTGTTAATTGCATTAGATATGGAGGAGTCTAGTCCTCTTGATACTAAATCTACTAAGCGTTTAAATTCGGTTTTCAAACCTCAAGTAGTTATTCCAGAAGTTTTTCCAGTTCCTGATGCTATTTCAGAAGTAATTTCTAGGGAATGGAATAGTCTGGGTACTTCATTTACTCCTTCTCCAAGGTTTAAGAAATTGTACCCTGTGCCATCTGATAGATTAGAGTTTTGGGACAAAATCCCTAAAGTTGATGGGGCTATCTCTACTCTTGCTAAACGTACTACTATTCCTATGGCGGATAGTACTTCCTTTAAGGATCCTTTAGATAGGAAGCTTGAATCCTTTCTAAGGAGAGCTTATTTATGTTCAGGTAATCTTCTTAGGCCTGCTATTTCTTTGGCTGATGTTGCTGCAGCTTTCACTTTCTGGTTGGAGGCTTTAGCGCAACAAGTGTCAGACCATAATGCTTATAGCATTGTTAAACTTCTTCAACATGCTAATAACTTTATTTGTGATGCCATTTTTGATATCATTAGAATTGATGTCAGGTATATGTCTTTAGCTATTTTAGCTAGAAGAGCTTTATGGCTTAAATCTTGGAATGCAGATATGACTTCTAAGTCAACTTTGCTTTCTCTCTCTTTCCAAGGTAATAAATTATTTGGTTCACAGTTGGATTCTATTATTTCAACTGTTACTGGGGGGAAAGGAACCTTTTTGCCTCAGGACAAAAAATCTAAAGGTAAATACAGGGCTGCTAATCGTTTTCGTTCCTTTCGTCAGAATAAGGAACAGAAGCCTGACCCTTCCCCTAAAGGAACGGTTTCCGTTTGGAAACCTTCTCCAGTCTGGAATAAATCCAAGCCTTTTAGAAAGTCAAAACCAGCTCCCAAGTCCACATGAAGGTGCGGCCCTCATTCCAGCACAGCTGGTAGGGGGCAGGTTACGATTTTTCAAAGATTTTTGGATAAATTCGATTCACAGTCTTTGGATTCAGAACATTGTTTCACAAGGGTACAGAATAGGTTTCAAGGTAAGGCCACCTGTGAGAAGATTTTTTCTCTCTCGCATTCCAGTAAACCCAGTGAAGGCTCAGGCATTTCTGAAATGTGTTTCAGACCTAGAGTTGGCTGGGGTAATTGTGCCAGTTCCAGTTCTGGAACGGGGTCTGGGGTTTTACTCAAATCTATTCATTGTACCAAAGAAGGAGAATTCCTTCAGACCAGTTCTGAATCTAAAAATATTGAATCGTTATGTAAGGGTACCAACATTCAAAATGGTAACTATAAGGACTATTCTGCCTTTTGTTCAGCAAGGGCATTATATGTCTACAATAAACTTACAGGATGCATATCTTCATATTCCAATTCATCCAGATCACTATCAGTTTCTGAGATTCTCTTTTCTAGACAAGCATTACCAGTTTGTTGCCCTTTCGTTTGGCCTAGCAACAGCTCCAAGGATCTTTTCAAAGGTTCTCGGTGCCCTTCTCTCTGTAATCAGAGAACAGGGTATTGCGGTATTTCCTTATTTGGACGATATCTTGGTACTTGCTCAGTCTTTACGTTCTGCAGAATCTCATACGAATCAACTTGTGTCGTTTCTTCAAAAACATGGTTGGAGGATCAATTTACCAAAGAGTTCATTGATTCCTCAGACAAAGGTAACCTTTTTGGGCTTTCTAATAGATTCAGTGTCCATGACTTTGTCTTTAACAGAAAAAAGACGTCTGAAGTTGGTTTCAGCTTGTCGAAACCTTCAGTCTCAATCGTTCCCTTCGGTAGCTTTGTGCATGGAAATTCTAGGTCTCATGACTGCTGCATCGGACGCGATCCCCTTTGCTCGTTTTCACATGAGACCTCTTCAGCTTTGTATGCTGAACCAGTGGTGCAGGGATTATACAAAGATATCACAATTAATATCCTTAAATCCCAATATTCGATCTTCTCTGACTTGGTGGTTGAATCACCATCGTCTAATTCAAGGGACCTCTTTTGTTCATCCAACCTGAACTGTAATCTCAACAGATGCGAGTCTTTCAGGTTGGGGAGCTGTATGGGGATCTCTGACAGCGCAGGGGGTTTGGGAATCTCAGGAGGCGAGATTACCAATCAACATTTTGGAACTCCGTGCGATTTTCAGAGCTCTTCAGTTCTGGCCTCTTCTGAAGAGAGAATCGTTTATTTGTTTTCAGACAGACAATGTCACAACCGTGGCGTATGTCAATCATCAAGGTGGGACTCTCAGTCCTCAAGCTATGAAAGAAGTATCTCGGATACTTGTATGGGCGGAATCCAGCTCCTGTCTAATTTCTGCGGTTCACATCCCAGGTGTAGACAATTGGGAAGCGGATTATCTCAGTCACCAGACGTTACATCCGGGCGAATGGTCTCTTCACCCAGAGGTATTTCTTCAGATTGTTCAAATCTGGGGACTTCCAGAAATAGATCTGATGGCTTCTCATCTAAACAAGAAACTTTCCAGGTATCTGTCCAGATCCAGGGATCCTCAGGCGGAAGCAGTGGACGCGTTGTCGCTTCCTTGGAATTATCATCCTGCCTATATCTTTCCGCCTCTAGTTCTTCTTCCAAAAGTGATTTCCAAAATTTTAATGGAACGTTCGTTTGTACTGCTGGTGGCTCCAGCATGGCCTCACAGGTTTTGGTATGCGGATCTCATTCGGATGGCCAGTTGCCAACCTTGGACACTTCCGTTAAGACCAGACCTTCTATCTCAAGGCCCATTTTTCCATCAGGATCTCAAATCATTAAATTTGAAGGTATGGAAATTGAACGCTTGATTCTTAGTCATAGAGGTTTCTCTGACTCAGTAATTAATACTATGTTACAGGATCGTAAATCTGTGTCTAGGAAGATTTATTATCGAGTCCGGAAGACTTACATTTCTTGGTGTTCTTCTCATAAATTCTCCTGGCATTCTTTTAGAATTCCTAGAATTTTACAGTTTCTTCAGGATGGTTTGGATAAAGGTTTGTCTGCAAGTTCCTTGAAAGGACAAATCTCTGCTCTTTCCGTTCTTTTTCACAGAAAGATTGCTAATCTTCCTGATATTCATTGTTTTGTACAGGCTTTGGTTCATATCAAACCTTTCATTAAGTCAATCTCTCCTCCTTGGAGTCTTAATTTGGTTCTGAGGGCTTTACAGGCTCCTCCGTTTGAACCTATGCATTCTCTGGATATTAAATTACTTTCTTGGAAAGTTTTGTTCCTTTTGGCCATCTCTTCTGCTAGAAGAGTTTCTGAGTTATCTGCTCTTTCTTGTGAATCTCCTTTTCTGATTTTTCATCAGGATAAGGCGGTGTTGCGGACTTCATTTCAATTTTTACCTAAGATTGTGAATTCTAACAACATTAGTAGATAAATTGTTGTCCCTTCATTGTGTCCTAATCCTAAGAATTCTCTGGAGAGATCTTTACATTCTTTGGATGTAGTAAGAGCTTTGAAATATTATGTTGAAGCTACTAAAGATTTTAGAAAGACTTCTAGTCTATTTGTTACCTTTTCTGGTTCCAGAAAAGGTCAGAAAGCTTCTGCCATTTCTTTGGCGTCTTGGTTAAAGTCTTTGATTCATCATGCTTATGTGGAGTCGGCTAAGTCCCCGCCTCAAAGGATTACGGCTCATTCTACTAGGTCAGTTTCTACTTCCTGGGCTTTTAGGAATGAAGCTTCTGTTGATCAGATTTGCAAAGCAGCAACTTGGTCTTCTTTGCATACTTTTACTAAATTCTACCATTTTGATGTTTTCTCTTCTTCTGAAGCAGTTTTTGGTAGAAAAATACTTCAGGCAGCTGTTTCAGTTTGATTCTTCTGCTTATAATTTCAGTTTTTTTCATTATTAAAATTAAAACTTTTGATTTGGGTTGTGGATTGTTTTTTCAGCGGAATTGGCTGTCTTTATTTTATCCCTCCCTCTCTAGTGACTCTTGCGTGGAAGTTCCACATCTTGGGTATCTGCTAACCCATACGTTACTAGCTCATGGACTCTTGCTAATTACATGAAAGAAAACATAATTTATGTAAGAACTTACCTGATAAATTCATTTCTTTCATATTAGCAAGAGTCCATGAGACCCACCCTTTTTGTGGTGGTTATGATTTTTTTGTATAAAGCACAATTATTCCAATTCCTTATTTTTGATGCTTTCGCTCCTTTCTTATCACCCCACTTCTTGGCTATTCGTTAAACTGAATTGTGGGTGTGGTGAGGGGTGTATTTATAGGCATTTTGAGGTTTGGGAAACTTTGCCCCTCCTGGTAGGAATGTATATCCCATACGTCACTAGCTCATGGAGTTCTTACATAAATTATGTTTTGTTTTGTTTTTTGAAAAGTACAATCTTCATTTTTTGAATTACAATTTAATTTTTTGGAAATACAATATGATTTTTTTCTTTTGGAAGTACGATTTTTTTTTTTGAATTATACTTCCAGAATGTGTCAAAACACTGTCAAAGATAAATCTAGTTCCCATTTTGCTAAAGGACTTGTGATGTCACAGCATTCACTTTTGCAGTTTGTCTGAGAACTAGCTACTCTTTTTTTGTGGAGAAATGGCTGATAATCATAATAATGTACTAAGGAATATTGATTTTGATAATTTAACAGCTTTTATATCAGCAGCTTTTCTACCCTCTAGCTTTATCGGGGTGTCTTCTAAGCTTATATATTTATTTGAAGTGACATCATTATCATTGAATTCCTTAAATTAAAATAAAACTATATTCTAATACTAAGTAATTATTTATTAAGCTTGCTTTTTCTATAAAAAAATAAAACTTGCCTATGCTGTATGGAACTTAAAGGAACACTGAACCCAAATGTTTTCTTTCGTGATTCAGATAGAGCATGAAATTTTAAGCAATTTTCTAATTTACTCCTATTATCAAATTTTCTTGATTCTCTTGGTATCTTTATTTGAAATGCAAGAATGTAAGTTTAGATGCCGGCCCATTTTTGGTGAACAACCTGGGTTGTTCTCGCTGATTGGTGGATAAATTCATCCACCAATAAAAAAAGTGCGGTCCAGAGTTCTGAACCAAAAAAAATAGCTTAGATGCCTTCTTTTTCAAATAAAGATAGCAAGATAATGATGAAAAATTGATAATAGGAGTAAATTAGAAAGTTGCTTAAAATTGCATGCTCTATCTGAATCACGAAAGAAAAATTTTGGGTACAGTGTCCCTTTAAAGACCTTGCTCTGATCTAATCAGCAGCACTAATTGTACATGCGTCACTTCTACTGTGTGTTTAACCACTTTGCAGCTGTAAAATTACATGCCCTAATGGATAATCAAAACCAGTATTTCTTAGTACATTATTATTATAAAACAAGGAAGAATAAGCACTGTAATTAAAACATCCAAATCAATATTCCTCTGTATAGTGTTATGCAAAAGAGAATAATCACTTCTAGCATGTTAAGCGACGTTGTATGTTACATGATAAATGTTGAAAAGTTTACCTGAGATCAGATGTTAATGTGCTGGGATTGTCAGCTATTTCTCCACTTTTAGGGCTAGATAAGAGTGGAGCGGTAGTTTGTGCCCTTGCTCGTGCGTTAACTCCGCTAGAAGTAAGCTGGTTGTGTTCGCAAAAAGCTGAACTTTGAATACCACGACCGTATTTCCCCATAGACTACAAGGCAGCGTGAAAAGTGTGGGAAAACCCCAAAAAACTTAAAATCTATCAAATTGTGCAAACCCGACCACTTTTTCTCAAGTGTACTAACCCAACATGAAATATGAATATTTCAAAATTGAATGTTATTCACATAAAACAATATGTTCTATTTATTCTTAAATACATACATATATATATATATATATATATATATATATATATATATATATATATATATATATATATATATATATATATATAGTATATATATATATATATGTGTATATATGTGTATATATAAATATCTATTTAAAAATACAAAGAACATATTCCCCTATGTGAAGAACATTGAAGGGGAAATATTAACAGTTAATACATAGTTAAAACTATATATTAAACATGAATATTGCACAAATATGCAAAGGGATCCAATGCACGTATATATATATATATATATATATATATATATATATATATATATATATATATATATATATGTGTACATATGTATTTATGTGCTTATATATATATCTGTAAATACACACATATAGATATACACACATATGTGCATAGTCATACATATAAATATTTAGACATGTATATGTAAGTATCTATGTTAAAGCCCTTTGTAGTCCTTTTTTCCCAAACACCTGAGACCTCATATCTTTGAGCCCTTATAACTTTTTATTGCAACTTTTAAAAAATAATTGTTATTAGATAGTGGTGTTACTAGTGTAACTGTACTTTTTAAATCTAATTTTGATGTGTTTTGTGCAACTTTTTAGTGTAACAGTTAACCAGAGCTCTGAAGTCACACTATCCCTATGTGAGTTAAATTCAATTGCACACACTCAATTGAGCGCGTTTACTTTCAACCTGAAATCCGCACGGTACTTCCGACGCATGCAAAGAGCCACCATAAACACCTTTTCGCTTGCGCGCAACAGCGCACCACTAATAATCAAGCCCTTAAGCAAAAAAGCAGCTATTTCCCAGGAAAACTACAGAAGTGAATGCTGTGACATCACAAGTCCTTTAGCAAAATGGGAACTAGATTTTTTTTTTTACAGTGTTTTGATTACATACTGGAAGTGTAGTTCCAAAAAAAAGTTGTATTGTATTTAAAAAAAAGAAGAAGATTGTGCTTCCAAAAAACCCCCCAAAATTTAAGAATTGTATTTGTAATTAAACATTTGTATTACAAAACAAAAATTGTATTTCCAAAAAATAAATAAAAAAAATTGTATTTGGAAATTTAGAATTGTTTTTTTATGTCACAATTTATGTACAACCATAAAGAATCACATACGCTTGCCTTTTTGACAGCAATTTCATTCCATACAAAGGTAAAATAAGTGGCGCCAACTATTAGCCATTTGTTAGATCGTTAAAGGGACACTGAACCAACATTTTTTCTTTCATGATTCAGATAGAGCATTACATTTTAAGCAACTTTCTAATTTACTCTTATTTTCAATTTTTCTTCATTCTCTTGCTATCTTTATTTTAAAAGCAGGAATGTAAATCTTAGCAGCCAGCCCATTTAAGGTTCAGCACCATGGATAGCGCTTGCTTATTGGAGGCTGACATTTACCCACCAATAAGCAAGCATAACCCAGGTTCTCAACCAAAAATAGGCCGGCTCCTATGCATCACATTCCTGCTTTTTAAATAAAGATAGCAAGAGAACGAAGAAAAATTCATAGTAGGAGTAAATTAGAAAGTTGCATGCTCTATCTAAATCATGAAATAAAACATTTGGGTTTAGTGTCCCTTTAAGTTTATTTATAATATATACCCAGAAATTTATGTACACATACATATAAAGACATAGTTAACATGTTAAAAGGTGAGTGATTTCTCATGTTTATTATATATGAAATGCAGTTTAATAGTTATATTTTATTAAAAGTATAGTTGTTTCATAGTCTAACATAATCGGTTAGCAGAGTACTTTAAAGGGATATGAAACCCAAAAGCTTTTTCATGATTCAGATAGAGCATGCAGCTTTGAACACCTTTCCAATTTACATCTATTATCAATTTTTCTTCGTTCTCTTGGTATCGTTTGTTGAAAAGCAGGGGTTTCTGCTTAGGAGCCATCCCATTTCTGGCAGCAGTTTTGCAAGAATGTTGTCCATTTTTAAGAGCACTAGATAACAGCACTTTTTCCTGCCATGTAGAGCTCCAGATGCCTACCTAGGTATCTCTTCAACACAAAATATCATGGACACAAGGCAAAGTTGATAGTAAATTGGAAACCTTTTTTAAAATGGTAAGCTCTGTCTGAATCACAAAAAGAAAATGTTTGGGTTTCATATCCCTTTAACTTAAAATTGAAATAATAACTTGTAAATATTGTTTGCTTGCTATTAATTATATTTAGGGAAACCTTATTTCTCTTTGTGTTCATTCCTACATACAATTTGTGTCTGCTTCTCTTGCCTCCTTTTATAGAGGGAAACTAAGCACCTTCATATGCGTCTAATGGGGCACATGGCACTACTCCTCCTTATGGGGATTCTGACAGGTGAGTATAATCTACGTCCCTATAGAGAATGTTGTTTATGATTGCTATTGTTATTTGTGTGATGTTCCATCATTGTCTGGGACAATATTCAGAGGGTACAGCGCATAACCATAACACATGGTTACATACAATAAGACAGTAAGCTCTGATAGACTTGATCCCTAGAGACTTTATAGCCTAAGCGATAATTATTTCAGACAAAGAACTGAGATAGACACTTGATATTTCTGCACTTCTTTCAATTAACCCTTTAATTATGGGGGTGCAGTTGCTTTATACAAAAGGAAGAATTCTGAGTTTGACCCTTAAGGCTGGTGAAAGCCAAAATAGGAAAGTAACAGAAAAGAATGAACCGGTCTTTGTGAGATGCTGCTTCTTTTTTCTTTTTTAGGTCCCCTCACATACTCCCTAGAAAGCGCCCCAGTTTGGCCCCCACAGTCTGTGCAGGACCTAGTGCTACTCTTAAAGGGAGCCACTCCACAAAGCGTAGGCCTCGATCACACGCCTGTTCCTTTTGAGATTGGTGAGAGGTTAAGACAAATCATTGGTTCCTTGTTCAGGCTTTTGGAACATGGTTCTAAGAATTGGCTGCAGATAATCTTGGAGACCCTCATACAACACCAGCCATGCCAAGAGCCGTGTACCCAAGGTAAGTAGCTTATGTGCCAAGTGAAAGGTTTAATTGGCTTTGGGGAGCACGTGAGGTGAAATAAGGACTCATTTAGAAGGGTAATGAGGATAAATGAAATACAATATAATTAGTACTATACATTACATTTGAAGTTGCCATTGCAATCTTTCAGCTTTTAATATTTTCTCAACAGGGGATCTGAAGCGTCTTCTACTGTGGTAACCACCAACTACCTAACTTCTAAGTGATTCTGCATGTCACATGTGTGTTCCTGTTGTCCCTCCTTATAATTATTGTTGTTCTATAATAATTCAGCTGGTACTCTTCCCATTGCTTCATATAAGCTCTGCTTATAATTGTTCTATATAACCTCAGTATATAACTCTTACCCTTGTACATTCTCTACTTGCATCTCCATTTAAAGTCCATTGAAGTTCTCCTGTTGTCCCATATTACTTTAAAGAGACAATACACCTTTTTATTTCACGATTCAGATAGAGCATGCAATTGTAAACACTTCTCTAATTTACTTCTATTATTAAAAAAATCTTCTTTCTCTTGGTATCTTTTGCTGAAAAGCAGGAGTGTGCACGTGTCTGCAGTACTATATGGCAGTAGTTTTGCTAGAATGTTATGCATTTGCATGAGCACTAGATTGCAGCACTATTCCTGCTATGTAGTGCTGCAGACACCTATTTAACCCCTTAAGGACCAGCGACGTACCCTGTATGTCGCTGGCCTTTTTTTGGGACTTGATTGTTTTATATCGCGGTCTTGCCACCAGCGTTGAGACTGCTCTATTCCACAAAGCCTGCTGGAGGGAGGGAATTAATACCGTGTTCTTGCTAGACTTGTGCTATTATGTCCTGAAAAAACCCTTAACGACCAGTGACATATAGGGTACATTGTGGTCATTAAGGGGTTAAAGTGAGGCATCTACTTTCTTGTCATTTCTTTCAAAACAGGGACTAATATTCTGCTGAATGATCTTTTTAATTGAGATGACTGCACTGGTACAGAATATACTGTACATGTGCATAATTAACACATTTTTAAATTTCTTTTAACTTAAAGGGATACTAAACCCAATTTTTTTTTTCAGCACCTGGGTAGCACTTGCTGATTGGTGGTTAACCCCTTAACGACCAGCGCCGTACCCTGTATGTCGCTGCAGTCCTGGGCTTCTCTCTGCCGCAATCCCGCTCAGTGGGGCACTGCAGAAATATAGTTGCAGAGAGAGCCACTCTGTGGCCCTCTCTGCATCGGACAGCGGTCGGTGGGAGCATAAGTAGGGAGTTGGCCACGCTACAGAAGAAAAAAAAGGGTATTGAGGGTGGGCAGCTACACTACAGAAAAATTAGTATTATATATATTTATTTATTTTTAATTGCCTATTTTGCAGCAAACTGGGTACTGGCATACAGCTGCCAGTACCTAAGATGGCCGCACATAGGTACAGTAGATGGGGGAGGGTTAGAAAGCTATTTTTGGGGGCATCAGAGAGGTTGGAAGGTAAAGGGGGATACTACCCTGCAGAAAATATATAATTTAAAAAAAAAAACTTTAATTTTTCTACTGGCAGACTTTCTGCCAGTACTTAAGATGAGGGGTGACCTTTGGGGGGTGGGGGAGGGGAGATAGCTGTTTGAGAGGGGTCAGGGAGGGATTAGGGGGTGGGGTGTGTCAGGTGGGAGGCTAATACCTACACTAAAGCTAAAATTAACCCTACAAGCTACCCAATTAACCCCTTCACTACTAGGCATAATACAAGTGTGGTGCACAGCGGCATTTAGCGGCCTTCTAATTACCTAAAAGAAATGCCAAAGCCAAAAGCCAAAGTCTGCTATTTCTGAACAAAGGGGATCTCAGAGAAGCATTTACAACGATTTGTGCCATGATTTCACAAGCTGTTTGTAAATCATTTCAGTGAGAAACCTAGAATTTTTAAAAAGTTAACAATTTTTTTTATTTGATCGCATTTGGCGGTGAAATGGTGGCATGAAATATACCAAAGTGGGCCTAGATCAATATTTTGGGTTGTCTCTCTCTCTCTCTCTCTCTCTCTCTCTCTATATATATATATATATATATATATATATATATATATATATATATATATATATATATATATATATACACACATAGTTTTGATAGGTAAAAAAGAAAAAAGCTTTATTTCTGTTTAAATGTAGTGATGGCAAAAATGCTGCAGTCTTTTGGGGAAGTTTTTGTCTAAAGTGCCCAGTCCTTAAAGGGACACCGAACCCAAAAAATCTCTTTCATGATTCAGATAGAGCATGCAATTTTAAGCAATTTTCTTATTTACTTCTATAATCAATTTTTCTTCATTCTCTTGCTATCTTTATTTGAAAAAGAAGGCATCTAAGCTAAGGAGTCAATTTTTGGTTCAGACCTGGAAAGCACTTGTTTATTGGTGGGTGAATTTATCCACCAATCAGCAAGAACAGCCCAGGTTGTTCACCAAAAATGGGCCCGCATCTAAACTTACATTCTTGCTTTTCAAATAAAAATACCAAGAGAATGAAGAAAATTTGATAATAGGAGTAAATTAGAAAGTTGCTTAAAAAATTGCATGCTCTATCTGAATCATGAAAGAAAAATTTTGGGTTCAGTGTCCCTTTAAGGGGTTGAACATAGCCAACAATAAGCAAGAGCTATCCAGGGTTCTGAACCAAAAAACAAGCCGGCTCTGAAGCTTTACATTCCTGCTTTTCAAATAAAGATAGCAAGAAAAGGAAGAAAAATTGATAATAGGATAATAGGAGTAAATTAGAAAGTTGTTTAAAATGGCATGCTCTATCTTAATCATGGCTGAAAGAAATTGGGGTTAATATCCCTTTAAAGCAGTGTTTCCCAAACCCAGTCCTCAGGACCCTTAACAGGCCAGATGTTCATTATATCTTAACTAGAGCACAGGTGAAATAATCAGTTCACCCATTAGCTGATCAGTTAACCTGTGCTCTAGTTAAGATATAATGAATATGTGGCCTGTTAAGGGTCTTGAGGACTGGAGTTGGGAAACACTCTTTTAAACCCATACTGTTTTAAACCCATACTGGCTAAAAGGGAAATAGGTCAATCCTTAAAGGGGCATGCAAGTCAAAAACATTAATGATTTATCTAGAGGATTTAATTTTAAGAGATTTTTCATATTACTTTTATTATCAAATTTACTTTGTTCTCTTGGTATCCTTTGTTAAAAAGCATACCTGGGTAGGCCCTGGAATGTTTTGTCAACTGTAGTGATCATTCTCAATATACATAAATATTAAGGGTATCAAAGTATAGAGGACCAATTTCTAATTTTTAATGTTTGTTTATCCATACCATATATTATGGTATCTTTGATAATTCTTTTAAAAGTGTCTTTACATTAATCATCATGATGGAGATATAAACACCATTCATGACTGAAGCTTGGAAAGAATAAAATACTTTTTTCGGTTCTGGTCACCTTATGTCTCTCTTTCTTTTCCCATGCTAGTTTCTTTCTGCATTTTGTCAGACACATCTTGATATGTTCCTTTTTTTTGTTCTAGGGGGATATCTAATAATGTGAGCTGGGGTTTTTTGAAGCTGCCATTGGTCAGACATCAATCTGAGGAATCTCCGGTTCTAGGTGTATCCATAAATTCCAACCTCTCTGTTTTCCTTCAAATTTGTTCAAACTACTTGCTTCCAGGTATAAGAGGGATGTGCCAAATTGTGAATACCTCTGGTGGTGACATCTTTCAGCCACTCTGTCACCTCCTTACATCTGCAACACTTACAGTTCAACAAAACAAGCAACTGTGTAGGAATTTCACCTCAGATGTATCCGTTCTCTTGACTGGCCTAGGCAGAGAATGGATGATCAGATCTGTACATAAGCGCAGACCAAGGTCTCTTGATTGTGATTACAGTATGTGGCATGACATCAGCAATGTGTCATCTACTGCTGTGTCCACTTGCAGTGAAATTGATAAAAATGAGTTTGTTCAATTTGTCTGTGAAGACCAGCAGCTTCTGACCAAGCTTTCCGAACAGCCTGAAAATAACTGGTTAATAGAATTCTGTGATTATAACTTGCACCCTGAGAATAGGTGCAATTATGTGTTGTGGTGGGATAGCCCTGTGCCAGCCTTTGATGTAACTTATTGCTGGATGTTTTATGAGCAACAGTTTGAAACCTATCTCTGTGAATACCCATCTCTTTTGCAGCAGCTGAGAGAGAACCCAGACAATCAGTGGCTGGAACCACAATGCATAGCTGAGACCCCTACAGACGCAGCATCCCTTCTCATACAGGAGCTTTGTAATTATGGATTGTGGAAACAAGAGGCAATCATCTCTTCCTCTGTGGCCTTTTGTGCAGAGAATGACAGGGATGGGTTAATAAATTATGCCTGCAATTCTCCACATATTCTGCAGGTACTACTAAACTCTGAGTCCAATTCCTGGCTTGTAGGATTTTGTGACATTCACAAAGTTTGCAATTACTTAGAGTGGCAGGTAGAACCCATCAATAGAAACAATTCAGTTACATTACTCAATGTAGTTCCAGATGTTGCCTTACTATGTAGTCGAATAGACAAGGACCAGTTTGTGCAATCTGTGTGCAACAATGTTCACCTTCTGTTAACCCTTACTATAGATACAAACAACAGCTGGGTGATTGAGTTTTGCTCTAATGTGTCAGTACTGCTCCTGGACATTTGTGTTTACACCTCATGGGATTCAGCTCCCCCAGATCCCATATTAGTGGACTTTTGCTGGATATATGACCAAGAGCAGCTAGCATCATATCTCTGTAGGAACCAAGCTGCTTTGCTGAAGTTAAATCCCAGCTTCCAACAGCATCTTCAATGCAATGTAAGCGACAAGGAAAATGAACTCTGCAACGACAGCCCACAACACCTGGCTGCTGCTAATGATTCTTTGCAAAATTACTGTACAAAGCAGGAAGTAGGCCGCATCCACAACAGTGTATGTGGTAATGCCACCTTAGTAACGCAACTTATTGGCAACCATAGCAATAGCTGGATATCCAGATTCTGTGATGGAGAGGGAATTTCTAACACCACAGCTTATTGTTTGGGATGGTCCTCTCTTCTTTTTTCATATTCATGTCCTAACTGTAACAAAATTGAGCAATATAAAGTTGTTATCTCAATATGTAATGAAAATCATCTTCTTAAAGCTATGGAACTCATCTTGGATTCTCCCATACTCCTGACTCAACTATTAGTTTGTCAGTTTTGTGTTTTCTCCTGGCTTTCAGAGATTCCACCAGTTTCCTTGTTTTTGTATTGCAAAACATCTGACCCAGTGGCCTTTTCTAAGTTTCTGTGTAGTAACCAGGTATTTTATAAAAATATATTACAACTTCCAGCCTACAGTACACATTTACCAAACTGTCAGTCACATGAGGAGTGTAATTTTGCAGAATGGAATTGCGCAGCTGTTCAAAACATTTCTTGCCAGTATTGCTTTCAGTTTGATACTCACGAATTCTCTGAATATGTCTTCACCAACAGAAGCCTTATGCAGTTCAATTTTCTGAAGCAGATCATGTCCTGGGTCAAATTCTTCTGCAAAGATAGCCTACAAGACTGCACTTGTGCACTTGGAGAACAGGGGTGCATAGGTCCTATTGATTTAACTGACATAATTTTATGTAGTCAAAATTATACTAGTGAGTATTTGTTATACATGTGTAATAACTCAAGGATCATGATGCCATATTATAGCATATCTAGGGCTGATGTCTTGTCTCAGGTCCTTGTGATGAGTATATGCGATTATTCTAATATTACTGTTCTCTCTCCATTTCTAGCTAAACTGGAGAATTTCTGGACTCAGACAAATTGCAATATTTCTTGTTTTACTGAGATAGCCTCAATCCTCAACCACTGTATTAAACAATGTAGTTATGAACAATGGAATATATCACAGATATTTTGTTCTGAATATGACCAGGAAAAGCTTTTGACAACCTTCTGCAGTAATGCATCAGCGGTTGGTTTTATTTGGTTCCCTCAATCTTGGATCATACCTGCCTGTAGGGGGAAGCTTAACAACACTTTTGGGGGCCTGGTGACAATTGTGTGCAAAGTTCGCGGAACTCCCAAAGTTGTATCAAATTTTGTTTTAGCCATATGCAAAGATTGTGAGCTCAGTCTCTGTGGTATCCAGGTAGGGTATTTCTGTAACCTTTTTACAGTCCATAGTTGGGATCCAGGCCAGGCTTGTGACTATACCAAGTGGTCAAATGAAACAACCACTCTGGATAACATTGCTATGTGTTGGGCATTGGACAGAGATAATTTTATTTCTCAAGTATGTATACAGATGGACTTGCTGTATAATCTTTCTAGTGATCCTAGCACTACTTGGATAACACAGGTCTGCTCCAACTACTCATTTCTCGACCCATCTGATTGCTTTTCTGAGAGAGATAAGATGCATTTAGGGTGGAGATGCAGTGCAAACCTGAGTTCAATGTGTCCTGGCAGGGGTTTGACTATGTTACACTTTCTACCTATTGCTGTTTGTTTTCTCCAAAATGCAGGTTTCACTGTAGACATTCTAAATATTACTGAATTATACTCAGAGGTTGTGGACAGTGCTATCATTCTCCTTTTGTTTCTGGAGGAGATGCAACTCATAACTGTGTCTGGCTCTGATATGATAAACGTGATGACCCTACACTCTGTGATTCACCTACTTACCCAGCAGCAAACTCAAACTGAACAGAAGAGGGATCTTCTAACAACATTTGGGGTAAGTACAGCCTGATGATGGCTCTAACCATTCGGTGGGGTGTAATAATATAAAATAAGCATCAGTTCAGTTGGAGTTATTCTATAGCTAGCAAAAGTGCAAATTTAGCAGTTCCCAAGGAAATTAAGAAATTGCATCTTAATAATTAAAAAAAAAAAAACAACTAACTCATTTTCAATCTTTACTTCAAAACAAACACAAGCTCCACTGCACAAATAATGATCAACTAGATTAAACCATTATAAAATGTGAAAACAAATAAATCAAACAAATCAAAATATATGTTTCAACTTCCAAACTAACGCCTAGATTATGAGCGTTGCGCTAAACAGGGTGCGAAACTAACGCAAAAAAAGTTGCGTTATTTCACTCTCCATATCGCTGCCATTACGAGTTACTGAAAAGCCTCCTTGTGCTGTGCGGTATTGTGCGTTAAAGGGACAGTATACCCTCATTTTCATATAACTGCATGTAATAGACACTACTATAAAGAATAAGATGGACAGATACTGATATAAAAATCCAGTATAAAACTGTTTAAAAACTTACTTAGAAGCTCTCAGTTAAGCTCTGTTGAAAAGGTAGCTGGATAGCCCACTGCAAGTGGGAAATAAGACACTCCCCCATCCCCCTTCTTTTACATATGAAAAGAACATTTACACAAACAGGAGCAAGCTGGAGAAGGTAGCTGACGGTATTCTCATAAAACTTTGGGGCTTGGTTAGGAGTCTGAAAATCAGAGCAATGTTATTTAAAAATAAGTAAAACTATACATTTAAAAAAAAACAAAAAAAACTTTATGGGCTATATAAATAGATAATTTACAAAACATTTATGCAAAGAAAAAATGTGTATAATGTCCCTTTAAGCTCCATACCGCACAAAATTCAAGGGCTGATTTGTCTTGCTTTCCCCCATAGACATCAATGGGGAGAGAGTGTTAGAAACACCTGAAGTGCAGAATAAAAAATCTCCGTAACGCAACCCCATTGATGTCTATGGGGGAAAAAAGTTAGGTTTAAACCTAACACCTTAACATAAACCCCAAGTCTAAACACCCCTAATCCGCAGCCCCTGACATCGCCGACACTAAATAAAGTGATTAATCCCTAATCCGCCGCTCCCGACATCGCTGACACTAAGAAAAGCTATTAACCCCTAATCTGCCACTTCCCGACATCACCGCCACTAAATAAAATGATTTACCTCTAAACCTTCGGCCTCCCATATTGCCGCTACTAAATAAACCTATCAACCCCTAAACCTCCGACCCCCTACATCGCTGCTACTAAATAAACCTATTAACCCCTAAACCGCCAGCCCCCCCACATCGCAAAACAATAAATTAAACTATTAACCCCTAAACCTAACACACCCATAACTTTAAATTAAAATTACAATATAACTATCTTAAACTATCTTAAAATAAATAAAAACTATAAATTAACCTAACATTATTCTGATAAGATAAAAAAAAAATACTAATTAAAAAATTTAAATTACACATTTAAAAATCCTAACACTACGAAAAAAAATAAAAAATCGGAAATTGCAAAAAATAATACACTAAATTACAAAAAATAAAAACACTAAGATTACAAAAAATAATACACTAAATTATCAAAATGAAAAACAATTACACCTAATCTAATAGCCCTATAAAAATAAAAAAGCCCCCCCAAAATAAAAACACCCCCTAACCTACAATAAACTACCAATAGCCCTTAAAAAGACCTGGTTGGGTGGTGGGTTTTACTGTTGGGGGGGACTTTGTATTTTTTTAACTTAGGGTGATGTCCTACAAAATGCCATTTTAAGGGCTATTGGTAGTTTATTGTAGGTTAGGGGGTGTTTTTATTTTGGGGGGCTTTTTTATTTTTATAGGGCTATTAGATTAGATGTAATTGTTTTTATTTTTGATAATTTTGTTTATTATTTTTTTGTAATCTTAGTGTTTTTTATTTTTCGTAATTTAGGGGTTAATGCTTTATTATAGTGTTGGAGATGTGGGCCCCCCGTGGTTTAGGGGTTAATAGGTTTATTTAGGTGTCAGGAAGTGGCGGATTAGGGGTTGATAACTTTTCTTTCCTAAGATATGGAGAGTCCACAACGTCATTTCCTAAGATATGGAGAGTCCACGACGTCATCAATTACTAGTGGGAATATCACTCCTGGCCAGCAGGAGGAGGCAAAGAGCACCACAGCAAAGCTGTTAAGTATCACTCTCCTTCCCACAATACCCAGTCATTCTCTTTGCATTTGTGAAAAAGGGTGTGTGTACAAGCGCTAAGGTAATCCCCAAGCTGTATCCAAACAGAGATCCTAACCAACCTCCAAAAAATATGCACAAGTAGTAAGAAGTGAATAATTATCAGCTTTGGCCCTTTGAGCCGCTTCTGTAAGATATTCCTGTATTTGTAATTTTATTTATATGTGCTTTTTACATTTTTTATATATAGTCTTTTATTACTGATGCTTTTTAACATGGTTCATTAAATAATCTTCTTTTATCTCTCTGTGAGTATATTTATCCCTTGGCCTCTTGTTGGCGCTGTATTCACTTCTTACTACTTATTCTCTTTGCATTTGTCAATGGAGGAGGTGAAGTTTTGGTGTCTGAAGAAAATTGGATTCCGTCGCTACAAGCAAGATTTTGGGTCTAGCCATAGTCCACGTTAATCTCTTCAGTAGGGTAGTGGTGGCTTTAAAGCATTTAGGAACTTGTGAGTTGGGCCTTGCTGTATTTTCCTAACGTTTTGCTGCCCTAGTACAGAAAGCCAGAGTAGGTTTATTTTGTTTCCACAAACTTTACACCCACTAACTTAACAGCTTGCCTCTGGACTTCACACTAATTTTAATTTCACCAGCCACCACTGGATCAAGACATTTTATATTTACTGAATAATGAAGGAATCTATAACCATAATTTGCAGCATTAAAGTAAAAAGTATGTTTTAAACATATTTTAATGGGCCTGGATTTCTAGATCTCATAATCAGAGCAAGCATTTTGTTATCTGGCAAGAGTTTCTGTTACAATCCTTTAGACTAAAATCAGATGTTTACTAAGTTGATCAGTTTTCCAAGACACCATTTAAAGAGACATGAAACCCATATGTTTTCTTTCATGATTTAGAAAGAGCATGCAATTTTAAATAACTTTCCAATTTACATCTAATATCTAATTTTCTTCATTCTTTTGATATCCTTTGTTGAAAATCATATCTAAATATGCTCAGTAGCTGCTGATTGGTGGCTGCACATAGATACCTCATGTGATTGGCTCACCCTTGTGCATTGCTATTTCTTCAACAAAGGATATCTAAAGAATGAAGGCGTATCCTAGCCACTGCCTCACCAGCCTCTGACGTCACTGCACGTCACTGGTGTAAAGGGCCTTTTCATATGCAAAAGAAGGGGGAGGGGGGAGTGTCTTATTTCCCACTTGTAGTTGGCTTTCCAGCTACCTTTTCAACAGAGCTAAACTGAGAGCTTCTAAGTAAGTTTTTAAACAGTTTTATACTGGATTTTTATATCAGTATCTGTGCATCTTATTCTTTATAGTAGTGTTTTTTACATGCAGTTATATGAAAATGAGTGTATTCTGTCCCTTTTAAGAAGTTTGAGTTGCAATGTTTAAGGGACATGTATATTCTTTATGCAGGATTTTTAAGGAAGGGGGCAGGCACTGATACTGTGATTAAGAGACAGGGATTATTACTTTTACTGGGCTTTAAAAGTACTTTCCCTTTTATTTTATTGTGGGCTGTTGTTTTAGCTAAACTTGTCATGGTCCTTTTGTTTATCTATGAGATTCATTGTAAGATAAGCTAGCTGCTCTGCTGAGGTGCGGGTCCTGACAGTGGACTGTCACTCTCTGATTCAGTTAGAGTGGTTTGTTCTGTAAATGGTGACTGTGACAGTGTCTAATAATGTTTTAAAAATGTTTTAAACGCAATAAGACCTTGAGTGTTTATTCAGTGTGATATATATTTAAGCGCCTTGTCAATTGCGCTTTTCTCTAGCAGCCATGTCTTCTAAGGACATCTTATGTTACGCTATTACAGTTTCATGGCGGGGAAGTGATGAGAAACGTGCGCTTTCTTTCTAGACTCATTTTATTGTTGACGAGTCATGTGACCCGCCTCTCTGCTTCAATTCTTTAGCGGTTTTCTCTAATGCCAATATTTCAGAGTGTTTTGGTTCGGCAGGGAAGCTCTGCCGCTTTTTCTTGATTCTTTATTTAGTTGCAGGAAAACTATTTTTTAAATGAATGGTTCAAAGGATTCAAATGTGTATTGAATTAAATGTTCATGAAGCATTGCTTTTCAGCTACTGTAAATTGTGTCCGGAGTACTGTTCTTAAAGTGACAGTACCTAGTAATTTTAAGTCTGAATTTTTCAATATATATATATATATATATATATATATATATAAATAAAAGTTTTTTATTGAGGTTATTCAAATATAAAACAGTAAATAAAAGTTCAGTGGCATACATACATTGGGTAGAGCAATAATTGTTTTGCTATTACATTCAGGTAGAAAGTATTGCATTACAATATACATAACCGTGTATAACCAGAAGGGAAATACAGTACTATTGTACAAAACACTGAACATAAATATTTGGACCTCATTTTTTATTTTTTGTAGGAAATGAATGCACCTCCAAAACTTCAACAGGCCACTCATGGGACCTATGTAGTCTAAATGGTTAAGAGGAGGAGCCCTAATGTTACATACGGTTACTCTTGGACCTTAAAATTTAGTTAGATAGTTATAGCAGGGTTAGAAGGTTGTGAAGAATGGAAAAAGACGAGACGCTCTAAAGTCTGTTAGATATATTTACTGTATTGGTTTTATAATAGGAGTGCAACTTATTAGGGAGAGATATTCTATGCATGTATATGACTAATGGGGCCGCTGATCTGAGCAAAGTTTGTTTAGAATATGGGGATTGCTATTCATTCCAGGTTGTATCTAATGTGGAGGTTTGGTTTATGAGCTAAGCAGTGTTTACTTGGTGTGTGGGAATAATAGTTTGATCCTACTTACATCTGTTGTGGAACACGGGCTCTAGCTAGGTGTGTAGATGTCTTTGAAACTCTGAAAGTCAGGGTACTATTAGTGTTTAGACATGGTACACATATAAAAGTAAATCCTGGTTATAACCCAGTCGGAGAGTGTTCATCTGGGCGAAATCATGTAACTCCTCTATATATATCTCAGGATAGGCCATCACATAACATAGCAAATCTTTAGTATAGCATATAGAGATATATCAGTTTAGGAATATATATTGAGAGCTTGGATAAGTCTGACCAAGTACACAATACTATTCAGTCCTCTATTATTTTTACAATTACAATACTCAGCACACCGCCCTACCTCGGCCGCTGGCAGTGCAGCAGAGAACTGAGCAAGTTTTGGGATATTTACTGTTAATAGAGAAAGCTGTGTGTTCTAGTTAGTCAAGAAAATAAGGCTGGCTCAAATGTATATTAGTATAGTGAAGATATATCTCTGAAGGAAATGAGTCATTCCAGACCTGCAGTTGAATAGCTATAACTCTAATTTTAAGAGTAAGCATTATTGTGTGTAGCATGAGTAGAAATTTGCATATATTAAACCACTGGTATTAACAGCATTTTTATGTAGGTATAACTCATATTACAGAGGTAGATATAAATATTCACATTATGGATATATAAATCTTAGATTCTTGCACCTGGGCCCTGTGGTTTCTAGTTAAGCCTCTGCCTCTAAAGCTTCCATTTTGTGTACTTTTAGTCTCCCGTTCACCAGATAATGATGCAGTAGTTTTGTATGGCACCCAATTGAAAAACAAACTTAGAGCAATGTAGACCTGCTACCCCCAGATTTTTCTGCTAATTTTTCTGCTAGACCGCTGCTTGAGATCCACCACTTAATCAGATTGCAAAGTTTCTGGTAAGATAGTTTTTTTTTTTAATTTCATCTGGTTCAGTAGACATTCCCCATTTGATGTAGGTTGTCCGTTTGAGGAGATAAGTGTGAAACAAGATATTCAGTGGATTTCTTAGGAATTATGTAGAGCCTCTTATTTTGCGGCTTATCATGGCCGCTGCTTGGACACGCCCCCCTCAATATAACATTTTATTTTCAATTATGAACAAAACTCTGTATTTGTTTCTCTTTCTGCTGGATATGATTGAGGCACAAATTATTTTCTTCTTTCAATCCTGCGCTGTATGCTTAGCTAGTCTAGTATGTAGACTGAGCCCTATGTCTCTCAGGATGATGCTGTTCAGGAAATGCCACAGCTTTTTTCCTCAAATGTCTCAAGCCTTAATGGCATCACATGCAGTGCCCTGTGGTTCCTCTCAGTCTCCTGGAGGAGTATATTTGCCTATAGATTTTGCTGTACAGCTATCTTCTGTGGTATCTGTGGCATTATCTGATTTTCTTATGTTAAAAGGAAATTGCAAGAGAAAATTTAGAGATTCATATAGTAAGGTTTCTGTTCCGCCTACTGCTACACAGGTTGCCCTCTCTCATAAGTCTGAGGAAACGGCGGTAGCCTCTGAGGGTGAAATCTCAGATTCGGACAGTATAATTCCTTCATCTGATGCTGAAGTAGTGACCTTCAGTTTAAGCTTGAACACCTTTGTGTATTGTTAAAGGAGGTTTTGGCTTCTTTGGACGACTCCGATACGCCTGTCATTGTCAACCCTAGGAAATCTAGTAAACTTAATAAATACTATGATGTTCCTTCCACTGTGGAAGTGTTTCCTGTTCCAGGCCGTGCAACGGAGTTTATTTTAGAGGAATGGGAGAAGCCAGGTATTCAGTTTTCCCTGTCTCCTGTCTTTAAAAAGATGTTTCCTGTCACTGACTCCATTAAAGATTCAGGTGCACGGTGCCTAAAATAGAAGGGGCCTTTTCTACTCTGGCTAAGATAACTACTATTCCTATAGGGATAGCTTCTCTTTTAAGGACAAAAGGCTTATTTAACGCTGCAGAATCTGTTGGCGCTCTACAAATAACCGATAATAATAATAATTTGAAGATCAATGGCAACCTGCAGTTTGTATTGCCCCTGTGTCAAGTGCGGCATCTTATTGTTGCGAGGAGATTTGGAGGAGATCTAAGACGGAATTAAGGCTCTCATGCTAGCCAATTTCTTTTTTTCTGTTGCTACCATGCTGGCTTCGTTGTGCTAGCCCTCAGGGCATTGTGGCTAAAATCTTGGTCTGTGGATGTTTCCTCTAAGTCCAAGCTTCTGGCGCTTCCCTACAAGGGTAAGACCTTGTTTGGACCTGGCCTGGCAAAAATAATTTCTCATATCTCGGGTGGAAAATGGTCTTTTCTATCACTAGACAAGAAAGACAGACCTAAAGGACGTCAGAGTATTTTTCGTTCCTTTCGTAGCTTCAAAGGAAAGTCTTCCTCTTCCAACCAGGAACAGTCCAAGTCTTCTTGGAGACCCAAGCAGTTTTGAAACTAGGGGAAGCAATCATAGAAACCCGCAGCTGAGTCTAAATCAGCATGAAGGGTTTGACCCCGATCCAGGATTGGATCAAGTGGGGGGCAGACTTTATCTGTTTTATCAAGCTTGGATACGAGATGTCCCAGATCCTCTGGGCTGTGGACATAGTATCTCAGGGTTACGAATAGAATTCATAACTTTTCCTCCCTGGGGCAGGTTACACCTCTCAAGATTATATGCAGACCAGATTAAGAGAGGCATTCTTGTAATGTGTTCAAGATCTTTCCTCCCTGGGAGTGATAGTTCCAGTTCCGGTAGGAAACATGGTCTAGGATTCTATTCTAATCTGTTCGTGGTTTCCAAAAAAGAGGGAACTTTTTATCCTATTCTAGGTCTCAAGTGTCTCAACAATGTTCCCATCCACAGGGATCATCAAGTTCAGGACATGCACCTTTCTAGACAAACACTTTCAGTTTGTGGCTCTTCCGTTTGGCCTTGCCCAGCTCCCAGAATTTTCATCAAAGGTTCTGGGGGCTCTCTTGGCAGTGATCAGGTCTCGGGGAATTGCAGTGCCCTAGCTGGATGACATATTGTTTCAGGCGCCATATTTTAAACAAACAAACTCTCATACAGAGATCTTGTTGTCTATGTTCCCATGGTTGGAAATTGAATCTGGAAAAGAGTTCCCTTGTTCCAGCTACAAGGGTAGTTTTCTTAGGAACCATAATAGATTCCCTATCTATGAATATATTTCTGACAGAGGTCTGAAAATTAAAATTCTTTCCTCTTGCCTCTCTCTGCAGTCTACTGGTATCAGTGTCTAAATGTATAGAGGTAATTGGTCTGATGGTCGCTTCCATAGACTTCATTCCCTTGCTTAATTCCATTTGAGAGCTCTGCAGTTATGCATGCTCAGACAATTGAATGGGGACCATGCTGATCTGTCTTAGTGGATAGATCTAGATCAGTCGAGAAGAGATTCTCACCTGTGGTGGCTTTCTCAGGAGCTTCTTTCTCAGGGCGCATGCTTCTGGAGATCTTCCTGGGTGACTGTGACCACGGACGCCAGCCTGCTGGGCTGGGGAGCAGTCTGAGATTCCTTAAGGACACAGGGTCTATGGACTTGGGAGGGGTCTGCTCTCACCTTAAACATTTTAGAGGTGAGAGCGATTTTCAATATTTTGATGGCTTGGCCTCAGTTGTCCTTAGTCTGGTTTATCAGGTTCCAGTCAGTCAACATCACCTCAGTGCCTTACTTCAACCACCAAGGATCGGATTGTTCAGTGTGCGGAAGCTCACAATTGCTGTCTGATTGCCATCCACATTCCAGGAGTGGTCAACTGGGAAGTGGATTTCCTGAGCAGACAGACATTTCATCCCGGGAAGTGGGCTCTCCATCCGGAGGTGTTCTCCAGGTTAACCCTCAATTGGGGGTTGCCGCAGTTGGATTTGATGGCGTCTCGGCAGAATGCTAAGCTTCCAAGGTACGGTTAAAGGTCAAGAGATCCGCAGGCCACCCTGATAGATGCTCTGGTGGTTCCTTGGGATTTCAGTCTGGCATATCTGTTTTCTCCGTTTGTTCTCCTTCCATGAGTCATTGCTCATATCAAACAGAAGAGAGCATCAGTAATTCTAATAGCTCCTGCATGCCCTTGCAGGATCTAGTACAGGTATACCCCACTCATACAGCGGGTTAGGGACCGGAGGCCCGCTGTAAAGTGAAAACCGCCTTAAAGTGAAACAAGGCAGTTTTAGCTTTCCTTTCACGTGCCAGTGTGTTTAAAAACTTGAAAACATGTTTGAACTAACAAATATTAGGAGTGCAATAGTGCTACGTTTAGTTTAACACTAGCACAGCACAGTATTCAATAAATACTGTACCTGTAAAATAGTGACAATGACTGTAGTAAAATTGGTCAGACTATACCACTGAGACACAGATTGCACTGTAATGCTGTAAACAGAGTGAACTGCGCATAACAAAATGGTGCGAGTCCCTTTTCTCGCAATCTCACAATGATTACAGCACTGTTTCAAAATCTTTGGAGGTTGAACTTCAGCTCCACAAAGCGTTGTATTAGCGAAGCGCTGTAAAGTGAAGCGCTGTAAAGTGAGGTATACCTGTATGCAGACCTAGTGAAGATGTCATCTCCTCCACCTTGGAGGTTACCGCTGAGAAAGGACCTTCTAACTCAGGGTCCTTTCCTCCATCCAAATCTCATTTCTCTGAAGCTGACTGTTTGGAGATTGACCACTTAGTTCAGTCTAAGCGTGAGACCATGATTCAGGCTCGCAAGCCTGTTACGAGAAAGATTTTCCATAAGGTATAGCGTAGATACCTTTATTGGTGTGAATCTATGGACTACTCTTGGAGTAGGGTCAGGATTCCTAGGATTTGTCTTTTTTCCAGGAAGGTCTGGATAAGGGATTGTCAGTCAGTACTCTGAAGGGTCAGATTTCTGTAATATCTATTTTGTTGCAAGCGTCTGGCGGATGTGCCAGATGTTCCATCTTTTTGTCAGGCCCTGGTCAGAATCAGGCCTGTATTTAAGTCTGTTGCTTCTCCTTGGAGTTTTAACCTTGTTTTTAAGTTTTACAGCAGCCTCTGTTTGAGCCTTTGCATTACATAGATATTAAGTTATTATTTTGGAAAGTTTTGTTATCTCTTCTGCTCTGAGTCTTGGAACTTTCGGCTTTGCAGTGTGATTCGCCTTACCTGATCTTTCATGCTGATAAGGCGGTTCTTCGTACTAAGTTGGGTTTTCTTCCTAAAGTGGTTTCTGATAAAAATATTAATCAGGAAATTATTGTTCCTTCTCTGTGTCCTAATCCTTCTTCTCATAAGGAACATTTGTTGCACAACTTGGATGTTGTGCGTGCTCTAATTTTCTACCTACAGATGACTAAGGATTTTCGCCAGTTCTCTGCCCTGTTTGTTTCTCTGGGAAGCGTAGGTCAGACAGTTTCTCCTACTTCTCTTTCTCTCTGTTTGAGAAGTATAATTCATTTTGCTCATGAGACTGCTGGTCTGCAGCCTCCTGAGGGACTTACGGCTCTTTCCATGAGGGCTGTCTCCTCTTTTTGGGCTTTCAAAAATGAAGCTTCTGTGGAGCAGATTTGCAAGGCTGCGTCTTGGTCCTCCCTCTCTGCATATTTTATTCAAATTCAAGCGGTGGTGCCTTCTGTTTAGGTCTGCCTGTCTTGTTCTCCCTCCCTAGTCATCTGTGTCCTCTAGCTTGGGTATTGGTTCCCACTAGTAATTGATGACCTCGTGGACCCTCCATATCTTAGGAAAGAAAACAAAATGTATGCTTACCTGATAAATGTATTTATTTCCGGATATGAAGAGTCCACGACCCCACTCTTTTCTTAAAGACTACACCATTGTGTTATTCCTTTTTTCCATTTCCCTTCGGTCGAATAACTGGGGATTGTGGGAAGGGGAGTGATACATAACATAATTTATGTAAGAACTTACCTGATAAATTCATTTCTTTCATATTAGCAAGAGTCCATGAGCTAGTGACGTATGGGATATACATTCCTACCAGGAGGGGCAAAGTTTCCCAAACCTTAAAATGCCTATAAATACACCCCTCACCACACCCACAATTCAGTTTAACGAATAGCCAAGAAGTGGGGTGATAAGAAAAAAGTGCGAAAGCATATAAAATAAGGAATTGGAATAATTGTGCTTTATACAAAAAAATCATAACCACCACAAAAAAGGGCGGGCCTCATGGACTCTTGCTAATATGAAAGAAATGAATTTATCAGGTAAGTTCTTACATAAATTATGTTTTCTTTCATGTAATTAGCAAGAGTCCATGAGATAGTGACGTATGGGATAATGACTACCCAAGATGTGGATCTTTCCACGCAAGAGTCACTAGAGAGGGAGGGATAAAATAAAGACAGCCAATTCCTGCTGAAAATAATCCACAACCAAAATAAAGTTTAATGAAAAACATAAACAGAAGATTCAAACTGAAACCGCTGCCTGAAGTACTTTTCTACCAAAAACTGCTTCAGAAGAAGAAAATACATCAAAATGGTAGAATTTAGTAAAAGTATGCAAAGAGGACCAAGTTGCTGCTTTGCAAATCTGATCAACCGAAGCTTCATTCCTAAACGCCCAGGAAGTAGAAACTGACCTAGTAGAATGAGCTGTAATCCTTTGAGGCGGAGTTTTACCCGACTCGACATAGGCATGATGAATTAAAGATTTCAACCAAGATGCCAAAGAAATGGCAGAAGCTTTCTGGCCTTTTCTAGAACCGGAAAAGATAACAAATAGACTAGAAGTCTTTCGGAAAGACTTAGTAGCTTCAACATAATATTTCAAAGCTCTAACAACATCCAAAGAATGCAACGATTTCTCCTTAGAATTCTTAGGATTAGGACATAATGAAGGAACCACAATTTCTCTACTAATGTTGTTGGAATTCACAACCTTAGGTAAAAATTCAAAAGAAGTTCGCAACACCGCCTTATCCTGATGAAAAATCAGAAAAGGAGACTCACAAGAAAGAGCAGATAATTCAGAGACTCTTCTGGCAGAAGAGATCGCCAAAAGGAACAAAACTTTCCAAGAAAGTAATTTAATGTCCAATGAATGTATAGGTTCAAACGGAGGAGCTTGAAGAGCCCCCAGAACCAAATTCAAACTCCAAGGAGGAGAAATTGACTTAATGACAGGTTTTATACGAACCAAAGCTTGTACAAAACAATGAATATCAGGAAGATTAGCAATCTTTCTGTGAAAAAGAACAGAAAGAGCAGAGATTTGTCCTTTCAAAGAACTTGCGGATAAACCTTTATCTAAACCATCCTGAAGAAACTTTAAAATTCTCGGAATTCTAAAAGAATGCCAAGAAAAATGATGAGAAAGACACCAAGAAATATAAGTCTTCCAGACTCTATAATATATCTCTCTGGATACAGATTTACGAGCCTGTAACATAGTATTAGTCACAGAGTCAGAGAAACCTCTTTGACCAAGAATCAAGCGTTCAATCTCCATACCTTTAAATTTAAGGATTTGAGATCCTGATGGAAAAAAGGACCTTGCGACAGAAGGTCTGGTCTTAGCGGAAGAGTCCACGGATGGCAAGAGGCCATCCGGACAAGATCCGCATACCAAAACCTGTGAGGCCATGCCGGAGCTACCAGCAGAACAAACGAGCATTCCTTCAGAATCTTGGAGATTACTCTTGGAAGAAGAACTAGAGGCGGAAAGATATAGGCAGGATGATACTTCCAAGGAAGTGATAATGTATCCACTGCTTCCGCCTGAGGATCCCGGGATCTGGACAGGTACCTGGGAAGTTTCTTGTTTAGATGAGACGTCATCAGATCTATTTCTGGAAGCTCCCACATTTGAACAATCTGAAGAAATACCTCTGGGTGAAGAGACCATTCGCCCGGATGCAACGTTTGGCGACTGAGATAATCCGCTTCCCAATTGTCTATACCTGGGATATGAACCGCAGAGATTAGACAGGAGCTGGATTCCGCCCAAACCAGAATTCGAGATACTTCTTTCATAGCTAGAGGACTGTGAGTCCCTCCTTGATGATTGATGTATGCCACAGTTGTGACATTGTCTGTCTGAAAACAAATGAACGATTCTCTCTTCAGAAGAGGCCAAGACTGAAGAGCTCTGAAAATTGCACGGAGTTCCAAAATATTGATCGGTAATCTCACCTCCTGAGATTCCCAAACTCCGTGTGCCGTCAGAGATCCCCACACAGCTCCCCAACCTGTGAGACTTGCATCTGTTGAAATTACAGTCCAGGTCGGAAGCACAAAAGAAGCCCCCTGAATTAAACGATGGTGATCTGTCCACCACGTTAGAGAATGTCGTACAATCGGTTTTAAAGATATTAATTGAGATATCTTTGTGTAATCCCTGCACCATTGATTCAGCATACAGAGCTGAAGAGGTCGCATGTGAAAACGAGCAAAGGGGATCGCGTCTGATGCAGCAGTCATAAGACCTAGAATTTCCATGCATAAGGCTACCGAAGGGAATGATTGTGACTGAAGGTTTCGACAAGCTGAAATCAATTTTAGACGTCTCTTGTCTGTCAAAGACAGAGTCATGGACACTGAATCTATCTGGAAACCCAGAAAGGTTACCCTTGTCTGAGGAATCAATTAACTTTTTAGTGAATTGATCCTCCAACCATGATCTTGAAGAAACAACACAAGTCGATTCGTATGAGATTCTGCTAAATGTAAAGACTGAGCAAGTACCAAGATATCGTCCAAATAAGGAAATACCACAATACCCTGTTCTCTGATTACAGACAGAAGGGCACCGAGAACCTTTGTAAAAATTCTTGGAGCTGTAGCTAGGCCAAACGGCAGAGCCACAAACTGGTAATGCTTGTCCAGAAAAGAGAATCTCAGGAACTGATAATGATCTGGATGAATCGGAATATGCAGATATGCATCCTGTAAATCTATTGTGGACATATAATGCCCTTGCTGAACAAAAGGCAAGATAGTCCTTACAGTTACCATTTTGAACGTTGGTATCCTTACATAACGATTCAATATTTTTAGATCCAGAACTGGTCTGAAGGAATTCTCCTTCTTTGGTACAATGAAGAGATTTGAATAAAACCCCATCCCCTGTTCCGGAACTGGAACTGGCATAATTACTCCAGCCAACTCTAGATCTGAAACACATTTCAGAAATGCTTGAGCTTTCACTGGATTTACTGGGACATGGGAAAGAAAAAATCTCTTTGCAGGAGGTCTTATCTTGAAACCAATTCTGTACCCTTCTGAAACAATGTTCTGAATCCAAAGATTGTGAACAGAATTGATCCAAATTTCTTTGAAAAAACGTAACCTGCCCCCTACCAGCTGAGCTGGAATGAGGGCCGCACCTTCATGTGGACTTAGAAGCTGGCTTTGCTTTTCTAGAAGGCTTGGATTTATTCCAGACTGGAGATGGTTTCCAAACTGAAACTGCTCCTGAGGATGAAGGATCAGGCTTTTGTTCTTTGTTGAAACGAAAGGAACGAAAACAATTATTAGCCCTGTTTTTACCCTTAGATTTTTTATCCTGTGGTAAAAAGTTTCCTTTCCCACCAGTAACAGTTGAGATAATAGAATCCAACTGAGAACCAAATAATTTGTTACCCTGGAAAGAAATGGAAAGTAGAGTTGATTTAGAAGACATATCAGCATTCCAAGTTTTAAGCCATAAAGCTCTTCTAGCTAAAATAGCTAGAGACATAAACCTGACATCAACTCTGATAATATCAAAAATGGCATCACAGATAAAATTATTAGCATGTTGAAGAATAATAATAATATTATGAGAATCATGATCTGTTACTTGTTGCGCTAAAGTTTCCAACCAAAAAGTTGAAGCTGCAGCAACATCAGCCAATGGTATAGCAGGTCTAAGAAGATTACCTGAACACAGATAAGCTTTTCTTAGAAAGGATTCAATTTTCCTATCTAAAGGATCCTTAAACGAAGTACCATCTGACGTAGGAATAGTAGTACATTTAGCAAGGGTAGAAATAGCCCCATCAACTTTAGGGATTTTGTCCCAAAATTCTAATCTGTCAGACGGCACAGGATATAATTGCTTAAAACGTTTAGAAGGAGTAAATGAATTACCCAAATTATTCCATTCTCTGGAAATTACTTCAGAAATAGCACCAGGAACAGGAAAAACTTCTGGAATAACCACAGGAGATTTAAAGACCTTATCTAAACGTCTAGATTTAGTATCAAGAGGACCAGAATCCTCAATTTCTAAAGCAATTAGTACTTCTTTAAGTAAAGAATGAATACATTCCATTTTAAATAAATATGAAGATTTATCAGCATCAATCTCTGAGACAGAATCCTCTGAACCAGAAGAGTCATTAGAATCAGAATGATGATGTTCATTTAAAAATTCATCTGTATAAAGAGAAGTTTTAAAAGATTTTTTATGTTTACTAGAAGGAGGAATAACAGACATATCCTTCTTGATGGATTCAGAAACAAAATCTCTTATGTTATCAGGAACATTCTGAACATTAGATGTTGATGGAACTGCAACAGGTAATGGTACATTACTAAAGGAAATATTATCTGCATTAACAAGTTTGTCATGACAATTAATACAAACAACAGCTGGAGGAATAGCTACCAAAAGTTTACAGCAGATACACTTAGCTTTGGTAGTTCCAGCACCAGACAGCGATTTTCCTGAAGTATCTTCTGACTCAGATGCAACGTGAGACATCTTGCAATATGTAAGAGAAAAAACAACATATAAAGCAAAATTGATCAAATTCCTTAAATGACAGTTTCAGGAATGGGAAAAAATGCCAGTGAACAAGCTTCTAGCAACCAGAAGCAAAAAATAATGAGACTTAAATAATGTGGAGACAAAAGCGACGCCCATATTTTATTAGCGCCAAATAAGACGCCCACATTATTTGGCGCCTAAATGCTTTTTGGCGCCAAAAATGACGCCACGTCCGGAACGCCGACATTTTTTTGGCGCAAAAGAACGTAAAAAATGACGCAACTTCCGGCGACACGTATGACGCCGGAAACAGAAAAGATTTTTTGCGCCAAAAAAGTCCGCGCCAAGAATGACGCAATAAAATGAAGCATTTTCAGCCCCCGCGAGCCTAACAGCCCACAGGGAAAAAAGTCAAATCTTTAAGGTAAGAAAAATATTTGATTCAAATGCATTATCCCAAATATGAAACTGACTGTCTGAAAATAAGGAATGTTGAACATCCTGAGTCAAGGCAAATAAATGTTTGAATACATATATTTAGAACTTTATTAAAAAAGTGCCCAACCATAGCTTAGAGTGTCACAGAAAATAAGACTTACTTACCCCAAGACACTCATCTACATGTTTGTAGAAAGCCAAACCAGTACTGAAACGAAAATCAGCAGAGGTAATGGTATATTTATAAGAGTATATCGTCGATCTGAAAAGGGAGGTAAGAGATGAATCTCTACGACCGATAACAGAGAACCTATGAAATAGACCCCGTAGAAGGAGATCATTGAATTCAAACAGGCAATACTCTCCTCACATCCCTCTGACATTCACTGCACGCTGAGAGGAAAACCGGGCTCCAACCTGCTGCGGAGCGCATATCAACGTAGAATCTAGCACAAACTTACTTCACCACCTCCATAGGAGGCAAAGTTTGTAAAACTGAATTGTGGGTGTGGTGAGGGGTGTATTTATAGGAATTTTAAGGTTTGGGAAACTTTGCCCCTCCTGGTAGGAATGTATATCCCATACGTCACTAGCTCATGGACTCTTGCTAATTACATGAAAGAAAACAGCTTTGCTGTGGTGCTCTTTGCCTCCTCCTGCTGGCCAGGAGTGATATTCCCACTAGTAATTGATGATGTCGTGGACTCTCCATATCCGGAAATAAATCAATTTATCAGGTAAGCATACATTTTGTTTTATTAGTGTCGGCGATGTCAGGGAGCGTTAGTTTAGGTGTTAATATATTTAAATAGTGTTGGCGATGTGGGTGGCCGGCAGATTAGGGGTTAATAACTTTATTTAATAGTCACGATGTGGGTGGGACGGCAGATTAGGGGCTGCTTTACAGGCTATAATCCTTGCGTTACAGCTATACCGACACGACTCATAATATGCGTTCCTGGTCATTCCAGCGTAATGGCCAATTTTTCAGCATTAACATCCGCACCGTAACGCAAAACTCGTAATCTAGGTGTAAGTAATATATTTGATAATTAAAGCATCTCTTTGCATGCCTAACATATCTTTCTATAAAACGTACTCTATTAAAGCTATGCAACAAGTCATATGCAAACCCACCCATTTCTCATAATTATAGGGATATGCTGCAGTGTAAAATTTAGTTTCCTCTTAATGTGATTCCATTTATTCCAGCTGCGAGTATTACGTGTGTGTTTTGTATTTTTTAAATAGCTGTTTTGCTCATTGAAACCATAACCCAATGTTCTCAAGAGCATGCTAATTCAAATGGACTGAGTCTGCAGGAAAAGCAGATCTGCTTATCTTCTCTCTTTCTCTCCATCTCTGTGCACAAATGCCAATACTAAGGTACTGGTATTTTCATTATGGGTTGTGGTTTACAATAATAAATTTAAAACTGGGAACACATTAAAGGATAAAAAAAATCCAGTACAATTTAAAACTGTTTAACCAGTTTAGTTACCAGTTTTATACTGATTGCTCATCACAACTGGTGCAGCAATGATTAAGGGCTAGATTACAAGTTTAGTGCAAAATATCGCTTCCGCAAAAGCGATATTTGCGCTAACCTTAGTAATACCAGTGCATGCAAATGTGTGCTGGGATTACAAATGAGGTGCAATGCGAACACGAGAGTGCGCTTCCATAGGCTCCAATGGGAGCCTCGTTCTCATGCTGTGAGACATGGCATAAGAACTAGCGCAGCGAAGGGGATAAGTCACGCAGCAATGGGCAGCAAATATAAATATATATATGTATATGCTTATATACATATATATTTGTGTGTTAATATGGGTATATACGCATGTTAACACATAAATATATATGTATATAAGCATATACATATAGATATTTACAGGGAACACACAGTCACATTTTACACAATGTAAAGGCACTTTTCAGTGCCGTTTTTTTTCTAACACACCACACCAGCCAACTTTAGCCCCTTATAACTGCTTTGTGCAGTTACTTTATTAAATAAAAATGATACTATTTTTTTATTTTTTTTAATAAATAACACCACACTTAAATTTGGGGGCAATTGGGGCACATTTAGAAAATTTACCAGATATCTGATCTGTGGTTAATTTTCTGAGCACTAATTGCTACCGTGAGCTTGCGGTAGTAATAACAAGCCTCTTGTAATGGCTGGTTATTTATCGCTCACCCATTAATGGGCGAATTTGCCTGTTTACAAGCTCGCAATAAATTAGCGCTCCACTTGTAATCTGGCCCTAATTGTTTGGGGGGGATGCTTATTCTGACAAAAGGTTATATTACAATATTTAGGGTCAGACTACGAGTGGAGCGCAAAATATTGCTTAAGCAAGGGTGATATTTGCGCTCCACTCAATAATACCAGTGCACGCAAATATGTACTGGTATTACAAGTTGAGCGCAATGTGAACGCAACTTCACGTTCGCATTGCTGGGAAGCTTTGCGCTCATGAGAGTATGCTTCCATAGGCTCCAATGGGAGCCTTGTTCTCATGCCGTGAGACACAGCTGAGAACCTAGCACAGCGATGGGCAGCAAAGTGTAAATATATATGAATATATACATACTGTGTATGTGTGTGTATATATATATATATATATATAAAGTATCTCACAAAAGTGAGTACACCCCTCACATTTTTGTAAATATTTTATTATATCTTTTCATGTGACAACACTGAAGAAATGACACTTTGCTACAATGTAACGTTGTGAGTGTACAGCCTGTATAACAGTGTAAATTTGCTGTCCCCTCAAAATAACTCAACACACAGCCATTAATGTCTAAACCGTTGGCAACAAAAGTGAGTACACCCTTAAGTGGAAATGTCCAAATTGGGCCCAATTAGCAATTTTCCCTCCCCGGTGTCATGTGACTCATTAGTGTTACAAGGTCTCAGGTGTAAATGCGGAGCAGGTGTGTTAAATTTGGTGTTATCACTCTCTCATACTGGTCACTGGAAGTTCAACATGGCACCTCAGGGCAAAGAACTCTCTGAGGATCTGAAAAAAAGAATTGTTGCTCTACATAAAGATGGCCTAGGCTATAAGAAGATTGCCAAGACCCTGAAACTGTGCTGCAGCACAAAGGGCAAGACCATACAGCGGTTTCACAGGACAGGTTCCACTCAGAACATGCCTCGCCATGGTCGACCAAAGAAGTTAAGTGCTCAGCGTCATATCCAGAGGTTGTCTTTGGGAAATATCCGTATGAGTGCTGCCAGCATTGCTGCAGAGGTTGGAGGGGTGGGGGGTCAGTCTGTCAGCGCTCAGACCATACGCCACACACTGCATCAAATTGGTCTGCATGGCTGTCGTCCCAGAAGGAAGCCTCTTCTAAAGATGATGCACAAGAAAGCCAGCAATCAGTTTGCTGAAGACAAGCAGACTAAGGACATGGATTACTGAAACCATGTCCTGTGGTCCGATGAGACCAAGATAAACTTATTTGGTTCAGATGGTGTCAAGTGTGTGTGGCGGCAACCAGGTGAGGAGTACAAAGACAAGTGTGTCTTGCCTACAGTCAAGCATGGTGGTGGGAGTGTCATGGTCTGGGCCTGCATGAGTGCTACTGGCACTAGGGAGCTACAGTTCATTGAGAGAACCATGAATGCCAACATGTACTGTGACATACTGAAGCAGAGCATGATCCCCCCTCCCCTCGGGGGACTGGGCCGTAGGGCAGTATTCCAACATAACGACCCCAAACACACCTCCAAGACGACCACTGTCTTGCTAATGAAGCTGAGGGTAAAGGTAATGGACTGGCCAAGCATGTCTCCAGACCTAAACCCTATTGAGCATCTGTGGGGCATCCTCAAATGGAAGGTGGGGGAGCGCTCCGTGATGTTGTCATGG
This sequence comes from Bombina bombina, assembly GCF_027579735.1. Lineage (NCBI taxonomy): Eukaryota > Metazoa > Chordata > Amphibia > Anura > Bombinatoridae > Bombina > Bombina bombina. Next base: position 895,047,505 of record NC_069504.1, read on the forward strand.
AGGAGTGGAAGAGGACTCCAGTGGTAACCTGTGAAGCTCTGGTGAACTCCATGCCCAAGAGGGTTAAGGCAGTGCTGGAAAATAATGATGGCCACACAAAATATTGACACTTTGGGCCCAATTTGGACATTTCCACTTAGGGGTGTACTCACTTTTGCTGCCAACGGTTTAGACATTAATGGCTGTGTGTTGAGTTATTTTGAGGGGACAGCAAATGTACACTGTTATACAGGCTGTACACTCACTACTTTACATTGTAGCAAAGTGTCATTTCTAAAATTGTGAGGGGTGTACTCACTTTTGTGAGATACTGTGTATATATATATATATATATATATATACAGTATATATAAATATTTCTTTAAAAATATATTTCTTTCATGTAATTAGCAAGAGTCCATGAGCTAGTGACGTATGGGATATACATTCCTACCAGGAGGGGCAAAGTTTCCCAAACCTTAAAATGCCTATAAATACACCCCTCACCACACCCACAATTCAGTTTTACAAACTTTGCCTCCCGTGGAGGTGGTGAAGTAAGTTTGTGCTTAAGATTCTTCGTTGATATGCGCTCCGCAGCAAGTTGGAGCCCGGTTTTCCTCTCAGAGTGCAGTGAATGTCAGAGGGATGTGAAGAGAGTATTGCCTATTTGAATACAATGGTCTACCTCTAGGGGATCAATTTCATAGGTTCTCTGTTATCGGTCGTAGAGATTTCTTCTCCTACCTCCCTTTTCAGATCGACGATATACTCTTATATACCTTTTACCTCTACTGATTCTCGTTTCAGTACTGGTTTGGCTATCTACTATATGTAGAGGAGTGTCCTGGGGTAAGTAAGTCTTATTCTTTGTGACACTCTGCGCTATGGTTGGGCACTTTATATGTAAAGTTCTAAATATATGTCTATAAACTTATATTTGCCTTGATTCAGGATAATCAATATTCCTTTTCAATACAGACTGTCAGTTTCATTATTGGGATAATGCATTTAATTATTTTTTCTTACCTTGAAAAATTTTCATTTGGCCATTTTTTCCTGCGTGCTGTTAGGCTCGCGGGGGCAGAAAATGTTTCTTTTTATTACGTCATTTTTGGCGCATACTTTTTTTGGCGCAAAAAATTTTGTCATTTCCGGCGACGTAATTTACGCCGGAAGTTGTATTCTGTTACGCATCCGTATTCAGACATTTTTTTGCGCCAAAAAAATGTGGGCGTATTTTTTACTCACTTTATTTAAACATTTTATTTTCATGGCTTCTGGTTTCTAGAAGCTTATTATTTTGCATTCTTTCCCATTCCTGAAACTGTCATTTAAGGAATTTGATAATTTTGCTTTATATGTTGTTTTTTTCTATTACATATTGCAAGATGTCTCATCCTGACCCTGGATCAAAATCCTCTAATGGACAGACGCTGCCTGATGCTGGTTCTACCTTAGTTAAGTGTATATGTTGTAAACTTGTGGTATCTGTTCCCCCAGCTGTGGTTTGTGAAAGCTGTCATGATAAACTTTCCAATGCAGATTCTGTTTCTATTAGTAATAATCCTTTACCTGTTGTTGTTCCTTCAACATCTATTGTTCAGGATGTTCCTGTTAATGTTAAAGAATTTGTTTCTAATTCTATTAAGAAGACTCTGTCTGTTATTCCTCCTTCCAGTAAACGTAAAAGGTCTTTCAAAACTTCTCACTTTTCAGATTAATTTTTAGGTGACCGCCATCATTCTGACTTATCTGTTTCTGATGAGTTTTTTTCCGGTTCAGAAGATTCTACTACAGATATTGATACTGATAAATCTTCATATTTATTTAAGATGGAGTTTATTCGTTCATTGCTTAAAGAAGTTTTGATTGCTTTAGATATAGAGGAGTCCAGTCCTCTTGATACTAAACTGCTAAACGTTTAAATTCGGTTTATAAACCTCATGTGTTAATTCCGGAAGTTTTTCCAGTTCCTGATGCTATCTCAGATGTGATTGCTAGGGAATGGGATAGTCTGGGTACTTCATTTACTCCTTCTCCAAGGTTTAAGAAATTGTACCCTGTGCCATCTGATAGACTGGAATTTTGGGATAAAATCCCTAAAGTCGATGGGGCTATCTCTACTCTAGCCAAACGTACTGCTATTCCTACGGCAGATAGCACTTCGTTAAAGATCCTTTAGATAGGAAAATTGAATCTTTTTTGAGAAAAGCTTATTTATGTTCAGGTAATCTACTTAGACCTGCTATCTCTTTGGCTGATGTTGCTGCAGCTTCAATTTTCTGGTTGGAGGCTTTAGCGCAACAAGTGACAGATCATAACACATATAGCATTGTTAAACTTCTTCAACACGCTAATAACTTTGTCTGTGATGCCATTTTTGATATCATTAGAGTTGATGTCCGGTATATGTCTTTAGCTATTTTAGCTAGACAAGCTTTATGGCTTAAATCCTGGAATGTAGATATGACTTCTAAATCAACTTTGCTTTCTCTCTCTTTCCAAGGTAATAAATTGTTTGGTTCTCAGTTGGATTCTATAATTTCAACTGTTACTGGAGGGAAGGGTGCCTTTTTGCCTCAGGGAAAAAAATCTAAAGGTAATTACAGGGTTGCTAATAGTTTTCGTTCCTTTCGTCAGAAGGAGCAGAAGCCCGATCTTTCCCCTAAAGGAACAGTTTCCGGTTGGAAACCTAATCCAGTCTGGAATAAATCCAAGCCTTCCAGAAAGTCAAAACCAGCCCCTAAATCCACATGAAGGTGCGGCCCTCATTCCAGCGCAGCTGGTAGGGGGCAGGTTACGATTTTTCAAAGATGTTTGGATCAATTCGGTTCACAATCTTTGGATTCAGAACCTTGTTTCACAAGGGTACAGAATAGGTTTCAAAGTAAGACCGCCTGTGAGAAGATTCTTTCTCTCACGCATTCCAGTCAATCCAGTGAAGGCTCAGGCATTTCTGAAATGTGTTTCAGACCTAGAGTTAGCTTGGGTAATTATACCAGTTCCAGTTCTGGAACAGGGTCTGGGGTTTTATTCAAATCTATTCATCGTACCAAAGAAAGATAATTCTTTCAGACCGGTTCTGGATCTAAAAATATTGAATCGTTATGTAAGGATACCAACATTCAAAATGGTGTCTATAAGAACTATTCTGCCTTTTGTTCAGCAAGGGCATTATATGTCTACAATAGATTTACAGGATGCATACCTGCATATTCCAGTTCATCCAGATCACTATCAGTTTCTGAGATTCTCTTTTCTAGACAAGCATTACCAGTTTATTGCTCTTCCATTTGGTCTAGCAACAGCGCCAAGGATCTTTTCGAAGGTTCTCGGTGCCCTTCTCTCTGTAATCAGAGAACAGGGTATTGCGGTATTTCCTTATTTGGACCATATCTTGGTACTTGCTCAGTCTTCACATTCTGCAGAATGTCATACGAATCAACTTGTGTTGTTTCTTCAAAGACATGGTTGGAGGATCAATTTACCAAAGAGTTCCTTGATTCCTCAGACAAGGGTAACCTTTTTAGGTTTCCAAATAGATTCAGTGTCCATGACTTTGTCTCTGACAGAAAAGAGACGTCTGAAATTGGTTTCAGCCTGTCGAAACCTTCAGTCTCAATTGTTCCCTTCGGTAGCATTATGCATGGAGATTTTAGGTCTCATGACTGCTGCATCGGACGCGATCCCTTTTGCTCGTTTTCATACGAGACCACTTCAGCTTTGTATGTTAAACCAGTGGTGCAGGGATTATACAAGGATATCACAAATAATATCCTTAAATCCCAATGTTCGATCATCTCTATCTTGGTGGATGGATCACCATTGTTTAATTCAAGGGGCCTCTTTCGTTCGTCCAACCTGGACTGTGATCTCTACAGATGCGAGTCTATCAGGTTGGGGAGCTGTTTGGGGATCTCTGACAGCGCAGGGGGTTTGGAAATCTCAGGAGGCGAGATTACCAATCAATATTTTGGAACTTCGTGCGATTTTCAGAGCTCTTCAGTTCTGGCCTCTTCTGAAGAGAGAATTGTTTATTTGTTTTCAAACAGACAATGTCACGACCGTGGCATATGTCAATCATCAAGGGGGGACTCACAGTCCTCAAGCTATGAAAGAAGTATCTCGGATACTTGTATGGGCGGAATCCAGCTCCTGTCTAATTTCTGCGGTTCACATCCCAGGTGTAGACAATTGGGAAGCGGATTATCTCAGTCGCCAGACGTTACATCCGGGCGAATGGTCTCTTCATCCAGAGGTTTTTCTTCAGATTGTTCAAATCTGGGGACTTCCAGAAATAGATCTGATGGCCTCTCATCTGAACAAGAAACTTCCCAGGTATCTGTCCAGATCCCGGGATCCTCAGGCGGAAGCAGTGGATGCGTTGTCAATTCCTTGGAATTATCATCCTGCTTATATCTTTCCGCCTCTAGTTCTTCTTCTGAAAGTAATCTCCAAAATTCTAATGGAGTGCTCATTTATACTGCTGGTGGCTCCAGCATGGCCTCACAGGTTTTGGTTTGCGGATCTCGTTCGGATGGCCAGTTGTCAACCTTGGACACTTCCGTTAAGGCCAGACCTTCTATCTCAAGGCCCTTTTTTTCCATCAGGATCTCAAATGATTAAATTTGAAGGTATGGAGATTGAACGCTTAATTCTTAGTCATAGAGGTTTCTCTGACTCAGTGATTAATACTATGTTACAGGCTTGAAAATCTGTCTCTAGAAAGATTTATTATCGAGTTTGGAAGACTTACATCTCTTGGTGTTCTTCTCATAAATTCTCCTGGCATTCTTTCAGAATTCCTAGAATTTTACAATTTCTTCAGGATGGTTTGGATAAAGGTTTGTCTGCAAGTTCTTTGAAAGGACAAATATCTGCTCTTTCTGTTCTTTTTCACAGAAAGAGTGCTAATCTTCCTGATATTCATTGTTTTGTACAGGCTTTGGTCCGTATCAAACCTGTTATTAAGCCAATCTCTCCTCCTTGGAGTCTTAATTTGGTTTTGACAGTTTTACAGGCTCCTCCGTTTGAGCCTATGCATTCTCTAGACATTAAATTACTTTCTTGGGAAGTATTGTTCCTTTTGGCTATCTCTTCTGCTTGAAGAGTTTCTGAGTTATCTGCTCTTTCTTGTGAATCTCCTTTTCTGATTTTTCATCAGGATAAGGCGGTGTTGCGGACTTCATTTCAATTTTTACCTAATGTTGTGAATTCTAACAACATTAGTAGAGAAATTGTTGTCCCTTCATTATGTCCTAATCCTAAGAATTCTAAGGAAAGATTGTTACATTCTTTGGATGTAGTTAGAGCTTTGAAATATTATGTTGAAGCTACTAAAGATTTTAGAAAGACTTCTAGTCTATTTGTTGTTTTTTCTGGTCCTAGGAAAGGTCAGAAGGCTTCTGCCATTTCTTTGGCGTCTTGGTTATAGTCTTTGATTCATCATGCTTATGTGGAGTCGGGTAAGTCCCCGCCTCAAAGAATTACGGCTCATTCTACTAGGTCAGTTTCTACTTCCTGGGCCTTTAGGAATGAAGCTTCTGTTGATCACATTTGCAAAGCAGCGACTTGGTCTTCTTTGCATACTTTTACTAAATTCTACCATTTTGATGTGTTTTCTTCTTCTGAAGCAGTTTTTGGTAGAAAAGTACTTCAGGCAGCTGTTTCTGTTTGATTCGTCTGCTTATAATTTCAGTTTTTTTCATTATAAAGATTAAAACTTTTGATTTGGGTTGTGGATTATTTTTTTCAGCGGAATTGGCTGTCTTTATTTTATCCCTCCCTCTCTAGTGACTCTTGCGTGGAAGTTCCACATCTTGGATATCTGCTATCCCATACGTCACTAGCTCATGGACTCTTGCTAATTACATGAAAGAAAACATAATTTATGTAAGAACTTACCTGATAAATTCATTTCTTTCATATTAGCAAGAGTCCATGAGACCCACCCTTTTTGTGGTGGTTATGATTTTTTTGTATAAAGCACAATTATTCCAATTCCTTATTTTTGATGCTTTCGCTCCTTTCTTATCACCCCACTTGCTTGGCTATTCATTAAACTGAATTGTGGGTGTGGTGAGGGGTGTATTTATAGGCATTTTAAGGTTTGGGAAACTTTGCCCCTCCTGGTAGGAATGTATATCCCATACGTCACTAGCTCATAGACTCTTGCTAATATGAAAGAAATGAATTTATCAGGTATGTTCTTACATAAATTATGTTATATATATTTTTCTATATGTGAATAACATTGTAATGTTAAATATTAATAACCCCTGTCAAGTTAGCAAGCGAACAATAAATGTTAGTTTTTTTCTTTTGCGTTCTCCATTAAAGTCTATGGGGAGAAGTTATCGCAATCGTGATATCCAAAGCCCTGAAGTTAGTGTGTATTGGGTTTCGCTCTCATGCAAAAGTTTTACTTTCATTTTCTAATATGAGTGCTTACCCACGTGCGCAAAATCTTTACTTTTGGTGGTGTTAACGCTCAAGGAAAAGTGCTAAATAGCCCACCACTTGTAATCTGGCCCTAAGTCCCGAAAACATGTTAGTGTAACTTTGAGTGTTCTGTGGGCAGAGCCAACAGCATGGGTGGGAAGGGTTCCTGGCATGACATAATTGGCATTCTATAAGTTGCACCCCCATAGACCGCCACCACCCAGTCCATTATTTATATCCAAAGGAATGACAACTAATGTATATTATTTTTAGTATGTATACTTGTTTGCCTGTGTATGTGTGTTTATATGTAGAGTGTGTGTGTGTGTGTGTGTGTGTGAAGGAGTGAGTGCATGAGTATGTATGTAGTGTGTACAGTATGTATATGTATGTAGAGTGTGTGCATGTGTGGGTAAGTGCATGAGTATGTATGTAGTATAAATGTGTGTGTGTATATGAGTGAGTGTGTGGGTGAGTGAATATGTAGTGTGTATGGTTGGATGTGTGAATGAATAATTAGTGTATGTAGAGTATGTATGTAGTGTGTTTGAGAGTGTGCGTGAGTGAGTATGTAGTGTAAATTTGTGTGGTGTGGGTTTGAGTGAGTATGTAGTGTATATGTGTGTTTGTATGTAGTGTGTGTGGGTTGGTGGCTGTTTGAGTGAGTAATTATTTAGTGTGTTTGTATGTGTGTATGTGAGTGAGTGAGTGTGTGAGTATGTATGTAGTGTAAATGTGTGTGTTTGTATGTGAGTGAGTGTGTGGGTAAGTATGTTATGTGTATGGGTAGGTGTGTGAGTGAATAATTAGTATATGTAGAGTATGTATGTAGTGTGTTTGAGAGTGTACGTGAGTATGTAGTGTAAATTTGTGTGGTGTGGGTTTGAGTGAGTATGTAGTGTATATGTGCGTTTGTATGTAGTGTGGGTTGGTGGGTGTTTGAGTGAGTAATTATTTAGGGTGTGTGTGTTTGTATAAATATAGTGTGTATTTTTGAGTGAGTATGTAGTGTATATGTGTGTGGTGTGTGTGTTTGAGTGAGTATATAGTATATATGTGTGTGTATGTATGTAGTGTGGGTGTGTAAGTGAGGGAGTGAATACAAAATGTTTTTTTTTAATTTAGTTTTTATTCTCAGGATACCCTTATCCAGTTAGTTGGGGAAACTTCACCGGAGTCTTTGATCATTGTCGAGGTAGTTGTCCGCTTATTTACTCAATGTATGGCGTGTGTTTTTCCTACTGCTCTGTAATGTCAAAGTAATTAAAAACATTCACCAATTTTCTTCTCTCAGGAGATCTTCCACCTACCGGTGTCAGACTTTACTATCTTTGTGTCCAGTTTGAGTCCTGAGGGTTCCAAGAGTTTCCTCACCTTTTTATCCCAGAATGTTACATCCTTACAGGTACAGTACATATTATTAAACACAGATACAGAACATGCACAAAGCCTAGATTAACAGTATATGTTTGAGTCTCAAGAACTGAAAAAAGAGCACAAAACAGATTTTTGTTTTGTAGACCTTAAAAGAAACCCCCTGGAAATGGGTTAAACACATAGTTAAAGTCAGCTCCAGAGCAGCAATGCACTTCTGGGACCTATCTGAACACATTTGGTGAGCCAATGGCAAGTGACATATGTGTATAGCCACCAATCACCAGCTTTCTCCCAAAAGTGCATTGCTGCTCATTTCCCTTCATCTAACTATTTTATCTTCCATTTTAACAATTCCTCTTTTACCTCTTCAGTTGTCTGATTTTTTTTGGTCACTTACCTGTCCACCCTTCTTCCCTTCAGCATATTTTGTTCCATTCCTTATTACCTTCCACATAATTCAAAGTTCCCTTTTTCTTTCTTTCTCTCAGGCGCCAGATGAATATTACTACATTTTGGTGTCCACGTTGCTAACTAATCAAGTGATTTCTAATCACACACTCTTCACTGATATTGCTAATCTTCTGCATTACCTGGAACCAGATCAAATGCTCAGATATCTTCCTGCCCTGCAAGACAGCAGCGAAGCGTAAGTCAGTCTATGCAGAGTATTAGTGTGCCTTGTCTCTTTATATACATATTCTCTGTTACATTTATAGCACGACCTATGTATACTGCTGGTCTGTTGAATTTCTTGTTTTATATTAGCTCTCTAGGTGAGAAAAAAATAGAAATAGTTTTGTAAAAATGATGTTTAGTTCCCAAAAACAATATACCAAGTTTTCATCCACTGTCCAAATGCACTATTATAATGTTTTGTAATCATATTCATTAGACTTGTGCGCGATCGAAAAATTTGTTTTGTTTCGGTTGTTTTTTATTTCGGTTCGGTATGCGTCGGTTATTCGTTTCGGTTTCATTCATATTGTTGTTAATTCGGTCATTCGGATTCATTCGGAAACGTAATTCAAGTTATTAATTTCGGACCGATTCGTAATGACGGACCGAATCGTAATGACGGACCGAATCGTAATGACGGACCGACTCGTAATGTCGGACCGAATCGTAATGTCGGACCGAATCGTAATGTCGGACCGAATAGTAATTTATGAAAAAATTCTGTTAAATCATTATTTCGGAAATTATTCGGTTCTATTATTTCGGATACATTCGATTTCAATTTCCAATCGATTAGATAATCATATCAATATTATTCATAAATGTATTACACTGTTAAATGACTGTAATATATTAATAAATAAATTTAATATGTCATTTAAACACTTATCATTATATTTATATTTAGACTGTGCAGCCAATCATAAATTTCAAAAAACTCCAGCCACCAATTTCTTTAAAAGACCTTTATTCTTTTGTCATGGGTCCCATTGATATACAACGTTTCAAGCCAGCATTAGGCTCTTAGTCATGTACACTTTAATTATACAGGTTTCTGCTACTTATACCTACACCTGTTAGTCACTCACCTGGTGTTGATTAACCCATTCCATAAGGAACACAACTATTGCTATTGCAACAGTGACATCTTGTGGATGAAAGATATAGTACACCACATGTTTTTGTTCTGAATTTTTCAGTGTTCCTTCATGGAATGGATGAACACCATCACACATTCTTAAAATCACATAAAACCTATATACAATTTAAAAGAGGAGTATAAAATCCCAATATCTATAGAGCCACAGTAGTAGGAATCAATGTACATAATACATTCTCATTATCATAAATTTCAAACAAAAAAATAAACATACAGAAAGATTTAAAGAGATATACCTTCCCAAAAACACCTGTTTTTTTCAAAAAAATATTTTATTTTTCAAATCCTATTTGCCAATATTTGACCAGTTCTTATTATCCTTAGATATTTGCCAGTATTTGACCAGTTATTATTATCCATAGATATTAATGTCTATACCCATAATATTTTTATGTATTAGTTGACTTATCCATACGCTACATAATTAATTAGAGGTCAACAAAACAGACTCCAATCAAAGTCTTTGTTTAGACCCCTAGGGGTCAGGCAATCTAGTTTATAGATCCAGAACATCTCCCTCATTTTGAGGAGATGTTCCCTGTCACCACCCCTTCTTGGTTTCATTACCTGATCTATGATAAGGAATCTAAGTTGACTAATATTATGACCTGCAGAGAGGAAGTCTAGATTGCCTGACCCCTAGGGGTCTAGATTGCCTGACCCCTAGGGGTCTAAACAAAGACTTTGATTGGAGTCTGTTTTGTTGACCTCTAATTAATTATGTAGCGTATGGATAAGTCAACTAATACATAAAAATATTATGTGTATAGACATTAATATCTATGGATAATAATAACTGGTCAAATACTGGCAAATATCTAAGGATAATAAGAACTGGTCAAATATTGGCAAATAGGATTTGAAAAATAAAATATTTTTTTGAAAAAAACAGGTGTTTTTGGGAAGGTATATCTCTTTAAATCTTTCTGTATGTTTATTTTTTTGTTTGAAATTTATGATAATGAGAATGTATTATGTACATTGATTCCTACTACTGTGGCTCTATAGATATTGGGATTTTATACTCCTCTTTTAAATTGTATATAGGTTTTATGTGATTTTAAGAATGTGTGATGGTGTTCATCCATTCCATGAAGGAACACTGAAAAATTCAGAACAAAAACATGTGGTGTACTATATCTTTCATCCACAAGATGTCACTGTTGCAATAGCAATAGTTGTGTTCCTTATGGAATGGGTTAATCAACACCAGGTGAGTGACTAACAGGTGTAGGTATAAGTAGCAGAAACCTGTATAATTAAAGTGTACATGACTAAGAGCCTAATGCTGGCTTGAAACGTTGTATATCAATGGGACCCATGACAAAAGAATAAAGGTCTTTTAAAGAAATTGGTGGCTGGAGTTTTTTGAAATTTATGGACTTTGGTGAGACTTGGCAAGTCTGTTACTCTGTGCCCCACTGGAAGAGGTAAATTGGTGTGCTGTTTTCCATTTTTTTGATTTCACTGTATGCTGCCCTTGGAGTAACGTGCACACCAATATGGCTGAAGGTAATGCCTCTAATACAATTACTAACATACAATTGGGACCCACCGTGTTTGGGTATGATGAGGAGACTGCCCAGCATATTAATGCCACAGTAGTGGGAAATAGAGACTTTCTAAACATCACTCCCTCAGAAACCACAGGGAGATTCTTGGAGAAAGAGAGCAAGAAAAAAATGGTACTTGAACTACATGCTATAACCCTGTCTGAGTACCATAAAGTCCAGCGCATACCCAGGGGGTTAAGAATGTCCACATGTCCAACACTATTTGCTGATAGAAAGGAATACACTGATAAATTCGAAAGTATATTGAAAAAGTGCTCCTTTGATATTATCACTTGGACAGTGGAGTTTGCACAGCAGGAAATTAATGCATACAAGGAGAAAATCAATTTACAGAAAGAACAACTTGTAAAAAACTTACCCCTGGATGAATATAAAAAGCTGGTCATGGATGTGGAGAAATCTGTAAACGACTATAGAAAGCAAATGGAAAGCCGAAAACGACAGAAGTTCATAAGAGATGAGCAGGACTACTGCCATGGAGTCGTCTATAGATGGCGCCAGAACACAGGATTCAACAAAAACCCAAGTGGCGGTATGCGAGGCCAGAGAAGACCAGTGAGACAGACCGCAAGCCAAGGAGATGTCCACAGTGGATCCGAATCCTCTGCAAGTTTTTTAACCGAGGACTCGGATATCGATATCACCGGGCCGGGAGGAAACACAGGAAACAGCGGAGCGGGCCCAGTGATGACGTCACAACGTCAGCGACCACGCCGCACACGCGGCGCACAGAGAGGCGGCTATCGCTACTGAACACAGACAGACCGGAGGGGATAGGAGAGCAGCCCAGCACAAGTGTCAGGTATGAAGAGGCCAAAGATACACCGACTGAGAGACCGACACAATGTGAGGATACATGGGCTGATATCCCGGACCGGCTGCTGGTAAGAAATACAACAAGGGGGACTGTTGAAAGAACTGTGTCTGAAAATGTTGTGAGAGAACATGACACAAATGCTTTCAGTGTTGAGGATCCATGCAGGCATATACAGAAATCTCCCGCTGAGACAATGACTGATATTGTCAATTACCCTAATAGTGACTTTCTGAATGACCAAATGTTGGGACATGTTACTTATAATTCTAATCACGTTTTTTTACAGAAGGTTAACCCACAATTAGCATTTATGAATGAGCACAATAATGTTACTTATGACACTGATAGTTTGGTATATAATTTGTCTGATTATGTCCTCAGTGATGAGGAACACTTAGCATTAAATAAGGGATTATCATATTGTTTAGATGATTCTTTTAATGACTTCACAATTTTTCAAGATTTGCACAGGTTTTTTAGGAAACTTAAATTAAAGATATATTTTTCTTTACAGAAAGACACCAATTTGACACACACTAAGGTCACTGATAAGAATGTTAGATTTAACAACATTAAAGATTTTGGAATAACTAAAAAAAGTAAATTTACACCGTCAACCACTCATAGTGTTACAACTTATATGAATCTGGTTCAGAGAGAAATTAAAAACTTACTTAAGAAAGAAACTAAAAGAAAGTTGGTACAAAAGAACAAGAAGGATAAATTGGCAATTCAGTCACTAAGAAACAATAATGACATAATTATCAAGGAGGCAGACAAGGGCGGGGCTGTAGTTATCCTTAATAGGTCTGATTATATACAAGAAATTGAACGCCAGTTAGCAGATAGCCAAGTATATGAGAAATTACCTAGGGATCCTACTGGCCAGATCAATAAGGAGATAGAGAATACATTACAACTAGCGGTTAGGAGGGAGATCATTTCAGAAAAATTTAAAGATGCCTTGTTTGAAAAAAATCCTATTAGACCTGTCATTTATGTGTTACCCAAGATCCATAAAACCATGACTAAGCCACCTGGGCGCCCTATTGTGGCTGGAATAGGCTCTGTATTTTCAAATATTTCAGTTTTTTTGGATAAGGTTTTACAACCCTTAATACAGAAGACCACTTCGTATATAAGAGATACAAATGATTTTTTGTCTAAACTTAAAGATTTGGGCCAGGTTGGTGAGAAATGTATATTATTTACACTAGATGTTTCCAGCTTGTACACCTCAATTAAGCACACAAGTGGAATAGCAGCAGTTGAGAACATCCTAAAAACTGACAGCAACTATACACTGGCAGAAATTGGCTTTTTGACAGATCTATTAACCTTAATATTACATCAGAATTATTATCTGTTCATGGATACTTACTACATTCAGAAACAGGGGACAGCAATGGGCTCCAACGTCGCCCCCACATACGCCAACATATTTATGAATAGCTTTGAGGAACACTTTGTGTACTCTAACTCACTTTTTCAAACTCATGGGGTCTCCTGGTGGAGATTTATTGACGATGTGTTTGGCGTGTGGGGGGGGCGACGTTGGGAGCCTATTAACATTCATAGAAGATTTGAATTGCTCAGTGCAAGGATTGAAATTTAGTATGAATATGAGTGAAGTGGGTACAGAATACTTGGACACTTATGTATATAAAGAAAAAGGTTTTTTAGAAACTGATCTATATATAAAAAAGACTGATAAGAATAATTTGCTACAATATGGCAGCTGCCATCCAGAAAGTGTGTTTAAAGCAATACCTAAGAGCCAGTTCACTAGGGTTAAGAGAATTGTATCAGATAGCAATAAATGTAAACAAAGATTAGGGGATATGGCGAATAAATTTATTGCCAGAAAATACCCTAGAAATTTGATAATGGAACAATTGGCTAATGTAGAAGCTGGCTCTAAACAAAATCAGAGACAAGGAAAGCTAGGCAAGAAAGGAGAGAACAATATAATATTTGTCACCCAACATAACAGGTTCAGTCAAAAAATAACCGGTGTCTTAAAAAGACACTGGCATATAATAAGGGAATGTAATCCACAAGTAGAAGAATTTAAACAGGTGCCCATGGTAGCATATAAGAAAAATAAAAGCATTAAGGATTTGATTGTACACACTGACATAGGTTCTGCTAAAAGAAATATCCAATTAACAATTGGTAGTAAAAATAATGGCTGTTATCCGTGCTTGAACTGCAGCCATTGCAGTTCCATGATAAAAGGAAAAAACTTTTATCATCCAACTAGCGGACGGAAATTCACAATAAATAAATATTTCACATGCAGAACCACCTTTGCTATTTATATGATCAAGTGTCCATGTGGACTAATCTATATAGGTGAGACCTGCAGAGAGGTAAGGGAGAGGATAACAGAACATAAATCAAACATAAGATGTAAAAATACGGAGGCTCCTGTGTCCTCTCACTTCCTCTCTGCAGGTCATAATATTAGTCAACTTAGATTCCTTATCATAGATCAGGTAATGAAACCAAGAAGGGGTGGTGACAGGGAACATCTCCTCAAAATGAGGGAGATGTTCTGGATCTATAAACTAGATTGCCTGACCCCTAGGGGTCTAAACAAAGACTTTGATTGGAGTCTGTTTTGTTGACCTCTAATTAATTATGTAGCGTATGGATAAGTCAACTAATACATAAAAATATTATGTGTATAGACATTAATATCTATGGATAATAATAACTGGTCAAATACGGGCAAATATCTAAGGATAATAAGAACTCGTCAAATATTGGCAAATAGGATTTGAAAAATAAAATATTTTTTTGAAAAAAACAGGTGTTTTTGGGAAGGTATATCTCTTTAAATTTTTCTGTATGTTTATTTTTTTGTTTGAAATTTATGATAATGAGAATGTATTATGTACATTGATTCCTACTACTGTGGCTCTATAGATATTGGGATTTTATACTCCTCTTTTAAATTGTATATAGGTTTTATGTGATTTTAAGAATGTGTGATGGTGTTCATCCATTCCATGAAGGAACACTGAAAAATTCAGAATAAAAACATGTGGTGTACTATATCTTTCATCCACAAGATGTCACTGTTGCAATAGCAATAGTTGTGTTCCTTATGGAATGGGTTAATCAACACCAGGTGAGTGACTAACAGGTGTAGGTATAAGTAGCAGAAACCTGTATAATTAAAGTGTACATGACTAAGAGCCTAATGCTGGCTTGAAACGTTGTATATCAATGGGACCCATGACAAAAGAATAAAGGTCTTTTAAAGAAATTGGTGGCTGGAGTTTTTTGAAATTTATGGACTTTGGTGAGACTTGGCAAGTCTGTTACTCCGTGCCCCACTGGAAGAGGTAAATTGGTGTGCTGTTTTCCATTTTTTTGATTTCACTGTGCAGCCAATCAGGCAGCCTGATTGACAATTATGCTTGCATCACTCCTGCACACTATAGCCACACCCATGTAACTAATATCTTCGTTAAATTTTGTGAGTTGAAGAGAGCAGTTTGATATTGGAGAATGTCTGTTAGAGAAATTGGGAGTGTTCATGGAGGTGATAGGGACAGTAGAGTTAGGGACAGTGTAGTTAGTACTAGGGAGAGTAGAGGTAGTGATATTAGAGAGAGTGGACATAAGGATAGGGACCGTGGAGCTAGGGAGAGTAGTAATAATAATAGGGATAGTGATAGAGGTAAGGATAAGCATAGGATTAGTCATAGGCACCCTGTACATAGGGATAGGGAGAGGGACCTTGGATGTACTAGGGAGAGGGTAGGTAGGGACAGGGAGAGGCATGGTGGAGTAAAAAAGCACACCAGTGCCAAAAAACAATTTAAGAGGAGGAGGCCACTTACACCCTCTGAGGAGTCGGACTCTAGTGCTGCTGAGAAGGAACAGCAGCGTGCCACTTCACCAAGGCATAGAGGGCCAACCTTTACGACAGAAGAAAATTTGTCCCTTGTGTCTGCTGTGTTGAAAGTCCGGCACATCTTGTTTTCTTCCAATGTTTCGTCCTCTGCAAGGCAAGCGGCATGGAACACAGTTCGTGATGCTGTCTTTGCAGTTGGAGCAGTCGACAGGACAAGCCGCCTGTGTCAAGCACCGGTAAGTTTCAAAAACAATTTTCTTTTATAGTAAGAAACTAACTCTAGTGTGTGTTAGCCTGTGTGTACATACTATACAGTCCAAAATGTGTAACGTAAAGAAATAAATTCAATTGTAATTATTATTCATTGTCATGGCATCTTTATTTGAAAAAGCAGGAATGTAAGTCAAGCTTAAAGGGATAGTAAACTAAAAAAAATTATTTCATGATTCTGCTAGAGCATTGATTTTTTAATCAACTTTCTAAATTACTCCTATTATTAATTTTTCTTTTTTCTCTTGTTATCTTTATTTGAAATTGTAGGTTTATAAGGTAAGGACAGAGCCTGCCCATTTTTGGTTTTAGCACCCTGGCTAGCGCTTGAGATTGGTGGCAACATTTAACAAACCAATAAGCAAGTGCAACCCAGGTTCTCAACCCAAAAAAGGATCATTCCTGCTTTCAAATAAAGATCCCACGTGAATGAAGAAATAATGAGTTACTATTAAATAATATAATTGCTTAAATTTTCATCTATATCTTGAAATAAAAATGTTGTGTTTACTGTTTAGTATCCATTTAAGGGCTTTTTTATTCCTTACAGAATTAAAGATGGAAACTTTGGCCAACCAAGACCAAATATATTCATTTTTTGGATTATATATATTTGTCTTTTTAAATAAAGGGATAAACTTTAACCAACTTTATGGGGCACAAAGTCAGATTCAAACGTAAAGGGACACTAAACCCAACTTATTTCTTTCATGATTCAGATAGAGCATCAATTTTAATCAATTTTAAGCAACTTTCTAATTTACTCCTATTATCAAATTTTCTGTGTTCTCTTGGGGGTCAATGTATTAATGTGCGAGGGGACATGATACGATGTAGCGTATCATGTCCGCCGCACATCGATAAATGCCGACAGCTGCTTCATAACTTTTCCGGCGAGCCTCCAGGGGCATGACGCTCCGTACGGAGCTTGATAAATTGACCCCTTGGTAACTATCTTTTTTTTTTTTAAAAAAGAATGAATGTAAGCCTATGAGCCAGCCCATCCTTGGGTCAGTACCTGGGTAGTGCTTGATGATTGTTGGCTAAATGTAGCCACCAATCAGCAATCTCTATCCAAGATGCTGAACCAAAAATTGGTTCAGTTCGTAAGCTTTACATTCCTGCTTTTTCAAATAAAGATCCAAGGAGACTGAAGAAAAAAAGATTATAGGAGTAAATTAGAAAGTTTCTTAAAATTGCATGCTCTACCTGAATAGTGAAAGAAAAAATTTGGGTTCAGTGTGCCTTTAAATATTCAGTTATAATTTTTTTTATACTTTTCAATTTATGTATATTATCAAATTCACTTTGAGCAGCGCCGTCCTCATGCTTTTCTCACGCAGTCCTCTACTCTCCACTGCACATTCAGCGTTGGTTGTACATTTTTTTAAGGCCAGGTATGTTTTTCTCGTGCTGCAGTCTCACTCTCTAGTATGCGCATGACTGCATCAGCCAAACATACCTGTCCTTATAATATAAATAATAATATTTATTTTAAGAAATACAACTGCGCCACGCACATCCGAATGAAAATGAATATGTCCGAACGATTTGAATATTTTGGAACAAATGCATTCGGATTAGTAGTATATCTATTAATATTAAATATATATAGTATACCATGCATTTTATCTGTTCAATCTCACTCATATTTTAATTATTTGATAATAAATAAATATCTAATTTTCTAACTATTTTGTGGTTCTTTGGATTTAATAATAATATTTATTATGCGCATCCGAATGAAAACGAATTCGTCCGAACGATTAGAATATTTCGTAACAAATGCATTCAGATTAGTATGCTTTCGGAAAGGATTTCATTTGGATATTCTAAATGGTCCTAAGCTCCAAATTCGTCCGAATTCGAATTCGGAACGAAACGAAGCGCACATGTCTAATATTCATATACTTAGAGTGCAAACTCCATGCAACATTATATGTATATTGGACACACAACCAGGATAAATTGCACCGGCATTATGATACAAGCAAAAAAGTGTGTATTTGTGTTTCCAAGAATTTGATCTAATTCAGTAGTTCCCAAAACTATTTGCAAATACTCAATGAAACTATGAAACTAACAGTATTTGCAAGCTGCAGCTATTGCTTAAAGGGACATGATACCCAAATGTTGATGCACATGAAAGTGATGCAGCATAGCTGTAAAAAGCTGACTAGAAAATATCACCTGAACATCTCTATGTAAAAAAGGAAGATATTTTACCTTAAATTTCCTAAGTATTCACACCCCGCTGTAAAGATACTGTAAGCAGCCAGTCAGGATGCTTGTCCCAGGTCAAGCTGGGGAGTGTGCATCTGTCATGTGCAGGCACAATCATGTTATTTTCCTATATTAGTTCTATGAAATCTCAAGATTAGAGTGAAATCTCATGAGTTTACAGCAAAGGCAAATAATTACCTTCTTTCCAACTCGCAGCTGGACAGCAGCTGAAGTATAACGATTTACACAGCACTTACATTTTTTAAAGAAATTTTGAGGTAAAATATCTTTCTTTTTTTACATAAAGATGCTCAGGTGATATTTTATAGTCAGCTTTTTACAGCTATGCTGCATCACTTTCATGTGCTTCAACTTTTGGGTATCATGTCTCTTTAATGCACACAGGTGATTCAATCAATATGAATGATCCACTAATTAATCATTTGTCAACAACTGAGAACCAAAACATAAACATGAAAAACACTATAGGCAACAGTGGAGATAGCAAAAGGATTTATTAAGCAAAATAAATAATAAAAAATGTAATGGTAGCTGACCAGCACTAGCACCACAGCAACCGCTTCCAAAGAGAGGCAGAGAAATGAATACATTTACTGCTGACCTGCTTAATACTTCCAGCATATATGTTTATACAAAAACCCATCCATCACAATCACCAAAACATATCATTTTGAATTTGTACAATTATGTTTTTTTTTTGCTGTTTTTACAGGCTTGTTGCTCTCAGTCATTCTTTTGATTTGTTCTCTGCTGATCAAAGACTTGCTCTCAGGTTGTGGCTCCTCAGTTCTCATATTTTTGAAAACATTTCATTGTTATCTGACTCTTTCGTACAACAAGTTGGAAGTCTCCTCCCACTGCTTCCGCTTCATGTATTCCAACAGCTGAGCGCACAGCAGGTAACACAAAAAATAATAGAATGAATAGGTCATGTCTGTATAAGTTATAAAATCATAATTCAGATGTGTGTTAGTATGCATATTAGAGACATCACTTAAGTATTCTTAGACATGACATGGTTAAATAAAATGTGAAATAGCACAAAAGGTCAATAGTTTATGAGACTCTTTTCTTGCCCTGTCATGTGGTACCTATGGTTTGGTCTGCTACTGCCACATTCCTTTGCATGTTGGATGATCATAGATATATGGTGTGTTGGAGATCAACAGTTTATAAATATCTTATTCATTAACTCACTTTACATGTATATTACACTATCCTTCATATTTTAGTACAGTACAGTTAAAGGGACACTCAAGTCAAAATTAAACTTTCATTATTCAGATAGAGCATGCAATTTTAAAACAACTTTCCAATTTACTTCCATTAACAAAATGTGCACAGTCTTTTTATATTTAAACTTTTTGAGTCACCAGCTCCTAGTGAGCATGTGCAAGAATTCACAGAATAAACGTGTATGCAGTTGTGATTGGCTGATGGCTGTCACATGGTACAGCGGGAGTGGAAATAGACATACCTTTTAAAATTGTCAGAAAAAAAATCTTCTACTCATTTGAAGTTCAGACTAAGTGCTATTGTATTGTCTTGTTATCTTGCATTTGTTGAACATGCAAATCTACTGTGTTGACTTGTCCTTTAAGGAAGAATTTTTAACATGCTGCCCCAGCATCACCCCCACAACTAAAGGGAAACATTTAAGGGAACAATTCTGTTTTCTCAATGTTTGGATTTAGGTTCACAAGTATTTGTCCTGCTTTAACTTGACCTGATTACCTGACCACTGGCTTGTGGGGCTTACTAACTGGCCCCCAGGATGACTACTCACCTATCTAACTTAGTAACTGGCATCCTCCCTGTCCAATGGTCTGTCTGATCTGTTACCCTGTTGGCCTTTCTGACTTGCTAATTAACCACATCTCTGGCATTCTGTCACTTTACTCGGCTTCCCTTTAGTTTTCTTGACCTGGTAACTGGTCATCTTCTTAACCTCTGGTGTGACTGACCTGCTATCTGTGAAACTATATGACTAAAGACTTGTTTGATATGCTACCTGGGTCCTGCTTAAGCACTGATCTCCCTTTCTGCTGTGACTATTGGCTGCCTTACATTGACTTAATCTGTATTACTTGGTTCCTGGATGCTTGGTACTTACCTCCTGATCAGCAAATCTTGACTTAACAACCAGCTCACCATTGGGTACTTGGGTAGAAGTGTGAATACTGGTGAGTTAGCCAACCAAATTACCTTATTGGGTCAGCTGGTACATCAAATTTTATCAACTACATGCCATCAAAACAAGTTCCACTTAATCTACCAACATTGATGAAGTTGCTGGATCTCATTCAACTTCATGTAACCCTCAAACACTAGCTTCTATGTTAGAGAAATTATTCTGCAATCACTTAGCTACAGTTGTTTTCTATAAAGTCATACCTGTACCATCTTTCCAGGGCCCATCACTTTATTAACCACCATACCATCACTGTCTAAACTTTCCAAGTTTCTTTGGAATTAAAAGGCACTTTTACTGAGGTACTGATTTATTTTTCCTCACACCCTTGATGGGTTAAAAAGCTGCATATTAAACAGGTTAGCAAAACTCCTACCATCCCTTATTAACCCGGACCAAGTCGGTTTTATCCCTGGGAGAGAGGGTCCTGATAATACCCGGAGACTCCTCAACATTCTTCTTGAGGCCAAGAGGCTTAACAAGCTACTTGCGGTGCTCTCCTTAGATGCTGAAAAAACATTCGACCGGGTCCGCTGGGAGTACCTGTGGATGGTCCTGGAAACGTTCCGGTTTCCTGCGCAGGTGGTCCGGGCGGTGCGGGCTCTATATTCCACCCCGGCGGCCTCAGTTAGGGGGCTAGGGTTTGACTCTGCTCCTTTCTCCATCACTAACGGCACTAGACAGGGTTGCCCTCTCTCCCCTATCCTTTTCGCACTGGCCATGGAACCCTTGGCCGCTGCCATTAGAGCTGATTGTCATGATTCCTCCGTTCATCGCCGTCTCGCCGCGGCTCCCGGATCTCTTCTGGTTCTTACGTCACGTTGCTAGGCAACGTGACGCATTCTCAAGACACCCCCTCTGACGTAACGGCCCTCTCTCAGCCTTTAAATCTCGGTGGGAGATTTACTCGGGGCCCGTTTGTTCTCTGTCAAACCTGCTTAAAAGGACATTATTATTTGTTTGCTGTCAAACCTGCTTAAAAGGACATTATTATTTGTTTGCTGTCAAACCTGCTTAAAAGGACATTATTATTTGTTTGCTGTCAAACCTGCTTAAAAGGACATTATTATTTGTTTGCTGTCAAACCTGCTTAAAAGGACATTATTATTTGTTTGCTGTCAAACCTGCCTAAAAAGACATTATCATTTGTTTGCTGACAATCCTGCTTAAAAGGACATTAACATTTGTTTGCGGACACCTGCTTAAAGGGACATTATCTTTGTTTTGCTTTAATCCTGCTAATAAGGACATTATCATTTGTTTGCTGACAATCCTGCTTAAAAGGACATTAACATTTGTTTGCGGACACCTGCTTAAAGGGACTTTATCTTTGATTGCTTTAATCCTGCTAAAAGGACATTATCATTTGTTTGCTAACAACCTGCTTAAAGGGACATACTTTGTTTGTTGCAAACCTGCAAGAAAGAAACATTATCATTTGTTTGCTTATAACCTGCTTAAAGGGACATAATCTTTGTTTGTTTCTATTTCCCTGAGAAAGGAACGCTATCTCCTGTAAATCAATTCTGTCCTCAAGAAGATATACTGAATTACTAATTCTTTTGGGAAGGTCTTATATCCTGCTTATTTTGTTTCCTGAGTGGGTCACGTCCTGGATATTTCTCAGTGTGCCAGCGTGTGTTTTAATATTCACGCTAGCAGTTGGGTTAAATCCTGAACTGACTAAATACGGCTGACATTACAAACGGGCCATAAATGGACCCCACTGAATTATCCATGGCCGTGACCCACCAGGGACAATTACTGGGATCCCATGTTACCCACTTGCAATCCTTGGATACTAAGCTGGATCAAATCACTACATTATTACAGAGCTTGGTTGCTCCTATCCCTCCAAATCCTAATATTGAGGCATCTCCTCCTCCTATTCCCAACAACCAATCACAAGGACATTTGAGTCCTAGGATTCCTCTTCCAGACAAATATGATGGGAATCCTGAAGACTGTAGGGGCTTTCTGAATCAATGTCGACTTCACTTTCGTAACAGTCCTACCCTTTTTGCTACTCCCTCATCTCGGATTACATTCCTTATTTCCTTAATGAAAGGAAGAGCTTTGGCCTGGGTATCACCTCTGTTAGAAAAAAATGATCTTATACTTCAAGATGTGGATGCTTTTCTTTCTGTTTTTTCTAACGTGTTTGACAAACCTGGAAGGACTTCCGCTGCTGAAGCTTCTCTATTAGACCTACGTCAGGGTGGTCAACCAGTGTCTCAATATGCCATTGAGTTCCGCACTCTTGCATCTGAAACTACTTGGAATCAGGGAGCTCTTAGAGCAGCTTTTCGCAAAGGACTTTCAGAACGTCTCAAAGATGAATTGGTGTATCGGGAACTTCCAGAATCCCTAGAAGCCTTAATAAATCTTTGCATCAGTCTTGATTCTAGATATCGTGAACGCCAACAAGAAAGAGAAAGAAATCAGAGGTCCTCAACTCGAACTCCTTTTCGTCTGGCTCCTCGTTTTTCTAACCCAGTAACGACTGCCTCTCCTTCTCCTGATCAGGCTGAACCTATGGAAGTAGGAACCATAAAATTAACAGAAACTGAGCGTTTGAGAAGACGGTCTCTTGGCCTGTGTCTATACTGTGGCCTTAAAGGGCATTTATTAAGGGATTGTCCTACCAGGCCAGTAAAAGCCAGGGCTTAACTTCTGTCCAGGGAACTAAGTTAAGCCAAAAACAAATTCATTCCCTCTATAATAAACTCTTTGTT
This sequence comes from Bombina bombina, assembly GCF_027579735.1. NCBI lineage: Eukaryota > Metazoa > Chordata > Amphibia > Anura > Bombinatoridae > Bombina > Bombina bombina. The sequence goes on from NC_069504.1 coordinate 895,070,619, forward strand.
CCTGTAACCCTTCAATTGGGTGATAACAAGATTCATACCCAGGCTCTTATTGATTCTGGTGCTGGAGGAGTGTTCATTGACTCCACTTTTGTGTCTACTCACACTATTCCCTTACTAAGAAAGAAGTTTTCAGTTTCCGTCTCTACTGTTAGTGGAGATCCTTTGGGTGCCGGACTCATCCAGTTTACTACTATACCCATACTTTTTTCTGTCGGAGTACTTCATTGTGAGAGGATATGTTTTGATGTGATTACTACTCCTCAATTTCCCATAATCCTGGGTCTTCCTTGGCTTCAGTTACATAATCCTACCTTTTCTTGGACCCATGGTGAACTCACCTCCTGGGGATTATCTTGCCATACTAACTGTCTTCAAGCACTTACAAAAATACCACTCACTATTGCTCTTACTACCGACACTTCTGGTCCTCTACCTATGCCTTATCAAGATTTTGTCGATGTCTTTTCTAAAAGAGAAGCAGAACGTCTTCCTCCTCATCGTTCATTTGATTGCCCTATTGATCTTCTTCCTGGGGCTCCTTATCCTCGAGGCAAAACTTACCCACTTTCTAGGCCTGAAAATGTAGCCTTGGAAGAATATATCAAAGATAATTTGGCCAGAGGATTCATTTGACCCTCCTCTTCTCCTGTAGGGGCTGGATTCTTCTTTGTGGGAAAGAAGGATGGCGGACTGCGACCTTGTATCGATTACAGAGGGTTAAATCAAATTACCATCAAGAACAGTTATCCTTTACCCCTAATACCTGAATTATTCACATATCTTCAAGGTTCCACCATTTTTACCAAGCTCGATCTCCGTGGAGCATACAACCTCATCCGTATGCGCAAGGGTGATGAGTGGAAGACAGCCTTTAACACTCGATTTGGGCATTATGAGTATCTGGTCATGCCTTTTGGGTTGTGTAATGCCCCTGCTGTTTTTCAACACTTCGTGAATGAGATTTTTCGGGATTTTTTGAACATTTTTGTCATCATTTACCTTGACGATATATTAATTTTTTCTCAAAACTACCAAGATCATATACATCACGTCAGGAAAGTACTTCAACGTTTAAGAGATAACCATCTATTTGCTAAACTGGAAAAATGTTCTTTTCATCAAAGGTCCATTCCCTTTTTGGGATATGTAATCTCTGAATCAGGATTTGAAATGGATCCAACTAAACTCTCTGCCATTTTGGAGTGGCCTAGACCTGATTCTCTTAAAGCTCTGCAACGTTTCCTGGGGTTTGCCAGTTATTACAGGAAATTCATCAAAGGTTTTGCTACTATTACGTCACCTCTTTCGTCTCTCACCAGGAAAGGGCAAAACTGTAAAGAGTGGCCTCCTGAAGCTGTTGAAGCTTTTGATTCTCTCAAAGAAGCTTTCTCTTCTGCACCTATCCTGCCTCACCCAAATCCGGATTTTCAATTTATTCTTGAAGTGGATGCTTCTTCAGTTGCTGCTGGGGCTGTTCTTTCCCAACGTATACCTGACACAGGAAAGATTCACCCTGTGGGATTCTTCTCCAAGAAATTTTCTCCTTCTGAATTAAATTATGATGTAGGCAATAAGGAGTTACTTGCTATTAAAATGGCCCTGGATGAATGGAGGCATTGGTTGGAAGGCACTTCTTTGCCATTTACTATACTCACAGATCATAAAAACCTTCTCTATCTTCAAACGGCCAAACCGAAAGGGTTAACCAGTGCCTTGAAACTTATTTGAGGCATTATGTGGATCATCATCATTCTAATTGGACTGGTTATCTTCCACTAGCAGAATTGGCTCATAACACACGTTATAACTCCTCTCTTCAGACCTCTCCTTTTCATGCGGCCTATGGATTTCAACCCAGAACGTTTCCTCTACACACTTCTTCCACAGAAAATCCTGCTTCTGATCTATCCGCCAGGAGGTTAACTCGTCATTGGAAGAAGATACGCCTTCTTCTTTCCAAGGCTTCTGAACGTTATAAGTTCTATTCTGATCTTCGGCGACGGAGGGCTCCCAAATATCGGCCTGGCGATAAGGTTTGGGTTTCTTCACGTCATCTTCGCCTCAAGCAGCCTTCCACCAAATTGGGACCACGATATGTGGGTCCTTTCCGGATACTGGGTCAAGTATGTCCTACTGCTTACCGAATTGCTCTGCCCAAGACCCTCAAAGCCCATCCGGTATTCCACGTATCTCTTCTGAAACCTGTATTATCTAATAGGTATTCTAAACCTATGCTCAAACCTCCACCTCTTTTGATTCATGGACGACCTGAATTTGAGGTCAGTCACATCCTGGATTCCAAACTTCGTGGCAAGAGACTGTATTATCTCATTCATTGGAAGGGTTATCCCGTTACGGAACGATCCTGGGAACCTGCCCGGCAGGTGCGTGCCCCTGCCTTAATTAAGGCCTTTCACAAGTCTCACCCTACTAGGCCTGGTCCTGTCCCCCGGAGGGGTCCTTGAGGGGGGGTGCTGTCATGATTCCTCCGTTCATCGCCGTCTCGCCGCGGCTCCCGGATCTCTTCTGGTTCTTACGTCACGTTGCTAGGCAACGTGACGCATTCTCAAGACACCCCCTCTGACGTAACGGCCCTCTCTCAGCCTTTAAATCTCGGCGGGAGATTTACTCGGGGCCCGTTTGTTCTCTTTTGCCGGACCTTGTCTATGTGAGTACTAATCTTTTGGATCCTGACCCTATCCTTCCTGACTTAGTTTTGCCTGTACCTCTTGCCTACAAGTCTTTTGCTGACAAACCTGCTTAAAAGGACATTATTATTTGTTTGCTGTCAAACCTGCTTAAAAGGACATTATTATTTGTTTGCTGTCAAACCTGCTTAAAAGGACATTATTATTTGTTTGCTGTCAAACCTGCTTAAAAGGACATTATTATTTGTTTGCTGTCAAACCTGCTTAAAAGGACATTATTATTTGTTTGCTGTCAAACCTGCCTAAAAAGACATTATCATTTGTTTGCTGACAATCCTGCTTAAAAGGACATTAACATTTGTTTGCGGACACCTGCTTAAAGGGACATTATCTTTGTTTTGCTTTAATCCTGCTAATAAGGACATTATCATTTGCTGACAATCCTGCTTAAAAGGACATTAACATTTGTTTGCGGACACCTGCTTAAAGGGACTTTATCTTTGATTGCTTTAATCCTGCTAAAAGGACATTATAATTTTTTGCTAACAACCTGCTTAAAGGGACATACTTTGTTTGTTGCAAATCTGCAAGAAAGAAACATTATCATTTGTTTGCTTATAACCTGCTTAAAGGGACATAATCTTTGTTTGTTTCTATTTCCCTGAGAAAGGAACGCTATCTCCTGTAAATCAATTCTGTCCTCAAGAAGATATACTGAATTACTAATTCTTTTGGGAAGGTCTTATATCCTGCTTATTTTGTTTCCTGAGTGGGTCACGTCCTGGATATTTCTCAGTGTGCCAGCGTGTGTTTTAATATTCACGCTAGCAGTTGGGTTAAATCCTGAACTGACTAAATACGGCTGACACTGATAGGGAAATTTCAGGAATCACTCTTCATGGTACGGTCCATAAGGTGGCTTTATTCGCCGACGATACCACATTATTCCTCTCCAGACCCCTGAGGAAGGTTCCAAGACTTTTATCCCTGCTTGAGACGTTTAGCGCCCTTTCGTACTACAAGCTAAATCAGTCTAAATCCAAATTATTTACTTTCGGGTTTCCTGAGGATTTCTCCAAAAGTCTGTGTGAAAAACACAAATTTATTCCTAGTATTAAAGGGACAGTCAACACCAGAATTTTTGTTGTTTTAAAAGATAGATAATCCTTTTATTACCCATTCCCCAGTTTTGCACAGCCACCATGGTTATATTAATATACTTTTTTACCTCTGTGATTACCTTGTATCTAAGCATCTTCTGACAGCCCCCTGATCACATGACATTTTATTTATTATCTATTGACTTTCATTTTAGCCAATTAGTGCAGTGTCTGCCACAATTCACAGGCGTGCTCACAATGTTATCTATATGGCTTACAGGAACTAGCTCTCCCCTGTTGTGAAAAGCAAATACAAAAGCATGTGATTAGAGGCGGCCTTCAAGGGCTTAGAAATTATCATATGAGCCTTCCTAGGTTTAGCTTTCAACTAAGAATACCAAGAGAACAAAGCAAAATTGGTGATAAAAGTAAATTGGAAAGTTGTTTAAAATTACATGCCCTATTTGAAACATGAAAGTTTTTTTTGGACTTGACTGTCCCTTTAAGCTTATTTCTCATCTTGGTGTTAAACTGTCCAACTCACTCCCTCAAATAATTCACGATAACTTTAAACCCCTCCTGGCCGAACTCCGGGCCCTGAATTCTAAGTGGAACTTTAAATACGTCTCTTGGTTGGGCCGCATTGCAGCCCTGAAGATGAGCTACCTTCCTAGGTTAACATACGCTCTGCGTTGTCTCCCTATCAGGGTGCCTAGAACTCTTCTCATTCAGTTCCAGAGCGCCTGCAATAAATATATCTGGCAAGGAAAAACCCCTAGAGTCTCCCATAAAATCCTACAATATCCCAGAATGTACGGAGGCGTGGCTTCCCCATCTATCTTCAGGTATGCTGATGCAGCCATGCTCACACACATCTCTCAGTGGGGAGTTAAAGCTTCCGATAGTAAATGGAGGACGATTGAACAGGCCTCTTTACCCCACAGCCTTACTCTGAGGGACCTAGTTTGGACACTGTCATGAGATGCAGGACATATGCAGGACACAGCAATGATGGTACAACTCTATTTTATTACAGAGCATAGCAATACACATCCAGACAGGTTGATTGTACTAAACTAACTGCGACACAGACACCGGACCTAAGCCCCGCCCACATGCTAGTGACATCACATCCTGCTATCATCACATCTTCCCCTTTTTCAAAGGCAAAGCATACATTTGCATATATTAAATAACAAGGTACACCAACAGAGTATACAACAACATTTTGTTTTAGAACATTATAAAAACAGATAGATTAGAAAACATGAACAAATAAATTACATCCTGACTTGGACATCGGGGTAGACTACCCTAGTCCACAGTGACCATGGGATTATTCTGCCCATACTTCCGGTCACTGTTCTAGCTAAAGTCAGTCCCTGTATCGGGCCGGAAGCCTCACCACTCTTCCGCTTGATGTAACTTTGCATGAACTGTCCTCTGATACAGAAGATGGTGAACAAGAGTCTGCTGGAGGCAAAGATATATCCCCGCTATGATCTTGCTGAGGGGAAGGCACCTCTCTTAGAACAGGAGATCCCACCGGCGGTGGTACTGAGGTATCCGGTTCCAGACTCTCAGGTACAGGCTGAAGATGTCTTCGGTTACGGCGTGTAACCGTCCCTCCCTCTGTAAGGACTGTGTAAGACCTTGGTTCTGGAGAGCGGCCCACTACCGTAGCAGGCGTCTTCCATTTCTTCTCATCATCCAGTTTGATTCTGACACTTTGGCCCGCTTTCAGTTCCTGTAAAGGCCTGACAGAATGTCTCCTGTCGTAGAAGAAACGATAACCCTTTTTGGCCTCTTCATCCCTCCTAAGGACTTCGTCCCGAGGAACAGGGCCAGGCGGCTTGAAGACACCCACTGAGGGTAAAGTGGTGCGAATCTGGCGTCCTAGCATCAGCTGTGCCGGGCTAAACCCGGTGGCTTGAATGGGCGTCGCCCTGTATGACAAGAGGGCTAGGTACGGTTCAGATTGCTTTAGGATGAATTTTGTTGTTTGAACTGCCCTTTCAGCCATTCCGTTGGCCTGCGGATAATGTGGACTTGACGTGGAATGTACAAAATCATATTCCCTGCTGAAAGCACTGAACTCTGTAGAAGCGAACTGCATGCCATTATCACTCACCAGCTCCATTGGAATGCCCCAGCGGGCGAACAAGCTCTTCAGGCGAATGATAACGGCCTGACTTGTGATATCATTCAGGGGTGCTATTTCCAAATACCTGGAATAGTAGTCGATAACAACAAGAAACTTTTTCCCGTGCAGTTCGCACAAATCAGCAGCTATTTTCTGCCACGGCCCCGCAGGCAGCGGAGTAGACATTAAGGGCTCCCTTCTCTGAGTAGGCCGGCGTTCCCGGCAAAAGGCACATTTAGACACATGATTTGCAATGTCGGAGCTGATCCCAGGCCACCACACAGCTGTAGCTGCTCTTTCTCTGCACTTTGTAATGCCTAAGTGGCCATCATGAATCCTGTTTAACATCTCCTTCCTCATGCTGACAGGAATTACAATACGGTCTTGGAACAGCACCAACCCCTCCAGCTCCGTGAGCTGCGACCTCTCTGGCTGGTAAGCATTTAAAGACATCCAGGCTGCCCGGCTCTCGGGCCAGCCATCTCTTATGTACCTTATAACTTCTTGCAGATCTGTGTCCAAATATGTCTCTTTCTTTATCTCTTCCAGTTTCCTTGAAGAAATGGACTTAGAGGCCAGAACTGAATCAACATACACTTTTACATCCGACTCTGTGGAGGATTCTTCAGCAGCAGCCAGCGGGAGCCTGGACAGTGTATCTGCCACAACCAGCTGCTTCCCCGGCACATGCACTGCCTGAACATTGAACCTGAGTAGTCTCATTAAAAGTCTCTGGCATCTCAAGGGTGTTTTGTCAATGTCATAAGAATTGATAAGAGGGACTAGCGGTTTGTGGTCAGTTTCCAGACTAAATTTCTCCAAACCCACTAGATAACGCTGAAAGCGCTCACAGGCCCAAACTGCAGCCAGGCACTCTTTCTCAATTTGAGCGTATTTCGACTCCGCAGCCGTCAGTGTGCGGGAACAGTAGGCGATGGGCTGTAGTTTGTTGTCATTCAGCTGCAGGAGTGCAGCCCCCAACCCATAACTGCTTGCATCAGCACTAACCACAGTCTTTTTTGAAGGGTCGTAGAACCCCAGCACTGGGGCAGACCCCAGCAGGGACTTAGCATGCAGGAACGCTTTTTCTTGTGAGGGTCCCCAGACCCAGGCAACATCTTTCTTAAGCAACTCTGTGATAGGGTGCAAAACTGTAGATAAATCTGGAAGAAACTTGCCCACGTAATTTACAAGGCCCAATATCTGTCTCTGCTCATGTACATCAGAAGGGCTTTTCATCTGTTCGATAGCCCGAATTTTCTCGGGGTCCGGCTTGATGCCATCCCCGTTGATGATATGCCCAAAGTAGCATAATTCAGTTTTCCTAAAATGACATTTTTCTTTATTCAGCTTCAGCCCAGACTCTTTGATAGCCTGCAGCACACAACTCAAACGCTGATCATGCTCCTCCACTGTAGACCCATACACTAGAATGTCGTCCATGACGACTGCTGTGCCCACGTGGCCACTCAGGAGAGAACTCATTTCCCTCTGAAAGATCTCAGGAGCGGAGGATATCCCAAAGGGAAGTCTGCAGAAACAGAACCGACCTACCGGAGTGATAAAGGTAGTCAGTTTGCGGCACTTTGGATCCAGGGGGATCTGCCAAAAGCCGCTAGAAGCGTCTAATGTGGAAAAGAACTTCGCCCCAGCCAACTTCGGGGCTATATCTTCCAGTGTCGGCAGCACAAATCTCTCCCTCTTTACTGCCTCATTCAACCTTTTCAGGTCCACACAGATGCGCACCTTTCCGTTTTTCTTTGCAACTGGAACAATGGGGGCACACCAATCAGTTGCTTCAACAACCTCTTCAATAACCCCCATAGACTTCATGCGCATGAGCTCTTTCTCCACTTGAGGCATGAGCGGGAACGGAATTCTACGAGGAGTAGAAATACTGTACGGGACTGCGTCACTTTTAAGTGCTATACGGACAGGTTTGCAGCTCAGTAGGCCCAACTCGCCAAACATATCTTCAGAGATCTCATTCACTCTGGCCACGAGGCCCAAGTCACAGGCTGCTTTTCTGCTCAATAAACTGTTAACACACTGACCTCGGATCACATGCACCCACATGGTGAACTTCCTTTGTTTGTACTCACAGCTGGCAAGAAATTTCCCCACACAATCAATGCGGCCACCAGGACTATGAACATTTGTAGTAACCTTCGCCAGCTGGGGCTGTCGAGGCAGTTTCATAAATTCAGCAAAAGACATTACAGTGATATCAGCTCCTGTGTCAATCTTAAAATCAACATTGGCTCCCATTACAGTAAAGGTAACTTTCCAATCTTCCTCTGAGCTTGTCCGTTCCACAACAGACCCCACAAAAGACACTTCCTGACCCTCCTGGTCACTGTCCACCTGCATCTCCTTAATGTATTCAGTTTTACACACCACTTCAAAATGGCCTATTCTGTTACATTTTCTGCATCTTTTATCTCTGGCCGGGCATATAGCACTCTGATCATGAGCCCGGTAGCACCGTGTGCATCGGCCATGTTGCGCCCATCCACTTCTAGGCCTTTCCAGTACTTTAGATCTACCGCTCACACTGTGCCTTTCACTAGTAATTTTCCTAGACTGTTGCACTTCATCCACAATACTCTCAGACCTCAGATCAGCACTTTGCTTTTTCACCAGTTCACTCTGGCGGGCCATCCTAATAGCCCCGTCTAATGTTAAATCAGGCTCTAACTGCAGCTTCAGGGAGACTTCAGCATCTGCAATTCCAATAACTATTCTGTCTCTGATTTGCTCTTCTTTAGCAACACCAAACTCACAGAATTCAGCTAATTCATACAGGCTGCGCACAAATGACTCCACAGATTCTCCCACACGCTGATTACGTTTGTGAAAACAAGCTCTCTCGTGAATCACATTTCTTTTGGGCACAAAGTGGGCACTGAGTTTATCCATAACTATATCAAAGTTAACTTCTTCCCCTTCTTGGAAAGTAAAAGCATTGAACACTGGCTCTACATCTTTCCCCATAGAGTATAAAAGAGAATTAACTTGTACTTCACCACTCTCCTTGTTCAGTTTGGAAGCAATCCTGAAGCGCTGAAACCGCTGACGCCATGTGGGCCAAGCTGCAGGCTGAGAAAAGTCAAAAGGCTCAGGTGGGGTAAACTTTGACATCGTCATCATCAGAAACAGAAGCGTAGTCCAGAACTTCTGACACCATGTCATGAGATGCAGGACATATGCAGGACACAGCAATGATGGTACAACTCTATTTTATTACAGAGCATAGCAATACACATCCAGACAGGTTGATTGTACTAAACTAACTGCGACACAGACACCGGACCTAAGCCCCGCCCACATGCTAGTGACATCACATCCTGCTATCATCACAGACACCACCTCATTGTAGGAGAAATTTAGAAGTGGCTAACCTGTTAATACGGGAATGCTTGGCAGCCTGGGACCGCCTGCAACATTGTCCCCAGGTGGCTCCCCACCCGTCTCCAACAACTTCTATCGCAGGCCTCCTGTCTGGCTTACCGGACTCACACCCGACCTCCTGGTCCAGACTGGGTATTATGAGTGTGGCGGACCTTTGGTCTGTGTCACCTCAAGCAACATTTATTCCTTACAATCAACTAGAGATCTCCTCGTCTACCCCATCATACATGAAATTTGAATATACGAGAGTTACTAGTTTTTTGTCCGGCTGGGGTTTCAAACCTTCCCCTTCCCGGCAACTTACGGTATGGGAATCCAGGTGGTGGCAGGGGCTCAGGCTTGGTAAACCTCTATCCCTGCACTACACTCTCATGGAAGGTGCAATACCTGCTGATAAAGCCCAACACATTCAAAAATGGGAGCGGAGGTTAGATTTCTCAGCTCCTGGTGAGGAGTGGCATCGTACACTCTTACTTACAAAAAAAACCCTCCACTGCATCACCATATATGAAACTTACATAAAGCTACTCACACATTGGTACTATGTCCCGGCTAGACTTGCTAAAATCTTTCCTAAGGCCTCCCTTGCATGTTGGAGAGATTGCTCACATACAGGTGACATGACTCACATTTGGTGGAGCTGTCCTAAGCTCAGGCCCATTTGGAATCAATGCTTTGCAACGCTTGTTAACTTAGGTATTAGCCTTCCCAGAACCCCCGAGATGGCCTTTTTTTATCTAGGTACGTGCAAACTACCGAAAAACTACGATACCCTAAGTATTTTCCTTTTCTCTGCGGTTAAATTAAATATAGCGAGATCTTGGAAGAGATCTCTTCCCCCGGCCTGGTCGGACATTATATTAACAATGGCTTACATATATTCCATGGAGAAAAATATTTATTATACGTCAGGTAGATCTGATTTATTGGAACTAGTTTGGTCCGACTGGAAGAGTAGGTTTGACACATCTTGGCTCCCCAGCTTTGAGACCTAGAATAGACTACCCCTTAATTTTTTTTTTTTTATATATATATATATTTTTTTTTAACTTGAGCTTCCTGCCCCACCCCCAATAAACCTAGTTCGACCGCCTCCTCATGAGGACCCCTCCTAATACTTCCCTTGTCCGCCCCTTCCCCCCCCCCTTGCCTATACCCAACTTTGCCTCATCCCTCAAAGAGATATTGGCAACTTTTCTTGATAAGAGTTTTTGTCAATTTTGTATTGTCTTCTTCTATATTTCAGTGAATTTGAATTTGTCGTACGTTTACTCGTACAGTTGTAGTATCTATTGATTATTTGAAAAACCAATAAAAACTTTTTCTTTCATGTAATTAGCAAGAGTCCATGAGCTAGTGACGTATGGGATATACATTCCTACCAGGAGGGGCAAAGTTTCCCAAACCTCAAAATGCCTATAAATACACCCCTCACCACACCCACAATTCAGTTTTTACAAACTTTGCCTCCGATGGAGGTGGTGAAGTAAGTTTGTGCTAGATTCTACGTTGATATGCGCTCCGCAGCAAGTTGGAGCCCGGTTTTCCTCTCAGCGTGCAGTGAATGTCAGAGGGATGTGAGGAGAGTATTGCCTATTTGAATGCAGTGATCTCCTTCTACGGGGTCTATTTCATAGGTTCTCTGTTATCGGTCGTAGAGATTCATCTCTTACCTCCCTTTTCAGATCGACGATATACTCTTATATATACCATTACCTCTGCTGATTCTCGTTTCAGTACTGGTTTGGCTTTCTACAAACATGTAGATGAGTGTCCTGGGGTAAGTAAATCTTATTTTCTGTGACACTCTAAGCTATGGTTGGGCACTTTGTTTATAAAGTTCTAAATATATGTATTCAAACATTTATTTGCCTTGACTCAGAATGTTCAACATTCCTTATTTTTCAGACAGTCAGTTTCATATTTGGGATAATGCATTTGAATTATTCATTTTTTCTTACCTTCAAAAATTTGACTCTTTTTTCCCTGTGGGCTGTTAGGCTCGCGGGGGCTGAAAATGCTTCATTTTATTGCGTCATTCTTGGCGCAGACTTTTTTGGCGCAAAAAATCTTTTCCGTTTCCGGCGTCATACGTGTCGCCGGAAGTTGCGTCATTTTTTGACGTTATTTTGTGCCAAAAATGTCGGCGTTCCGGATGTGGCGTCATTTTTGGCGCCAAAAGCATTTAGGCGCCAAATAATGTGGGCGTCTTATTTGGCGCTAAAAAATATGGGCGTCGCTTTTGTCTCCACATTATTTAAGTCTCATTTTTCTTTGCTTCTGGTTGCTAGAAGCTTGTTCTTTGGCATTTTTTCCCATTCCTGAAACTGTCATTTAAGGAATTTGATCAATTTTGCTTTATATGTTGTTTTTTCTCTTACATATTGCAAGATGTCTCACGTTGCATCTGAGTCAGAAGATACTACAGGAAAATCGCTGTCTAGTGCTGGATCTACCAAAGCTAAGTGTATCTGCTGTAAACTTTTGGTAGCTATTCCTCCGGCTGTTGTTTGTATTAATTGTCATGACAAACTTGTTAATGCAGATAATATTTCCTTTAGTAAAGTACCATTGCCTGTTGCAGTTCCTTCAACATCTAAGGTGCAGAATGTTCCTGATAACATAAGAGATTTTGTTTCTGAATCCATCAAGAAGGCTATGTCTGTTATTTCTCCTTCTAGTAAACGTAAAAAATCTTTTAAAACTTCTCTCCCTACAGATGAATTTTTAAATGAACATCATCATTCTGATTCTGATGACTCTTCTGGTTCAGAGGATTCTGTCTCAGAGATTGATGCTGATAAATCTTCATATTTATTTAAAATGGAATTTATTCGTTCTTTACTTAAAGAAGTACTAATTGCTTTAGAAATAGAGGATTCTGGTCCTCTTGATACTAATTCTAAACGTTTAGATAAGGTCTTTAAATCTCCTGTGGTTATTCCAGAAGTTTTTCCTGTTCCTAATGCTATTTCTGCAGTAATTTCCAAAGAATGGGATAAATTGGGTAATTCATTTACTCCTTCTAAACGTTTTAAGCAATTATATCCTGTGCCGTCTGACAGATTAGAATTTTGGGACAAAATCCCTAAAGTTGATGGGGCTATTTCTACCCTTGCTAAACGTACTACTATTCCTACGTCAGATGGTACTTCGTTTAAGGATCCTTTAGATAGGAAAATTGAATCCTTTCTAAGAAAAGCTTATCTGTGTTCAGGTAATCTTCTTAGACCTGCTATATCATTGGCTGATGTTGCTGCAGCTTCAACTTTTTGGTTGGAAACTTTAGCGCAACAAGTAACAGATCATGATTCTCATGATATTATTCTTCTTCTTCAGCATGCTAATAATTTTATCTGTGATGCCATTTTTGATATTATCAGAGTTGATGTCAGGTTTATGTCTCTAGCTATTTTAGCTAGAAGAGCTTTATGGCTTAAGACTTGGAATGCTGATATGGCTTCTAAATCAACTCTACTTTCCATTTCTTTCCAGAGTAACAAATTATTTGGTTCTCAGTTGGATTCTATTATTTCAACTGTTACTGGTGGGAAAGGAACTTTTTTACCACAGGATAAAAAATCTAAGGGTAAAAACAGGGCTAATAATCGTTTTCTTTCCTTTCGTTTCAACAAAGAACAAAAGCCTGATCCTTCATCCTCAGGAGCAGTTTCAGTTTGGAAACCTTCTCCAGTCTGGAATAAATCCAAGCCTGCTAGAAAGGCAAAGCCTGCTTCTAAGTCCACATGAAGGCGCGGCCCTCATTCCAGCTCAGCTGGTAGGGGGCAGGTTACGTTTTTTCAAAGAAATTTGGATCAATTCTGTTCACAATCTTTGGATTCAGAACATTGTTTCAGAAGGGTACAGAATTGGTTTCAAGATGAGACCTCCTGCAAAGAGATTTTTTCTTTCCCATGTCCCAGTAAATCCAGTAAAAGCTCAAGCATTTCTGAATTGTGTTTCAGATCTAGAGTTGGCTGGAGTAATTATGCCAGTTCCAGTTCCGGAACAGGGGATGGGGTTTTATTCAAATCTCTTCATTGTACCAAAGAAGGAGAATTCCTTCAGACCAGTTCTGGATCTAAAAATATTGAATCGTTATGTAAGGATACCAACGTTCAAGATGGTAACTGTAAGGACTATCTTGCCTTTTGTTCAGCAAGGGCATTATATGTCCACAATAGATTTACAGGATGCATATCTGCATATTCCGATTCATCCAGATCATTATCAGTTCCTGAGATTCTCTTTTCTGGACAAGCATTACCAGTTTGTGGCTCTGCCGTTTGGCCTAGCTACAGCTCCAAGAATTTTTACAAAGGTTCTCGGTGCCCTTCTGTCTGTAATCAGAGAACAGGGTATTGTGGTATTTCCTTATTTGGACGATATCTTGGTACTTGCTCAGTCTTTACATTTAGCAGAATTTCATACAAATCGACTTGTGTTGTTTCTTCAAGATCATGGTTGGAGGATCAATTTACCAAAAAGTTAATTGATTCCTCAGACAAGGGTAACCTTTCTGGGTTTCCAGATAGATTCAGTGTCCATGACTCTGTCTTTAACAGACAAGAGACGTCTAAAATTGATTTCAGCTTGTCGAAACCTTCAGTCACAATCATTCCCTTCGGTAGCCTTATGCATGGAAATTCTAGGTCTTATGACTGCTGCATCGGACGCGATCCCCTTTGCTCGTTTTCACATGCGACCTCTTCAGCTCTGTATGCTGAATCAATGGTGCAAGGATTACACAAAGATATCTCAATTAATATCTTTAAAACCGATTGTTCGACACTCTCTAACGTGGTGGACAGATCACCATCGTTTAATTCAGAGGGCTTCTTTTGTGCTTCCGACCTGGACTGTAATTTCAACAGATGCAAGTCTCACAGGTTGGGGAGCTGTGTGGGGATCTCTGACGGCACAAGGAGTTTGGGAATCTCAGGAGGTGAGATTACCGATCAATATTTTGGAACTCCGTGCAATTTTCAGAGCTCTTCAGTTTTGGCCTCTTCTGAAGAGAGAATCGTTCATTTGTTTTCAGACAGACAATGTCACAACTGTGGCATACATCAATCATCAAGGAGGGACTCACAGTCCTCTGGCTATGAAAGAAGTATCTCGAATTTTGGTTTGGGCGGAATCCAGCTCCTGTCTAATCTCTGCGGTTCATATCCCAGGTATAGACAATTGGGAAGCGGATTATCTCAGTCGCCAAACGTTGCATCCGGGCGAATGGTCTCTTCACCCAGAGGTATTTCTTCAGATTGTTCAAATGTGGGAACTTCCAGAAATAGATCTGATGGCGTCTCATCTAAACAAGAAACTTCCCAGATATCTGTCCAGATCCCGGGATCCTCAGGCGGAGGCAGTGGATGCATTATCACTTCCTTGGAAGTATCATCCTGCCTATATCTTTCCGCCTCTAGTTCTTCTTCCAAGAGTAATCTCCAAGATTCTGAAGGAATGCTCGTTTGTTCTGCTGGTAGCTCCGGCATGGCCTCACAGGTTTTGGTATGCGGATCTTGTCCGGATGGCCTCTTGCCAACCGTGGACTCTTCCGTTAAGACCAGACCTTCTGTCACAAGGTCCTTTTTTCCATCAGGATCTCAAATCCTTAAATTTAAAGGTATGGAGATTGAACGCTTGATTCTTGGTCAAAGAGGTTTCTCTGACTCTGTGATTAATACTATGTTACAGGCTCGTAAATCTGTATCTAGGGAGATATATTATAGAGTCTGGAAGACTTATATTTCTTGGTGTCTTTCTCATCATTTTTCTTGGCATTCTTTTAGAATACCGAGAATTTTACAGTTTCTTCAGGATGGTTTAGATAACGGTTTGTCCGCAAGTTCCTTGAAAGGACAAATCTCTGCTCTTTCTGTTCTTTTTCACAGAAAGATTGCTATTCTTCCTGATATTCGTTGTTTTGTACAAGCTTTGGTTCGTATAAAACCTGTCATTAAGTCAATTTCTCCTCCTTGGAGTTTGAATTTGGTTCTGGGAGCTCTTCAAGCTCCTCCGTTTGAGCCTATGCATTCATTGGACATTAAATTGCTTTCTTGGAAAGTTTTGTTCCTTTTGGCCATCTCTTCTGCCAGAAGAGTTTCTGAATTATCTGCTCTTTCTTGTGAGTCTCCTTTTCTGATTTTTCATCAGGATAAGGCGGTGTTGCGAACTTCTTTTGAATTTTTACCTAAAGTTGTGAATTCCAACAACATTAGTAGAGAAATTGTGGTTCCTTCATTATGTCCTAATCCTAAGAATTCTAAGGAGAAATCGTTGCATTCTTTTGATGTTGTTAGAGCTTTGAAATATTATGTTGAAGCTACTAAGTCTTTCCGAAAGACTTCTAGTCTATTTGTTATCTTTTCCGGTTCTAGAAAAGGCCAGAAAGCTTCTGCCGTTTCTTTGGCATCTTGGTTGAAATCTTTAATTCATCTTGCCTATGTTGAGTCGGGTAAAACTCCGCCTCAGAGGATTACAGCTCATTCTACTAGGTCAGTTTCTACTTCCTGGGCGTTTAGGAATGAAGCTTCGGTTGATCAGATTTGCAAAGCGGCAACTTGGTCCTCTTTGCATACTTTTACCAAATTCTACCATTTTGATGTATTTTCTTCTTCTGAAGCAGTTTTTGGTAGAAAAGTACTTCAGGCAGCGGTTTCAGTTTGAATCTTCTGCTTATGTTTTTCATTAAACTTTATTTTGGGTGTGGATTATTTTCAGCAGGAATTGGCTGTCTTTATTTTATCCCTCCCTCTCTAGTGACTCTTGTGTGGAAAGATCCACATCTTGGGTAATCATTATCCCATACGTCACTAGCTCATGGACTCTTGCTAATTACATGAAAGAAAACATAATTTATGTAAGAACTTACCTGATAAATTCATTTCTTTCATATTAGCAAGAGTCCATGAGGCCCGCCCTTTTTTTGTGGTGGTCATGATTTTGTATAAAGCACAATTATTCCAATTCCTTATTTTATATGCTTTCGCACTTTTTTATCACCCCACTTCTTGGCTATTCGTTAAACTGAATTGTGGGTGTGGTGAGGGGTGTATTTATAGGCATTTTGAGGTTTGGGAAACTTTGCCCCTCCTGGTAGGAATGTATATCCCATACGTCACTAGCTCATGGACTCTTGCTAATATGAAAGAAATGAATTTATCAGGTAAGTTCTTACATAAATTATGTTATTAAAAAAAAAAAAAAAGCTGCATATTGTCCAGACCAGTATAGGTGTCTAAAAATGTACCTTCTAGATGAATATGTTTCTGATATTACTGACTCCAAACCCATGCAGTCAGAAACAACCCAGGGATCAGGAACCAGAAGGGATGTCAAATAAGCCAGGTTATACACAGAGTCAGGAACACAGGAACTCACAGAGAAGTCAGAGACAACGCAAGGGCAAATGCAAACAGGATTGAGGCAGTTCAATAAGGAATGATTACATCATCATTCTGGGACTGCAACCTGTCTCTCTCTGATGATGTTCTCTAGTTTGGCCATAAGAGGGAGCTTGGAGTAGTGAGCAGTGTTACACACTCCGCTACAAGCAAGGGGGGATGACGACAGGTGAGTGAAATATGGCAGCAAAGATAAAAAGCAGCAAATAACTATAAAAGTCAGGGAGATACCCTGACACACCAATACTGTCTCTGAAACCACTCGCTAATTGGCCACTGTCCTTATGATGCCCAGTATCTGTAAATCTTTTAATGTCCCTATCCAAGGTTTTGATAACACTTGATTCTCATGAAACTGTAGCCTTCCCTGTCTACACCCAAACTGATAACCTTAAAATAGTATTTTTATTTGCTTGATAATACTGTATGTATCCTATATTGTTAACCTTTATTGGCTTTGTTTGCATAATCCTGCAGCTACATAAGAGAAAGAGGAGTGGCTTCTTTGTAGTTAGTCTGCACCAGGGAGATGCAATTGTGCAGCCTTCCAGTACAAATATGGTGACAGATTTTTCTGTACAGCAACACAGTGGTAGCCATCTTGGGAACCCTGCTGTCATGTTGTAAAAGCAAATCATTGCACGAGTGGTTCAGATATTATACAGGTGAAGCATTGACCTCCCCAGGACCCCATGTAGCGAGGCCACCACTGATTGCATGGCCAGATGACCCGCCCAGGAGGTGTGAGCCCAGTCTCAAATGAGACCTCTGAGCCACGTAGTTACGCCCCTGGTGAGCACTCAGATCACCATTTTCTGTTATTTTTTTTTTTTTACTATATTGCCACCTAATCCAGCTACTAGACTTCATCAATACTTTAAATAAAAAATAAGTATTTGGGCTAAATTCAAGATGCTTGTCAGGTTGTTGAGGTGCCTCTTTGATTAAAATGAATTGAGTGTTGATTTACCTATATTTTTCTCAGCTATGTTAGTGGGCATTCCTGCCATTAAAAGAACATACTAATACGAACAAACCAAAAAAAACTTTAGTATGTTGGAGCATTTTATTATTGCACTCTTGCTTCTACATAACTTTATGTTTAACCCCAGCAAATGGATAAAACACATAGATAAAGTCAGCTTTAGAGCAGCAATGTACTACTGGGAACTAGTGGAACACTAAGGGTGAGCCAATTATAGGAGATGTTGGTATGTAGCCACCAATCACTAGCATTTCCCAGAGGGTGCTCCTGCAACTGCATCTGCTTAAAATCTAGGAAAGCACCTGGTTTGCAGTGGGATCAATCCATCCCAAGTGGTCCAACATAGGTTTCTTGAGTGATTACCTCTATGTGTTGGTATTGCAAAACCACAAGTTTTTTTCATTTATTTTAGTTTATTTAACCATGGCAGCAATCTTTGTGGCATGGTGCATGACAAATTTTGGTTATACAGATGTTTACTGAAACCTCAATATCTCAGATCAGGATGGTCCTAGCTCCTTGGGACAACAAACAATCTCTAGATCACATTGCAAGGTGCATGTACATATATAAACATTTTGCACATGTTCCATAGACATAGAAGTTAAGTCATAATGTAATGACCAAAATTGCTGAAAGTTCCACTTTTAGGGTCAATTTATAATGGTAAGGGTTTGAGTCTCAGTCCTACATTTTTAAAAGGGGGTACCTATGAGCTTGGTAATAGACTGAGAATTTTAAACTTATCTTCTTTGTTTGCTTGCGGCACTCTTTTCTTTAAGAGCCTCAATTAATCTGTCATATTCATCTATTGGCACTGTTATACTCTGCTGGAATTGTCTCATCAAGCGATTCTTACAGATTTATTTTCAAAGTTTCTGAAATCCTTCCTTCTTTAGGCCTCAAAGCACTTTGTCTTTTATTCACACTTATCTTCCTAATCTTGGATTCAGGGGATACTCCAAGAGCAGCACGAGCTGGGTCAACCTTCTGAAGAGAATTTTCGGGTAATACATAGTTCTCTCTCTGCAGCATACATGCTTCTTTTTCAATAACAAACATTATTTTGTAGCAGGTGGGACACAGTGACCTACCAGAGACAAGTTTTAGAGGATAGTTGGTGCTCTAATCGCATTTCTCATAGTCCTTTTGTAATAAGTTTGTTGTGATATTCCAAGGGATTACAACTGTTACCAAAAAGATAATTATATTTCAATAGAAATGTGTTTTCATGGTATTTACAAACTGATGTAACATCAAATCCTACCATTGAACACAGCAACTCCTTCTCTTCTGAGCTGTAGTCACTTACTGCTTTGATTACAGTAGAAACAACACCATAGCTCTGTTAATGACACCGTACATTTGTAAAACACCCAAGTGAACACTATTTTCATATTTGAATAGAATCTATTTGTGCGTCCCTTGCACTTTCTCGCCCACATTAGAAAAAAACAAAAAAAAACTCAAACCTGAAATATTATGCATGTACTACTCTAAACTTACCAAAGTATCCTCCTCAAAAAAATTAGGACTGAGACTCAAACCCTTCCCATTATAAATGTAGGACTTTCATTATGTTAGGACTTAAGTTCTAAGTCTATGGAACAAAAATGTGCAAAATGTTTATATATGTACACAAGCCTTGTAATGTTATATAGAGATCAGTTTTTGTTCCAAGGTGCTAGGACCATCCTGAGCTGAGATATTGAGGTTTCTATAAACATCTATATAATCAAAATTTGTTGTGCACCATGACACAAAGATAACTGCCGTGGTTAAACCAAGTAAATAAAAATAAACTGGTGATTTTACAATACGAATACAAATAAATGGTCAAGCAAACAACTTTACAATTATTGGACTACTTGAGATGAACTCAACTGACCCAGTGCTTACCAAGGTCTTAGTACTCCCTGGGGATGTATAAGACATTATTGATAAGAATAATTATATTCCGTCTGTCTTATTATTGATTTCAACAACTCCTGTCCTGCATTAGAATGGCCTGGCACCCGACTATTTGCCTAACCTGATTAGTTCCCTGCCTAACAAACTTTCATTATTCAGATAGGGCATGCCATTTTAAACAGTTTTCCAATTTACTTCTATCACCAATTTTGCTTTGTTCTCTTGGTATTATTAGTTGAAAGCGAAACCTAGGAGATTCATATGCTAATTTCTAAGCCCTTGAAGGCCGCCTCTTATTTCAGGGCATCTAACAGTTTTTCACCACTAGAGGGTGTTAGTTCATGTGTTTCATATAGATAACACTGTGCTCACGCACGTGGAGTTCCTAGGAGCCAGCACTGATTGGCTAAAATGCAAGTCTGTCAAAAGAACTGAAATAAGGGGCAGTTTGCAGAGGCTTAGATACAAGATAATAACAGAGGTAAAAAGTGTATTAATATAACTGTGTTGGTTATGCAAAACTAGGGAATGGGTAATAAAGGGATCATCTATCTTTGAAAACAATACATATTCTGGTGTAGACTGTCCCTTTTAATGACCACCAGCCCAACCTCACTGCCAGCTTCCTATATTTCTACAGGCCTCTCTACTTGCCTGATATGTGGCTTCCTGTCTGACCTGCTAACTAGCCCCCTTGCATGACCACTGGTTAGCCTGACCACCCAGCTTGTTACCTGTAAGACCTCTGACCTTTCTGACCCTTAACCTGTTTACTTTACCATTGGCTGCCTGCACATGCCCTAGTCTGCTTTATTCTGCTGCTGGCTGCTCACTATTGACCTCCTGTCTGGCCAGTCCTGGCAGCAGATTTAACATAACATATATTGATAGCAAAAGAAAAAGCAGTACTTTACACGTTAATTCTATTTGCTTATTAGGCTGCTGTTACTTTTTTTTAACAGTTATACGCTAATGGTCCATTTTAGCCCTATCTGTGCTCTTATTCCTGAATTTCCTCCCTATTCAATCTCATCAAAGTTTCCCATGACTCCTTTCAACACTTCTGTTTCACTTTTAAAGCACAAAATAATTTATCAAAATTCTATTTATCCTCACTGTGGACATCTGACCAATTAAAGGAAAGCAGATGGGTGTCCGGTGGCCATGGTTTATGCCCAATATCTCCTATGTTGTTTTTTTAACCTGTATTAGTTAACTGTTTTTGTAATCTTTATTCTTGCTACTCGTGCCTCTAGGTTTTGCATATTCTTCCCTCCCTGCCTGCGGATATATCGCCTCCCTATCAAAAAGTTGTTGCCTCCAGAGTGTTACAGATGGCAAACGTGACTATACAAGATGTGGAATTGTGAGTCTCTTTTGCATTGAGAGTGGAATGTGTCTTCCAGTAGCAGAAGTGATACTTGTTTCTGTTTCCATAGCATGGGGGCTTGTGTGTGTCAGGCTACAGTAGAGGATTTGGAACGTCATCGTCAGGATGCAGATATCTTCTTTGTGCTGAAAAGAAACCTTGTACAGTGTGTGATCAGAGGAGATCTATTTCCAGGCACCACGGTAAGGGATGAGATACTGTTTCTAAGTAGGGAAATGCATAATGATATAAGAAAATAAACTTACTTACAAAGGGTTGAAGAAGAGACACTGACCTGTACTCATTAAGACAAGGTATGCTTGAATCTTGCATCTGTCATACAATGCTTTAAAGAGACATTGAACTCAAAATGTAACCCCCAAAACATGTTTATATGATATAATTTCATTATTCATTTTTCAAGATTTTCAAGTAATTTACTTGTGTTTGTTCCACTTAGAGAGTCCTCATAGAGTTTGGGGTGAATCCTGCAGACTTTTGAACTCTACACAGTGGTTGCTTGATCTGTGTAGGAGCTCGTTTATACATTATCTGTCTGTAACTGACCACAGCAAAGAAAATGTAATAAACATAATCAAAGGGTATGCCACTGGAATGCAAAAAATGTATGTTTTGATAAAAAATATATATCTGTTTATCTAACTAACGGCTAGATTACGAGTCTTGCGTTATGAGTAAAAAAGCAGAGTTAAGGCTCATAATGCTGCTTTTTTTACTACCGCTGCTATTACGAGTCTTGTAGGTACAGCTGTACCGCACAGTTTTTTGGCCTTACCGCAAATCAACTTACGCAATTTGTGTATAGTCTATTTTCAATTAGACTTCCATAGCGCCGGTATTACAAGCTTTTTTTTTTTTTTAGGCCACAGAGTGTACAGCCTATCCCGCAAGATTCCTAATGCATTCTAAAGTTAGTACTTATGAGTTTTACACTACAACGCTGTAGCATAAAACTCATAACTTAAGTGTTAAAAAGTACACTAACACCCATAAACTAACTATTAACCCCTAAAACGATGCCCTCCTGCATCGCAAACACTAAAATACATCGCCGCCACTATAATAAACATATTAACCCCTAAACCGCCACACTCCCGCATCGCAAACACTAGTTAAATATTATTAACCCCTAATCTGCCACCCCCAACATCGCCGCCACCTTCCTACATTTATTAACCCCTAATCTGCCACCTCCAAGGTCGCCACCACTATATTATATTTATTAACCCCTAAACCTAAGTCTAACCCTAACACCCCCTAACTTAAATATAATTAAAATAAATATAAATAAATAAAACCTACAATTATTACCTAAATTACTATTTAAAACTAAATACTTATCTATAAAATAAACCCTAAGCTAGCTTCAATATAACTAATAGTTACATTCTATCTAGCTTAGGGTTTATTTTTATTTTACAGGCAAGTTTGTATTTATTTTAACTAGGTAGAATAGTTACTAACTAGTTATTAACTATTTACTAACTACCTAGCTAAAATAAATACAAATTTACCTGTAAAATAAAACCTAACCTTAGTTACACTAACACCTAACACTACACTACAATTAAATACATTCCCTAAATTAAACACAATTAACTAAATTAAATACAATTATCTAAATTACAAAAAAAACAAACACTAAATTACAGAAAATAAAAAACTAATTACAAGATCTTTAAACTAATTACACCTAATCTAATAGCCCTATCAAAATAAAAAAGCCCCCCCAAAATAAAAAAAAACCCTAGCCTAAACTAAACTACCAATAGCCCTTAAAAGGGCCTTTTGCGGGGCATTGCCCCAAAGAAATCCGCTCTTTTACCTGAAAAAATACAAACAACCCCCCCAACAGTAAAACCCACCACCCACACAACCAACCCCCCAAATAAAACCCTAACTAAAAAACCTAATCTGAATGCATTTTGACCACTAGAGGACATTAGTTCATGTGTTTCATATAGATAACATTGAGCTCATGCACGTGAAGTTACCCTGGATTGAGCACTGATTGGCTAAATAGCAAGTCTGTCAAAATAACTGAAACAAGGGGAGAGGCTTAGATACAAGATAATCACAGAGGTAAAAAATGTATTTATATAAATGTGTTGGTTATGCAAAACTGGGGAATGGGTAATAAAGGGATAAATAAAGATAATAAAATTATCTTTCTTTTTAAACAACAAAAATTCTTGTGTTGACTGTCCCTTTAACTTATTCCCCCATAGACTTCAAAGGAGCGCGAAAAGTGGAAAAAAAAACAACCAACAAGTCGTACAAACCCGATTGTGTTTTCTCAAGTGCGCTAACCCGACATGAAATATGAATATTTCACATTCCAATGTTCTTCACATAGAAGAATATGTTCTAATTATTCTAAAATACACACACACACATATGTATGTATATATGATATATAGGTATATATATATATATATATATATATATATATATATATATATATATATATATATACATATATATACTAGTCGATAAACCTGCCCAGAGGGCAGTCTAAATATTTTTTAAACTACAGATTTGCCGCGAGCGAGAGGCGTGGCTTTCCACAAACGTACAGTGTTGATTGACACTGACGTATATGTGTTAATTCCTATCCCCGTAAAATATTTTCGGAAATTGTGATCGGCAATTTCCGGAACTCCGCCCACACATAATTTATACTGTATCAATGCATAGTTACTGTATCAATAATGTGTAGACACTGACACAGAAAAAATAAGCATTAATAAAAATGTCAGTGTCTACATTATTTATAGTCATAATATATATTTTGACTATATAAATAATGGTTAGACTGAGCCGCCTCCCAAAAATAAACCTAACATTTCTTAACCTATATTTCCGCCTTCCCCAAAAAATCGCAATTAAAACTAAAATTAATAACCACTTAACCGTCAACCACCCACATCGCAATACACCTAATTACCCTATTCACCCCTAAACCGCAAAACCCCCACATCGCAATAAACTTATTTACCCTATTAACCCCTAAACCGCAAAACTCCCACATCGCAATAAACCTATTTACCCTATTAACCCCTAAACAGCAAAATGCCTACATTGCAATAAACCTATTTACCCTATTAACCCCATTAACCCCTAAACCGCAAACCCCCCCCACATCGCAATAAACCTATTTACCCTATTAACCCCTAAACCGCAAAACTCCTACATTGCAATAAACCTGTTTAACTTATTAACCCTTTAAACCGCCAAAACCCACAACGCAAATAACTATTTAAATAACTAAGTACAGTACACTAACCTAACACCCCCTAACCTAACCCCCAAATAAATAAACCCAAATTACCTAAACTAATACATTCTAAAGTTACAAAAAAACAAAAAAACTAAGTTTACAAAAAAAAGGTAACATTACAGAAAATAAAAAAATCTAATTACCAAATTTAACAAAATTAAAACTAATCCCTATTAAAATAAAAAGACCCCCCAAAATAAAAACACCCCCTACTCTAATAATAAACTACCAGTATTTTTGCAGGGCATTGCCCCAAGATAATCAGCTCTTTTTTACAAAAAATATACAAAGTCCCACCTAACATTAAACCCCCCAACCCCCAAAATAAAAGAACCTAACACTAAAAAAAAACTAAACTACCCATTGCTCTGAAAAGGGCATTTGTTTGAGCATTGCCCTTAAAAGGGCATTTAGCTCTTTTTCTGCCTACCCCTAATCTAAATAAAACAAATCCCCCCAAAAAAACCTTAAAAAATCCTAAATCTAACCCCCAGGTTGGTACTCACGGTTCCTGAAGTCCGGCGGAGAAGGTCCTGTTCCAGGCGGTGAAGTCTTCTTCCAAGCGCAACCTCTTCTTCTTCCAGGAGCATCCTGCGTGGAGCGGAGCTGAAGACTGGCGACTCTGGAACTGAAGACCGGCGACCGCGGAGCCATGGAGCGTGGAGGATCCTCTTTGTACGATCTCCACTGTACACTGAATAGTGAATTTAAGGTACGCAATTAAAGATGGCATCCCTTGAATTCCTTTTGGCTGATTTGATTCTTCCAATTCAAATCAGCCAATAGGATGAAAGCTACTCAAATCCTATTGGCTATTTAAATTAGCCAATAGGATGAGAGCAAGTGAAATTTTATTGGCTATTCAAATCAGCCAATAGAATTTCACTTGCTCTCATGCTATTGGCTAATTTAAATAGCCAATAGGATTTGAGTAGCTTTCATCCTATTGGCTGATTTGAATTGGAAGAATCAAATCAGCCAATAGGAATTTAAGGGACGCCATCTTTAATCGCGTACCTTGAAGTCACTATTCAGTGTACAGCGGAGATCGTACGAAGAGGATCCTCCATGCTCCATGGCTCCGCGGTCGCCGGTCTTAAGCTCCGCAGTCTTCAGCACCGCTCCGCGCAGGATGTTCCTGGAAGAAGAAGAGGTTGCGCTTGGAAGAAGACTTCACCGCCTGGAACAGGACCTCCTCCGCCGGACTTCAGGAACCGTGAGTACCAACCTGGGGGTTAGACTGCATCCAGATGAATTATTTTGTCCTCACGCTGCCAACATTCCATTGAGGATGTGTGCGCAACTGGCGACGGACATTACAAACGCAATTATAGTATAGATATATATATGAATATCTATTTAAAAATACTTAGAACATATTCCCCTATGTTAAGAATATTGGAATGTGAAATATTAACAGTAAATACACAGTTAAACGCATTTAATTTCAACATGTAATACATGTGCTACTTCCAACATGTGCAAAGAACCCCGATAAACCCTTTTCGCTTACACACAACTAATAGCCACTTAGCCAGCCACTCGTAATCTAGCCCTTTTGTTGTGCAGATCATTTGCAATGCAGTAGTTAATTGCCCATATGTGCTAGTACTATATATTCTAATCTCCCTATCAAACAATGAATTATACTCAGTGAGATTGAAAAGATGTTTGACAGTAATGGTCTCAACAGGTTCTTGCATTTTGCAACATAAAGACTTTAAAGTACTGTGTGTTCATCATACTATCTGCTGTAAGCTTAGTGATTACTGTGAGAGGCCTCACCAAAGCTTGCATGTAAAACATGATGAATAATTAATTAAATGATCATTAAATACAGTAGGATGGCATAATCAACAAGTCAACAATAAAAATACAATGCAACAGCATCATTAAATGAGCAGTATATTTTTTCTGACAAATTTTAAAAAAATACTTAAAGGGACAGTCAAGTCCAAAATAAACATTGATGATTCAAATAGGGCATGTAATTTTAAACAACTTTCCAATTTACTTTTATTACCAATATTGCTTTTTTCTCTTGGTATTCTTAGTGAAAGCTAAACCTAGGTAGTCTCATATGCTAATTTCTAAGACCTTTAAGGCCGCCTTTAATCTGAATGCATTTTGACAGTTTCTCACCACTAGAGGGCGTTAGTTCATGTGTGTCATATAGATCAAATTGAGCTCATACACTTGAAGTTACCTAGGAGTCAGCACTGATTGGCTAAAAGGCAAGTCTGTCAAAAGAAGTAAAATAAGGGGGCAGTTTGCAGAGGCATAGATACAAGGTAATTACAGAGGTAAAACGTGTATAATTATAACTGTGTTGGTTATGCATAACTGGGGAATGGGTAATAAATTCTGGTGCTGACTGTCCCTTTAAGTTTGCTTGGCCCTTGTATCATGTGACAGTCATTAGCCAATCACAGATTTATATATGTTGCGGGTAAAGTCAGATATTGGGTAAGCCTATAATTACCGGGTAAAACGGACATTACCCAAGCAGCTGTGGGCAAAGCCCAATGTATGATCATAAATCCCCTCAGAGTGCGGAGTCACCGCATCAAACATATATAGCATGCACTGTAATTCCCCTATCTTCACTTTTTTGCCTCACTTGGGGTGGATGCCAGAGGATCAGCGGGGTGCCTTCCTTGAACCCCCCTAGACGGAGGCAAAAGAAATAGTGTACATGAGTGAATTACATTACATGGGGCTTTACCCACAGCCGCTTGGGTAATGTCTGTTTTACCCGGGTAATCCTAGGATTACCCGGATTTCTTACTTTACCAGTAACCTATACAAATACACTGTGAACTTTTACATAAGCTCAGTAGTAGCTCAGAAAGTGTGCGTATGAATAGAGTGTGCACAATTTAATTATAAAAGTATATTGGAAAGTCTCTTAAAACTTCATTCTCTATCTGAATCATGAAACTTTAATGTTTACTTCAGTGTCCCTTTAACAATGCCATAAAGAGAACAGAAATGCAATGAGGTAAGTATTGTCTGTGTTGCCTGCAGAGGAAGGAAAGAACATGAGATATTGCTGTGGAATCTGTTGGCGCTCTACAAATAAATGATAATAGAATAATGAAAGTATTCTGCAGGTTTTGTATACATTATGAGTCTGTAGAAATTATATTTAAGTATATGCTGACAACCTCCTATCATTCTACAGATTTTGGATTTCCTGTTCAATAACTCCAGCTGGAAGGATTCTCTCTCGTTCAACTGGCAACTACTATCTGATCTGTACCCAGTTCTGCCGGCTCTTGGCCACAGTGTCTTACAATCTCTGCTCCCACAGCAATTGCTTCCAGCACTGCATTATGTGGGCTTATCGAAACTGTCACCTGCACAGGCAAGTACTACGTACGCTATTTCTATATCCGCATGTGTTCATGTGTGTGTCATGTTGTGAGAGTTTGACCTTATTGTGAGTTTTACCGTCAGCATTGAGATCTATTGTTAGGCCAAATAAGTGCCGGAATTGCAAGTCACAAGTCGTAGCTTTAGCATCTACTTTTACATGATGGGGGCTACAAACAGGGCTTCTTGTTTAAAGTTAAAATAAGCACAGTTTAATATTAATATAAGTCATAAAAAAAATGACCTGGTACAAAATGGTATGTTGGAGAATTAAACAAACTTCTTAAGAGTGCCAACCTTTTTAACCCAGACTTGTGTATAATCAAGCTAGATGTCTATCTTCATGTAGGTCAATGTGTATATGCATTAATGTTTAGTTTGGATTAGTAAAACAAGGTTTTCATATGCTGTACATTGTTCAAAAAACGTTCCTGACATTATTTAATTATAATACCATTTACTTTGCATATTATTACATTTTTGGGGTTATATTCATATAGCTTCTTAAAAAAAAGTATAAACTTGAGGTTATTCATATATTGGATTTTGATATATTAGATCACACCTGTAATGCTATTTTCATGGTGTCATAACCTACTTTCTTGTTATCTTGTTACTTTGTTGTACATTTATTACAAACCTCAATAAAAACAATATTACATAAAAAATTATAATTATTAATATTATTATTGCTATTATTATTCTTATTATTGTTTTCTTCTTTTAAATTGGCTATGAAATAAAACATAAACTGATTTCTGTCCCTCAGTATTACATTTTGGTAATTATTTTATAAGTATTAGCCAAGAAGACAATAATTTAATCAGGTATCAAGATCACTTTCGCCTAGATCACGAGTTTTGTCGGTAAGGCTGTGCGGTACTAACAAGCCTTTTTTTCTTACCGCTCCCTTAAGCCAACGCTGGTATTACGAGTTTTCTGCAAGACGGCGTTAGCCTCAGAAAAGTGAGCGTTGAGCAAAATTTAGCTCCACATCTCATCTCGATACCAGCGTCGCTTACGGTAGCAGTAAGCTGCTTGTGCACGATTTCCCCATAGAAAATAATGGGGCTGAGCTGGGTGAAAAAAAAAACCTAACACCTGCAAAAAAGCAGCGTTCAGCTCCTAACGCAGCCCCATTGTTTCTTATGGGAAAATAAAAAATATGGCTACACCTAACACCCTAACATGAACCCTGAGTCTAAACACCCCTAATCTTACACTTATTAACCCCTAATCTGCTACCCCCCGTCATCGCCGACACCGCTAATAGTTACATTGTAGCTATCTTAGGATTTATTTTTATTTTACAGGCAACTTTGTATTTATTTTAACTAGGTACAATAGTTATTAAATAGTTATTAACTATTGAATAACTACCTAGCTAAAATAAGTACAAAATTACCTGTAAAATAAATCCTAACCTAAGTTACAATTACACCTAACACTACTCTATAAATAAATAAATTAACTAAATTAAATTAAATTAATTACAATTAAATGAAATAAACTAAATTACGGAAAACCCCCCCCCCACTAAATTACACAAAATAAAAAAAGAATTACAAGAATTTAAACTAATTACACCTAATCAAAATAATAAAATTCCCTACCCTATACTAAATTACAAATAGCCCTTAAAAGGGGCTTTTGTGGGGCATTGCCCCAAAGTAATCATCTCTTTTACATTAAAAAACAAAAAAATACAATACCCCCCAACATTACAACCCACTACCCACACACCCCTACTCTAAAACCCACCCAATCCCCCCTTAAAAAAAACCTAACACTAACCCCCTGTAAATCACCCTACCTTGAGCCGTCTTCACCCAGCCAGGCACAAGTGGTCCTCCATACGGCAGAAGTCTTCATCCGATCAGGGCAGAAGAGGTCCTCCAGATGGCAGAAGGCTTCATCCAGGCTGCATCTTCTATCTTCATCCTTCCGGCGCGGAGCGGGTCCATCTTCCATCCAGTCAACGCGGAGCATCTTCTTCAATCGAAGTCCTAAACAAGAATGAAGGTTCCTTTAAATGACGTCATCCAAGATGGCGTCCCTCGAATTCCGATTGGCTGATAGGATTCTATCAGCCAATCAGAATTAAGGTAGGAAAAATCTGATTGGCTGATGCTATCAGCCAATCGGATTGAAGTTCAATCCGATTGGCTGATCCAATCAGCCAATAGAATGCGAGGTCAATCCTATTGGCTGATTGGATCAGCCAATCGGATTTTCCCTACCTTAATTCCGATTGGCTGATAGAATCCTATCAGCCAATCAGAATTTGAGGGACGCCATCTTGGATGACATCATTTAAAGGAACCTTCCTTCTTCTTTAGGACTTCGATTGAAGAGGATGCTCCGCGTCGGCTGGATGGAAGATGGACCCGCTCCGCGCCGGAAGGATGAGGATAGAAGATGCAGCCTGGATGAAGCCTTCTGCTGTCTGGAGGACCTCTTCTTCCCCGATCGGATGAAGACTTCTGCCGTATGGAGGACCACTTGCGCCCGGCTGGGTGAAGACGGCTCAAGGTAGGGTGATCTTCAGGAGGTTAGTGTTAGGTTTTTTTAAGGGGGGATTGGGTGGGTTTTAAAGGGGTGTGTGGGTGGTGGGTTGTAATGTTGGGGGGGTATTGTATTTTTTTTTACAGGTAAAAGAGCTGATTACTTTGGGGCAATGCCCCGCAAAAGGCCCTTTTAAGTTCTATTTGTAATTTAATATAGGTTAGGGAATTTTATTATTTTGGGGGGCTTTTTTATTTTATTAGGGGGATTAGAGTAGGTGTAATTAGTTTAAAATTCTTGTAATTCTTTTTTTATTTTCTGTAATTTAGTGGGTTTTTTCCTTTGTAATTTAGTTTATTTAATTTAATTGTAATTAGTTTTATTTAATTTAGTTAATTTATTTATAGAGTAGTGTTAGGTGTAATTGTTACTTAGGTTAGGATTTATTTTACAGTTAATTTTGTATTTATTTTAGCTAGGTAGTTATTAAATAGTTAATAACTATTTAATAACTATTGTACCTAGTTAAAATAAATACAAAGTTGCCTGTAAAATAAAAATAAATCCTAAAATAGCTATCATGTAACTATTAGTTATATTGTAGCTATATTAGGGTTTATTTTATCGGTAAGTATTTAGTTTTAAATAGGAATAATTTATTTAATTGTAGTAAATTTCTTTCGTTTAATTTAAATTATATTTAAGTTAGGGGGGGTTAGACTTAGGGTTAGATTTAGGTTTAGGGGTTATTAAATTTATTATAGTAGCGGCGACGTTGGAATCTGCAGATTAGGGGTTAATAAATGTAGATAGGTGTCGGCAATGTTAGGGACGGCAGATTAGGGGTTAATAAAATTTAACTAGTGTTTGTGAGGCGGGAGTGCGGCGGTTTAGGGGTTAATACATTTATTAAAGTGGCGGCGATGTCCGGTCGGCAGATTAGGGGTTAAAAAAATGTATTATAGTGTTTGGATGTGGTGGGGCCTTGGTTTAGGGGTTAATGGGTAGTTTATGGGTGTTAGTGTACTTTGTAGCACTTTAGTTAAGAGCTTTATGTTCCAGCATTAGCCCATAAAACTCTTAACTACTGACTTTTAAATGCGGTAGGAGTCTTGGAGGTAGAGGCTGTACCACTCACTTCTTCCAAGACTCGTAATACCGGCGTTAGGCAAATCCCATTAAAAAGATAGAATACGCAATTGACGTAACGGGATTTGCGGTAGCCTCGAGTCGCGGAAGAAAAGTGAGCGATACACCTGTACCTGTCAGACTCGTAATACCAGCAGGCGTTAAAAAGCAGCGTTAGGACCCCTTAACGCTGCTTTTTAAGGCTAACGGTCCAGTGAACACATATTCAGTAACTGAACAGAACCTTAGTCGGCATGTGGTCTGAGGTGTTGAGTGATAGTCAAATGTACTCTTTTGTTTGCATATAATCTGCAAGTTTGTGCATATATGTTGTATTTACTGGTAGTATGTTTTAATTCATATTCTTTTTTTCAGGCTCGGGAACTGGTGCAAAAACTTCTGATGAATGAAACTGTAGGTTTAAATATTTGTCTCATTCATGTACATGGTCCGCATATTCAACTATTTACTTTCTGGTGTTGTCATATCACTTGTGGCTGCATATATACATTTATAACAGACTTGTTTCTTTTGCAGGTACCAGAAACAGTTCTTCCATATGTGGGCTCATTGATAGTGGGATTCAGTCCATCTCTTCTCCAACAGTTATCAACCCAACAGCTCTCAGAACTGCTACCTGTACTGGACTCTTATGCAGAGTTACTCAGTCCATCACAGAAATTGGCTGTAGTCCAGGCTATATGGGTAAATATATAAAAATCTGTATGAGCACTCAGGATAGGTGTAAATTATGTTTAAGTTCTGCATTAACTGAGATCATGTTGCTTTGGATGACAGAGAAGTTTGTTATCCAGTTGAACAATTACGTATGTATGTATATTAACGCAAAGGCAAAAAACTTCTCAAAACTTTTAAAAACTAGGAAATTCTAAACTTAAAGTGACATCATCAAGGCCATTATTTCATCAGTTTATATTTTGGGTCTGATGATCTAAAGCTCTCTGCTCTGACAAGATTATCTAAGAAGTCTCTTCAGTACTGCAAGGTCCCTCAAAGCCTGTTAGAACGGCATGTTTAGCTAAAGAGCTGTTCTAGCTATGTAGAGTTCTGGATGTGGAGGAGAGATACATTGCAATATAATGGTCAAAACCCCCCACAAAGATTTAACACAATTTCTATCCCAGTGAGTTTTCGATCATCAGGTCTCTAGGGCCATTATACATTTATGTACAAATGTGGGGGAAAAAATAAAATAATAATAGATGACACTATGGGGCCGATTTATCATATGTCTTTCCAACATGATCCGCTCAGCGAGTCATGTCCGACAGACATCGCTGAATGCCGACAGCATATGCTGTCGGCATTTAGCATTGCACAAGCAGTACTGGTGAGCTGCTTGTGCAATGCCGCCCCTGCAGATTCACGGCCAATCAGCTACTAGAAGGGGGTGTCAAGCAACCCGATCGTATCTGATCGGGTTGGCTTACGCGGAAACAGATGTATTAGGCACCATAATTTGGCCCCTATTTCTTATCCATCATGGAAGACTGGTCTATTTTTTTCCTATAAAGAATAGTCCAAGAATAAAAAATACAATTCACGATAATAAACAATATCCTTAAATATCAATAATATTTATGTGGGTGTACCAATGTGAACAGTATTTATGACACATACAATAATTTTTTCGGCCTATAACATAATTGTTGAAACTTCCTGCAGAAAAAAAATTACACAATTTGGCAGATCCCAAAGCTGACGGATTTTTTTAGTTTTTGTGTCTGCCAAACTACAACTGTGAAACTTTTTTGAGCTCCCATTCACGTCTATGGTAGCTGAAAAACTATAATTTGAGCACAGTTCACATAAGTGTAATGTTTGTACCTTAGGGCACTAAGTAATTAAATGCAAAAAATGCTTCAGGTATAGGAACATGAAACACAATAGACAAGAATGTTTATCATCTCAAGCTTTGTCTCTATAGTTGTATGCTTATATGTAACATACTTTCAACACTGTGTACAGGTTTCAGAGAATGTCACACACAGACTTCAGAACCTGGGTTCCCTTTTGCAGTCACTACCATTGATCCTTCTCCATAGGAGGAGTGATGAAATACTCTCTGACTTTAGCAAAGCTGCTGGATCAAGATGGAACCTACAGCAGGTATGTTCTTGTATATGTATTACATAACGCCCTGTATAGGGTCTTAAGTAGGACTGATGCATCTTGGCATATCTCACCTGGTGCTCGGACAAAATGCAGAAAGACAGAATGCCAAAGTACATTTGTCCGTCAGACATATGTCCGAAAGACTGTGTTCCAACGTCGGCTAAGGGCAGATACGCTCTAGAGTACTCTGTTCTAATTAGAGCCTTGGTCGCCGCAACCGCCTCTGGGAACCTAACCATGGTTCCCATCTCCCAACGACGTGCTTTTAACTATCTGTCTGTCTATCTATCTATCTGTCTATCTTTTGATCTGTATCTATCCTTATCTATCTATCCATCTCGTGGCCAGACTGTTATCCGACGGCCATTTGTCTGTCGGAATATTATCTGTCACACAAATGTCAGTCAAACAAATATCCGTCGGATAACAGTCCGGCCACGATCTCATCTTGGGTCATGTCTCTGGTGCACAGTTATAATGCTGTAGTAAAATGCTATACTTATTATATAAACATTGGAGACATTATATTCCTCATGTATTCTACCAATGTTATTTGCTATTTAGTAGAGGTTTAACCAAGAAAATTAGTTAGCCATAATATACCTATATATCTCATTAATCTACTGCAGTGAAAGAAATATAATGATGAACACATTCATTTCAGTTTTGCAGTATATATATGTATATATATATATATATATTTGATATACAAAACTGAAATTAATATCTATATTTATGTATATGATATACAAATGTGTTCATCATTATATTTCTTTCACTGCAGTAGATTCATGAGAAAATGTTCCTACCTCATAAATCATGAAAACCTTTTATCAAACAACTATGACCTAGGTAAAACAAGGCAATTTCTCCATCAGGACAAAGAGCAAACTTGGCAAAAAGGTATGGTTGGAGATGGAGTGGTGCGCGTAGATAGAAGAAAAGGATATAAGGAGAACATAATATAAATGTATAATTGCTCTGCACCCTCAGACCTTTGTTTATATTTCCCATATTTAGAGTGACAGTGTCTCTGTAAATTTATGTGAGATTATATATGGAGCATGTTGTTCAGATCACATTAGGACTAAGCATTCTCAAACTTTAAAATTGAGTTTTTTTTTAAAAAAAAAATATATATATTTTTTTGCCCTGTGTATAATCACTAAGACTTAGAGATTAGCACAAATTAGCTGGATTTAGAGTGATCCTGGAATGGCAGGGAAGTCCTGCTATTGATATCCAGATTTTCCTCTAAATTATAATAAAATCATAATTGTGACTATCCCCCCTATTAACTCCTTCCTACCATTACTGCACCCATGACACTATTGATGACATCCCTGGATGCCATCATCTTTTTGAGAAATGTGCTAACGTCCGGTGTAGGAGCACATCCATAAGGGCCTACCACCACCTGTATTAAGCAACACAAGCACCCATAATTCCCCGATTATGGAACCAAAGTACCCCTAATGTTCTTTCTCAAGGGTACATCATCACCCGTTATGACCCATCCCCCAAATTACCTCACAACATCTAAACTAATCAAACCAAGGACCCTCTAGCACCAATGGGATGCCTGCATGACAGATTTACTGCAAATACTCAAAGCATCCTACATCATGACCTTCAGTACAAAGTTCCCTTTGGACCCCAAAGGGGTCCCCTACATGAATGTCACATCTTTAGGATCCTCCTAGTACACAACACTACCTCTGGTAAGAAAAAAAAATATAAGATGCATCCCTTCTTCAACTACTCAGTACAAAGGCACCCTAAAGTATGCCCCCTAACAACCAATCCTGATATATTTTTAATCGTAATTGAAGCCCACATCCTCAATCTTCATCTTGTTCTGCTCCTCTAAATAAAAATTAGAAAAGTCCTAGAGGTTGATTGAAGTAATCCTATCTATAAAGATCAGCTGATACTGTAAGAAAAAAGTTGCTATATTTAGTTTTTTAAGATCCTTATTGGTTAATTTCTCAAGTAAGCTCCTAATTGGTTGAAAAATCTAACTTTTATTTTGATTGATGGTATCTAAAGCAGGGCACATTTTACAGATTTATGAGTCAGTCAGACAGTTTAGGAGCATACTACATTTTTTTAGGATCCAGACAAAGGGGTAAAGTTCTAAAGGCTGTGACACACTGCAAGCGATGCGGCGCGAGGCAAAGCAGCAGCTTTGCTCCGCGTCGCATCGCTTCTGAAGTTCAAATATTTCATCTCTGAGCACTTAGCTACGCGACCTGACGCAGCAGAGTGCTCAGAGATGAAAAGGCAAGACACACTGAGCGCGCACAGCTGCATCTACACGCTGTGCGTCGCTCTGCTTGCAGTGTGTCACAGCCTTAAGTCTTTTGGCTTTCTCCTGCAATTTGTCAAGCTCATTGCAAAAGGCATAACGGCTTGTCATATGGTTAGTGTTGCCACCTTATTTGTCAAGCCCTGTCCTAAATTAGATTTACTTAAAAGTGATTTTGGAGAAGCACGGAGTTGTCTTGTTAAAATCAGCTGCATTGAATATAATATTTAACAAATAATCAGGTACATAAGTTCACAAAGAACTCAATTTACCGGCATAAACAGATTTTTGATGACAAATAACAAATTAACATTGCAAGTAAGGTAAGAAGTTTAAATGTTATTAATGTTTGTTTATACATATGGCTACTCTAATATATCACTGCCCAGCTTGCAATTCTTCATTACACATGCTGTATGTTTTGTAAGCATATTCCCTGGTACTCTCCGTGACTCAATAATTCCCTATGTTTTAGGCACAGTTTATTTTCCGTGAAGCTCCAAAGAGGACTCTGACTCAACAGGGGCTCAGGTGTGTATTAGATTTACTCACAATCACATTTGAAGGGAGCAGTCCAGCAAAAATATATGTGCATTCAGTTGTTTTCTTCTTTGCTTAACCCTTTCCTGCCAGGGTTAAAGTGTCTACATCGGAACAACTGTTGAAATCACAATCGCAAGATTTTAATTATTGGATCGGGTCTGGGGGGCGTCGCTATAACCCTAGAAACGCCCTCCAGACCGTGATCAAATCCAGGAAGTGCAGTAGGCTTCAGGACAGCCGTTGGCTATGACGTTCTATTCCGTCATAACGGCTCTAAAGCCCAGTGTAATTATGATGGAATAGAACAGCATAACAGCCTTAAAAGGTTAATTAATTATTTGATGGTGACTTTAATTTTGAGTTTAATCTCCTTTTAAGACAAATATCAGTGTTCGCTGCCTTTATCCCATCTCTCTGCTGCCTATCGATTAGCAAGCCGGATTGGTCTACCAGGATACCAGGAGATTCCCTAGTGGGCTTCCATCTCCGGCTGGCCAGATACAATTAAAGGGGATGGTGCTTCTTTATTACCTCACTTGTTTTCTCCTTTAGCTCTATGTATTAAGGTCACAAAGTAGTTCCTTGTAAGTTTTATTTCCTGGGCCGTGTATCACTTGAGTTGCCCTCCTTTGAATGGTTTCTTGTGTCTAGTCAAGTCACACTGTGAGACAAAGTGGCACATTATTTTGAGTGTCTTCTCCAGATTACAGTTTAGATAATATTTTTGACTAAGATAAAAGGATTAATGGATGTAATTGGGCTGCCGGGTGCCTATATAACAACAATCTGGCTTTTTAAAAAAAAAATTATACAAACTATATATAATATAGTTGAATTTTGGAAAAACTTTTTTTTGGGGGAAGGAGTATCCTAATAATCTTCTTTGAGAAAAATGGTGTGTGTGCATTCTACTGACTCAATGGAGAATAAGGCTGGTCTTCAATTTTTCCAGGGCTGCTTTTTATATCCAGTCTGGTCCTGTCGTTTAGCCTATCATGCTTTCCTCTCATCAGGCTACTTACAACCTACTTAGGAAATCATACACTGTTTTTCTTAAAGTTTGCTGTTTTCTTTAATGTCCCCAGTACCATAAATTTGTTTCCACTCTCCCTAAAGTTCTAGATACATTTCCCCATTTTTTTTTGTATTATCCCTCTCACCATAACACCAGTCACATATTTAGAATCCCGACTTCATCTCTTTCAGATCTCTGGGCCTGTTGCTGACTGGTGTTGACTGTAAATTTCTGCATCGATTCCTAAAAGATGGCATTGTAGAGGCTCTGACATATCTTCATAACGTCACAGTCCCATTGCCTCTACGTCTGGTGAGAGTGCAAATTAATGGGATTTAATGGACTCCATTTGTAGTTAAAAATATTGCTATGGTCTTGAAGCAAGTCTGCTCACTGTCCTTCATTTCCCTGATCTTTTCTAGGTTAACTGTGTCCTGGATGAGCTAACAGTGAACCCTCTGACACCAGAACTCCTTAATAATTTGGGATCACAGATCACGGCTGAGATCTTGTAAGTTGTTTTGTTTTTCCTTAGTGTTTAAAAAGGGGGCATTACATATAATGGGCAATGACGATGTATATTTAGACAAGAGTAGAACAAAAAGAGCAGAAAGATAATGTCCTTAAAGGGTCGTTAAATAAAGTAGAATTGCATAATCAACAAATGCATAATAAAAAGATGATGCAAAAGCACTGAATTTCAAATGAGTGGTAGACTTTTTCACATTTCAAGGCAAGTAAAATTTTCCTTCCCATCGTATCATGTCAATCACAAAATGCATATACGTATATACTGTGAATTCTTGCACATGCTCAGTAGGAGTGTCTCTGAAAGTGTGCATATAAAAAAGTTGATTAAAATTTTGTGCGCTATCTAAATCTTGAAGGTTTAAATTTTGATTTTAGGGTCCCTTTAAGTAACAAATATATTAAATGCACTTTACTTGATCCCCTAATATTTTTTTCATTATTGACTAGGGCTTGTTATTGATGCCTGCATATGGTAATGAAAATAAAATCTTGGATAGATTTGGTATTATCCTTAATTGTAGATATACATCATCTGCAAAACAATTTTTTTTATTTACTGTCTA
The DNA here is from genome assembly GCF_027579735.1 of Bombina bombina. NCBI lineage: Eukaryota > Metazoa > Chordata > Amphibia > Anura > Bombinatoridae > Bombina > Bombina bombina. The sequence goes on from NC_069504.1 coordinate 895,108,997, forward strand.
ATTACTGAAAGTACTTTCTGTTTCAGAAACTTGATTATCCAATCAATTAAATAGTCTTGGAATGAGTACTTGTGCATCAATTTATGCCAACATAAACAGGTGATTTAGATGGTAGGAGCCTCCTATAAATTACTGCATTAAAAGCTTGGCACCAATGAAACACATTGGTGGATGTGGTCCTGCCCCCTTGATCCATACTCTCCAGAGCATCCTTTGCTTTATGATTGGATAAAATCAGACATTGTAACAAGTATTACATATAGATTCTATTAATAGATGTAATATTACTTTAGTTCATGTTTGCAAATAAGAGGCTGTCCTTGATTAAACTTGGATACCTGAATGTTAAAAGGATAAGGAAAAGAGTGACCTTTTAAGCTGCAAATAAAAAAACAAGAACTTTTTTTAAGTACTTAATATATAAAGTACCTCAGTGTACAAACATGTTAGCCTGAATGAATCTGATGAGCTTGACAAGGAAGTTCACACGTAAGAGAATGGGCTCTAGTTAGTAAGCTGCAAGAGCAGCTTCGGAGCCCCAGTGTTTCAGGCTTGCCAAAGTGAGCCTGAAATTCTAGTTAAGTAGCAGCGGTCTGAAGACTGCTGCTACTTAACCTCTCCACCAACTAAAGTGTGGTGGATTTAAATCATCCTAATAAGGATGACTAACAGTCCACGCTCGCATGCGATTGGCTGCACACGAGAAGGGGAGTGACATTGCACAAGCAGGGGGTGATATTGCACAAGCAGGGGGTGACATTGCACAAGCAGTGGTATGAGGCAGGGCAAACTAAGTTAATGACAGCAAACTATATATATATATATATTGTCAGAGTGCATAAATAATTTCTTTCATGTAATTGGCAAGAGTCCATGAGCTAGTGACATATGGGATATACAATCCTACCAGGAGGGGCAAAGTTTCCCAAACCTCAAAATGCCTATAAATACACCCCTCACCACACCCACAATTCAGTTTTACAAACTTTGCCTCCTATGGAGGTGGTGAAGTAAGTTTGTGCTAAGATTTCTACGTTGATATGCGCTTCTCAGCATTGTTGAAGCCCGATTCCTCTCAGAGTACAGCGAATGTCAGAGGGACGTGAAGGGAGTATCACCTATTGAATACGATGATTTCCCTAACGGGGGTCTATTTCATAGGTTCTCTGTTATCGGTCGTAGAGATTCATCTCCTACCTCCCTTTTCAGATCGACGATATACTCTTATATATACCATTACCTCTACTAATAACTGTTTTAGTACTGGTTTGGCTATCTGCTATATGTGGATGGGTGTCTTTTGGTAAGTATGTTTTTATTACTAAGACACTCTCAGCTATGGTTTGGCACTTTATGCAATTATATAAAGTTCTAAATATATGTATTGTACTTATATTTGCCATGAGTCAGGTTCATGTATTTCTTTCTGCAGACTGTCAGTTTCATATTTGGGAATGTAAACACTTTAAGAAATTTATTTCTTACCTGGGGTTTAGTCTTTTTTTCATTTTGACTACTTTTTGCAATTGCAGGTGTTAGGCCAGCGGGTGCGTCAAATGCTAGACTTTATTGCGTCATTTTTGGCGCGAAAAAATAAGTTTATGGCGCAACTTCGTCATTTCTAGCGTCATACGTGACCCCGAGACCTTTTTCACGGCGGCGTCATTAGTGACGCAAGTGTGTCATTTCGGTCATTTTTGGCGCCAAAAAAGTTTACGTTACGTTGTGCGTCATACTTGGCGACAAATTTTTTTCATTATTTCAATACCCCATTCATGTTTGCCTCCTGCTTTCTTCTCTATCAAGAGGCCTATGCTTTTGCATTTTTTCCCATTCCTGAAACTGTCATTTAAGGAAATAGATAATTTTGCTTTATATGTTGTTTTTTCTTTTACATTGAGCAAGATGTCCCAATCCGATCCTGTCTCTGAAGTTTCTGCTGGAACATTGCTGCCTGACATGGGTTCTACAAAAGCTAAGTGCATTTGTTGTAAAATTGTAGAAATTATTCCACCGAATGTCATTTGTAATAGTTGTCATGATAAACTTTTACATGCAGATAGTGTTTCTATCAGTAATAGTACATTGCCAGTTGCAGTTCCTTCAACTTCTAATGTGCACGATATACCTGTAAATTTTAAAGAATTTGTTTCTGAATCTATTATGAAGGCTTTGTCTGCATTTCCACTTTCTAATAAACGTAAAAGGTCTTTCTCCAACATTGGTGTGTCCGGTCCACGGCGTCATCCTTACTTGTGGGATATTCTCTTCCCCAACAGGAAATGGCAAAGAGTCCCAGCAAAGCTGGTCACATGATCCCTCCTAGGCTCCGCCCACCCTAGTCATTCTCTTTGCCGTTGCACAGGCAACATCTCCACGGAGATGGTTAAGAGTTTTTCTTTCATGTAATTAGCAAGAGTCCATGAGCTAGTGACGTATGGGATATACATTCCTACCAGGAGGGGCAAAGTTTCCTAAACCTTAAAATGCCTATAAATACACCCCTCACCACACCCACAATTCAGTTTTTACAAACTTTGCCTCCGATGGAGGTGGTGAAGTAAGTTTGTGCTAGATTCTACGTTGATATGCGCTCCGCAGCAAGTTGGAGCCCGGTTTTCCTCTCAGCGTGCAGTGAATGTCAGAGGGATGTGAGGAGAGTATTGCCTATTTGAATGCAGTGATCTCCTTCTACGGGGTCTATTTCATAGGTTCTCTGTTATCGGTCGTAGAGATTCATCTCTTACCTCCCTTTTCAGATCGACGATATACTCTTATATATACCATTACCTCTGCTGATTCTCGTTTCAGTACTGGTTTGGCTTTCTACAAACATGTAGATGAGTGTCCTGGGGTAAGTAAATCTTATTTTCTGTGACACTCTAAGCTATGGTTGGGCACTTTGTTTATAAAGTTCTAAATATATGTATTCAAACATTTATTTGCCTTGACTCAGAATGTTCAACTTTCCTTATTTTTCAGACAGTCAGTTTCATATTTGGGATAATGCATTTGAATTAATCATTTTTTCTTACCTTCAAAAATTTGACTCTTTTTTTCCTGTGGGCTGTTAGGCTCGCGGGGGCTGAAAATGCTTCATTTTATTGCGTCATTCTTGGCGCGGACTTTTTTGGCGCAAAAATTCTTTTCCGTTTCCGGCGTCATAGTTGTCGCCGGAAGTTGCGTCATTTTTTGACGTTATTTTGCGCCAAAAATGTCGGCGTTCCGGATGTGGCGTCATTTTTGGCGCCAAAAGCATTTAGGCGCCAAATAATGTGGGCGTCTTATTTGGCGCTAAAAAATAAGGGCGTCGCTTTTGTTTCCACATTATTTAAGTCTTATTTTTTCAGTGCTTCTGGTTGCTAGAAGCTTGTTCTTTGGCATTTTTTCCCATTCCTGAAACTGTCATTTAAGGAATTTGATCAATTTTGCTTTATATGTTGTTTTTTCTCTTACATATTGCAAGATGTCTCACGTTGCATCTGAGTCAGAAGATACTACAGGAAAATCGCTGTCTACTGCTGGAGCTACCAAGCTAAGTGTATCTGCTATAATTTTTGGTATCTGTTTCTCCAGCTGTTGTTTGTATTGCATGTCATGACAAACTTATTAATGCAGATAAAATTTCCTTTAGTACTGTTACATTACCTGTTGCTGTTCCGTCAACATCTAATTTTCAGAGTGTTCCTGATAAACATAAGAGATTTTATTTTTTAAATCCATTAAGAAGGCTATGTCTGTTATTTCTCCTTCTAGTTTACATAAAAGTCTTTTAAAACTTCTCTTTTTTCAGATGAATTTTTAAATGAACATCATCATTCTGATACTGATAATGGTTCTTCTGGTTCAGAGGTTTCTGTCTCAGAGGTTGATGCTGATAAATCTTTGTATTTGTTCAAGATGGAATTTATTCGTTCTTTATTTAAAGAAGTATTAATTGCATTAGAAATAGAGGATTCTGGTCCTCTTGATTCTAAATCTAAACGTTTAAATAAGGTTTTTAAATCTCCTGTAGTTATTCCAGAAGTGTTTAATCTCCCTGATGCTATTTCTGAAGTAATTTCCAGGGAATGGAATAATTTGGGTAATTCTTTTACTCCTTCTAAACGTTTAAGCAATTATATCCTGTGCCATCTGACAGATTAGAGTTTTTTTGGGACAAAATCCCTAAGGTTATGGGGCTGTCTCTACTCCTGCTAAATGTGCTACTATTCCTACGGCAGATAGTAATTCATTTAAGGATCCTTTAGATAGGAAAATTGAATCCTTTCTAAGAAAAGCTTACTTATGTTCAGGTAATCTTCTTAGACTTGCTATATTTTTAGCGGATGTTGCTGCAGCTTCAACTTTTTGGTTAGAAGCTTTAGCGCAACAAGTAACAGATCATAATTTTATAGCATTATTATTATTCTATAACATGCTAATAATTTTATTGGTGATACCATCTTTTGATATCATTAGAGTTGATGTCAGGTATATGTCTCTAGCTATTTTTAGCTAGAAAAGCTTTATGGTTTAAACTTGGAATACTGATATGTCTTCTAAGTCAACTTTGCTTTCCCTTTCTTTCCAGGGTAATAAATTATTATTTCAACTGTTTCTGGAAGGAAGGGAACTTTTTTTCCAAAGGATAAAAAATCTAAGGTAAATTTAGGTCTAATAATCATTTCGTTCCTTTCCTCACAATAAGGAACAAAAGCCTGATCCTTCATTCTCAGGAGCGGTATCAGTTTGGAAACTATTTCCAGTTTGGAATATATCCAAGCCTTTTAGAAAACCTATAGCCAGCTCCTAAGTACCCATGAAGGTGCGGACCTTATTCCAGCTCAGCTGGTATGGGGCAGATTACGTTTTCTTCAAAGAAATTTTGATCAATTCCGTTCTCAATTTCTGGTTTCAGAACATTGTTTCAGAAAGGTACAGAATTGGCTTCAGTTAAGGCCTCCTGCTAAGAGATTTTTTTCTTTCCCGTGTCCCAGTTAACACAGCAAAGGCTCAGCATTTCTGAAATGTGTTTCAGATCTAGAGTTGGCTGGAGTAATTATGCCAGTTCCAGTTCTGGAACAGGGGCTGGGGTTTTATTTTATCTCTTCATTGTACCAAAGAAGGTCAATTCCTTCAGACCAGTTCCGGATCTATCAATATTGAATCGTTATGTAAGGATACCAACATTCAAGATGGTTTCTGTAGGACTGTCCTGCCTTTTGTTTAGCAAGGGCATTATATGTCTACAATAGATTTACAGGATGTGTATCTACATATTCCGATTCATCCAGATCACTTTTAGTGTCTGAGATTCTCTTTTTAGACAAGCATTACCAGTTTTGTGGCTCTACCGTTTGGCCTAGCCTCAGTTCCAAGAATTTTTTTCAAAGGTTCTCGGTGCCCTTCTTTCTGTAATCAGAGAACAGGGTTTTTTGGTATTTCCTTATTGGACAATATCTGGGTACTTGCTCAGTCTTCTCATTTTCGAAGAATCTCATACGAATCGACTTGTGTTGTTTCTTCAAGTTCATGGTTGGAGGATCAATTTACCAATCAGTTCATTGATTCCTCAGACAAGTGTAACCTTTTTAGGTTTCTAGAATAGATTCAGTGTCTATGACTCTGTCCTTGTCAGACAAGAGAAGTTTAACATTGATATCAGCTTGTCAAAACCTTCAGTCACAATCATTCCCTTTGGTAGCCTTATGCATGGAAATTTTAGGTCTTAGGACTGCCGCATCAGATGCGATCTCCTTTGCTCGTTTTCACATGCGACCTCTTCAGCTCTGTATGCTGAACCAATGGTGCAGGGATTACTCAAAGATATCTCAATTAATATCTTTAAACCGATTATACGACACTCTCTGACATGGTGGGCAGATCACCATCGTTTAGTTCAGGGGGCTTCTTGTTCTTCCGACCTGGACTATAATCTCAATAGATGCAAGTCTTACAGGTTGGGGAGCTGTGTGGGGGTATCTGACGGCACAAGGGGTTTGGGAATCTCAGGAGGTGAGATTTCCGATCAATATTTTGGAACTCCGTGCAATTTCAGAGCTCTTCAGTCTTGGCCTCTTCTGAAGAGAGAGTTGTTCATTTGTTTTCAGATAGACAATGTCACAACTGTGGCATACATCAATCATCAAGGAGGGACTCACAGTCCTCTGGCTATGAAAGAAGTATCTCGAATTTTGGTTTGGGCGGAATCCAGCTCCTGTCTAATCTCTGCGGTTCATATCCCAGGTATGGACAATTGGAAAGCGGATTATCTCAGTCACCAAACGTTGCACCTGGGCGAATGGTCTTCACCCAGAGGTATTTCCTCAGATTGTTCAAATGTGGGAACTCTCAGAAATAGATCTGATGGCTTCTCATCTAAACAAGAAACTTCCCTGGTATCTGTCCGGATCCAGGGATCCTCGGGCGGAGGCAGTGGATGCATTATCTCTTCCTTACAAGTGTCATCCTGCCTATATCTTTCCGCCTCTAGTTCTTCTTCCAAGGGTATTCTCTAATATTCTAAAGGAATGCTCGTTTGTCCTGCTGGTAGCTCCAGCATGGCTTCACAGGTTTTGGTATGCGGATCTTGTCCGGATGGCCTCTTGCCAGCTGTGGACTCTTCTGTTAAGACCAGTCTTTCTGTCTCAAGGTTCTTTTTTCCATCAGGATCTCAAAACCTTAATTTTAAGGTGTGGAGTTTGAACGCTTGATTCTTGGTCAAAGAGGTTTCTCTGACTCTGTGATTGATACTATGTGACAGGCTCGTAAATCTGTATCTAGAGAGATATATTATAGAGTCTGGAAGACTTATATTTCTTCAGGATGGTTTAGATAAAGGTTTGTCCGCAAGTTTCTTGAAAGACAAATCTCTGCTCTTTCTGTTCTTTTTCACAGAAGGATTGCTAATCTTCCTGATATTCATTGTTTTGTACAAGCTTTGGTTCGTATAAAACCTGTCATTAAGTCAATTTCTCCTCTTTGGAGTTTGAATTTGGTTCTGGGGGCTCTTCAAGCTTCTCCTTTTGAACCCATGCATTCTTTGGTCGTTATATTACTTTCTTGGAAAGTTTTGTTTCTTTTGGCCATCTCTTCTGCCAGAAGAGTCTCTGAATTATCTACTCCTTTTTGTGAGTCTCCTTTTCTGATTTTGCATCAGGATAAGGCGGTGCTGCGAACTTCTTTTGAATTTTTTACCTAAGGTTGTGAATTCTAACAACATTAGTAGAGAAATTGTGGTTCCTTCATTATGTCCTAATCCTATGAATTCTAAGGAGAAATCATTGCATTCTTTGGATGCTGTTAGAGCTTTGTAATATTATGTTGAAGCTACTAAGTCTTTCCGAAAGACTTCTAGTCTATTTGTCATCTTTTCCGGTTCTAGAAAAGACCAGAAAGCTTCTGCCATTTCTTTGGCATCTTGGTTGAAATCTTTATTTCATCATGCCTATGTTGAGTCGGGTAACACTCCGCCTCAAAGGATTACAGCTCATTCTACTAGGTCAGTTTCTACTTCCTGGGCGTTTAAGAATGAAGCTTCGGTTGATCAGATTTGCAAAACAGCAACTTGGTCCTCTTTGCATACTTTTTCTAAATTCTACCATTTTGATGTGTTTTCTTCTTCTGAAGCAGTTTTTGGTAGAAACGTACTTCAGGCAGTGGTTTCAGTTTGAATCTTCTGCTTATGTTTTTTCATTAAAATTTTATTCTGGGTGTGGATTATTTTCAGCAGGAATTGGCTGTCTTTATTTTATCCCTCCCTCTCTAGTGACTCTTGTGTGGAAAGATCCACATCTTGGGTAATCATTATCCCATACGTCACTAGCTCATGGACTCTTGCTAATTACATGAAAGAAAACATAATTTATGTAAGAACTTACCTGATAAATTCATTTCTTTCATATTAGCAAGAGTCCATGAGGCCCGCCCTTTTTTGTGGTGGTTTTGATTTTTTTGTATAAAGCACAATTATTCCAATTCCTTATTTTATATGCTTTCGCACTTTTTTCTTATCACCCCACTTCTTGGCTATTCGTTAAACTGAATTGTGGGTGTGGTGAGGGGTGTATTTATAGGCATTTTAAGGTTTGGGAAACTTTGCCCCTCCTGGTAGGAATGTATATCCCATACGTCACTAGCTCATGGACTCTTGCTAATATGAAAGAAATGAATTTATCAGGTAAGTTCTTACATAAATTATGTTTTTTGGTGTTTAAATGTAGTTTTTATTCTTCTATCAAGTGTTTGTTATTTTAAAATAGTGCTGGTATGTACTATTTACTCTGAAACAGAAAAAGGATGAAGATTTCTGTTTGTAAGAGGAAGATGATTTTAGCAGACAGTTACTAAAATCGATTGCTGTTTCCACACAGGACTGTTGAGATGAAGTAACTTCAGTTGGGGGAAACAGTTAGCAGACCTTTCTGCTTAAGGTATGACTAGCCATATTTCTAACAAGACCATGTAATGCTGGAAGGCTGTCATTTCCCCTCATGGGGACCGGTAAGCCATTTTCTTAGTTAAACATAAAAGAATAAAGGGCTTCAAAAAGGGCTTAAAAAACTGGTAGACATTTTTCTGGGCTAAAACTAGGCATATTATGCAGATTCTAACTAATAATGGTTATTATAATCTTGGGGATTGTTTAGAAAAACGGCAGGCACTGTGTTGGACACCTTTTTCAGATGGGGGCCTTTTCTAGTTATAGACAGAGCCTCATTTTCGCGCCACTAATGCGCAGTTGTTTTTGGAGAGCAAGGCATGCAGATGCATGTGTGAGGAGCTAAGAATCACTGAAAAAGCTTATAGAAGGCATCATTTGGTATCGTATTCCCCTCTGGGCTTGGTTGGGTCTCAGCAAAGCATATAGCTGGGACTGTATAGGGGTTAAATGTAAAAACGGCTCCGGTTCCGTTATTTTAAGGGTTAAAGCTCTGAAATTTGGTGTGCAATACTTTTAATGCTTTAAGACACTGTGGTGAAATTTTGGTGAATTTTGAACAATTCCTTCATACTTTTTCACATATTCAGTAATAAAGTGTTTTCAGTTTGAAATTTAAAGTGACAGTAACGGTTTTATTTTAAAACGTTTTTTGTGCTTTGTTGACAAGTTTAAGCCTGTTTAACATGTCTGTACCATCAAATAAGCTATGTTCTATATGTATGAAAGCCAATGTGTCTCCCCATTTAAATTTATGTGATAATTGTGCCATAGTGTCCAAACAAAGTAAGGACAGTAATGCCACAGATAATGATATTGCCCAAGATGATTCCTCAAATGAGGGGAGTAAACATGATACTACATCATCCCCTACTGTGTCTACACCAGTTATGCCCACACAGGAGGCCCCTAGTACATCTAGTGCGCCAATACTTATTACCATGCAACAATTAACGGCTGTAATGGATAACTCTATAGCATATCTTTTATCCAAAATGCCTACTTATCAGAGAAAGCGCGATTGCTCTGTTTTAAACACTGAAGAGCAAGAGGACGCTGATGATAATTGTTCTGTCATACCCTCACACCAATCTGAAGGGGCCATGAGGGAGGTTTTGTCTGAGGGAGAAATTTCAGATTCAGGAAAGATTTCTCATCAAGCTGAACCTGATGTTGTGACATTTAAATTTAAATTAGAACATCTCCGCGCACTGCTTAAGGAGGTATTATCTACTCTGGATGATTGTGACAATTTGGTCATTCCAGAGAAGTTATGTAAGATGGACAAGTTCCTAGAGGTTCCGGTGCCCCCCGACGCTTTTCCTATACCCAAGCGGGTGGCGGACATAGTAAATAAAGAGTGGGAAAGGCCCGGCATACCTTTTGTCCCCCCCCCTATATTTAAGAAATTATTTCCTATAGTCGACCCCAGAAAGGACTTATGGCAGACAGTTCCCAAGGTCGAGGGGGCGGTTTCTACTCTAAACAAACGCACTACTATTCCTATCGAAGATAGTTGTGCTTTCAAAGATCCTATGGATAAAAAATTAGAGGGTTTGCTTAAAAAGATTTTTGTTCAGCAAGGTTACCTTCTACAACCAATTTCATGCATTGTTCCTTTCACTACGGCAGCGTGTTTCTGGTTCGAGGAACTAGAAAAGTCGCTCAATAAAGAATCTTCGTATGAGGAGGTTATGGACAGAGTTCAAGCACTTAAATTGGCTAACTCTTTATTTTAGATGCCGCTTTGCAATTAGCTAGATTAGCGGTGAAAAATTCAGGGTTTGCTATCGTGGCGCGCAGAGCGCTTTGGCTAAAGTCTTGGTCAGCGGATGTGTCTTCCAAGACAAAATTGCTTAACATTCCTTTTAAGGGTAAAACATTATTTGGACCTGATTTGAAAGAGATTATTTCAGACATCACTGGGGGAAAGGGCCACGCCCTCCCACAGGATAGGTCTTTTAAGGCTAAAAATAAGCTTAATTTTCGTCCCTTTCGCAGAAACGGACCAGCCTCTAATTCTACATCCTCTAAGCAAGAGGGTAATACTTCACAACCCAAACCAGCCTGGAAACCAATGCAAGGCTGGAACAAGGGTAAGCAGGCCAAGAAGCCTACCACTGCTACCAAAACAGCATGAAGGGATAGCCCCCGATCCGGGACCGGATCTGGTGGGGGGCAGACTTTCTCTCTTTGCTCAGGCTTGGGCAAGAGATGTTCAGGATCCTTGGGCGCTAGAAATAGTTTCTCAAGGTTATCTCCTGGAATTCAAGGAACTACCCCCAAGGGGAAGGTTCCACAGGTCTCAATTATCTTCAAACCAAATAAAAAGACAGGCATTCTTACATTGTGTAGAAGACCTGTTAAAGATGGGAGTGATTCATCCAGTTCCAATAAGAGAACAAGGGATGGGTTTTTATTCCAATCTGTTCATAGTTCCCAAAAAAGAGGGAACATTCAGACCAATTTTGGATCTCAAGATCCTAAACAAATTTCTCAGGGTACCATCGTTCAAAATGGAAACTATTCGAACGATCCTACCTACTATCCAGGAAAATCAATTTATGACTACCGTGGATTTAAAGGATGCGTACCTACATATTCCTATCCACAAGGAACATCATCAGTTCCTAAGGTTCGCTTTTCTGGACAAGCATTACCAGTTTGTGGCACTTCCATTCGGATTAGCCACTGCTCCAAGGATTTTCACAAAGGTACTAGGGTCCCTTCTAGCGGTTCTAAGACTAAGGGGCATTGCAGTAGTACCTTACTTGGACGACATCCTGATTCAAGCGCCGTCTCTGTCAAAAGCAAAGGCTCATACGGACATCGTCCTAGCCTTTCTCAGATCTCACGGATGGAAGGTGAACAAAGAAAAAAGTTCTCTGTCCCCGTCAACAAGAGTTCCCTTCTTGGGAACAATAATAGATTCCTTAGAAATGAGGATTTTTCTGACAGAGGTCAGAAAATCAAAAATTCTAAGCTCTTGTCAAGTACTTCATTCTGTTCTTCGTCCTTCCATAGCGCAGTGCATGGAAGTAATAGGATTGATGGTTGCAACAATGGACATAGTTCCTTTTGCACAAATTCATCTAAGACCATTACAACTGTGCATGCTCAGACAGTGGAATGGGGATTATACAGACTTGTCTCCGACGATTCAAGTAGATCAAAAGACCAGAGATTCACTCCGTTGGTGGCTGACCCTGGACAATCTGTCACAGGGAATGAGCTTCCGCAGACCAGAGTGGGTCATTGTCACGACCGACGCCAGCCTGGTGGGCTGGGGGGCGGTCTGGGAACCCCTGAAAGCTCAGGGTCTATGGTCTCGGGAAGAATCTCTTCTCCCGATAAACATTCTGGAACTGAGAGCGATATTCAATGCTCTCAAAGCTTGGCCTCAACTAGCAAAGGCCAAATTCATAAGGTTTCAATCAGACATGACGACTGTTGCATATATCAATCATCAGGGGGGAACAAGGAGTTCCCTGGCGATGGAAGAAGTGACCAAAATAATTCAATGGGCGGAGGATCACTCCTGCCACTTGTCTGCGATCCACATCCCAGGAGTGGAAAATTGGGAAGCGGATTTTCTGAGTCGTCAGACATTCCATCCGGGGGAGTGGGAACTCCATCCGGAAATCTTTGCCCAAATAACTCAATTATGGGGCATTCCAGACATGGATCTGATGGCGTCTCGTCAGAACTTCAAGGTTCCTTGCTACGGGTCCAGATCCAGGGATCCCAAGGCGACTCTAGTAGATGCACTAGTAGCACCTTGGACCTTCAACCTAGCTTATGTATTCCCACCGTTTCCTCTCATTCCCAGGCTGGTAGCCAGGATCAATCAGGAGAGGGCTTCGGTGATCTTGATAGCTCCTGCGTGGCCACGCAGGACTTGGTATGCAGACCTGGTGAATATGTCATCGGCTCCACCATGGAAGCTACCTTTGAGACAGGACCTTCTTGTTCAAGGTCCATTCGAACATCCGAATCTGGTTTCCCTCCAGCTGACGGTTTGGAGATTGAACGCTTGATTTTATCAAAGCATGGGTTTTCAGATTCTGTAATAGATACTCTGAGTCAGGCTAGAAAGCCTGTAACTAGAAAAATTTACCATAAAATATGGAAAAGATATATCTGTTGGTGTGAATCCAAAGGATTGCCATGGAACAAGATAAAGATTCCTAAGATTCTATCCTTTCTACAAGAAGGTTTGGAGAAAGGATTATCTGCAAGTTCTCTAAAGGGACAGATTTCTGCTTTATCTGTCTTACTACACAAACGACTGGCAGCTATGCCAGATGTTCAAGCATTTGTTCAGGCTCTGGTTAGGATCAAGCCTGTTTACAGACCTTTGACTCCTCCCTGGAGTTTAAATCTAGTTCTTTCAGTTCTTCAAGGGGTTCCGTTTGAACCCTTACATTCCGTAGATATTAAGTTACTATCTTGGAAAGTTTTGTTTTTGGTTGCAATCTCTTCTGCTAGAAGAGTTTCAGAGTTATCTGCTCTGCAGTGTTCTCCTCCTTATCTGGTGTTCCATGCAGATAAGGTGGTTTTGCGTACTAAGCCTGGTTTTCTTCCTAAAGTTGTTTCTAACAAAAATATTAACCAGGAGATAGTTGTACCTTCTTTGTGTCCGAATCCAGTTTCAAAGAAGGAACGTTTGTTACACAATTTGGACGTTGTCCGTGCTCTAAAGTTCTATTTAGAGGCTACTAAAGATTTCAGACAAACATCTTCCTTGTTTGTTGTTTATTCTGGTAAAAGGAGAGGTCAAAAAGCGACTTCTACCTCTCTTTCCTTTTGGCTTAAAAGCATCATCCGATTGGCTTATGAGACTGCCGGACGGCAGCCTCCTGAAAGAATCACAGCTCACTCCACTAGGGCTGTGGCTTCCACATGGGCCTTCAAGAACGAGGCTTCTGTTGACCAGATATGTAAGGCAGCGACTTGGTCTTCACTGCACACTTTTGCCAAATTTTACAAATTTGATACTTTTGCTTCTTCGGAGGCTATTTTTGGGAGAAGGGTTTTGCAAGCTGTGGTTCCTTCCGTTTAGGTGACCTGATTTGCTCCCTCCCTTCATCCGTGTCCTAAAGCTTTGGTATTGGTTCCCACAAGTAAGGATGACGCCGTGGACCGGACACACCAATGTTGGAGAAAACAGAATTTATGCTTACCTGATAAATTACTTTCTCCAACGGTGTGTCCGGTCCACGGCCCGCCCTGGTTTTTTTAATCAGGTCTGATGAATTATTTTCTCTAACTACAGTCACCACGGTATCATATGATTTCTCCTATATATATTTCCTCCTGTCCGTCGGTCGAATGACTGGGGTGGGCGGAGCCTAGGAGGGATCATGTGACCAGCTTTGCTGGGACTCTTTGCCATTTCCTGTTGGGGAAGAGAATATCCCACAAGTAAGGATGACGCCGTGGACCGGACACACCGTTGGAGAAAGTAATTTATCAGGTAAGCATAAATTCTGTTTTTAAAACTTCTCATTTAGCTGATGAAATTTCAAATGACCAACAACATAATAATTCATCCTCTTCTGCTGAGGATCTATCTGAAACAGAAGATCCTTCCTCAGATATTGACACTGACAAATCTACTTATTTATTTAAAATAGAGTATATGCATTCTTTATTAAAAGAAGTGTTAATTACTTTGGATATACCTCCTGTGGTTTCCCCAGGTGTTTTTCCCATTCCTGAGGCTATTTCTGATATGATTTCTAGGGAATGTAATAAGCCAGGTACTTCCTTTATTCCTTCTTCAAGGTTTAAGAGATTGTATCCTTTACCAGCAAAATCTATAGAGTTTTGGGAAAAGATCCCCAAAGTTGATGGGGCTATTTCTACTCTTGCTAAACGTACCACTCTTCCTATGGAAGATAGCACTTCCTTTAAGGATCCTTTAGATAGGAAGCTTGAATCTTATCTAAGGAAGGCCTATTTATATTCAGGTCATCTTCTCAGACCTGCTATTTCTTTGGGTGATGTTGCGGCTGCATCAACTTTCTGGTTGGAAAATTTAGCGCAACATGAATTGGATTCTGACATATCTAGCATTGTTCGCTTACTGCAACATGCTAATCATTTTATTTGTGATGCCATTTTTGATATTATCAAAATTGATGTTAGATCCATGTCTTTAGCTGTATTAGCTAGAAGAGCTTTGTGGCTTAAATCTTGGAATGCTGATATGACATCTAAATCTAGATTACTATCTCTTTCTTTCCAAGGTAATAATTTATTTGGTTCTCAGTTGGATTCTATTATTTCAACTATCACTGGAGGAAAAGGAGTTTTTTTGCCTCAGGATAAAAAACCTAAGGGTAAATCTAAGGCTTCTAACTGTTTTCGTTCCTTTCGTCAGAATAAGGAACAAAAACTCAATCCTCCTCCCAAGGAATCTGCTTCCAGTTGGAAGCCTTCCTCAAATTGGAATAAATCCAAGCCATTTAGGAAACCAAAGTCTGCCCCTAAGTCCGCATGAAGGTGCGGCCCTCATTCCAGCTCAGCTGGTAGGGGGCAGATTAAGGTTTTTCAAGGATTTCTGGATAAAATCTGTCCAAAATCATTGGATTCAGAGCATTGTCTCTCAAGGGTATCGAATAGGATTCAAAGTAAGACCTCCTGTGAGAAGATTTTTTCTCTCACACATTCCTGTAAATCCAGTAAAAGCTCAGGCTTTTCTGAAGTGTGTTTCAGACCTGGAGTCTTCAGGGGTAATCATGCCAGTTCCTCCTCAGGAACAAGGTTTGGGGTTTAATTCAAACCTATTCATTGTACCAAAGAAAGAAAATTTGTTCAGACCAGTTCTGGATCTGAAAATTTTGAATCGTTATGTAAGAGTACCAACTTTCAAGATGGTGACTATAAGGACTATTCTGCCTTTTGTTCAGCAAGGACATTATATGTCCACAATAGACTTGCAGGATGCATACCTTCATATTTTCCGATTCATCCAGAACACTATCAGTTTCCGAGATTCTCTTTTCTAGACAAGCATTACCAATTTGTTGCTCTTCCATTTGGCCTAGCAACAGCTCCAAGAATCTTTTCAAAGGTTCTGGGTGCCCTACTATCTGTAATCAGAGAACAGGGTATTGCGGTGTTTCCTTATTTGGACGATATCTTGGTACTAGCTCAGTCTTTACATACTGCAGAATCTCACACGAATCAACTAGTGTTGTTTCTTCGGAAACATGGTTGGAGGATCAATTTACCAAAAAGTTTCTTGATTCCTCAGACAAGGGTCACCTTTTTAGGCTTCCAGATAGATTCAGTGTCCATGACTCTTTCTCTAACAGACAAGAGACGTTTAAAATTGGTCGCAGCATGTCGGCTCCTTCAGTCTCAGTCATTCCCTTCAGTGGCTATGTGCATGGAAGTTTTAGGTCTCATGACTGC
Source organism: Bombina bombina (assembly GCF_027579735.1). Classification (NCBI taxonomy): domain Eukaryota; kingdom Metazoa; phylum Chordata; class Amphibia; order Anura; family Bombinatoridae; genus Bombina; species Bombina bombina. The sequence continues at coordinate 895,124,841 of NC_069504.1, forward strand.
AGCATCGGACGCAATCCCCTTTGCTCGTTTTCACATGAGACCTCTACAGCTTTGTATGCTGAATCAATGGTGCAGGGATTATACAAAGATATCACAATTAATATCCTTGAATCCCAATGTACGACACTCTCTGACATGGTGGATAGATCACCATCGTTTGGTTCAAGGGGCTTCTTTTGTTCACCCAACCTGGACTGTGATCACAACAGATGCGAGTCTTTCAGGTTGGGGAGCTGTTTGGGGGTCTCTGACAGCACAAGGGGTTTGGAAATCTCAAGAGGCGAGATTACCAATAAATATTTTAGAACTTCGTGCAATTCTCAGGGCTCTTCAGTTCTGGCCTCTGCTAAAGAGAGAACCGTTCATTTGTTTTCAGACAGACAATATCACAACTGTGGCTTATGTCAATCATCAGGGTGGGACTCACAGTCCCCAAGCTATGAAAGAAGTATCTCGGATACTTGCTTGGGCGGAATCCAGCTCCTGTCTAATCTCTGCGGTACATATCCCAGGTGTAGACAATTGGGAGGCGGATTATCTCAGCTGCCAGACTTTACATCCAGGGGAGTGGTCTCTCCATCCAGATGTATTTTCTCAGATTGTTCAGATGTGGGGGCTTCCAGAGATAGATCTCATGGCCTCTCATCTAAACAAGAAACTTCCCAGATACCTTTCCAGGTCCAGGGATGTTCAGGCGGAAGCAGTGGATGCGCTGACACTTCCTTGGTGTTATCAACCTGCTTACATCTTCCCGCCTCTAGTTCTCCTTCCAAGAGTGATTTCCAAAATCATCATGGAACAGTCTTTTGTGTTGCTGGTGGCTCCAGCATGGCCACACAGGTTTTGGTATGCGGATCTGGTTCGGATGTCCAGTTGCCCGCCTTGGCCACTTCCGTTACGGCCCGACCTACTATCTCAAGGTCCGTTTTTCCATCAGGATCTCAAATCATTAAAAAGGTAGGGAAATGGAACGCTTAGTTCTAAGTCAAAGAGGTTTCTCTGATTCAGTAATTAATACTATGTTACAAGCTCGTAAATCTGTCTCTAGAAAGATTTATTATAGAGTTTGGAAGACTTACATTTCATGGTGTTCTTCTCATAAATTCTCCTGGCATTCTTTCAGAATTCCTAGAATTTTGCAGTTTCTTCAGGATGGTTTGGATAAGGGTTTGTCTGCAAGTTCCTTGAAAGGACAAATCTCCGCTCTTTCTGTTTTATTTCACAGAAAGATTGCTATACTTCCTGATATACACTGTTTTGTACAGGCTTTAGTTCGTATTAAGCCTGTCATTAAGTCAATTTCTCCTCCTTGGAGTCTTAATTTGGTTCTGATGGCTTTACAGGCTCATCCATTTGAACCTATGCATTCTTTGGACATTAAACTACTTTCTTGGAAAGTGTTGTTCCTTTTGGCTATCTCTTCTGCTAGAAGAGTTTCTGAGCTATCTGCTCTTTCTTGTGAGTCTCCTTTTCTGATTTTTCATCAGGATAAGGCAGTTTTGCGGACTTCTTTTCAATTTTTACCTAAGGTTGTGAATTCTAACAACATTAGTAGAGAAATTGTTGTCCCTTCTTTATGTCCTAATCCTAAGAATTCTCTGGAGAGATCCTTACATTCTTTGGATGTGGTAAGAGCTTTGAAATATTATGTGGAAGCTACTAAAAATTTCAGGAAGACTTCTAGTCTATTTGTTTTATTTTCTGGTCCTAGGAAAGGTCATAAAGCTTCTGCTATTTCCTTGGCTTCTTGGTTGAAACTTTTGATTCATCAAACTTATTTGGAGTCGGGTCAAACCCCGCCTCAGAGAATTACAGCTCATTCTACTAGATCAGTCTCCACTTCATGGGCTTTTAAGAATGAAGCTTCAGTCGATCAGATTTGCAAAGCAGCCACTTGGTCCTCTTTGCATACATTTACTATATTCTACCATTTTGATGTATTTGCTTCTTCGGAAGCAGTTTTTGGTAGAAAAGTTCTTCAGGCAGCTGTTTCAGTTTGATTCTTCTGCTTTTTGATTTAAGTTTTTTTCTTTCAAAAGTGAAAATAAACTTATTTTTGGGTTGTGGATTATTTTCTCAGCGGAATATGGCTGTTTTTGTTTTAGTCCCTCCCTCTCTAGTGACTCTTGAGTGGAAGACTTCACATCTTGGGTATTGATATCCCATATGTCACTAGCTCATGGACTCTTGCCAATTACATGAAAGAAAACATTACCTGATAAATTCATTTATTTCATATTGGCAAGAGTCCATGAGGCCCACCCTTTTTATGGTGGTTATGATTTTTAGTATAAAGCACAATTATTTCCAAATTTCCTTTGTGAATGCTTTCTACTCCTTTCTTTATCACCCCACTGCTTGGCTATTCGTTAAACTGAATTGTGGGTGTGGTGAGGGGTGTATTTATAGGCATTTTGAGGTTTGGGAAACTTTGCCCCTCCTGGTAGGATTGTATATCCCATATGTCACTAGCTCATGGAGTCTTGCCAATATGAAAGAAATGAATTTATCAGGTAAGTTCTTACATAAATTATGTTTTTCTTCTGTAAATTCCATTGATGTCTATGGGGAGAATACGTTAACACGGTCGCAACATTGTGAATCTGGAAGTTAGTGCCTGTCAAGTTTCACTCGCACACAAACTTTTTAGTTTCAATTTGTAATACATGCGCAAAAACCTTACTTCTAGCGAAGTTTACACTTGAGCGAAATCGATAAATATCGAACCGCTTGTAATCTAGTCATCTATCGGCAGATTTTTTTGCTGCAGGTTTTTACACAATTACAATATTGGGCTTTCTAGTGTTTATTGGTGCTGACCATGCATTTTTGGGTTAAGTGATGGCCACCTTCTCATAGAAACCAATCAGCAGTATGTCATTCAAATATAATTTAAAGAATTAAGACCTGAGGGCATTATAGTAATGTTTATCTAATATTAATAAAGCAGGCTTTTTTAAAACACACATTACATAGTACATTTTAAAATGTCTAGTAACATTTCATTGGCTTAAACTTATAACTTACTTTTTTTTTATAAAGGCCGCGAACAGTCTCTAACCTCGGTCCTTTGAGCTGCAGATCTTTTCTTAAGAGCCTAAAATCAAAACCCCAATTTGTGGTACAGTTGCCCCAACAGCGTCGTTTTCAATTGCTAGATGGACTGAATCGCTGTTTGGTGAGAAGCAATCTGCATGTCTCCTCATCTCCCTGCTAAATGTGTTTTCTGTGAGCCTTCTTAATTTATTTTCTAATTCTTTCTAATTCACTATAGTGCAGCATTCTGTGACTAACAATCTTTCTATGTACAGAATCTGTCTGGAGCCTCCTTATCGCAGGAAATATTTGTGATCCTTGGGTTTCTGAATCCATTCCTCAGAGGCCCCTCATTCCTCTCTGTGTCCCGTGGGATCCTATCACGAATACTTGAGACTGTGACAGAGTACTGTTTCCCCTCAGAGTCTCAACCCCTGCTAGCACAGCTACTAGAGGAGCCACAGGCATTAGGGTATGAAAAGGAAGTGGGAGGAAATAAAGGAGAGAGGCAGAAGTTGAACAAATGAGAGACAGCAAAATATCTATTGTAGAGAACTGAAAATTTATCTCTTCAGCTCCTTATCTGCTGTTTCCTTAGGAGTCACACACTGTGGGGTTCTCAGACTCTTGAGCGTTTGGATCGTTTGGTTCCTCTACTTCCAGAGCAATTTCTTCAGTCTCTTAACACAGTGAGTTGTGATGTATTTTACATGAAATACATGTTTCTTTCATGCCTCATAACAATTCATATCATCTTTTGTAACCTTTTATATAGCTGTCCCCTATTATACCACTTATTACTCCATTAAGTTGCTCCCTACAACACCACCTATTGACCCATAAAACTGCACTCTATTATACCACACATTGCTTCATATACATGTTCACTAAAGTAACGCCATTTATTGCTCTGCATAACTGTTCACTTTAACGCAACCTTTTGCTTCCTTTAACTTCCCAGTGACACCACCGATCGCTCCATATAACTGCTTCAAATAACACCACCTATTGTTCAGTATGTTACCTGTAACACAGCTATTCCCCTGCTCCATATAACACCACTATTAGCACATAAAACTGCTCCCAAAAACACCACCTATTGCTTCATATAACTGCTCCCTAAAACAATGTCTATTGTACCATATAACTGTTCCTCTAATACAGCCTATTGCTCCATACAAATGATCCCTGTAACTTACTATTGCTCCACATAACATCTTTCTATATTTCCTCATCTTACTTTTCTTTTTACACATTACTTTATATAATCTATCACTATTATTCTTTTAATTTTATTTGTGTAACCTCTTACTACAATTCCATCTATCGTGCTATATAACGTATCCAATAATTTTTCATTATAACAAATTCTGTTGTCTAGAATATTGTCTATCACTCACACATTTGCTATGGTAGGCTGGTCTCTCAAGCGGTTGGGTACTTCATATCCTCTATAAAGAGCGTGCATGGAGGAGAACTCCTCTGGGTGCTGCATGCAGATGGTTTGGAAATGCTGAAGAGCATGCACTGGATATACAACGACAGCGTACACTACTACAACGTACCCTCCTAGCACAACATTCTCTGAGATCAACAGGTGAGATTTTATTTTTTAGAAATATACAAGCTTCATCATTATTCAGTTAGATCATGCAATTAAAAAAACCTTTCCAATTCACTTCCATTACCAAAATATATGTATATGCATTTTGTGATTGGATGGTGGCTATCACATGATACAGAGGGAAGGAAATGGAAATAACTTTGAAATCTGACGGAAACTAATTCACATTTGAAATTCAGACTAAGGGGCATATTTATCAAGCTCCGTACGGAGCTTGATGCCTCGTGTTTCCAGCGAGCCTTCAGTCTCACCAGAAACAGAAGTTATGAAGCAGCGGTCTAAAGACCGCTGCTCCATCACCTGTCCGCCTGCTCTGAGGCCACAGACAGAAATCGACAGAAATCAACCCAATCGAATACGATCGGGTTGATTGACACTCCCTGCTAGTGAATCTGCAGGGGGCGGCATTGCACCAGCAGTTCACAAGGAACTGCTGGTGCAATGATAAATGCTGACAGTGTATGCTGTCGGCATTTATTAATGTGCAGCAGACATGATCCGCTATATCGTATCATGTCCGCTTGCACAATCATAAATATGCCCCTAAGTGCTATGAAGCATTCTGTAGTAGTTCCTTCTTGTCCCACTTCTGCTATTTCTGTTTAGTCGTCACCTGCTTTAGTAGGCATCTTCTAAAAATAGTTCTGCTATATCTGAAGAAAATCTTCTCCCCAAAGTTCTTGTTCTTCAGAATGTGAAAGTTCTACTACAGCTCCAAAGTAAACCTGACATGAAGTCAAACTTCTGTGCTTTTTACGTTAGTAGCAGATAGTGTATCTATAAGGGATGATGCTAGGCCATAAAGTGTAGGGTTACAAAACACTGACCACAAATCTAAGTTTGATGGATGCAGGGACTATGGGTAAGGGAACCTATTTATTGTTAAGTATTTGTACCATTATTATTATTATTAAATCTGCCTTCTATCATTGACCTCCGTAGGGCACTGGACATGTTAAAAGGCCCTATAATGCAAATTCAGGGCAGCAAGCATCTTTGATGTTTTGAGGGTGCTGCAGTAATGAACGGCTGTGATGCCTCTATGGTTGCCCATTCTCACTTATTAAAACATAATTATAATATAACAGGTTCTAAACTTAATGCAAAAGAGAACAAGGGGCACCTCATAGTGTATCTCTGCTGCAGATAACAATCAGCACAGTTATAAGAAATTCACTCACAATTCGGTGTGGCACCTATAGGGGAATAGGTGCTAATAGAGCAGGCTGGCACTCACAGTCATCAGCTCACTGACTGGTGGTTTTTACTGCAAACAACGGATCTCAACCTCCTCCGATATCCCCAGCAAATATATATGTGCCACCACACTCTTGAAGAGCTCATGCACCCCACAAAACACCTCCAAATCTCAGAGAGAAATGGTGAAAGGATCCGGAAGCCACTCTGTGAAAGTAAAGAACAAATAGATGTCCAAAGAGTGACTGGAATAATAAAAAAGGTACTTTATTTGGCAACGCGTTTCTCGACCGTTCATGGGCCGTTTCCTCAGGCATGTTCTAAACTTTCGTAGTAGACTGGCCGCTCCAGAACTCCTCAGTGTGCGCTTCTCCCGGGCTCACAGTGGTGACGTCAGACACCACGGACAAAAAGGCTTAAGGGCAATGCTTATGGGCAAAGGTGCATGCTCAAAAAACAGGAACCAACTGCTTGTAAGTAATGAAAAAATGGAAGTAGAGCAGCACAGCAGTACTAATAATTCAAGAAAAATGTATTTCAAAATAACAGCAGACATGCAAGATAGGACAAAAACGTCTGACATGTTTTGCGCCCTCTAGTGGCGCTTCATCATAGACTCACTAGAGGGCGCGAAACATGTCAGACGTTTTTGTCCTATCTTGCATATCTGCTGTTATTTTTAAATACATTTTTCTTGAATTATTAGTACTGCTGTGCTGCTCTACTTCCATTTTTTCAGGTTCTAAACTTTAGCTGACAAATTATCCAAAATACATCAAGAAGAACCATATATACCAGACGGCAATAATTTATTTCCTAAGACATGGAGAGTCCATGACATCATTCCAATTACTAGTGGGAAATTCACTCCTGGCCAGCAGGAGGAGGCAAAGAGCACCACTTCCCTTACCCATAACCCCCAGTCATTCTATTTGCCTCTGTCAATGGAGGAGGTGAAGCTTGGTTTCTGAAAAAAAATATTTTTCCGATTTTGGGTACTTTTCCCTGCAAGCAAGAATTTGGGTTTAGCTGTGTCCACATCAATCTCCTGAGTAAGAGTAGTGGTGGCTTTTAAGCAGTTAGGAAGTGGTGAGGTGGTCCTTACTTTGTTTTCCTAACATATGTGCTGCCCTAGTCACAAAAGCTAGAGTTGGTTACTCTGTTCTTTCTTTTTCCACAGGTCTCTGTAAGGAGTATGTGCCCTTTCAGGCCTGGTAAGTTGTCTTCCTGCCGGACAGCTAGATTGCAGGTAAGTGCTTTTGTCTTCTAGGTGTTGGAGACTTGTACTTCAGGATTTAACTCTGCAGTATATTGGGACAGTAAGATAATCCTTTATGACATAGGATTGCTGAGGCAGTGGGCAGGCACATATGTATGTGGAGGCTGGGGGTTAAATTTCCTCTTTATTTAGGGAAGTTTTCCCTATGGGGCTCTTATATTAAACTTTTGAGGCAAGTTTTTATTTGGGGCATGTTGTGGAATCAGTGGGGACAAGCATTTCCTTCATTAGTCTGCTTATATTTAGGCAAATCTAGCGATTGTTGACTGTTCCTCTAAGAGGACAGTTAGAGCTAGTAACGTGTTTTTTCTTCTTCTTTACTCGGCAGGGAACGCGCGCTTTTAGTTAGATGAACAGTTCCTCTCTGCCGCTCAAGTAATCTTCTTCCCTTCCGATACTTCGGAGCGGTGTGGCATCACGTAGTAGCTGTTTTTTCTGTGTCAGCTGATGTCCCTGTACTACCAACGAATTGGGATTTCTCTGAATTGTGGTAGGGCACCTTAGACTGACTGAGGTGTAGAGGTCCTGGATTTTTCTTTCCTTGGGGCAGTTTTGTTTTTATTTTCTTAGCGTATTAATGCTTAAAGGGATACTGAACCAAAAAATGTTCTTTCTTGATTCAGATAGAGCATGCAATTTTAAGCAACTTTCTAATTTACTCCTATTATCATTTTTTCTTTGTTCTCTTGCTATCTTTATTTGAAAAAGAAAGTTCAGAACCCTGGACAGCACTTGTTTATTGGTGGATGAATTTATCCACCAATCAGCAAGAACAACCCAGGTTGTTCACCAAAAATGGGCCGGCATCTAAACTTACATTCTTGCATTTCAAATAAAGATACAAAGAGAATGAAGAACATTTGCTAATATGAGTAAATTAGAATGTTGCTTAAAATTGCATGCTCTATCTTAATCACAAAAGAAAAATTTTGGGTTCAGTGTCCCTTTAAGAGGAATGTAAAGCTCCTTCTTAAAGTGACAGTAATTTTTATATTTTGCCAGTAATCTTTATTTTAGAAATTTAATTTACTCTTTTAAATTTGGGGTATTTTTATTTTTTTTGCAGCTATGGACATGGATCAATAAGCTGCTTCATTTGATAAATGTATTTTATGCAGACAAGAAAAGTAATACAGAGCGCCAAAGTATAGCTACACAAGCTCCTCCTTTAGGTAAGATCTCTCAACCAGATCTTAGGAGAATAACGATAGACTGACAATGAGAGGAGTGCTAAAGAAGCTAGAAGAGCAAAAAAAGCTAAAGGTAGTGTATATAGGGTATTGAAAAATTAGTTTCACAAAAGATTATATGGAAACAGATAAAAATGTTTTTATATATCCATATGGTGAGTCCTTCCTTATTATTAATCACAACTATTAAATATTATAAGTAGTTCTAAAAAATAGTCAGTATAAAAAACATGGTGATAAAATTGTACGGTTGAAATTGAACAGGTATAAAAGTTATACAGGTATAAAACTTGCACAGTATAAGGAATGCACAGTTAATTGCACAGTTATAAATGCACACAGGTACGTTTTACCGTCCCTGAAATCACACAGATACAAAACTGATGATGAAATCACAAATGGATAATCACAAATGAGAAATACAATAGAAATAGTGTCCAAAAATGTATCCAAAAAAGTGTCAAAAAATGTCCCAAAATATATCCTCTATATTGGAGTACAATTGTGCATAAAAACAAATCCTATATATGTGTCCAAAAAAGATATGTCCAAACAAATATATATATGGTGAAAAAAGATATTTAAAATGCCTATATATGTGATGAAAAAAATATTGATAATATGTGTCCAATAAGTGGTGCACACCAAAAAGAAAAAATATAAAATGGTAAAAGAAAAAAAGAAAAAAGAAGAAAAATTAGGGGAAAAAATGTCTTAAAAAAGGGTGATTATACAAATTTGTTATTGATCCACAAAATAAAAAAAAACATAATTTATGTAAGAACTTACCTGATAAATTAATTTCTTTCATATTGGCAAAAGTCCATGAGCTAGTGACATATGGAATATACAATCCTACCAGGAGGGGCAAAGTTTCCCAAACCTCAAAATGCCTATAAATACACCCCTCACCACACCCACAATTCAGTTTAACGAATAGCCAAGTAGTGGGGTGAAAAAGAAAGGAGTAAAAAGCATCAACAAAGGATTTTGGAAATAATTGTGCTCTATACAAAAAAATCATAACCACCATAAAAAGGGTGGGTCTCATGGACTCTTGCCAATATGAAAGAAATGAATTTATCAGGTAAGTTCTTACATAAATTATGTTTTCTTTCATGTAATTGGCAAGAGTCCATGAGCTAGTGACGTATGGGATAGAAATACCCAAGATGTGGAACTCCACACAAGAGTCACTAGAGAGGGAGGGCTAAAATAATAACAGCCATTTTCCGCTGAGAAAATTAAATCCACAACCAAAAAAAATAAAAAATAAGTTTTTCTCATAAATTAAAGAAAAAAACTTAAAACATAAGCAAAGGAATCAAACTGAAACAGCTGCCTGAAGAACTTTTCTACCAAAAACTGCATCCGAAGAAGCAAATACATCAAAACGGTAGAATTTAGTAAATGTGTGCAAAGAAGACCAAGTTGCTGCTTTACAAATCTGATCAACTGAAGCTTCATTCATAAAAGCCCACGACGTGGAGACTGATCTAGTAGAATGAGTTGTAATTCTCTGAGGCGGGGCCTGAGCCGACTCCAAATAAGTCTGATGAACCAAAAGCTTTAACCAAGATGCCAAGGAAATTTCTCTATTAATGTTGTTAGAATTCACAACCTTAGTTAAGAATTTAAATGAAGTCCGCAAAACTGCCTTATCCTGATGGAAAAAAAGAAAAGGAGATTCACAAGAAAGAGCAGATAATTCAGAAACTCTTCTAGCAGAAGAGATGCCCAAAAGGAACAACACTTTCCAAGAAAGTAGTTTAATGTCCAAAGAATGCATAGGCTCAAAAGGAGGAGCCTGTAAGGCCTTCAAAACCAAATTAAGACTCCAAGGAGGAGAGATTGATTTAATGACAGGCTTGATACAGACCAAAGCCTGTACAAAACAGTGAATATCAGGAAGCTTAGCAATCTTTCTGTGAAATAAAACAGAAAGAGCAGACTCAGATTTGTCCCTTCAAGGAACTTGCAGACAAACCTTTATCCAAACCATCCTGAAGAAACTGTAAAATTCTAGGAATTCTAAAAGAATGCCAGGAGAATTTATGAGAACACCATGAAATATAAGTCTTCCAAACTCGATAATAAATCTTCCTGGAAACAGATTTACGAGCCTGTAACATAGTATTAATCACTGAGTCAGAGAAACCTCTATGACTGAGCACTAGGCATTCAATTTCCATACCTTCAAATTTAATGATTTGAGATCCTGATGGAAAAACGGACTTTGCAACAGAAGGTCTAGCCTTAATGTAAGTGGCCAAGGTTGGCAGCTGGACATCCGAACAAGATCCACATACCAAAACCTGTGAGGCCATGCTGGAGCTACCAGCAACACAAATTATTGTTGCATGATGATTTTGGAAATCACTTTTGGAAGAAGAACTAGAGGTGGGAAGATATAAGCAGGTTGGTAACACCAAGGAACTTCTAACGCATCCACAGCTTCTGCCTGAGGATCCCTGGACCTGGACAGGTACCTGGCAAGTTTCTTGTTTAGATGGGAAGCCATCAGATCTATTTCTGGAAGACCCCACATCTGAACAATCTGAGAAAACACATCTGGATGGAGCGACCACTCCCCCGGATGTAAAGTCTGACGGCTGAGATAATCCGCTTCCCAATTGTCTATACCTGGGATATGAACCGCAGAAATTAGACAGGAGCTGGATTCCGCCCAAGCAAGTATCCCAGATACTTCTTTCATGGCTTGAGGACTGCGAGTCCCACCCTGATGATTGACATATGCCACAGTTGTGATATTGTCTGTCTGAAAACAAATGAATGGTTCTCTCTTCAACAGAGGCCACACCTAAAGAGCCCTGAAGATAACACGGAGTTCTAAAATATTGATTGGTAACCTCGCCTCTTGAGGTTTCCAAACCCCTTGTGCTGTCAGACATCCCCAGACAGCTCCCCAACCTGAAAGACTTGCATCTGTTGTGATCACATTTCAGGTTGGATGAACAAAAGAGGCCCCTTGAACTATACGATGGTGATCTAACTACCAAGTCAGAGAGAGTTGAACATTGGGATTTAAGGATATTAATTGTGATATCTTTGTATAATCCCTGCACCATTGGTTCAGCATACAAAGCTGGAGAGGTCTCATATGAAAATGAGCAAAGGGGATTGTGTCCGATGCTGCAGTCATGAGACCTAAAACTTCCATGCACATAGCCACTGAAGGGAATGACTGAGACTGAAGGTTCCGACAAGCAGAAACCAATTTTAATCACCTCTTGTCTGTTAGAGACAGAGTCATGGACACTGAATCTATCTAGAAACCTAAAAAGGCGACCCTTGTCTGAGGAATCAAAGAAACTTTTTGGTAAATTGATCCTCCAACCATGTCTTTGAAGAAACAACACTAGTTGATTTGTGTGAGATTCTGCAGAATGTAAAGACTGAGTACCAAGATATTGTCTAAATAAGGAAATACCGCAATACCCCGTTCTCTGATTACAGAGAGTAGGGCACCGAGAACCTTCAAAAAGACTTGTGGAGCTGTCGCTAGGCCAAACGGAAGAGCGAAAAATTGGTAATGCTTGTCTAGAAAAGAGAATCTCAGAAACTGATACTGTTAACGGTCTTGATGAATTGGAATATGAAGATAAGCATCCTGTAAGTCTATTGTGGACATATAATGACCTTGCTGAACAAAAGGCAGAATAGTCCTTATAGTCACCATTTTGAAAGTTAACACTCTTACATAACGATTCAAAATTTTTAGATCCAGAACTGGCCTGAAAGAATTTTCTTTCTTTGGGACAATGAATAGATTTGAATAAAACCCCAGACCCTGTTCCTGAAACGGAACTGGTATGATTACCCCTGAAAGCTCCAGGTCTGAAACACACTTCAGAAAAGCTTGAGCCTGTCAGGGTTTTTTCCTGCCTTGTTTGCCATGTGCTGCTGGCAGCCATTTTACTCACCTCTCTTGCTGACTTTGGTGCATTCTGGGAGATGCTGCTCACTTCCTGCACTTCCTTTTATGGCCAGACTGGTTTACATCATCCATGTGAGACAGGATGCAGTCTCAGAATTGTGATGTCATCACTTATTATTTAAAGTGCCTTTGTTCAGTATGCTTTGCCCTTGCGTTGTCTCAGACCTGTTTGTGAGAGCTCCTGTGTATTACCTGGCAGTCTGACGTCCCTCCTGGTTCCTGATCCCTGGCTTGTTCCTGACTCTGCTGTTCTCCGAGTTCCTGATTCCGGCTTGTCTGACTACTCGCTTTGGCTCCTGACTCAGCTTGTCTGACTACCAGCTCTGGTTTTGATTCCTGGCTTGTTATTTGACTTGTGAACTTTTTATTATTTTTTGCTATTAATAAAGGTGTGATTATTTTTGCACTTCTTGTCTGATTCCTGGCACCCTGACAGAGCCTTTACTGGATTTACTGGGATGTGTGAGAGAAAAAACCTTCTCACAGGAGGTCTTACTCTGAATCCTATTTGGTACCCTTGAGAGACAATACTCTGAATCCATTGATTTTGGACAGAATCTGCCCAAATGTTTTGGAAGAATCTTAATCTGCCCCCTACCAGCTGAGCTGGAATGAGGGCTGCACCTTCATGCAGACTTGGGGGCTGGCTTTGGTTTCTTAAATGGTTTGGATTTACTCCAACTTGAAGAAGGTTTCCAATTGGAACCAGATTCTTTGGGGGAAGGATTAGGTTTCTGTTTCTTATTTTGTCGAAAGGAACGAAAGCGGTTAGAAGTTTTAGATTTATCCTTAGGTCTTTTATCCTGAAGCAAAAAAACTCCCTTCCCCCCAGTGACAGTTGAAATAATCGAATCCAACTGAGAACCAAATAACTTATTACCTTGGGAAGAAAGAGATAGTAATCTAGACTTAGCTACCATGTCAGCATTCCAATATTTAAGCCAAAACTCTTCTAGCTAAAATAGCTAAAGACATAGATTTAACATAAATTTTGATGATATCAAAAATGGCATCACAAATAAAATGATTAGTATGTTGAAGCAAGCGAACAATGCTATACAAATCAGGATCCTGTTGCTCTAAACTTTCCAACCAAAAAGTTGATGCAGCTGCAACATCAGCCATAGAAATGTCAGGCCTGAGGAGATGACCAAAATATAAATAAGCTTTCCTTAGATAAGATTCAAGTTTCCTATCTAAAGGGTCTTTAAAAGAAGTACTATCTTCCATAGGAATAGTAGTACGTTTAGCAAGAGTAGAAAAAGCCCCATCAACTTTGGGGATCTTTTCACAAAACTCCAATCTAACTGCTTGCAAAGGATACGAGTTTTTAAACCATGAAGAAGGAATAAACGAAGTACCAGGCCTATTCCATTCCTTAGAAATCATATCAGAAATAGCATCAGCAACTGGAAAACCCCTGGAGTAACCACAGGAGATTTATAAACAGAATTTAAACGTTTACTAGGTTTAATATCAAGAGGACCAGTTTCTGCAATATCCAATGCAATCAACACTTCTTTTAACAAGGAACGAATATACTCCATTTTAAATAAATAAGTAGATTTGTCAGTGTCAATATCTGAGGAAGGATATTCTGAATCAGATAGATCCTCGTCAGATGAGGATAATTCAGTATGTTGTCGGTCATTAGAAATTTCATCAAATTTATGAGAAGTTTTAAAAGACCTTTTACATTTATTAGAAGACAGGATGGCAGACAAAGCCTTCTGAATTGCATCAGCAATAAAATCTTTTATATTCACAGGTATATCTTGTACATTAGATGTTGAAGGAAGAACAGGCATAGTACTATTACTGATGGACACATTCTCTGCATGTTAAAGCTTATCATGACAACTATTACATACCACAGCTGAAGATATAATCTCCACAAATTTACAACAAATGCACTTAGCTTTGGTAGAACTGTTATCAGGCAGAAGGGTTCCAACGGTGGTTTTTGAGACAGGAACAGATTGAGACATCTTGCAAATGTAAGAGAAAAAAACAACATATAAAGAAAAATGATCAATTTCCTTATATGGCAGTTTCAGGAATGGTAAAAAATGCAAACAGCATAGCCCTCTAACATAGAAAAAAGCAAGAGGCACATAGGAATGGGGTTTTAAATAATTAAATTATTTGGCGCCAAGTATGACGCACCAAGTAACAGAAAATTTATGGGTGCTAACCACATCCGGAAATGACACACTCGCGTCATTGACGACGTAACCTTGTGCAAGGAACTCGGCGTCAACTAAGACGCCAGAAATTACGAATTTGCATCATCGGACGTAGCTCTGCGCCAAGAATGACGCAATAAACTTCGGCATTTTGCGCCCTCGAGAGCCTAATTTTGCCAGCGAAATTTAAAGAGAAAATAGTCAATAGAAAAAAAGACTATACCCCAGGTAAGAAAAAATATTTTCCTAAATATGCTTTTCCCAAATATGAAACTGACAGTCTGCAAAAGGAAATATACATAAACCTGAATCATGGCAAATATAAGTACAATACATATATTTAGAACTTTATATTAATACGTAAAGTGCCAAACCATAGCTGAGAGTGTCTTAAGTAATGAAAACATACTTACCGAAAGACACCCATCCACATATAGCAGATAGCCAAACCGGTACTGAAACAGTTATCAGTAGAGGTAATGGTATATGAGAGTATATCGTTGATCTGAATAAGGAAGGTAGGAGATGAATCTCTACGACCGATAACAGAGAACCTATTAAATAGATCTCCCATGAGGAAAACCATTGCATTCAATAGGTGATACTCCCTTCACATCCCTCTGACATTCGCTGTACATCTTGAAAAAGCCCTACCAAATGGGTGAAACGCGTAGATTGAGTCTGTGTTGTTTCCTGTCAAGGACATTTTCCTCAAATCTAGGTACCTAGCTTTTAACTTTGTTGTCCGCGCGTGTTCCACGCTAAGTGCGGGTCTTTGAATCACTTATCTCCTCCTGGATTGGGATCAAATTGGCCTAACACGGATGCCGAAAAAAGAGCAGTCTCCATTTATGCTGACCGGGTTCAGCCGACGCCAATAGAACCGTGCAGTACTGGGAGATTTTGCTTACCTGTGTAAACCTTCAGCAGTGGGAGCCAAAAGATCGCCATTAAGCTACTCTGAACAAAGTGTGAGTAGGACTAAGTTGTATACTTTCCGGCATTAAGGTGTTTCTAGCCAGCGCTACACCACAATTGTCATTTATTACGCTGAACTCTATTTATTACAACTGCAGCGTTGATCTGTTACCAACAGAAACTTTGTAACACATGTATTATTGATTGTGACATTTTATCCTGACCTCAGCTGGATTTTATATATTATTTTTATACGCTCATCTTAATTTGAGCTCTAACTTTTAGGGTGGTATTCCAGTTTTATTTAAATACTTCAATCATTAAGGGAGACGTCCCTTTTATTGTTATGTTATTTTATTATTGCCATGTATTTTAACTCTAAGTAAAGTTTTTCAACTACTATATCCTCTTATGTCCTACTTTTTTTCTTTATAATCGACTAGGTGTGGTGGTAAATTTAGCTTTCAGCGCCCTTTTTTACCTTTCGATATGACTGTTTCTGGTCAGAGATCGCTTCCTGTATAGGAAAGGCGTAGCGTCATATCTGGTTTTGTCTATTTCTGATCATGATCACTTCCGCCTATGACAACTTCCGGTGTAAGGTTTACTTTCGGTTTCGGTTCTTGAAACGGAAGCCTCTGGATTCAGACTTATATTAGGTAGTTAAAAAATGTGTACGTTAAAAATCATGTAAGTTAAAAAAACATATATAAAAAGAATATATATATATATAAAAAGAACATATTTTCTTAAGATGATATTTTCATCTTAAAGGTTATAACATTATGGTATACATCTTAATCTCCTCGGATGTCATTACCATTAAGTATACACTAATTTGGAATATGTATATAAACCATGGGAAAATATCCAATGTGTTATAGTATTGCCGACATTATTCATCATACTAGATTGGTGTTGATATGGATTTTGAATTCAAATATGTTATTGTTGTATATACTGTAGCATTATTGACATAACAATCTATACTTAATCTCCGATCATTCAGAACCTGAGCCTGGTATTGTTCTTTTTATATATATTCTTTTTATATATGTTTTTTAACTTGCATGATTTTTAACTTACACATATTTTAACTACCTAATATA
The DNA here is from genome assembly GCF_027579735.1 of Bombina bombina. Taxonomy (NCBI): domain Eukaryota; kingdom Metazoa; phylum Chordata; class Amphibia; order Anura; family Bombinatoridae; genus Bombina; species Bombina bombina. The sequence goes on from NC_069504.1 coordinate 895,141,338, forward strand.
AGTCTGAATCCAGAGACTTCCGTTTCAAGAACCGAAACCGAAAGTAAACCTTACACTGGAAGTTGTCATAGGTGGAAGTGATCATGATCGGAAATAGACAAAACTGGATATGACTTTCCTATACTGGAAGCTGCCATAGACGGAATTGATCTCTTACCGGAAACATAACCGTATATGACGTTACGTTTCCCACTTTTTTGGTGCAAAATTCCGGTAAATTGATTGGACCATCCACTGTTTTAATGGAAGCTTTATCCCCTAGCTGTTACCAGTCTTGAGAAAGGCCTTGTTTAAGGCAGAAACACGTAGACGTTTATACTGCTCTAACGGCTCAGGTTCTTTGATCGGTAAGCACATTACTTTTATCTTAAGATTTTTTAGCCATGTTGCACTATGCATTCTCATTTCTTATAGGAAGATTGACTCCTACCGCCTTGAGGATACTAACTATTCTGAGAATTGCATTTGCTACACCAGCTTTTCTATATATATGAAAATTCTTTATATATCCATTTTTGGGATTTTGTAAATCAATAACAAATTTGTATAATCACCCTTTTTTAAGACTTTTTTCCCTCCAAATTTTTCTTGTTTTTTCATTTTATCATTTTATATTATTTCTTTTTGGTGTGCACCACTTATTGGACACATATTATCAATATTTTGTTCATCAAATATATATTTTTCATCACATATATATATCTTTTTATATTGTTTCACCAAATATATATTTGTTTGAACACCTATATAGAATTTGTTTTTAGGCACAATTGTACTCCAATATAGAGGATATAATGCAACATAGAGGATATATTTTGGGACATTTTTTGACACTTTTTGGATACATTTATGGACACGTTTTTAGGCATTTTAAATAGATGCTTTCTTTATATTGTATTTCTCATTTGTGATTATCCATTTGTGATTTCATCATCAGTATTGTATCTGTGTGATTTCAGGCACGGTAAAACGTACCTGTGTGCATTTATAACTGTGCAATTAACTGTGCATTCCTTATACTGTGCAACTTTTATACCTGTATAACTTTTATACCTGTTCTATTTCAACCATGCAATTTTATCACCATGTTTTTATACTGACTATTTTTTAGAACTACTTATAATCTTTAATAGTTGTGATTAATAATAAGGAAGGACTCACCATATGGATATATAGAAACATTCTTAGCTGTTTCCATATAATCTTTTGTGAAACAAATTTTTTCAATACCCTATATACACTACTGTCACGAATATCTCAGGATGTAGCTGAGAAGGGGTTAATTCTGCTTAGTTGTAAACTAAGAACAGTTGTTTGTTTTTTATAAATAGTTTCTAAAAAAAAAACCTTCCTCCAAATGTTATTGTGTATGCATTGAGTCAATCTGTCAGCTCCAGAGATACCACAGTGCTTCTCCCCCATATCCTGATGAGGTCAATAAAAGGACATTGGTCTAATGCCTATATGTGTTTAAAGACAGGGGGGTTTCTTAGCCCGCCCAGGAGGGTGTGGTCAGGCAACCTGATCTATGGAAAATAGGTTTAAGAATCTTATTTTTCAGCTATGAGAGGTCATTCTTACAAGGGAGGCTGTGACAACACAGAGTAAGGACCCAATTGCTTCATGCCATCTCTCTGATAACAGATTCCAAAGACTAGTACAGTGTAAGGTTTCTAATTTTCTTCTTTTTATTTTGAAAAACTGTTTGCTATTGTGTAATTTTATTTGTTACAACTTTTTATTAATAATGCATTGTGCATAAAATTTTTGGCATAATAAATAATTATTTTATTAAGTTTGGCCTTTGTCTAAAAATTGAACCACGTTACTGAAAGAGACTGGAATATTAGAACTGTATAATTTAGGTAATTTTCTGCTAAATTGTACTCAGAAAGTTAATGTGCAAGGCTGGGTTTTTCCTTAGGATTTTCCCTTTAATAAATCACAAGTGGTGGCAGCATTGTTAGTTTAGTGTGGGTGGCATTAAAGGGGAGTTTGGGCATTTCTTTTACGTCTAGTACAGACTGGAGAGTGTTGTTAACCCTTGCACCCACTGAACTAAATCACAAGCTGGCCTGGTGTGGCTAGATTGTGACCTATTAGTGAGAGTAGAAGGGGTCTGATAACCCTTTCTGTGCTAAATAAATGACTGGCGCAGGGTTTGATAGCCTTGGTTCGTCACAACTACCTTTAGCTTTTTTTTGCTCTTCTAGCTTCTTTAGCGCTCCTCTCATTGTCAATATTTCATAAATAAATTTCTTTTATGTTTAGAGGCCCAAATTGTTTGCCTATGCTATTTTGTGCTACATGTTTAGCTAGAACATTAGAATGTAAAGATAAATTATTGCCCTCTGAGCCTAGAATCTCTCCCAGGATAATGCTGTTCAGGTTATGCCGCAACTTTCTCCTCAAACATCCCAAGCCTCAATGGTGTCACATACAGTGCCCTGCGGTTCCTCTCAGCCTCCTGGAGGCGTATATTTGCCTGTAGATTTTGAGGCACAGATATCTTCTGCAGTATCTGCGGCATTATCTGCTTTACCCATGTTGGGGAAGTGCAAGAAGAAATCTAAACATTTTTCTGATAGTAAGGTGTCTGTCGCCCTTGCTGCTGCGAAGGTTGACCTCCATCCTAAGTCTGATGAGGAGGATAACTCGGTAGGTTCTGAGGGTGAAATCTCAGATTCGGACAGTATAATTTCTTTGACTGACTCTGAAGAGGTAAACTTCAGATTTAAGCTTGAACACCTCCGTGTACTGTTAAATGAGATACTGCCTACTTTGGATTACTCCGATTCTTCTGTCGCTGTCAACCCTAAGAAATCTAGTACACAAATACTATGATGCTCCTTCCCCTGTGGAAGTGTTTTCTGTTCCAGACTGTGTCTCGGAGATCATTGCATAGGAGTGGGATAAGCCAGGGATAGCTTTCTCCCCGTCTCCTGTTTTTAAAAAGATGTTTCCTGTTGCTCACTCCATTCGAAACTCATGGCGCACAATGCCTAAGGTAGAAGGGGCTATTTCTACTCTGGCCAAGAGAACCACAATTCCTTTTGAGGATAGCTGTTCCTTTAAGGATCCAATGGACAAAAATCTGGAGGATTATTTAAAGAAAATGTATGTTCATCAGGGTCTACAATGGCAACTTGCAGTCTGTATTGCCATAGTGGCAAGTGCAGCATCTTATTGGTGCAATGCTTTGTCTCAGTTGGAGGAGATCCAAGATAGGATTAAGGCCCTCAAACTAGCCAATTCCTTTATTTCTGATGCAAACATGCAAGTCATTAGACTGGGAGCCAAGATGTCTGACTTCACTGTTCTAGCCGCAGGGCTTTGTGGCTAAAATCTTGGTAACTTGATATTACCTCCAAGTCCAAGCTTCTGTCGCTACCTTACAAGGGTAAGACCCTATTTGGGACTGGTCTGGCAGAGATAATTTCTGAAATTATGGGTGGAAAGGGGTCTTTTCTACCACAAGACAAGAAGAATAGACCTAAGGCGGTCAGAATTCTAATTTTTGCTCCTTTCGTAACTTCAAAGGTCGGAAGTCTTCCTCTTCCAATCCGGAGCAGTCCAAGTCCTCTTGGAGACCCAATCAGTCTTGGAATAAGGGGAAACAATAAAAGAAGCCCTCATCTGAGACTAAGTCAGCATTAAGGGTCCGCTCCTGGTACAGTACTGGATCAAGTGGGGGGAAGACTTTCCTTGTTTCTACAAGCTTGGATACATGATGTCCCAGACCCTTGGGCTGTGGACATAGTATCACAGGGTTACAAAATAGACTTCAAGACTTGTCCTCCTAGGGGCAGATTTCTCCTCTCAAGATTAACTGTAGACTAGGTGAAAAGAGAGACATTCTTGAACTGCATTCAGGACCTTTTCTCCCTGGGAGTGATTGTTCCAGTTCCACTAAGGGAACAGGGCCTAGGATTTTATTCAAATCTGTTTGTGGTTCCCAAAAAAGAGGGAACGTTTCGTCCCATTTTAGACCTGAAGTGTCTCAACAAATTTCTCAGGGTACCGTCCTTCAAAGTGGAAACGATTCATTCTATTCTCCCTTTCTTCCAAGATGGTCAGTTCATGATGACCATAGACCTGAAGGACGCATATCTCCATGTTCCCATCCACAGGGATCATCACAAATTCCTGAGATTTGATTTTCTGGAAAAGCACTTTCAGTTTGTAGCTCTTCCGTTTGGCCTTGCCACAGCTCCCAGAATTTTTTCAAAGGTTCTGGGAGCTTTTTTGGCAGTTGTCAGGTTTCAGGGAATCGCGGTGGCCCCTTATCTGGACGACATCTTGGTTCAGGCACCATCTTTTCATCTAGCAGAATCTCATACGGAGATCTTGTTGTCTTTTGTTCGTTCCCACGGATGGAAAGTGAATCTGGAAAAGAGTTCCCTTGTTCCAGCTACAAGGGTGTTTTTCTTAGGGACCATCATAGATTCCCTATCTATGAAGATTTTTCTGATGAAGGTCAGAAAAGCAAAGATCTCTTCTTGCCTTTCTCTTCAGTCTACTGTTCGGCCGTCAGTAGCTCAATGCATGGAGGTAATTGGTCTGATGGTTGCCTTCATGGACATTGTTCCCTTTGCTCGATTCCATTTGAGAGCTCTACAACTCTGCATGCTCAGACAATGGAACGGAAACCATTCGGATCAGTCCCAGAGGATAGATCTGGACCAGTTGACAATCAACTCTCTGCTGTGGTAAATATCTCAGGATCATCTGTCTCAGGGAACTTGCTTCCAGAGACCCTCCTGGGTGATTGTGACCACAGACGCCAGCCTGCTAGGTTGGGGAGCAGTTTGGGACTTGCTAAAGGCTCAGGGCCTATGGACTCGAGAGGAGTCTTCTCTTCCGATAAATATCTTGGAGTTGAGAGTGATCTTCAATGCTTTAGTAGCCTGGCCTCAGTTGTCTTTAGCCCAAATTTATCAGATTCTAGTCAGACAACATCACCTCAGTGGCTTATATCAACCACCAGGGAGGAACTTGGAGTTCTTTTGCCATTAAGAAGGTCACTCGCATTCTGCAGTGGGTGGAAGATCACAATTTTTTTCTATCTGCCTTCCACATTCAGGAGTGGACAACTGGGAGGCGGATTTCATGAGCAGACAGACCTTTCATCCAGGGGAGTGTGCTCTCCATCCAGTGGTGTTCTCCAGGTTAACCCTCAAGTGGGGGGTGCCGGAGTTGGATCTGATGGCATCTCATCTGGACGCCAAGCTTCCAAGGTATGGTTCAAGGTCAAGAGATCCTCAGGCTGCCCTGATAGATGCTCTGGTGATTCCTTGGGATTTTGTTCTAGCCTACTTGTTTCCTCTGTTTGCTCACCTTCCACGAGTCATTGCTCGTCATATCAAACATGGCCTTGCAGGATCTGGTTTGCGAACCTAGTGAAGATGTCATCTCTTCCAGCTTGGAGGTTACCTCTGAGGAAGGACCTTTTAACTCAGGGTTCGTTTCTCCATCCACATCTCGCTTCTCTGAAGCTGATTGCTTGGAGATTGAATGCTTAGTTCTGGGTAAGCATGGGTTTTCTGACTCTGTCATTGATACTATGATTCAGGCTTACAAGCCTGTTACTCGTAAGATTTACCATAAGGTATGGCTTAAATATCTTTATTGGTGTGAATCAAAGGACTACTCTTGGAGTAGGGTCAGGATTCCTATAATTTTGTCTTTTCTCCAGGATGGTCTGGAGAAAGAGACTATCAGTCAGTTCTCTGAAAGGTCAGATTTCTGCATTATCTATTGTTTTAAATAAGCGTCTGGTGGATGTGCCAAATGTTCAATCATTTTGTCAGGCCCTGGTTAGAATCAGGCCTGTGTTTAAATCTGTTGCTCCTCCTTGGAGCCTTAACCTAGTTCTTAAAATTTGCAACAGGCTCCGTTTCAGCCAATGCATTCCATAGATATTAATCTGTTATCTTTGAAGGTTTTGTTTCTTATTGCTATTCCTTCTGCTCAGAGAGTTTCCGAACTCTCGGCTTTGCAGTGCGATTCACCTTCCTTTATTTTTCATGTGGATAAGCCGGTCCTTCATACTAAATTGGGTTTTCTCCCTAAGGTGGTTTCGGAGAGAAATTTTAATCATGAAATTGTTGTTCCTTCTCTCTGTCCTAATCCTTCCTCTCATAAGGAACATCTGTTGCACAACTTGGATGTGGTGCGCGCTCTAAAATTCTACCTACAGACTTCTAAGTATTTTCGCCAGTCTTTTGCCCTATTTGTTTGTTTCTCTGGAAAGCATAAGGGTCAGAAGGCTACTTCTACTTCTCATTCCCTCTGATTGAGAAGTATGATTCATTTTGCTTATGAGACTGCTGGACAGCAGCCTCCTGACAGACTTACAGCTCATTCTACTAGGGCTGTTTCCTCTTCTTGGGCTTTCAAAAATTAAGCTTCTGTGGAACAGATTTGCAAGGATGTAACTTAGTCCTCTCTGCATACTTTTTCCAAATTTTCCAAATTTGATACTTTTGCTTCGGCTGAGGCTTCCTTTGGGAGAAAGGTTCTTCAAGCAACGGTGCTTTCTGTTTAGGTCGGCCTGTCGTATTCTCCCTTCCTATTCATTCCGTGTCCTCTAGCTTGGGTATTGGTTCCCACTAGTAATTGGAATGATGTTGTGGACTCTCCATGTCTTAGGAAAAAAAACAAAATGTATGCTTACCTGAAAAATGTCTTTCTTTCCAGACATGGAGAGTCCATGACCCCACCCTTAGATTAGACAGTATTTTTTTCTACACCTCAGGCAACTCTACACCTTTGTGTTATCTTCTATTTCCATTTCCCTTCGGCTTAATGACTGGGGGTTATGGGCAAGGGAAGTAAGGACCACCTCACCACTTCCTAATGGCTTAAAAGCCACCACTACTCTTACTCAAGAGATTGACGTGGACACAGCTAAACCCAAATCCTTGCTTACAGGAAAAAGTACCCAATAAAGGAAGAAGAAAAAAAATCTTCAGACAACAAGCTTCACCTTCTCCATTGACAGAGGCAAAGAGAATGACTGAGGGTTATGGGTAAGGAAAGTGACACTTTACAGCTTTGCTGTGGTGCTCTTTGCCTCCTCCTGCTGGCCAGGAGTGGATATTCCACTAGTAATTGGAATGATGTCATGGACTCTCCATGTCCGGAAAAAAGAAAATTATCAGGTTAGCATAAATTTTGTTTTTACCATTCTAGATGCTTAATATCCAATTGCCATTCCTTTTAATATGACTGTTAAGCATCAAATATGAAACAAAAGAAAGGCAAAGGTGTACACAAGAATCAAGTGCAATTTAAAAAAAACAAATGTGTAAGATAAAATGGCAATTACAGTTACAAAAGTGTATGCAGAAGTAGTCACATTTAATACAATACTCCAAGGCTCTAAAACAGGGCCGTAGTGGGAACAAAAATAGGCCCGGGCATTTAAAGGTGGAACAGCCCACATCAGTTAGACCTCTATCAGCTAGGTAGCCCTAATTGACCAGAACTCTCATTCTGCAGTACCTCTGCTTAACAGCCAGACAGAAAATATACTTTCTTCAGGCAGACTGTAACAGCTTTCCTATTGTTACCCATATTAAGAGAGGGTGGGGCCTCTATATAGTATACCTGATATATGATATGCCTGATTAAACAGCGAGGAAGCTGAGAAACGCGTTGCAACATTTTATCACATAGAGGTTATTTTCACACCCTATGTTTTTAAATCATTGTGTTTTATTAAACCTATTTTTGATACTCTAACTTGTCTGAGAGCCTGAGTTTTGCCTTTCACATTTGGGAGATGCCCGGAGCAGAGGTGTACAAGAACCAAGGAGCAGTGAGCTGGGACACTGAGAGATCCCAGTAGGTGCTACTAAGCACAAGTGGGTGCTGCTACCATTGTGAGTACGATTCTGATATCACATATGATCATTGTTGTGTAAACTGTATTACACTAGGAGGCGCCCTTCTTTCTTGTGTGTTTTCTCACAGAATCTGTTATATAGTAGAAAGGCCCACATAAGAACCTGGCCCACTGGGCATTTGACCTGTATGCCCTATGGCCAGTCCGGGCCTGCTCTTAAAAGTCACATTGAGATGCAATCCCAATTCACTCCAACAAGACCATGCTTACAGCTTTTCAGTCTAACACTTGAGACACATTAGTTCTCAGTCGTCTTCCATTAGGAATTTCAATAGGAGGTGGGCTTTCCTACCTCAAAGGGACATGGCTGAAAATTTACTCTCATGAAGTCTTCTCTTTATGCTAGACTTGGATAATGATATGCCTACCTCCTGGAGAGTGCTCTTCACTTGGTTGGATGTTGTGGAGGGTTTTTTCTTTACCATGGAAAGGATCCTACAATCATCCACCACTGTTGTCTTCTGTGGTCGTCCATGCCTTTTTGTATTGCAGAGCTCACCAGTGTGTTCTTTTCTCAGAATGTACCAAACTGTTGATATGGCCATTCCTAAAGTTCCTGCTATCTCTCTGATGGATTTTTTTTCTGTTTAACTTGCATAGAGAGCTCCTTTGAACGCATGTTGTGGGTTCACAGTAACAGTTTCCAAATGCAAATGCCACACCTGGAATCAACTCCAAACCTTTTACCTGCTTCATTGATAATTAAATAATGAAGGAATAGCCCACACCTGTCCATAAAACAGATTTTGAGTCAATTGTGCAATTACTTTTGGTCCCTTGAAAAAGAGGGGGCTACATATTAAAGAGATGTAATTCATGAGCCCTTCCTACAATTATGATGTTATTACCCCAAGTTAAAGTTGAGAGACTGTACTTTAAGCCCATATTTATTATTTAACTGTAACTTGAATTTATTTTGGTAAACAGCTGAAATAACAAAACTTGTGTCAGTGTCCAATTATTTACGGACCTAACTGTATGTATAACTAGTACAAGCACACCAATCTCTACTGCTAGGCTGCTAAACATAATTTGCCAACATCACATTATGCTTCTTGTTTTAGTGCTAACTCCTGAATGCCGCACTGTACGTAGTAGTGCAGTTTCTGCATGGGAAGTTGATGCTCTTCTGAGGATGTCGAATGTAGACTTTCTAGACTGTCTTGAAGAAATTGGTCTGGATCCAGATATTCCACTGAGTGAGCTGCCCCCTCTGCTGGCCAGAGTCCTGGAGGTAAGAGACAAGTAAAATAGTGTGAACTATGAAAGAAGGTTAGTAATTGTCAGGGTGTTTGTCTTTTTTTACGCCAATTAGATTGTGGGACCTGCTTCTGCACTTCCTCCGCTCCTCATTACTCGTCTTGGGCGCTTAGCAACACGGTTCAGTGAGAAGCAGCTTCAAAAGCTACCTCTGGAACACCTGCAAGTAATGGAGGCTCTTGGTAGAGAACAAGACTGGAACATGGAGCAGGTGAGAGAAAATAGAAGCAGAATTACTTTGGAATGCATTTTGGAACCCAAATGTATGTGCTTTTCTCCCTAACTCTTTTGTGCCTTCCAAACTTGCCAAAATGAAAGACTGCACCATTTTTAACTCTGTAAATGTCTCTTCCTTTGTGCATTCTCACCCTTAGCTCTCTATCTGCTCTGCTCTAAGGCAGATCACACTTGTTTCGCTGCATTTTTATATAATATTTACATTTATGTAATATTATTTATTCATATATATATAGTCATATACTCTGCTCTCTTCTCTATCTCCTTGTGTATTGCTCCTTATAGCTCTATTCTTACTGTTCCTGACAATTTCCTGTCTGTGCCCCATATTGTAGTTGCAAAGTCTGGCTCATGGTTTTTTGAGTTCAAGTCGTCTCTCGGTGCAGGATTTAGATGCTATTCACTTGGTGACACTGGGATATGCAGTATGTGGGCTACAGAATGTAGACATGGAGCAGCTCCTGGCATATGAATTCTGGTAAGGAGATATTTATAAAGTGGATCCCAGTGTGGGTCTGCGTGCTTCAGCAATAACTTCATAGTCCAATCTTGTTTTACTTGTTTCAGTTCTGCAGTGCTACATCTAGGCTCACTTGCCCTGAAATGTACAGAGCAGCAGCTGTACACTCTCACACGCCTATGCACATACAATGACATCTTTGGACCAGTCAGTGAATGGACAGAAGACATTTTTCGGGAGATGGGATCTGTAGCTGGTAAGTTCTGATGCATTATAGGTGGAAAAAATAGAACTCTCTTCCTTGCTCATGTCATTTGGCATAATTCTTAGAACCTTTTTATTCTTGTAAATTACAACTCATGTGTATCTCCTTTACAATCTGTTGTCTACTGTAGTAGCTTAGAGTACAGACTGTGTGACAGAAGAACTACCGCTAAAATGTTCTTCTATAATAAAAACTTCTGCACTCTGTTTATACTGCTAAACATTCAATATTACAATATGATAATAAAAAAAACAAAAAACATTTAAAGATGTTAATAGAGAAGGGCTTGGTGTGACTACCCCCAATATTTAACTAGTTCACATTGTAGAATTATACATACACATTACTTAATTAATTAATAACAGGAGCAAGATATCTGCTTTATTTATAAAAGGTTGATTACCAGCTGAACAGGTAGATTATTTATATATGGTAGTTATTTAGTGATCACTGCATTGTTGGTTATGGACATAGATAACCATTTGACGCAACATGTTCTGGTCTAGGTCAGTCGGCTCATTTCAGACGGGGTAACGGCTTATGGGAAATGTGTACTATAGCAAGTGCCCAAAAATAGCAGAGGGACAATCTATACAAAGCTGCTGTCTCAACTCCATAACATTTTCCTTCATTTTATTTTATCATATCCCCTTTTCACATTGTTTTGCTGTTTCTCACTCTCACACTTTTTCTATCTACCTGATATCCTCAAATGTTCATGCCAAATACCTTTCCTTTATAGCTGGCCTAGATGATCTGGAGCTCTCTGCTTTAGTAAAGGAGCAGATTCAGGGTCTCTCTCCACTTGCTGTATCACTCATTCATCCCAAGAAGTTTGCAGTAAGTATATGTTGGCAGATCACTCTTCAGTATGTGCAATTATTCAGTAGGTCGCTGTAAGTATATGCAATAATTCAGTAGGTCAGTGAATGTACAATCATTCAGTAGGTCAGTGTATGTACAATCATTCAGTAGGTCATTGTATGTACAATCATTCAGTAGGTCATTGTATGTACAATCATTCAGTAGGTCAGTGTATGTACATTCATTCAGTAGGTTAGTGTATGTATGTGCAGTCATTCAGTAGGTGAGTGTATGTATGTACAATAATTCAGTAAGTCAGTGTATGTACAATCATTCAGTAGGTCACTGTTTGTACAATCATTCAGTAGGTCAGTATATGTACAGTCATTCAGTAGGTCACTGAATGTACAATTATTCAGTAGGTCAGTATATGTACAGTCATTCAGTAGGTCAGTGTATATACAATCATTTAGTAGGTCAGTGTATGTGTGTACAATCATTCAGTAAGTCAGTGTATGTGAAATCATTCAGTAAGTCAGTGTATGCGAAATCATTCAGTAGGTCAGTGTATGTATGTATGTACAATCATTCAGTAGGTCAGTATATGTGCAATCATTCAGTAGGTCAAGGCATGTACAATCATTCAGTAGGTTAGTGTATGTACAATCATTCAGTAGGTCAGTGTATATACAATCATTCAGTAGGTCAGTGTATGTACAATCAATCAGTAGGTCAGTGCAGGTTTGTACAATCATTCAGTAGGTCAGTGTATGTATGTACAATCATTCTGTAGGTCAGTGCATGTACAATCATTCAGTAGGTCAGTGCATGTGAAATCATTCAGTAAGTCAGTGTATGCGAAATCATTCAGTAGGTCAGTGTATGATGTATGTACAATAATTCAGTAGGTCAGTGTATGTATGTACAATCATTCAGTAGGTCAGTGCATGTACAATCATTCAGTAGGTCAGTGTATGTACAATCATTCAGTAGGTCAGTGTATGTACAATCATTCAGTAGGTCAGTGCATGTACAATCATTCAGTAGGTCAGTGCATGTACAATCATTCAGTAGGTCAGTGTATATACAATCATTCAGTAGGTCAGTATATGTACAATCAATCAGTAGGTCAGTGCAGGTTTGTACAATCATTCAGTAGATCAGTGTATGTATGTACAATCATTCTGTAGGTCAGTGCATGTACAATCATTCAGTAGCTCAGTGCATGTACAATCATTCAGTAGGTCGGTGTATGTACAATCATTCAGTAGGTCAGTGTAGGTTTGTACAATCATTCAGTAGGTCAGTGCATGTACAATCATTCAGTAGGTCAGTGTATGTACAATCATTCAGTAGGTCATTGTAGGTTTGTACAATCATTCAGTAGGTCAGTATATGTGCAATCATTCAGTAGGTCAGTGTATGATGTATGTACAATCATTCAGTAGGTCAGTGTATGATGTATGTACAATCATTCAGTAGGTCAGTGTATGATGTATGTACAATCATTCAGTAGGTCAGTGTATGTATGTACAATCATTCAGTAGGTCAGTGTATGTATATACAATCATTCAGTGAAATGGGCTGGGAAAGCAGGAAGATCAGACACTCCCCCCTCCTCTGCATATAAAACAACCCTTTACACAAACAGGAGCAAGCTGGAATCTGTAGACTTCAGTCTGCATCTGATACTTTGGGGCTTGGTTAGGAGTCTGACAATTAGCACAATGTGTTTAAAAAATAAGCAAAACTATACATTGTTACAAAAACACTTCCAGATGGGCTATATAAATGGATCATCTACAAAACATTTATGCAAAGAAAATTATAGTGTACAACATCCCTTTAAAATATCCTTCTCTAATGTTCTAATTGTCACCTTGACCCCGTTCTCTCCTAACGTTTCCCATCTCTTTCTGTCACTTTTATCCCAACTCTAAGTATAAAGTATCTGTAATCACTGGCACATTTTCTGATAACTTCAACCATGCTTAGCCAACCAAACATATATATATATATATATAAAAAAACTGACATTACTCTCTAACCATGTTCTAGGCTCTTCACTACTTGTAGTCTTGAAACTATTAAAATGATTAACCTATAATCACCAAATACAACGGCCCATATTTATCAAGCTCCGTACGGAGCTTGAAGGGCCGTGTTTCTGGCGAGTCTTCAGACTCGCCAGAAACACAAGTTATGAAGCAGCGGTCTAAAGACCGCTGCTCCATAACCCTGTCCGCCTGCTCAGAGCAGGCGGACAGGAATCGCCGGAAATCAACCTGGTCGAGTACGATCGGGTTGATTGACACCCCCCTGCTGGACGATTGGCCGCGAGTCTGCAGGGGGCGGCGTTGCATCAGCAGCTCTTGTGAGCTGCTAGTGCAATGTTAAATGCGGAGAGCGTATTGCTCTCCGCATTTAGCGAGGTCTTGCGGACCTGATCCGCACTGTCAGATCAGGTCCGCAAGACCTTTGATAAATAGGGGCCAATTTCTCTTTAATCCAATGTTTTTTGAAGTATTCCATCCTCATAGAATAACTCCACTTTTTTGATTCACCAAATAACAGCTCTAAAATGTTTTGCATCCTATCTAGCCATTATAAGGTTCTTTAGTGACAAATTCTCTGTCACTTTCTGAGGGAGTACCACAAGAATCATTTTTGGGTCTTTACACTTTTTTTTTTTTGTTTAATGTAATGGGCACAAAAATGTGATCTACCAGTCTTTCTATAGTGCTAGTAGAATGCCTGTTGGTTAATAGTAATATATGTACCTCTTATAGAATCCTCTCTATTTTCTTAGGTTGTTTTCTCAACAGTACAACTTTCCTTGTTCTCGTGGTCTCAAGCTGTGAGGGTAACAGATCAGCAGTGGAAACTTCTTGACAAGGAGCAGCAGAGAGCTCTTAGCCTGGTGATCACAGGCGATGCTAACGGGACTCAGGATTACAGGGGTACAGTAAAAACAGAGGTTTTGCTGGGGTTCATTGATGGGTTTAATAAGCTAATTGCATAATGGAAGGTGGTAATAGAAAAGGTGACAAATGTGAGTCACTTTTTTATCTTGTTTATATAGTTTGGCCACATACAAAAATGCTTTGAGACTATAATAATGATTTCTCTTGTCTTTTTTTACAGCATCTAATACTGGACATTGTTCACTATGCTGTGTACTTGTGTACTGCCCTCTACTTTCTGCTGTTTACCAGCTTCTCACAGTGACATTCTTGTCTTCTATATGACATCACAGCCAGAATCCTCAGTATAAATACTGCAAATAATGTGTCCCACTTACTATGAAGACCAGCCAACTGGAAGAACCATGCACCACATATTAATTTTTGGTATCAGTGTGCAATAATACCACTGACCACATCACACTATTTCTGGCATACGCATGTATTGCCCTTTTGCTTTCTTTGCAGTGTCTTACATCAGTTGCACTAGTGACATCATTATTTAACATCATATTGATATAAAATGTGTGTCAAGAAAGTACTTGGCAATACATTGGATTCCAGTGTTGAGACACTTCAAAGTGCAGCTTCATCCAATAACATTCATACATTTGTATATTTTCTGTATTTGGCTCATCTAAAGGACATTTCAGAGTGTATTTTTTATAAATGTATGTCCCTGTCCTGAATAAACTAGTGTTTTTGTGTGTCAAGCTTGTCTCTCTCCACCGATTATTTTTTTTTTAAATCAGCCAATGAGCATTAGTAGGAACTACACAACTGATTTATTAGTTTCAACAATTTCTAATTTTCGTTGCTTCATGATCTCGTCTTATTACCCTGTACATCTGTGAAAGGAACATCTATATTAACTCAAATAACTATAAGGTTAGGCCACAACAAATTTTTTCTAAATCTGGGGCACCCACATTTTTCAGTCAAATGTTCCTTGCAGAAAGTTAAAAAAAGGTTAAAAAAAATATACATCTTTAATCAAACTCAGATCAATGTTCCTAACAAAGAATAAATGTTGATATGAAGGCCCATATTTATTAACCCCTTAATGACCACAGCACTTTTCCATTTTCTGTCCAAGGCTATTTTTACATTTCTGCGGTGTTTGTGTTTAGCTGTAATTTTAATCTTACTCATTTACTGTACCCACACATATTATATACCTTTTTTCTCGCCATTAAATGGACTTTCTAAAGATACCATTATTTTCATCATATCTTATAATTTACTATAAAAAAAAATATAACATATGAGGAAAAAATGGAAAAAACACACTTTTTCTAAATTTGACCCCCAAAATCTGTTACACATCTACAACCACCAAAAAACACCCATGCTAAATAGTTTCCAAATTTTTTCCTGAGTTTAGAAATACCCAATGTTTACATGTTCTTTGCTTTTTTTGCAAGTTATAGGGCCATAAATACAAGTAGCCCTTTGCTATTTCCAAACCACTTTTTTTCAAACTTAGCGCTAGTTACATTGGAACACTGATATCTTCCAGGAATCCCTGAATATGCCTTGACATGTGTATATTTTTTTTTTGAAGACATCCCAAAGTATTGATCTAGGCCCATTTTGGTATATTTCATGCGACCAATTCACCACCAAATGCGATCAAATTAAAAAAATTGTTCACTTTTTCACACATTTTGTTACAAACTTTAGGTTTTTCACTGAATTTATTTACAAACAGCTTGTGCAATTATGGCACAAATGGTTGTAAATGCTTCTATGGGATCCCCCTTTTTCATAAATAGCAGACATATTTTAGGTTTCTCACTGAAATCATTTACAAACAGCTTGTGCAATTATGGCACAAATGGTTGTAAATGCTTCTCTGGGATCCCCTTTCTTCAGAAATAGCAGATTTATATGGCTTTGGCGTTGCTTTTTGTTAATTAGAAGGCTTCTAAATGCCACTGCGCACCACACGTGTATTATGTCCAGCAGTGCAGGGGTTAATTAGGGAGCTTGTAGGGAGCTAGTAGGGTTAATTTTAGCTTTAGTGTAGTGTAGAAGACAACCCAAAGTATTGATCTAGGCCCATTTTGGTATATTGCAAGCCACCATTTCACCGCCAAATGCGATCAAATAAAAAAAATTGTTCGCTTTTTCACAAACTTTTTCACAAAGTTTAGGTTTCTCACTAAAATTATTTACGTTGATTGGAGTAGCCATGTTAGTCCAGAGATTTAGAAATCAAAATAACAAGAGTATTGCATTGAGCAATGATACTTTTTTTTATTGAACTAACTATACATTTATAAGTTGACAAGCTTTTCATAAGAGTTCCTTACTTTATCAAGTCTGAAGCAATACTGACCAATTCAATGGAATTTACAGATTGTATCTTAGAACACAGAATAGCTAAGAAGACAGTGCAGGGAGAGGAGGAGGTGTCGTAAAAATCATGAGGGGGGCTTAGGTAACAGGCAGACAATGTCCAGTGTAGGAGAACAGACAGGGGAAATATATAGCTATACATAGAGCATATACTGACATAAAGTTATATATCAACATTGAATCAATATCTATAAAGATGTGAAATTGTATATACAGGGGGAATATAAAAGTTAAAAAAAGACAAAAGTGTGGACATAGGCTTACCTGTGTACCTATGTATAAAGAATGTGGAATATACAATGTAATTGACTAAATGAAAGTACATTACAAAAAATGTTGATAATGTGTTAAGAATCCAGAGTCCACATTTAGTCCAGAATTAAACAGGTTGAAGTGCATTATCATTTTCATTTCAAAGGTTTTTCTTTCCATGGTGTTTTTGAAGTTGCCTCTGAGAATTTTGATTTTGAGGTTTTGGATGGAGTGGTCAGGTTGAGTGAAATGGTGACCAACAGGGGTGCAGTATTTTGTTTCACAGTGGTTTTTGATTGAGTGTCTGTGTAAGTTCATTCGAAGGTGCAGTTTTTGGCTTGTTTCTCCAATATAGCATCCCATTTCACATGCAGTGCAATGTATAATGTATACCACATTTGCAGATTTACATGAATATGCCCCTTTAATGTTATAAGATTTATTATTGTGATTTGCTGTGCTGCTTTCACAAACGTGTTGACACAGTTTGCAGAGTGCTTTATAGCAGCACTTGGTTCCATTCTGAGTGTTCTTTTTCTCAAGGGGTAGCTTCCTATGTACCAGTTTCTGCTTTAGGTTAGGTGGTTGTCTGTATGCCAGGATTGGGGGTTTTGATAAGATTTTTTTGAGTGTGGGATCCTCTAAGAGTAGTGGCTGTAAGTCTTTTATGATTTGCCATTGCTCAACAGAAGTGCCTTGGTCACATGATGTAGCAGCCATCTTGCATTTTGCAAAAATCTTTTAACATCTTCTTCTCTTCTGATGAAGAGTTCTGCCCGGCTGGGTGAATACAAGGTAGGGAGATCTTCAGGGGGGTAGTGTTAGGTTTATTTAAGGGGGGTTTGGGTGGGTTTAGAATAGGGGTATGTGGGTGGTGGGTTGTAATGTTGGGGGGTGGTATTGTGTTTATCTTTACAGGCAAAAGAGCAGTTTTCTTTGGGGCATGCCCCGCAAAAGGCCCTTTTAAGGGCTGGTAAGGTAAAAGAGCTTTGAACTTTTTTAATTTAGAATAGGGCAGGGAAATTTTTTTATTTGGGGGGGGCTTTATTATTTTATTAGGGGGCTTAGAATAGACGTAATTAGCTTAAAAATCTTGTAATTTTTTTTATTTTTTGTAATTTAGTGTCTGTTTTTTTTTGTAATTTAGTTTAGTTTATTGTATTTTAGTTTAGAAATTTGTAGTTTATTTAATTTATTGATAGTGTAGGTGTATTTGTAACTTAGGTTAGGATTTATTTTACAGGTAAATTGGTAATTATTTTAACTAGGTAGCTATTAAATAGTAAATAACTATTTAATAGCTATTGTACCTAGTTAAAATAAATACAAAGTTGCCTGTAAAATAAATATAAACCCTAAAATCGCTATAATGTAATTATTAATTACATTGTAGCTATCTTACGGCTAGATTTGGAGTTCGGCGGTAGATGGGCTGTTAACGCCACGCGTGTTTTATGTCTAACGCACGTCAATGTTTGACTCCGGTATTTAGAGTTAAGATAAGACCATCTAACGATGCTCCTAACGCGTGTATGTCACACGCGTAATCCTGCCCGCGTTAGACAGTCTCCCATAGAGATCAATGGGAAAGCAAAAAAATTGCCTTTTTTAATCTAACACTCGATCTCGCGAGAATACGCACAGCTCGGTCATATGACGCATACCACATCATGCACAACAATAACACGCCGCAAATGTCACAACAACAATCACTCAACAAAGCACACAAGCATTACACATTCACAAGCGGGGGAAGTTTTAATACTATTTATACGGGGAATACGCATATACTTTAAGATGCGGAAAATCGCACAATAACAACAAGGATTAAAAAAGAGATACATACACTAGAAACAAAATCGCATTCAATATCATTATATATTATGAAAAACATACATATACAACACTTCACGAAGAACACACCATCGCAAATTCACATTTAATAAGAATACTTTTGGACAATGAAAGCTAAAACGAACACTATGACATCATCGCATTCTACACATTCCACAAATACCAACTCGAAATGAGCATGCGCAAATTCACACACCTAATACACATTGCAATAATATTAATTGCTAATAAAGCACACCTGAACACTAATTACAATGGAAATTGGGACATCATTAAACATTTACACAGGGTATATAAGCACCACACAAGCATGGCTTCTTTGACTGTGTTGCTGTTGGGTCTTTGGAGATTGGAGGTTTAAGAATATAGAGAGTTAGCGAATTTTTGAGAGTGAGTTAGTGTTAGCGTGAGAGAGTCAGTTGGTAGTGTTAGCGTGAGAGAGTCAGTTGGTAGTGTTAGCGTGAGAGAGTCAGTTGGTAGTGTTAGCGTGAGAGAGTGAGTGAGTTAGTGGGAGTTAGTGGGAGTGGGAGAGAGTCTGTTAGTGGGAGCGTGAGTGAGTTAGTGGGAGTTATTAGTGAGAGTTGTTAGTGGGAGCGTCAGTTAGTGGTAGTTAGTGAGCGTTAGTGGGAGTGTTTGTTAGTGAGAATTAGAAGTAGTGTGAGTTAGCGAGCGAGTGATTTATCTGTACACTTAACACATTTACACGCAAACACATTCAATACATACATACACTTATCAATAACACTACATACACTCCATACCCCCTACCCCCTCATACTACACTCCATACCCCATTCCTTGTAGTCCCATTCCCTTTCATCCCATTTACTCTTATCCCATACCCCATACCCATCCCATACCCATCCCCTAGTTACATTTAGTTTACATATCCTCCTTTTAGTCTTATTCTTTTCGTTTATTTAAATACTCCTTACCCTCTTTGTTTTTTTACATCCCTCACACTTTAAGCACCTTTTTTGTCTTTTTAGTTCTTTATTTTGAGCCCCTTTCATTTCATCACACTCACTTTTTGTTTGATTATTTGGGGTTTAGTTTAGGGAGGAGATGGAGGCCAGGCAGGGGACAGGTAGAGGGGGGAGTAGAGGGAGGGGGAGAGGAACAGGGCAGGAAGGGGGGCAGGAAGCGGGGGTGGAAGCGGTGGGTGGACCCAGCCACTTGGTTCAAGATGACCAAGTGGCTGGGCCCAGTGGCGGTCAGAGTAGGGCTTCACAGTCCGGGAAACAGAAGGCATCGTCACAGGGGAAGGCCAAGGCGACTAGGGAGGCGAGGTTTACGATGGAGGAGAAGGAGGCCCTCGTAGAGGCCTATATGGCCAGGCATAGGATGCTGCAGCACCAAAAGACCACCCCGACTGACAAGAGGAGGCTCTGGAACGAGATTAGGAATGCAGTCAATGCAGTGGGTGGCCGGAACCGGGATATGGATTCTATCAAACATCGGTACCGGGACTGTAAACTTGAACTTAAAAAAAAGTTAAGCCTGGAGGCCCGACATGCCGCAGGGACCGGTGGCGGCCCTGCCCTTGAAATGGAGTACTGCCGATGGGAGGAAATGTTGCGGCCCAGCATCTCCGAGGTGGAAGTAGTCGGTATCGGAGGAATCGATACCGGGAACCTGCCACTCTCATCTGACGGTAAGCTCATTGAACAATAATTTCACATACGAATGTATTTCAATGGACACTATACGCAAACATTTACTGTCATGATTGAGGTAGCGAATACAATTTGACAAAACATTCAAATGTACTTAAATTACCTAATTAGATTCATTCTTGAGATATATTTTAATGAAGAAATAGCCATGCACACGGTGAAACAATCACAGGAGGCAGCTATATTCACCTAACAATCAGCATCTTAGAAGCATATTTATATATGCTTTTCAGCAAAGAATATCCAGAGAATGAAGCTAATTAGATAAGAAAAGTACATTCGAAAGTTGATACTAAATGTATGCTTCTAAATCATGAAAGATCAAACATTGGGTTTCATGTGTTAAGGATCAGATTAATGCTATTACGCTGTTTACACGCATTCTATTACTTTGCGGTTACATCAGTATCTAGGCTATAGGTTAGGTGTGCATTTAAACAGACTGAAAACAAACGCTAAAACATTAAAACATTCACATTGACCACAGATATCACAAACACGGTTTAGAAAAAGCGGAAATCGTATTGATTGTTTGTTAGATTTCAAAGTGGATTAATGATTCTGCATTTGTAATTGTATCGTAAGCTAAGTCATTTAAACCTTTATTTGCAAATATGCTAATATATACATTTTTTTTTATTATTTTTTTTTTTATATACAGAGTCTGGGGACGAGGCAGCACAGCCTCCTGCATCTCCCCGGGATGAGAGTGGTGGTGAGGAATTCCCACTTCGGAGGGAAGAGGCCCCCCGTGAGGAACAGCGCACGGGAGATGATGAAGAGGCCCCGGAAGCACAGGAGGATCCCGCTGAACCCGCGGAACCCGAGGTCCCTCAAAGACCCGCACTCCGCCGTGCACGGGCACCCCGCCGTGCACGGTTCAACAGGCACAACAAGAGGAAATAGCGGAGGTGCGGGTTCTACTGGAGTACATAGACCAGATGCGTACCTCCCGGATAGAAAACATAGAAGGACGACGCAGAATACTTGATGGCCAGAATCAAATTATTCAAGGACAAAATGAAATAATCAGCATACTGAATAGAATACAAGAAGGACAAACAAGAATGTTTCAGCTTCATCAAGAAATGTTCACTTTTTTCCGGGAGGCGCATGCTGGTCTACCTCCTGTTGCTGGGCCTCTTGTTGCTGGGCCTCTTGCTGCTGGGCCATCTCCTCCTGCCGGCCCATCTCATACTCCTCCTCAGCCATCTACTCCTCCTCCTCCTCCTCAGCCATCTACTCCTCCTCCTCCTCAGCCATCTTCTCCTCCTCATCCATCTTCTCCTCCTCAGCCATCTACTCCTCACCTTGGTCGTCCCAGTACTCTTCCTTCCACTCCTCCCACAACAGCTCCAAGGAGGACTCTTCGGAGTCGGCAGTTGCCTCTCCCAGAGCCTCACCCCCGTGGGAAGAGGGGAAGGAAGAGGAAGTAAGTATTTTTTTCCATCTTCAAATTATTTTTTTATGTAATGTGTAATGGATAGGTATGTGATGATGTGGTTTTCATACACTTGTGGACCACACTCTGTATATAATCGACTTCTATGGGACCGGGTCCATGGAGGAAGATTGTTTGCAGAGTGTGGGTTATAAGTGTGTGAAAACCACATCATCACATACCTATCCTTGTTCATGATATTGATTGGTTTCTGTGATGTGATGTCCAAACTGTTTCCCGAATCGCTAACTAAATTACCATAACAATTATCCATGATGGCATATTACTGTTTGAATGCCAATAACACAGCTTAAAGGGACAGTCAGAAAATTATTGATTACAAAGAAAAAACTGTATTACGCATTATAAAGTTGGAAACAACAAAAAATGGAGAAATACATGTGTGACTTATGTGCTTACCCTTGTATCTATGACTATGAAAAATGACCACTTATTTGTTGTTCTGACATAACAACATTTTAGATATCAATTATCAATACATGGTCAATAATATGCTGTATGAGCACAAGGTTTTACATATACAAATGCTATCCAAATGCCCTCTAGTGCTCAAATTGTATAATGATTACAAGCACTCTTCAAGATTGAAGAAATGAGCACACCAACCTCATAGGTTTAGATAGCAAATTTAAATAAACACAGACAAATGTTCAATTGTTGAGAAACATTTTATATCCTTGATATTACAGAATTGACTTTTCGAATAATTATAAAAAATAAAAATTTTCTAAACTGTCCCTTTAACAACATTACATATGCTAACACATATTTTAAGCTTGTTGGTATATCTACATGTACTTTGTCAAAAAATTATTTTTAAAATCACATTTATATTGACGTGTTAAATAAAGTCTATTTTCTTTAAGAGACATTATTGTGTTAATATTTTATTGTAAATATTTTTATTTTAACAATGAATATGGTTTAAAGTCCTTTTAGGAGTGTGGGGGGGGGGGGAAATATGCTAACAAAAATATATTTGAAGATTAAACTATGTGGATCTCATACATGATACAAAAAACAACATTTGCATTCAAGGGACAGTATCCTATATTTTTTACATAACTGTATGTAATAGACACTACTACAAACAACAAGATTAACATATACTGATATCAATATTAAAAAGCTTCAAACACTTGCAAATAAAATAGGGTTAGCTATATTGAAAATATAGATGAACCACCATTACAACCGTAAAACAACACAATACACCATCATTAACATATGAAAAGACCCTTTACACAAACTGGACAAAGCTGGAGATGGTACTCACATGAAACTCAGAGGCTTTGCGAGGAGTAAGAAAATTACTTACATTTTCTTACAACACAAGACAAAATAAACCTATTGGTTAAACAATGGACTATCTAACTAGAGACAAAATCCAAGATTTTGATTTATAATGTGAGTGTATAATGAACCTTTAATAAAATATACAACGAAATTACATTTAGAAGAAGTCGGCATCATATATTTAGCATATGATAAATGCATATTGATTACTTTATTCAAACACAATAGCGCATATTTATTAATTAGATATGTTCAACATTAAACACAACAGTAATTTTTAAGAAAAAACAGAATTTATGTTTACCTGATAAATTACTTTCTCCAACGGTGTGTCCGGTCCACGGCGTCATCCTTACTTGTGGGATATTCTCTTCCCCAACAGGAAATGGCAAAGAGCCCAGCAAAGCTGGTCACATGATCCCTCCTAGGCTCCGCCTACCCCAGTCATTCGACCGACGTTAAGGAGGAATATTTGCATAGGAGAAACCATATGGTACCGTGGTGACTGTAGTTAAAGAAAATAAATTATCAGACCTGATTAAAAAAACCAGGGCGGGCCGTGGACCGGACACACCGTTGGAGAAAGTAATTTATCAGGTAAACATAAATTCTGTTTTCTCCAACATAGGTGTGTCCGGTCCACGGCGTCATCCTTACTTGTGGGAACCAATACCAAAGCTTTAGGACACGGATGAAGGGAGGGAGCAAATCAGGTCACCTAAATGGAAGGCACCACGGTTTGCAAAACCTTTCTCCCAAAAATAGCCTCAGAAGAAGCAAAAGTATCAAACTTGTAAAATTTGGTAAAAGTGTGCAGTGAAGACCAAGTCGCTGCCCTACATATCTGATCAACAGAAGCCTCGTTCTTGAAGGCCCATGTGGAAGCCACAGCCCTAGTGGAATGAGCTGTGATTCTTTCGGGAGGCTGCCGTCCGGCAGTCTCGTAAGCCAATCTGATGATGCTTTTAATCCAAAAAGAGAGAGAGGTAGAAGTTGCTTTTTGACCTCTCCTTTTACCGGAATAAACAACAAACAAGGAAGATGTTTGTCTAAAATCCTTTGTAGCTTCTAAATAGAATTTTAGAGCGCGAACAACATCCAAATTGTGCAACAAACGTTCCTTCTTTGAAACTGGTTTCGGACACAGAGAAGGTACGATAATCTCCTGGTTAATGTTTTTGTTAGAAACAACTTTTGGAAGAAACCCAGGTTTAGTACGTAAAACCACCTTATCTGCATGGAACACCAGATAAGGAGGAGAACACTGCAGAGCAGATAATTCTGAAACTCTTCTAGCAGAAGAAATTGCAACTAAAAACAAAACTTTCCAAGATAATAACTTAATATCAACGGAATGTAAGGGTTCAAACGGAACCCCCTGAAGAACTGAAAGAACTAAATTGAGACTCCAAGGAGGAGTCAAAGGTTTGTAAACAGGCTTAATTCTAACCAGAGCCTGAACAAAGGCTTGAACATCTGGCACAGCTGCCAGCTTTTTGTGAAGTAACACAGACAAGGCAGAAATCTGTCCCTTCAGGGAACTTGCAGATAATCCTTTTTCCAATCCTTCTTGAAGGAAGGATAGAATCTTAGGAATCTTAACCTTGTCCCAAGGGAATCCTTTAGATTCACACCAACAGATATATTTTTTCCAAATTTTGTGGTAAATCTTTCTAGTTACAGGCTTTCTGGCCTGAACAAGAGTATCGATAACAGAATCTGAGAACCCTCGCTTCGATAAGATCAAGCGTTCAATCTCCAAGCAGTCAGCTGGAGTGAAACCAGGTTCGGATGTTCGAACGGACCCTGAACAAGAAGGTCTCGTCTCAAAGGTAGCTTCCAAGGTGGAGCCGATGACATATTCACCAGATCTGCATACCAAGTCCTGCGTGGCCACGCAGGAGCTATCAAGATCACCGACGCCCTCTCCTGATTGATCCTGGCTACCAGCCTGGGGATGAGAGGAAACGGCGGGAACACATAAGCTAGTTTGAAGGTCCAAGGTGCTACTAGTGCATCCACTAGAGCCGCCTTGGGATCCCTGGATCTGGACCCGTAGCAAGGAACTTTGAAGTTCTGACGAGAGGCCATCAGATCCATGTCTGGAATGCCCCACAGCTGAGTGACTTGGGCAAAGATTTCCGGATGGAGTTCCCACTCCCCCGGATGGAATGTCTGACGACTCAGAAAATCCGCTTCCCAATTTTCCACTCCTGGGATGTGGATAGCGGACAGGTGGCAGGAGTGAGACTCCGCCCATAGAATGATTTTGGTCACTTCTTCCATCGCTAGGGAACTCCTTGTTCCCCCCTGATGGTTGATGTACGCAACAGTTGTCATGTTGTCTGATTGAAACCGTATGAACTTGGCCCTCGCTAGCTGAGGCCAAGCCTTGAGAGCATTGAATATCGCTCTCAGTTCCAGAATATTTATCGGTAGAAGAGATTCTTCCCGAGACCAAAGACCCTGAGCTTTCAGGGATCCCCAGACCGCGCCCCAGCCCATCAGACTGGCGTCGGTCGTGACAATGACCCACTCTGGTCTGCGGAATGTCATCCCTTGTGACAGGTTGTCCAGGGACAGCCACCAACGGAGTGAGTCTCTGGTCCTCTGATTTACTTGTATCTTCGGAGACAAGTCTGTATAATCCCCATTCCACTGACTGAGCATGCACAGTTGTAATGGTCTTAGATGAATGCGCGCAAAAGGAACTATGTCCATTGCCGCTACCATCAACCCGATCACTTCCATGCACTGAGCTATGGAAGGAAGAGGAACGGAATGAAGTATCCGACAAGAGTCTAGAAGCTTTGTTTTTCTGGCCTCTGTCAGAAATATCCTCATTTCTAAGGAGTCTATTATTGTTCCCAAGAAGGGAACCCTTGTTGACGGAGATAGAGAACTCTTTTCCACGTTCACTTTCCATCCGTGAGATCTGAGAAAGGCCAGGACTATGTCCGTGTGAGCCTTTGCTTGAGGAAGGGACGACGCTTGAATCAGAATGTCGTCCAAATAAGGTACTACAGCAATGCCCCTTGGTCTTAGCACAGCTAGAAGGGACCCTAGTACCTTTGTGAAAATCCTTGGAGCAGTGGCTAATCCGAAAGGAAGCGCCACGAACTGGTAATGCTTGTCCAGGAATGCGAACCTTAGGAACCGATGATGTTCCTTGTGGATAGGAATATGTAGATACGCATCCTTTAAATCCACCGTGGTCATGAATTGACCTTCCTGGATGGAAGGAAGAATAGTTCGAATGGTTTCCATCTTGAACGATGGAACCTTGAGAAACTTGTTTAAGATCTTGAGATCTAAGATTGGTCTGAACGTTCCCTCTTTTTTGGGAACTATGAACAGATTGGAGTAGAACCCCATCCCTTGTTCTCTTAATGGAACAGGATGAATCACTCCCATTTTTAACAGGTCTTCTACACAATGTAAGAATGCCTGTCTTTTTATGTGGTCTGAAGACAACTGAGACCTGTGGAACCTCCCCCTTGGGGGAAGCCCCTTGAATTCCAGAAGATAACCTTGGGAGACTATTTCTAGCGCCCAAGGATCCAGAACATCTCTTGCCCAAGCCTGAGCGAAGAGAGAGAGTCTGCCCCCCACCAGATCCGGTCCCGGATCGGGGGCCAACATTTCATGCTGTCTTGGTAGCAGTGGCAGGTTTCTTGGCCTGCTTTCCCTTGTTCCAGCCTTGCATTGGTCTCCAAGCTGGCTTGGCTTGAGAAGTATTACCCTCTTGCTTAGAGGACGTAGCACTTTGGGCTGGTCCGTTTCTACGAAAGGGACGAAAATTAGGTTTATTTTTTGCCTTGAAAGGCCGATCCTGAGGAAGGGCGTGGCCCTTACCCCCAGTGATATCAGAGATAATCTCTTTCAAGTCAGGGCCAAACAGCGTTTTCCCCTTGAAAGGAATGTTAAGTAGCTTGTTCTTGGAAGACGCATCAGCCGACCAAGATTTCAACCAAAGCGCTCTGCGCGCCACAATAGCAAACCCAGAATTCTTAGCCGCTAACCTAGCCAATTGCAAAGTGGCGTCTAGGGTAAAAGAATTAGCCAATTTGAGAGCATTGATTCTGTCCATAATCTCCTCATAAGGAGGAGAATCACTATCGACCGCCTTTATCAGCTCATCGAACCAGAAACATGCGGCTGTAGCGACAGGGACAACGCATGAAATTGGTTGTAGAAGGTAACCCTGCTGAACAAACATCTTTTTAAGCAAACCTTCTAATTTTTTATCCATAGGATCTTTGAAAGCACAACTATCCTCTATGGGTATAGTGGTGCGTTTGTTTAAAGTGGAAACCGCTCCCTCGACCTTGGGGACTGTCTGCCATAAGTCCTTTCTGGGGTCGACCATAGGAAACAATTTTTTAAATATGGGGGGAGGGACGAAAGGAATACCGGGCCTTTCCCATTCTTTATTAACAATGTCCGCCACCCGCTTGGGTATAGGAAAAGCTTCTGGGAGCCCCGGCACCTCTAGGAACTTGTCCATTTTACATAGTTTCTCTGGGATGACCAACTTGTCACAATCATCCAGAGTGGATAATACCTCCTTAAGCAGAATGCGGAGATGTTCCAACTTAAATTTAAATGTAATCACATCAGGTTCAGCATGTTGAGAAATGTTCCCTGAATCAGTAATTTCTCCCTCAGACAAAACCTCCCTGGCCCCATCAGACTGGGTTAGGGGCCCTTCAGAAACATTATTATCAGCGTCGTCATGCTCTTCAGTATCTAAAACAGAGCAGTCGCGCTTACGCTGATAAGTGTTCATTTTGGCTAAAATGTTTTTGACAGAATTATCCATTACAGCCGTTAATTGTTGCATAGTAAGGAGTATTGGCGCGCTAGATGTACTAGGGGCCTCCTGAGTGGGCAAGACTCGTGTAGACGAAGGAGGGAATGATGCAGTACCATGCTTACTCCCCTCACTTGAGGAATCATCTTGGGCATCATTGTCATTGTCACATAAATCACATTTATTTAAATGAATAGGAATTCTGGCTTCCCCACATTCAGAACACAGTCTATCTGGTAGTTCAGACATGTTAAACAGGCATAAACTTGATAACAAAGTACAAAAAAACGTTTTAAAATAAAACCGTTACTGTCACTTTAAATTTTAAACTGAACACACTTTATTACTGCAATTGCGAAAAAACATGAAGGAATTGTTCAAAATTCACCAAATTTTCACCACAGTGTCTTAAAGCCTTAAAAGTATTGCACACCAAATTTGGAAGCTTTAACCCTTAAAATAACGGAACCGGAGCCGTTTTGAACTTTAACCCCTTTACAGTCCCTGGTATCTGCTTTGCTGAGACCCAACCAAGCCCAAAGGGGAATACGATACCAAATGACGCCTTCAGAAAGTCTTTTCTAAGTATCAGAGCTCCTCTCACATGCGACTGCATGCCATGCCTCTCAAAAACAAGTGCGCAACACCGGCGCGAAAATGAGGCTCTGCCTATGCTTTGGGAAAGCCCCTAAAGAATAAGGTGTCTAAAACAGTGCCTGCCGATATTATTATATCAAAATACCCAAATAAAATGATTCCTCAAGGCTAAATATGTGTTAATAATGAATCGATTTAGCCCAGAAAAAGTCTACAGTCTTAATAAGCCCTTGTGAAGCCCTTATTTACGATCGTAATAAACATGGCTTACCGGATCCCATAGGGAAAATGACAGCTTCCAGCATTACATCGTCTTGTTAGAATGTGTCATACCTCAAGCAGCAAGAGACTGCTCACTGTTCCCCCAACTGAAGTTAATTGCTCTCAACAGTCCTGTGTGGAACAGCCATGGATTTTAGTGACGGTTGCTAAAATCATTTTCCTCATACAAACAGAAATCTTCATCTCTTTTCTGTTTCTGAGTAAATAGTACATACCAGCACTATTTCAAAATAACAAACTCTTGATTGAATAATAAAAACTACAGTTAAACACTAAAAAACTCTAAGCCATCTCCGTGGAGATGTTGCCTGTACAACGGCAAAGAGAATGACTGGGGTAGGCGGAGCCTAGGAGGGATCATGTGACCAGCTTTGCTGGGCTCTTTGCCATTTCCTGTTGGGGAAGAGAATATCCCACAAGTAAGGATGACGCCGTGGACCGGACACACCTATGTTGGAGAAAGGAACATTGTTGACAAACATATTAAACATGGACTGTAGAGATTTGCACTTGCCTATAAATATCCTATGCATGAAAACATTTTGCTTTCGTTCGTTGATTCAACCAGACATCCAGCAAAAGAGAATGTGGTGGTCTTTATCAGCTACGGGTCAACAATGTAACATGATGCAAATAATACATATTCGCAAGCTTTTTAAAATTGCATGCAGTCACAAACGTTTTTAACGTGCACAAATATTGCGGGACTACGCAATCCAATCAGACGTTTTTTTACCTTTACATGTGCCGTCTTAACATGGCGCTTCCTTGATCACGTAAGAACGCCATCCAATGAAAGGCACATTATTGATCACGTAAGAACGCCATCCAATGAAAGGCACATTATTGATCACGTAAGAACGCCCATAAAAAAAGGCGCATCCTTGATCGCGTCAAAACGCAATCCAATAAAAGGCATATTCCTGATCACGTAAGAACGTCAGTCAATACAAGGAATCATTGGACAGCCTGGCAGGTGACGTCTTAAGCAACATGGCGCATCCGAGATCGCTGAAAAACCGCAGACAATACAAGGACTCAGTGACATCTTGGCATATCACTAAGAAACGTATTTATATTTTAGGAACTAGTATGTGTGTAGATTGCTATCTAGGAATGACAACAAATCCAGAATCATCTTTTCGGACTTGACTGTCCCTTGAACTATAGCTATGGTGTATATCTTTAACATTTAAAAGATACACATGAGAAATACATATGCCATTGATGTTTTAAGATATGTTTGGATTGTTGTTGAATAACAATAGTTATACATGGATTGATTAAACGTGTCATTTATTCAAGTTTAATTATTGTCAGCCTACCTATAGCCATAAATGGGAGGAGATGTATTTAGTTAACATATTAGTTAACTAATATTCATCATCCACATTATTTGCATTACACACAGAGATTTATTTGGTTACACTTTGACAATAATATAGATTTGAAAATGAAATACAGGTGCTGTCAACATTACAATAAGATTGTTTATTAATAAAAATATATGTCCTTGTTCTTGTAAAAAGGACAAAAACGCTTTACAAATGGAAATACATTCATTAACAATTGTGATCAACATCACTTAAAGGGACATAATTTTGTTTTTAAAAAGAGCATACACATAGTCAATACTATTTAAATAAAATGAACACTTTACAGGGATTATATCATTGTATCAATACTCAGATCATTTGGTAAAGGTGCATCAATTCATGCAGAGTTTATAAATACACACATGGATCAGAACATTTCAATATACATATATACACAAATACAAATATATATACATATATAAAGAAATTACTCTGCTAATCATAATCAGGCAATGATAGAGCTAAGAGAAAATAATATAAACACTAATAATAAGATTACATTGGAGATGTTAATCTTAAAGTCATTTACTATTGTCTTACATATATGATTTCATTATAACAAATATATTTGGTAGGTCCCTTTAAGGATCAACAGCATAAACTAGAGCTTTCAAAAAATAACAGGAAGAATGAGGACAAAGATTTGTGAAATAAAATGTATTTTATTAGTATGTAAGAAAACATACAAAACGTTTATAAATAATCTTGTAAAAATAAGGAATATATGAGCCATATGACAAGGTAACACAGTGCATCACAGTCCATGAAGAGAGTTTCCAAGGGCCATCATAGCCCCATTGGAGACACATGGCAAGGTAACACAGTGCATCACAGTCCATGAAGAGAGTTGCCAAGGGCCATCATAGCCCCATTGGAGACACATGACAAGGTAACACAGTGCATCACAGTCCATGAAGAGAGTTGCCAATTGCCATCATAGCCCCATTGGAGACACATGGCAAGTTAACACAGTGCATCACAGTCCATGAAGAGAGTTGCCAAGGGCCATCATAGCCCCATTGGAGACACATGGCAAGTTAACACAGTGCATCACAGTCCATGAAGAGAGTTGCCAAGGGCCATCATAGCCCCATTGGAGACACATGGCAAGTTAACACAGTGCATCACAGTCCATGAAGAGAGTTGCCAAGGGCCATCATAGCCCCATTGGAGACACATGGCAAGGTAACACAGTGCATCACAGTCCATGAAGAGAGTTTCCAAGGGCCATCATAGCCCCATTGGAGACACATGGCAAGGTAACACAGTGCATCACAGTCCATGAAGAGAGTTGCCAAGGGCCATCATAGCCCCATTGGAGACACATGACAAGGTAACACAGTGCATCACAGTCCATGAAGAGAGTTGCCAAGGGCCATCATAGCCCCATTGGAGACACATGGCAAGTTAACACAGTGCATCACAGTCCATGAAGAGAGTTGCCAAGGGCCATCATAGCCCCATTGGAGACACATGGCAAGTTAACACAGTGCATCACAGTCCATGAAGAGAGTTGCCAAGGGCCATCATAGCCCCATTGGAGACACATGGCAAGTTAACACAGTGCATCACAGTCCATGAAGAGAGTTGCCAAGGGCCATCATAGCCCCATTGGAGACACATGGCAAGGTAACACAGTGCATCACAGTCCATGAAGAGAGTTGCCAAGGGCCATCATAGCCCCATTGGAGACACATGGCAAGGTAACACAGTGCATCACAGTCCATGAAGAGAGTTGCCAAGGGCCAGCATAGCCCCATTGGAGACACATGACAAGGTAACACAGTGCATCACAGTCCATGAAGAGAGTTGCCAAGGGCCAGCATAGCCCCATTGGAGACACATGACAAGGTAACACAGTGCATCACAGTCCATGAAGAGAGTTGCCAAGGGCCATCATAGCCCCATTGGAGACACATGGCAAGTTAACACAGTGCATCACAGTCCATGAAGAGAGTTGCCAAGGGCCATCATAGCCCCATTGGAGACACATGGCAAGGTAACACAGTGCATCACAGTCCATGAAGAGAGTTGCCAAGGGCCAGCATAGCCCCATTGGAGACACATGACAAGGTAAAAGAGTGCAACAGGCACAACAATAAACTGATAAAAAGGCCAAATGGCAACAATATAAATACAAATTCAACATGTGGACGGAGGATTATTATCTGCCACCATGGAGCATATCCAGATCCTCCACTTACTGGTCATCCTCTTCATTGTCCTGTGCATGTCCAGCTCCAGATTCAGGCCTTGAACGTAATTGCATAATTTCACGCAGAGTCAAGTCCTGAACCCGGAGCTGGGCCTGCATGGTGTCGTTCATCCCTCTCAGGACAGCTGCGTTCCTCAACACGGCCTGCTCTACTCTTGCTATCCCTTCTAGCATGAGCCATGCTGAGTCACAGCCTAAAATAAAATAAAATTAAATATTAAGGATAATTACACAACAGAATAAAACATTTTTATACATACATTGTCATCATAAAGACAAATAATTATTTACAAAAATTAATTTTCATATATTCTTTACACATGAATTAGGTTATTCAGACAGACAGAAATCATTAAAGGCTCATGTTACTCAAACATGTTGTCCCCTTTAATTGGTTTTAGATGATCCACTTATACAGCTTGAGTGTATCAAATGTTGTTAAAGGATTTACATTGTACTTACATCAGCAATTTAAAAAATCAATTTAGACTGTGGTAGGCACACCTATCCTTAAACATTTTGGCATTGAGGACAAGCTGTGTAAACATAGCAACCAGAAGAAATTACATTCCCACTGGGTTAGACAAGAGATAATGTATCCACATTTGTACATAAAATTTTGGATCCAAGTAGTGGTGTTTGGTATATGTAGTGATATCCAATTAAAGGGACACTGAACCTAAATATTTAATGGACTGATTCAGATAGAGCATGACATGACAAATCTTTAGAAATTACACATATTCATTATATGTTTTAATTCTCAAGCTATATTTTGAATGCAAGAATGTTGCTTTTTATGGAAGCCAATATTTGTTTATGAACTTTGTTTGTGCATGCTGGTTGATGGATACATTCATCCAACAATAAAGAAATGATGGCCAGATTTATTTTATTGTTTAAACTAATTATAGGAATCACTTTTTTTTCAAAAAATATATCAAGAGAATGACGAATAATTCATAAGAGTATTAAATTATACATTGGATTAACATTGCATGCTGGATTTGAATCACAATTTAACCAATTTAACTTCACTGTACCTTTAAGTATCTTATAAAGTGTATTTAGAATGATACTTACAGCTGTGCCTAGGAAGGACAATCTGACACCCAGGACAATGAAGGTTGAGACAGGGGGGAGGGATGGGATTGGCTTGGGGAGGGATGGGAATGGCTTGGGGAGTGGTGAGCTGCCGCTCCGGGGTAGGCCGTACAGCTGGGGAGTGGGGAGTTTGGGTCTGGGCAGCTGTACGGGCCAGAATACGGGGAGAGCGGCGAAGGGGGGTGTATGGGCGTTTTTTGGGAGGGACAGGATATGAAATATGGGAAGGGCTGGCAGTGGTCGGGGCATGGACATGAGTTTGGTCATGGGAAGGGCTCTGGGTCTGTGCAGGGGTGTGGCCATGGTCAGGGGTGTGTGCATGGGGAGTGGTTTGTGACTGGGCAGGGGCGGAAACCAGATGACCAGAAGTGGTGGATCCATCTGAAAATGTAAAGAAAATATATTAACATCTCATACATCCTGACATCAAATCAACGCATTTCAAATTGATTATGTTTTCAATATACTTCGAAGTGTGTTTGAATCTGTAAACTATTCTGAAATGAGGATATGGTATCTATATAGGCACTCAGATGAATCTCAATGACTGTCTGTACAATTTGAAACTTATTATTGTGTTTTGGCATGGAATATGCATGTGACATAATGATGGCATGAATTATATATTCTTAATAAAAAATATACAAGCAGATTTTCATGCTGCCTGATATAGAAAGGGGGCAGTAGTGTATTTGAACAGACAAATAATATTCCTTTTTAAAGGGAAAAAGCTGTAGACTTTGAATGTCTTCAATAAAATGATTTCCAAAAAATAAACATGTTGGAAACATGATAGATATATTTCACATACCATCAGACTCCAAGGCAGCCTCTTCCTCCTCCATCCCACATGTGACATCAATCTCTGTAAAACATAACATGTTGTGTACACCTTAAGATCAGATATTATAACATATGTTACTGTTGCTCAAATACGCACATCAATGTTGCATTAAAGATATACACACACAAAGTTATGATTTACATCATTTTGATGGAGCATACAAATGACAATAGATTTGTTATTGTCAATAAATCAGAATTTTAATGTATTGTTTGTCTTAATGTTAAATTCATAAAAGCATAGTACATAGAACATTTAAGATTTCTCATGTGTGTATCACTTGATGACTGTTGTCAAAAAATCAAATTGAAAAAAACATATGTTATACATCTTATGAATAACAAATGTGTAGACTAATAAAGTTGAAATTATTAATCGCTCAATAGAAAAAAAAAAAATATAATCAGAAGATAAATTTTTTGATATTTTATAATGTTATGCTTCATCGGAATCATGATCATAATATTGATTAGCAATACACCTTCAATTACATATAAATGAGTCAATGGACTTACCAGGAGACCGCAAAGGCGGCTCTATGTCACTGCTGGATTCCTGTGGGCTCCCCACACCAACTCTCTCTATGAATGATATAGATATATATTATTAAACACATTTTGGATATCACTAAATCACATCTGTCTAGAATTTTAACATTAATCAACTTTAAAATGTGAAGAATAGAGCAGTCATTACACCAGAAAATGCTTGATTGAATCAAGGGGATTCTGTAAACATATCTGTATTGAACATATGTTTAATGTCAGACTACATTAGACATCAAATTAATCTCAGATGCTGCTATTGCATATCTAAATATACCCAATGATCAATGTTCTTAACCCTTTAAGGACACAGCTTTCACTTAGCTCAATTGTTTTATGACGGAATAATTCCGTCATATGTCCTTAAGAAGTTACAAGAATACACACAAACCACATATTGCGGAACATCTGTTGACAAATCTAAACAAACATGTGTCACATCGACCCATTTTTTCAATGTGCAGTAATCTTGTTTAGGACACAACACATATTTATCACAATACATAACCAAATTGATTATTACAAATATGTAATCATGGTGCTGTTAGAGTATGCAGATATCTATAAAGTAACTCCAACAGATAATTAGATTTATATCTCAATAGTTTTTAATAAAAAGAATGTAAAGATGAATGAATCTATTTTGTCTTAAAGGGACACTGACATGATTAATTTAAATAATTGATTTCTATGTTCAAACTGTAAAAAATGATTTAACATTGACTCCTATTATAATTAGAATGTTGCTCGATATTAATCATAAAGGCAGATAAGGAATATTGGATTCAATAAATATTGTTTGTTGAAGGTATCCACCAATCATCAATAAAAACCCAGGTTGGTCAACAAAAATATAGATGCACATAAACGTACTTTCTTTATTTTAAAATACATTTAGCAATAGAATATGTCACATATGATGATAGTATTATATTTTATGTTTATTAATATTGCATACTGTATGTGAAAGACAATATTAATAATTGTAGCTCAGTATCCCTTTAATCTAAAATTAAATAGATTCCACAATGTTGTTGTTTGTTAATGAATTATCTACTCCATATGTTGATGTCATGAATGGTATTGAGCATGCAATTAAAATATAATATGTTATTTAATGATATCCGAATAATTATTTAATTTTCATCTATTAAATAGACATTACATATAAATATTGAACAATGTGTATTTAGTATGTAATGTTCAGTCCATGTTTCGAAGACAAATGTCAATTAAAAAGAGACATACCATACTGTGACAAGCCCTGGCTTGAGGATCCAGCAGCCACATCCATATCTGTAATATATTAAATGAGGATTGCATATCATTAATACTAATCATGCCATGTTTAAAAAATTTACATTAATAACAAATCAATTGAAAAATATTAATCCTTTGGTAGTCCCATGAGTTAATAGTTTCCGCAATTAAAATAATGATAAATATATCCTGGACTCTTATTTTCAATCAGTTGTGTTGTTTACTGTATCTTTAAGAATATCTGCTTGTTATTACATAATCATCAATTGATGGCCATATGTTATAATTTATTTGTATTATTCGTTTTTTATTAGCTATAATATTTAAAATAAGAATACTGTATTCTTCACTAATCTAAGAATTTCCATTTAATTTATAACAACATGTATAAAGCAATGCCACTTTCCGCAAACCCATGTTAACGTGGATGAGAAATGCCATTTTCGCGATCATTGCGCAATGATTCCAAGCGGAATTACGCATCCGTCATTTGAACAACATGTATAAAGCAATGCCACTTTCCGCAAACCCATGTTAACGTGGATGCGAAATTACATTTCCGCTCTGTGACGCATATTCTGTAGAGCGCAAGAAACATCATTCCTATTTCATGTGTCAATAATCTAAAATCAGATATCTAAACATCATATGTAGTGTATGTTGTGAGATCTGTATAGGTTTAGTATCTGACTAAATACACATATTTGATTTTTAAAATAAATAATATTATATGAAGTTGGATAATTACCTGGTTCAGATTCTCTATCGGCTCCTCCCAGGCCACCGGACGGAGAAGCATCTGCCCTGTCCCCCGCGTCAGGACTTTCAGATCCCGCAGCTGGGAGGGAAGAAGAGGAGGCCGAGGATGGCGAGGATCTAAATCTTTTGGGGGACCCGGAGATTGAGGAGCTCGCATAAAGTCACCTCATAAGGGAGTAGGTACAGTTTCCGCGGGGCCTTTCTTTGGCCCCCTCTCTTACGGGCTTGTACCCAGTCCCTTATGAGGTTGACTTTTTTCGATAAACGCAACCTCATATCTCCGAATCTCCTCATGATCTGATCCTGGGTCCTCTGGACGTCACACACCAATCTAACCGCATTGGTGATAGACTCCCAGAGGGCCTTCTTAACAGGCGCATCTGTCGAGCTCCTCTTGTTCCCAAACAGCTGGGGATAAAAGTCCTTGACGGCGTGGACCAGTGCAGCGCTCTCCTCCTTGGTGAACCTGGGAACTGACATGCCTGCTGGGTTTATCAAAAAATATATTATAATATATACTGCCTGCAGGCATTAGAGAACTGACAAAGATGGCAACGTGTAATGGACTTTTATATGGTGAAGTAAACATGAGATGCACCATGGTACAATTTATCTGTACATCTGATTGGATAAAAGTTTGAAATATTGTTATAATGTCTGTGAGACCATCCTGACTCAAGTTGTGTTTGTGTGATGAACTCTGATTGGCCGTTCCTTAATGTTTCATATCTTAGTAACATCCTTACACATACCGCTTGGTGGTGCTGTAACTTCATTTTTCATGTAGACTTATTTGTAACTCATGGGCCTGTCATGCGGATATGTGTGACGCAGATTTAATATCCGTGATCCGTGAAATATTAATGATTAAATACTCTTTAAAATCTAATACTGTCACATTATTAATGTTGTAGACATTTCTCGTTTTAATAACGGTCTGTTTCTTTGATACAAATACACATTTAATATTGTATGTCTTTATTGTTCTTTAAATAAATTTATTGTGAAGTATTGACATTGCTCTATTAAATGTATTTATAATGCACATTGATTAGAGTCTAATGTCACGCAATAGCACACAATGTTTAAATATGCTAATCTGGTGTTTGAAGATGCGTTGCCCACGCAATATTTATTAATGTTAAAATTCCGGTTAGAATGTCAGTAACTTGGATAATCTGTTTATAAATGTTAAACTACAGATTTGTTATTCTCAAATAAACCTCGAGCTTGTATTTGTCTGAAGTGCTCATATATGTTATTGTGCAATGGCGTCTTTAGTTTTAAAGAGACATTACAAACAATTGTATCAAATGATCTGTAGAGATAGAAGATTGTTTAGACTTTAAAATGTAAATCATTTTCTCTTAGTATTTATATATCCTCAACAGAAGAAATTTAAATGCACATGGTTGAGACAATCACATAAGGCATCTCTGTGCATCCACCAATCTTCATCTACTGAGCCTATCTCGATATGCTTTTCAAGCAAAGTATGTCAAGATAGGAAGAGAAGTAAATACACTCTTTAAATCTCTTAAAGGGACACTGTCCAAACAAATTTAACATTGGTGATTGAGCATGAAATGTTAATCAACTTTATTATTTAATCCGATTATCAAATGTTAACAGTTATCTTGTTATGTTTCTTTGCAAATCAATAATGATATTTTATATTACGGACAATTGTTTAATAAAAACCTGGGTTGTCCTTGACGATTGTTGCATCAATTATTCCAAACAATAAAGTTCTGTCCAGAGTACTGAAGCAAATAAATTAGCTATTTACTGCCTTATTTTTAAAGTAATGATAGCAACATCACAATGAGCATTCATAATCTGAGACAAGTTTTAAAGTTGATTAAAATAGAATACTCATTCAGAATGTATAAATCATTCATTTTTTAACTGTCTACCTTTAAGTATATTTTGAGTTCATGTCCCTTTAAATAAACATTTCACAATAATGCTTAATATATCATAAACCTAGGCACCTTCCTTTTGCTAAATGAGTCTAACATATGAGTAAAGCTAATTTAGATTAACTTCTAGATTGTTTTACACACTGACTGAAATATATTTATTAAATGAGGTCTTTTTTAGCCTTCAGCGTAGAGGGACATTAAGCTATATGTTATGTATGCATTTTGTATAATAATCTTATATTTGACCAACTTAATATGTTTTGTTATTCAATCATTATATTGTAATTATATATATTCGTGGATTAAATACATCTCTACATAGGCTATTTTGATGCTGATTGTTGTTTGCATATAGATGCCTTATATCATTGACTAAGATATGTGCATTTTTTTTTATTTTAACAAGTATATTTAAAGACTGAATGTAATTCTATAGTACATTCTAAATATGTTTAAATTCTTGTATGATATTTGTAACAATCTATACAAAATATACATTTTGAATGACCCCTTTAAGGACCCAAACATATTGTATTTTGATTTAACATTGACAAAATAAACTAAAGGGGAAATTACATTCTATATAGATATTTGATGTCTAACCCAAGAGGTAAGATTGTAATAAATACATAATATTACTAAGTATAGTTAAATGACTCCACTAGAAAATTACATAGATTAACCTGGCATCCAATAACTTATTTGTTAAAAATATCAAGTTAAATGACCTACCATTTATAAATGTAATAATTGTAAAATATTTTCTAATAATGTTTTGAGATACCTAAGGAAGATACATGATCTTATACAATTCTTTTTACATTCAACAACACTGTCACTTTCATGTAATTGAACCACTTCACCTTATTAAATGTTAAAACAATCATAATATTACTACATATCCTAAATATTTTTAATATATACTTTTTCTATATAAAAGCATTGAAGAATCTGACTCCCCAATTAATGTTAAAAGATATATTTTAATATTCTCGTAAGATTTTTTTTTTCTACTATTAATGCATTATTTTCTCTTATGCATGTGCTTGTCAAATAGCCAACTACCAGTCAAGGGAGTCCAAGTTTTATTTACAGATTATATTGATATATATTAGAATCTGTTAAAAATAAACATATATTTAATAGAAAATAATTAAATATTCCAGGAAGTCATCAGATGCCAATCTGAAATGACAAATAATAAAAATGGAACAAAGTTAATACACACGTTGTAAAATATTCATAAAATACATTTAAAATCATATGGTGTCTATGCTCTAACTTTGATCAACATTTTTTAAAGATAATCATTACATTGATTTTAAATTAATTAAATACATACACCATTATATTGTTGATTAAAAATTATATTTAAATATCAAAAATTAAAATTATACATAATAATGTATATCACATGTAAACAATATATGTATGATGAACCTAAATGTAATATTTCATGTCCATTCAAATACCTCTATATCAACTATAATATGTATTCCTTTTTCTGATTGTGATCCCTAAATATCTCATTAAGAACTAAATATGACTAATGTATGTAAGCTACTAATATTCTACAGTCTTCACTAGCATGCATTGGTACACCAACCTGGACAATGCATGGTCTTTGAAAGTCAATTCAGGGGTAAACAGTTGATCTTCAATAGGTGTATTATTCATCAGTTCATTAAATAGAGGACTGGTAAATACCATCTACAAAATAGAAAATCATCTAAGTGTCTCCAATAGGATGTCTCCACAGCCTTATTCTATCAAATAGTTTGCACTTACCATGTGAACATGTATTTGTATGGTTTTCAAGGTCAGCAGAATTGAAATATAATGCCAGACATGATCCCATTGGTATACTTCAATTTCAATC
Source organism: Bombina bombina (assembly GCF_027579735.1). Taxonomy (NCBI): domain Eukaryota; kingdom Metazoa; phylum Chordata; class Amphibia; order Anura; family Bombinatoridae; genus Bombina; species Bombina bombina. The sequence goes on from NC_069504.1 coordinate 895,181,736, forward strand.
TTGGCTTTTTCCCCACTGTCAGTCTTGGAAATCTTCACTGTCAGGCTTCAAATTGTTCCCTTTCAGTCTTTAGATTAAGTCATCTCCCTAATGTAAGAAATTATATATAAAGATTTCATACAAGTGTGTGAATCAGTTCTGTACCCCTCTCCCACCCCCCATTTCATAATAAATATCTATCACTAGCTTACTAAGCCTGTGTATGAACCTGTGTTATTTTCTATCAAGTGTGAAGATGAGTCATATTGAGCAGAACAAACCTCTGTGTGACATTGAACCATAGTCATTCTAGAGTATCCCTTTCTGATTATGTACATTTTAAGTAATGTGTAAACAAAATTATATTTTTTAAAATGTATGCCATATGATGTATTTGTGTACAAATCATGCCAGCAACAGTCCATACATTTCTACTTACCATCTGATGTCCTCTTTAAAAACCAGGTGGCAAAGACTCGCTATAGGACCCAATGCCCAGAGCATCACCTATATTATGAAAAATAAAGATTATTCTAACATTTGATCAATACTAACATGTTTGCACAATTCTCTACTTGTCATTTCCATAGAGTTCACATCTATTGAAAATACTCCAGTGTAACTTCTATTCTTTACCGTCTAAAGTGGCGGTTGATGACGTCTGCTCTGACATCAAGTCCCTCGTCCTGGAATTCCCCCTCTAGAACAGGATCATCCTCCTCATCTCTGAGGAGGTCTCTGTCCACCGGGACGGCCTGCAGCATCCCAGCCCGCTGTGCAATATTATGCAGGACGCTACAGGCTACAACGATCTTAGCCACCTTCTTTGGGTTGTACTGGAGTGCTCCTCCAGAACGGTCCAGGCACCTGAATCTCATCTTCAGGAGCCCGAACATCCTTTCAACCACCGCCCTGGTTCTCTTATGAGCCCTATTGTAGCGCTCCTCAGACACATCAGTTGGGCTACGCAAGGGGGTAATGAGCCAAGGCCGGCTCATGTACCCAGAATCACCTATAAATTTAGAACAGAACATAATTCAAACAGAATACTTAAACTAGTATATTGTTGTAGAAATATATTTTTTAAAAAACATAATCCATATTAAAAGTTGTCAGAAACATTAAAAAAAAGAAATAAATTTATATATAATTCTGTATCTTGCCATTTCATCTAAGACATGCTACATATGCGTATTTCTCCTAAAACAAACCTTGTGTAAAATGCTAACTACATGGTTACATTGCATTCTCTATCTAAACACTTAAGGTAAGACATGCTACATATCTGCATTTCAATAAAACTAGACATTAGCGGAAAAAGACAATGACAGCGTTAAATTGCATGAGATAATATCTTGCCATTTCATCTAAGACATGCTACATATGCGTATTTCTCCTAAAACAAACCTTGTGTAAAATGCTAACTACATGGTTACATTGCATTCTCTATCTGAACACTTAAGGTAAGACATGCTACATATCTGCATTTCAATAAAACTAGACATTAGCGGAAAAAGACAATGACAGCGTTAAATTGCATGAGATAATATCTTGCCATTTCATCTAAGACATGCTACATATGCGTATTTCTCCTAAAACAAACCTTGTGTAAAATGCTAACTACATGGTTACATTGCATTCTCTATCTGAACACTTAAGGTAAGACATGCTACATATCTGCATTTCAATAAAACTAGACATTAGCGGAAAAAGACAATGACAGCGTTAAATTGCATGAGATAATATCTTGCCATTTCATCTAAGACATGCTACATATGCGTATTTCTCCTAAAACAAACCTTGTGTAAAATGCTAACTACATGGTTACATTGCATTCTCTATCTGAACACTTAAGGTAAGACATGCTACATATCTGCTTTTCAATAAAACTAGACATTAGCGTTGGTAAATAAGAAATGGTTAAATTTAATCCTATAGCTGAACATGACGCTAACAGTTAAAAAATACAGGGGCAATTGTCAAAATAATTAACCATGTTGAGCAAAAATACTCACCAACGAGATAACCAGGGGGCATTTGTCTTTCCTCAAACTGTCTCCACAGGGACGACAGAGAGAGGATGCGGGCATCATGACAAGCCCCTCCAAAATTCGCATACACATGCATAATCCTCATCCGTGCGTCACAAACATACTGCACGTTGAGGCTATGAAAATGTTTGCGATTTCTGAAGGGCAAGTCATCAATTGGAGCACGCAGCGCAATGTGGGTACAATCAATGGCTCCCAAGACATTGGGCAATTGAGCAATATCAAAGAATTCCCGCTTCAGGCGCCTCCAATCACCATCATTCTGTGGGAATCCTATGTATTGCTTACTGATACGTACCATGGCGTCCAGAAAGTTATCAAACACCACAGAGAATGTACCTTGAGCCAGGCCATGCATGTACAGTTCTCCGGATTGAAAACTCCCGGAGGCCAGGACGTATAGACAACTTAGCATCTTACTCATGGGGGGAACAGCAGTCCTTATTTGTATACGTGGCTCCAAATGAGGTTTAAGAAGATCGTAAAGGCCAATGAGCTGTTCGCGATCGAGCCGATACTTATCAAAAACCTCAAAGTCGCTCATGTTTTCCAAGGTGGGTCTCACCCTGTAGACACGAGGACCTCGAACCAGACGACCCCTTCGTCTCGGTCTGAGCCGCCGAGGCTGCCTGATTCGACCAACAGCTAGTTCGCCAATAGCACCACCAGCAGCGTCTACCATGTCATCGTCATCCATCTTTCAAAACAGTGTAACAAGGTAAGCACTTGATCTGATGTGGATCACAAGTGATGCATTGGCCATGTTGTTTGGGGGATTTATAGTACGATTAGTCCAATGGTAGTGAGTTTGTAATGATTGCTGATTGTATTCACCTGTTGGTATGTGAGCGGCGCGAATGCTTTCACAGTGGGCGTTTTTTTGTTGTTTGCTGAAATGTTGTTTTCCCCCAATGAATCTCAATGTGAAAGTGTCAAATATCACACATACAGTGCATGTTTGTAATGTTTGCTCATATGCGTAATCAATATTTGTTAAACGCGATCTTATAGTAACAAGCACACGTCCAGGCTAACATGAATGAAAGTGCATAGTTGTGTATAATGTGCATCGAATGTGATCGATCAATGTTGCTGCAATATTGTTTGTAAACGATAAAGTAACATCTGCCATCTGTAGTATTGTATCTATACGTGATTAGCTAGATGTCAATATTGTACGCGTCCCTTTAAAATCGCAATAATAATTCAGAACTTCCGGCTGTCATCTGTAGTATTGTATATATAAGTGATTGCCGAGCTGTCAATATTGTATGCGTCCCTTTAAAATCGCAATAATAATTCAGAAATTCCGGCTGTCATCTGTAGTATTGTATATATAAGTGATTGCCGAGATGTCAATATTGTATGCGTCCCTTTAAAATCACAATAATAATTCAGAACTTCCGGCTGTCATCTGTAGTATTGTATATATAAGTGATTGCCGAGCTGTCAATATTGTATGCGTCCCTTTAAAATCGCAATAATAATTCAGAACTTTCCGTCTGCCATCTGCAGTATTGTATATATAAGTGATTGCCGAGTGTCAATATTGTATGCGTCCCTTTCAAATCGCACTAATACTGAATAACTTCCGGCTGTCATCTGTAGTATTGTATATATAAGTGATTTCCGAGCAGTCAATATTGTACGCGTCCCTTTCAAATCGCACTAATACTGAATAACTTCCGGCTGCCATCTGTAGTATTGTATATATAAGTGATTTGCGATCTGACAATATTTATTAATTGTCCCATTGAAATCTCCATAATAATGTTGTTCCAAAGTGTGGTTTACGTATATGTTGTATTGTAGTATTGAGTGTTAAAGTTCCTAAAGGGGCGGTACAGTGGTGAATCTGTGATGTGTATGGTTGAATCTTCTAATGACGTCATGATATTATTAACCTGCCTATGTAGTTGTGAAATCCTCATTGTGTTGTTGTATTGTGCTACATTGTTATTGTGTGCTGAATAAAATATAAATGTGTGCTTTGTGGTTGCGTGATGGGTGATGCGTGTTATGTACATGTACGTATATATTGTGATTGTGTCCCACATATGCTGACTTCTATATAGCGGTGTGGCATTGTTGTTCCTTCCCATAAAGTGACATCTGTAATCTGGTGTAATGATGTTTGTGTTGTACGTAATTCCTAATGGTTTCTGGTGATGGAATCATGATGTTAAAAGTACAGTAAAATCCATATGTTCTGTTTTGTGATTCCTGTAGAGAATGTAATGTGTTTGTCCCCCATCATTTGAATGCACATGTATGAGTGAATGTTAAAAGTAATATATGTGCATCCATGAGTGATTAAGTGTTAAGCCTATGTAGATATGCAGTTGCTGCAAGCATATGAGTTGAATAACTGAAATGCAATAATAAAGGTAAATGAGAGATGTTTCCCATTGTGTAGTGTTTGGGAATCCAGAAATGTGTATTGAATTTTATTTTAATTGTAAATGTAATTTTATTGAAATAATAATGTGTTACTAGTGATGTGGATTTGTAGTTGATGTAATCTAAAAGTGTGAAAAATATTTATGGTGTGGTGAATATTTAATAATTAAAAACCATAAGTCCACCATAGGGAAATAGTCATTTCTTTATCTATTTATCATAGCTGGGTCTAACGCATGAAATCATGTCTTTTCTAGCGCTGGTATTTGGAGTTTTTCAGTCTACGCTATTTGCGTGCGTTAGGGAAATGAGGGTTTCGCGTGCACGAGCACGTCTTCCCAATAGAAGTCAATGGAGGCTCAAAAGATTTCGAATTTTTTTTTCTAAGACTGGTTTTCCTCGTAAATTGAGTGACGTCATGATCTTGTGTGAAAAAGTCGCTAAATCGTGTTCTTTTTGTAATAAATAAATATTTTGTGTATGTCATGTGGTGTATATTGTTTGTATGCATCGATGAGTGTATGTTTGTGATAATGTTATTCGTTAGATGTAGGTATATGAGGGTCTTTTCCCGTATGTCCATGTAAGTCAATGGGAAAATGGATTTGTGTGGATTTTTTTCAAACACCAGAGATCTCGCAACTTTAATCCTTTGTATTTTAACGAAAAAAAATAAAATATGAAAAATAAAGATAGTGTCGTGTTTGTATGAGTGTAAGTGTACTTTGTGTAATATTTGTTTTGTGATTCGTGGATGTTTTTTTTGTCGGTATATGTTTACTACTGGGTCTGAGGTGGCGGTAGAAAGGTGAGCGTTAGGTGTATTTTCAGTGGCGGTAAATAAACTCTAAATACCGGAGTGCGTAAGAAACCCGCGTTAGGAGCCTCTACCGCCGAACTCTAAATCTAGGCCTTAGGGTTTATTTTATAGGTAAGTATTTAGATTTAAATAGGAATATTGTAATTAATAATATTAATAAGATTTATTTTAATAAGAATTTAGTTAGGGATGTTAGAGTTAGATAGGGTTATTATACTTAATATATATATATATAATATAATAACGATATTAACTATATTAACCCTAATATAATTAGGGTTAATATAGTTAATATAGCAGGCAGCTGTGTAGGGGGATTAGATTAGGGGTTAATGTGTTTAATATAGGTTGCGGCGGTGAAGGGGATTACATTAGGGGTTAATATTTTTAAAATAGATGGCGGCGGGGTAGGAGCTCACTTTAGGGGGTAGGTAAGGTTGATGGCGGCGGGGTAGCTAAGGTAGATGGCGGCGGGGTAGCTAAGGTAGATGGCGGCAGGGTAGATGGGGTAGATGGCGGCGGGGTAGGTAAGGTAGATGGCGGCGGGGTAGATGGCGGTGGGGTAGCTAAGGTAGATGGCGATGGGGTAGATGGCGGCGGGGTAGGTAAGGTAGATGGCGGCGGGGTAGATGGCAGTGGGGTAGCTAAGGTAGATGGCGGCGGGGTAGATGGCGGCAGGGTAGGTAAGGTAGATGGCGGCGGGGTAGATGGCGGTGGGGTAGCTAAGGTAGATGGTGGCGGGGTAGATGGCGGCGGGGTAGCTAAGGTAGATGGCGGCGGGGTAGCTAAGGTAGATGGCGGCGGGGTAGATGGGGTAGATGGCGGCGGGGTAGATGGCGGCGGGGTAGGTAAGGTAGATGGCGGCGGGGTAGGTAAGGTAGATGGCGGCGGGCTAGATGGGGTAGATGGCGGCGGGGTAGGTAAGGTAGATGGCGGCGGGGAAGGTGGGGTAGATGGCGGCGGGGTAGCTAAGGTAGAAGGCGGTGGGGTAGCTAAGGTAGATGGCGGCGGGGTAGATGGGGTAGATGGCGGCGGGGTAGATGGGGTAGATGGCGGCGGGGTAGGTGGGGTAGATGGCGGCGGGGTAGCTAAGGTAGATGGCGGCGGGGTAGCTAAGGTAGATGGCGGCGGGGTAGATGGCGGCAGGGTAGCTAAGGTAGATGGCGGCGGGGTAGATGGGGTAGATGGTGGTGGGGTAGGTAAGGTAGATGGCGGCGGGGAAGGTGGGGTAGATGGCGGCGGGGTAGCTAAGGTAGATGGCGGTGGGATAGCTAAGGTAGATGGCGGCTGGGTAGATGGCGGCGGGGTAGCTAAGGTAGATGGCGGCGAGGTAGCTAAGGTAGATGGCGGCGGGGTAGATGGGGTAGATGGCGGCGGGGTAGCTAAGGTAGATGGCGGCGGGGTAGATGGCGGCGGGGTAGCTAAGGTAGATGGCGGCGGGGTCCGGGAGCGGCAGTTTAGGGGTTAATAACTTTATTAGGTGGCGGCGGTTTAGGGGTTAATACATTTTTTGCGCATATTAATAGCTGTTTCAAAACGCATGCGCAAATTGTTGTCTCCTCGGGAGCGTGCTTCAAGCCTATGTAAGAGAGCAGGAGGGACTGCTCTATAAGCAATACCGGAAGTCAAGGATGGGAGGAGTTGGCGTTCAAGACGTAGATAAGTTATAAATTAAATTATAATATCACAAGATGCTTATTTTCCAAAATAAATATTGCAGTTTACATTGCAAGTATATTAGGAATTAATAATGTTCATTAGAAAGCATATAATTTACATTCACTTTAATTATGCCAAAAAGGAAAGACTCACACAGACAAAACACAACTTTAACCCCAGAACCTGACACCTCTGCACAACAGCTTCCAACACCTGAAGCTGCTCCCTTGAAGAGTCTGACACTCAGGGGTATCGAATTGGATTCAGAATAAGGCCTCCCATGGGAAGATTCTTTCTCACCCCTATACTAAAAAAAAAAAAAAAACAGTAAAAGCCCAAGCATTTCTGAAATGTGTTTCAGATCTAGAACTCATGGGGGCAATTGTCCCAGTTCCTCTTCAGGAACAGGGGTTGGGGTTTTATTCAAATTTTTTTATTGTCCCGAAGGACAATTTGCTCAGACCAATTTTGGATCTGACAACTTTAAATCGATTTGTAAGAGTCCCAACTTTCAAGATGGTGACTATAAGGACTATTCTGTAAGGTCAATTTATGTCCACAATAGACTTACTGGATGCTTATCTTCACATCCCAATACACCCAGATCATTATTAATTTCTGAGATTCTCATTTATAGAAAAGCATTACCAATTTGTCACTCTTCCATTTAGCCTTGCAACAGCTCCGAGAATATTCTCAAAGGTTCTCTGTGCCCTTCTATCTGTAATCAGAAAGCAGGGTATTGTGGTGTTTCTTTATTTGGACGATATCTTGGTACTAGCTCAATCTTTTCATTTAGCAGAATCTCACATGACACAGCTATTGTTGTTTCTTCGAAGACATGGTTGAAGGATCAATTTACCCAAGAGTTTCTTGATTCCTCAAAGGTCACATTTTTAGGCAGCTTTTTTAAACCTTTGGTCTCTATAATTGCCTTCAGTGGCTATGTGCATGGAAGTTCATCAGCTTTGCATGTTGCACCAATGGTGCAGGGATTACACTCAGATATCACAACTGATATTCTTAAATCCCAACACTCAGCTCTCTATGACTTGGTAGTTAAACCACAATTTTATTAATCAAGGGGCCTCTTTTGCTCATCCTATCTGGTCTGTATTCACCACTGATGCAAGTCTTACAGGTTGGGGAGCTGTCTGAGAGCACAAGGGGTTTGGAATTCTCAAGAGGCGACGTTACCAATCAATATTTTGGAACTCTGTGCTCTCTTCAGAGCTCTTCAAGCTTGGCCTCTATTGAAGATGGGACCTTATATTCGTTTTGAGACAGACAATATCACTACAGTGGCATATGTCAATCATCAAGGGTGAACTCACAGTTCCCTAGCTATGAAATAGGTATCTTGCATACTTTCTTGGGCGGGATCCAATTCCTGTCTAATCACGGCGATTCATATCCCAGTTGTAGACAATTTGGAAGCAAATTATATCAGCCGGCAATCTCTACATCCAGGGTAGTGGTCTCTCCACCCAGATGTATTCTATTGAATTGTACAGATGTGGGGTTCTCCAGAGATAGATCTAATGGCCTCTCGCCTGAACAAGAAACTTCCATGGTACCTTTCAAGGTCCAGGAATCCTCAGGCGGAAATTATAGGCCCTCTATCAAGTTCTCTGGTCTTAGCAGCCTGCTTACATTCCCCCCCCCCTCTGGTTCTTCTTCCAAGTGATCTGAAAGATCATAATGGAACAATTGTATGTGTTTCTAATAGCACCAGCGTAACCTCACAGGATTTGGTATGCAGACCTTGTACGAATGTCCAGTTGCCAGCCTTGGCCTCTTCCTCTAAGCCCAGACCTTCTGTCTCAAAGCCCGTTTTTCCATCCAGATCTCAAATCTCTAAATTTGATGGCATGGAAATTGAACGTTTAGTCCTCAGTCATAGAGGTTTCTCTGACTCTGTGATTAAAACTATGATTCAGGCCCTTAAGACTGTTTCAAGGAAAATATACCACAAGGTTTGGAAAACCTATCATTTTTGGTGTTCTACACATGATTATTCCTTTCGGATTCCTAGGATTGTCCAGTTCCTTCAGGATAGGTTGGATAAGGGGTTGTCTGCCAATACTTTGAAAGGACAAATCTCTGCTCTGTTTCATTTCACAAAAAGATTGCTAATCTTCCTGATATTCACCGTTTTGTCCAGGCTTTGATTTGAATTAAACCTGTTATTAAATCTATTGCTCCTCCTTTGAGTCTTAATTTGGTATTAAAGACTCCTCCTTTTGAGCCTATGCATTCTTTAGACATTAAACTACTTTCTTTGAAAGTGTTATTTCTATTGGCTATCTCTTCTGCTAGAAGAGTTTCTGAATTGTCTGTTCTCTCTTGTGTGTCTCCTTATCTGATTTTTCATCAAGATAAAGCAGTTTTGCTGACTTCTTTCAAATTTTTGCCTAAAGTTGTGAATTATAACAACATTAATAGGGAAATTATTGTTCCTTCCTTGTGTCCTAATCCTAAGAATATTCTTGAAAGATATTTGCATTCTTTGGATGTGATAAGAGCTTTGAAATATTATGTTGATGCTACTAAGGATTTCAGACAGAGTTCTAGTCTATTTGTTTTTTTCTGGTTCTAGAAAAGGTCAGAAAGCCTCTGCCATTTCTTTAACATCTTGGTTGAAACTTCTGATTCACAAAGCTTATTTGGAGGCGGGCCAGTCTCCGCCTCAGAGAATTACAGCTCATTCTACAAGATCAGTTGCCACATCTTGAGCTTTAAAGAATGAAGCTTCAGTTGATCAAATCTGCAAAGCAGCCACTTGGTCTTCTTTGCATACCTTTACTAAACGTTACCATTTTGATGTATTTTCTTCTTCAGAAACAGCTTTTGGTAGAAAGGTTCTTCAGGCAGCTGCCTCAGTTTGATTCTAGTGCCTATAATTAAAGTTTTTTTTAATTTTAAAGAAACTTAATTATTTTTTGGATTTCATTTCTCAGCGAAAATAGCTTTTTTTATTTTATCCCTCCCTTTATTGTTACTCGTGGACTTTCACATCTTGGGTATTATATACCATCAGTGACAAGCTTGTGGACTCTCGCCACCTATATGAAAGAAAACTTAATTTATCTAAGAACTTATCTGATCATTAATTTCTTTAATGGTGGCGAGAGTCCATGAGGCACACACATTATTTTGGGGTTATGATTTTTTTGTATAAAGCAGATTATTTCTCCTATTCCTCTTTTTTATGCTTTTACTCCTTATACACCTCACCAACTTGGCTATACGTTAAACTGAGGTATGAGTGAGGTGTATTGATAGGCATTTGAGGTTTGGGAAACTTTGCTCCCTCCTGATAGGTATGTATATCCCATCAGTAACAAGCTTGTGGACTCCTGCCACCATGAATGAAATCAATTTATCAGGTAAGTTCTTACATAAATTATGTTTTTTGGTTCAGCACCTGGGTAGCGCTTGCTGATTGGTGGCACATCCAAATTAAAGGAAGGGTTTAGGAATTACAGCTCTTTAAAATGTAGCCCCCTCTTTATCAAGGGACCAAAAGTAATTGGACAATTGACCCAAAAGCTGTTTCATGGACAGGTGTGGGCTATTCTTTTGTTATTTAATTGTCGATTAAGCAGGTAAAACGTCTGGAGTTGATTCCAGGTGTGGCATTTACATTTGGAAGCTGTTGCTGTGAACTCACAACATGCTTTCAAAGGAACTCTCAATGCAAGTGAAACAGGCCTTCCTTAAGCTGCAAAAAAAAAAAAAGAATAAATCCATTAGAGAGATAGCAGGAACATTAGGATTGGCCAAATCAACAGTTCGGTACATTCTCAGAAAAAAAAGAACACACTGGTGAGCTCTGCAACACAAAAAGGTCTGGACGTCCACGGAAGACAACAGTGGTGGATGATCGTAGGGTCCTTTCCATGGTAAAGAAAAACCCCTTCACAACATCCAGCCAAGTGAAGAACACTCTCCATGAGGTAGGCATATCATTATCCAAGTCTAGCATAGAGAGAAAACTTCACGAAAGCAAATACAGAGGGTTCACCACAAGATGCAGGCCATTCATAAGCCACAAGAATAGAAAGGCCAGATTAGACATTGCCAAAAAATATCTAAAAAAGCCAGCCCAGTTCTGGAACAGCATTCTTTGGACAGAGGAAACTAAGATCAACCTGTACTAGAATGATAGGGGGGAAAAAAGTATGAAGAAGGCTTGGAACAACTCATGATCCGAAGCATAACACAACATCTGTAAAACACGGAGGGGGCAGTATGATGGCATGGGAATGCATGGCTTCCAATGGCACTGGGTCACTAGTGTTTATTAATGATGTGACAGAAGAAGCCGGATGAATTCTGAAGTGTATAGGGAGATATTGTCTGCTCCGATTCAGCCAAATTCAGCAAAGTTGATTGGATAGCGCTTCATTTTACAGATGAACAATGACGCAAAACATACTGAGAAAGCAACCCACAAATTTAAGGCAAACAAGTGGAATATTCTGCAATGGCTGAGTTAATCACCTGACCTAAACCTGATAGGTCAAATCCTCTAAGAGGACGCTGAAGATGGACACAAGCGCACCGCTGAGTACAACCGACATACATCAATGTCTACTGCAAATAACTAGAAAAAGCTAGACAATAATAGTGATTATGAAAATAATTTATTATCTTCTCATAGCTGTCATTTTTTTTTCAGTTTCATGTCCCTGTAAAAGCAGTAATACATTTTTCCTAATTATAGTACCTGTATAATGCAAAAAAAATTCTATTTTAAATGTAAATGCACCCATGCACATTTCAATACTGAACTTTCTCTCTGTGCTAACCATGAAAGAAAATTACACATGTTCGGTTGGCTTTTCCTCTTATTTCTTAAAATATTAGGTTCTAAATTGGATGAAAACATAAGGTAGGATTTGTATGCGTCTACCATGCACAAAGCGCTATAAGTTATGTATACCTGCAATAACTACATTAGCAGAAAAATAGCGTGAATAATAGTCGCAATTAAAATCATTCTGCATAGCACACTCACAAACACTACTTGTGTACTGAATAGCGGTAGCAGTAATTGCATTAGGTGGGATGAGGAAGCTGCACGTGTCATCTGGAGGGCAATGAATGTATCACGCACACGTGGGTATAAAGCAAAACGACCTCTCGTTCTTTCCACCACAAATATGGAAGGTGGTCACGTGTCCCAAAGCTCTCTGATCCCCACTGGCTCCCAGGAAGGGGCGGTGACAGTCATCAGCTAGCATGCCTTCCTCCTGGTATTGGAGTAGCAATACGACTGCTTGTCTAAAGTTCTGACGTACATCCGGTGAAAAATCCCGGCATGCCCGAAGTGGCTGCGCGCGCAGCTGGACGCGGTGAGTCAGTGAGTGAGACCCGGAGCGGCAGCGGGAAACATGGCGGAGCCAGACAGCTGGGGTGAGAATGCACCGAACATCCAATATTATGGTCCTACCCCGAATTATTGTTACTAGTAGCGTAGTTCATGTTTTAGTCTCATGACTTTTCTTTTCAGTGTCGCACACTTTTTCGTACCCCATAAGTGTCCGTAGTTAGTGTGGCCCTTCATGGCTCTTCGATATTGATTTATGTTATGTCATATAACATCGCATATACGTCGTATATACTTTGTTGGGTGCCTTATATTTCTCGCTGTGTATGTGACTCCCTTAATCGTGTGGGGCCCCTTTTAACTCTCTGCCATGTGAAAGTCTCCTTTTTCCCCCTGTCTGTCACGATTGGGCCGCATATTTCCTTCGTTGTCAGCAGGGCTGGGGCCCCGTTCCCCCCTTGGTGTTGGTGTAACAAGACTCCCTTTCTCTTTGCTGTCAAGTGAGGAGGCATGTTTCTTCTTCCCTGTGACATAAGAGGGAGCTCCATTTCTCCACTTTGCTGTCCTGGTTGATTGGCCCTTTTCACTAACTTGTCTCAAATGAGGGACTCCTATCTTAATTTTGCTTTCATAGCAGCATAGTCTATGCCGCATTTTACTGTCATAGGCTCTTTTGTTGTCCCAAATTCTGCTCTCATTAGAGTGGATTAACTTTTTTTTTTTCTCACGTGGTTGGTGGTTTTTATTTCTTAACAAAATAGAAGCAATTTCGTTTAGTGTGTCTTGCCGTTCTGTAACTGGTAAGGAATTTTCTCATCCTGTCACAAGGTGGTCCTTTTACCATTTATTGTGTGTTCCTATATGGAGTTTTCAATAATATATACAGGAATGGTCAACTGGCAGCCACTTGTCTAGTTTTTGTGGCCCCATGAAAAAGTGAAGCTAATAATATGGACATTGTTAGGATATATATGTGTGTGTGTTTTTCATAGCCTTTACTTTACATGCAACCCTTAAAGCTTTTACAATATATAGATCTTTGGCCCCTATGTGTTAGGAAGTAGGCCATCACTGATATATATATATCCCTCTTTCTTTTAAATAGGATGGTGCATGCCCTCTCCTACTCTTGCTGGCATGGGAGCAATGCTTACTCCTGTTTTCATGGGAGAAATGTGTATCCCCCTCTCATGTGAGTGCCCTCCCCTTTACTACTCTTGCTGGCATGGGAGTAGTACATGACCTGGTTTTCATGTGAGAAATGTTTCCTCTTATATATATATATATATATTTTTTTTTATTGAGGGTTATGCATCACAACAAAGATTACATCAAAGAAAATGCTCAGTAATTTCACTTGTATACACACAGCAATTTGTTGCATCATTACAATTAATATCTACATTAGTGGTAACACAAGGCATCTGGGATGAGCATATCGAAAGTAAATAAAACATCAACTGCATAAACCTTATTTTCTATTATTGTGAACAAACCTAAATATAGGGACTAGAGTAATACTCCAGTCCCATACATAGACTCAACTTTCTAGAAACTACAGAAAGTCAGTTTAGAAATGTCTGTTAACACACTTCAACTAGTAATCATAATGTGCGTTCCCAGGCGGGGGAGGCCACCCCTGAGGGGTTAGAGAAGAGGGAGAGATATGGGCTAGGGCAGAGAGTAGGGCACATATTAGGGGGGGGGGGGACAGGATTAGAGAAGGGGAGAGAATGGACCTGGTTTGGCAGATTCATTGAGCGGAATGAGGCTAGAAATGAGAAGTTAATTACGTTACTGGGGGTGGTCGGGGACTTTAACATGACTTCATGTTTAACTATGATTTCCCTGGTAATTAAACCAAGGCTCCCAAATCTGCCAGTATAGGTCTTCTTTTTCCATGTTAAAATAGAAACTTTGTTCCATTTTGGCGTACATCTGCATTATAGATGTAACCGCTGCAATATCTGGAGGCAGGACCTGTTTCCAGGCCCTTGCAATTGCCAGTTTCGTGGCTGCTAGGTCAAAAATGATCAGTTTAGAAACGTGGGTTGGGACGTTTCTTGGGAAGATGTGCAGGAGAGCAATTGTAGGAGTGAGTGTTTCCTCCTTATTTTTAATGGGATTGGCGAGTGCCCTCCCCTCTGCTACTTTTGCTGTCATGGGAGCAGCGCATGCCCTCCTGTTTTCATGAGAGAATTGTGTGTGCCCTCTCTTTCATGGGAGTGGTCAGTGCCGCCCTCCCCTTTGGTACTCTCCCTGGCATGAGAGCAGTGCATGCCCGCCCACCTGTTTTCATAGGACTGTGTGCCCCCTCTCATTTTCATGGAAGCATTGAGTACCCTCCTCTTTGACACTCTTGCTGGCATGTGAGGTGTGTGTCCTCCCGTTGTCATTCTCGCTGGCATTGGAGCGCTGCCTGCCGTCCCCTTTGTGACTCTTGCTGATGTGGGAGCGGTGCTTGTCTTTGCCACACTCTCCTACTCCTTGCTGGCAAGCCTTCCCCTTCTTGACATGATTGGGTCTCCCTTACCCCACTGTCATATTTGGTCAACCCTTTTCTCCCTTGATCAACAGGGCTTTTTTTTTTTGTATGTCGAAGGGCAGTGCTTTATTTTCTTTTGCAGTCACAGGGTTTTTTTCTCACCGCTAACAGTCTGGCATACATTCACCCATTTAAAGGGACACTAAAGTCGAAATTAAACTCTTGATTAAGAGCATTTCATTTTTAAACTACTTTCCAATTGACTTCTGTTTAATTTGTTTCTTTCTCTTGCTATCCTTTGTTTGAAAGCTTACCTAGATAGGCTCAGGAGAAGCAATATGCTCCGGAGCTACCTGCTGATTGGCGGCTGCACACATTCTTGTCAATTACTCAGCAGATATATTCAGCTAACTCCCATTAGTGCATTGCTGCTCCATCCAATAAAGGATACCAAGGGAATTAAGCAAATTTGATAGTAGATGTAAATTGGAAAGTTGTTTAAAATTGTATGCTCTATCTGAATCATGAAAGAAAATGTTGGGGTTTCATGTCCCTTTTAAAGCTGAGTCTCCCTTTTCACAAGTTTGAGTAGGGTTTTTATAACTGTACAGTCTCAATGGATTTTATTCCACTCTCAATCACAGATTGGGGAATTTTACCTCCCGCTTTCACTCATGAGCCGCCTTTTTCTTCTGTGTGAAAGTTGTCCCTTATATGAGAGAGATAAAAAAACTAATGATTAGATGTCTTTCCATGATCTAGTTGGACTCAATTTTCCCTTTTTCACATGACTACTACTCCCACTCCTTGCTTTCTTGTTTGTTTTACCCCCTTTTCCCTCTATAATTTGGTATCTTTCTGCTTGTATGGATGCTTTTATGTCTCTTGGTGTCAGTCAGGCATTCTCTTAAATCTGTTTAAAATGAGTCACATTTTTATAAGTGTTTTACACTTTCTGACTGGTAGGGTATTTTCCCTTACTAACTGCAACAAGGTGGCCCTTTCCCGTCTCTTGTGCTGAGTCCTCCTCAGGTATTATTATATGATGACCGTTCAGACACTTTTACATATGGTTCTTTCATTAATATGTACTGTCTCAGAATATGACATTGGTTAAGTTTTATTTGCGTTCCATGCTGCATAGGATTTTGCTCTTGTTATTCATATAAGCCACTTTTTGCTTCAAACAATATATACAGCAAAGTGCTACATTTGTTTTGTTTGTTCAGCAATGCCCTTTATATTCAATGTTCTACATGTTCATGTTCAGAAATGTTAAAGGGATATGAAACCCAAAAACTTTATTTTGTGATTTAGACTTTCCAATTGTACTTATATTATCAAATTTGCTTAAAGGGACAGTCTACACCAGAATTTGTATTGTTTAAAAAGATAGATAATCCCTTTATTAACCATCCCCCAGTTTTGCATATCCAGCACAGTTATATTAATGTTTTACCTCTGTGATTACCTAAGCCTCTGCAGACTGCTCCCTTATCTCAGTGCTTTTGACAGACATACAGTTTAGCCAACCAGTGCAGATTCCTAAATAACTCCACAGGAGTGAGCACAATGTTATCCATGACACACATGAACTAGTACTGTCTAGCTGAAAAACTTTCAAAATGCTTTGCGCTAGGAGTCGGTTTTCAACGGTTTAGAAATCAGTTTCAGCCTGCCTAGGTTTAGCTTTTCAAAAATACCACTAAGGGAATAAAGCAAATTTTAATGATAAGTCAGTTGGAAAGTTGTTTAAAATGGCATGCCCTATCAGAAAAGTTTAATTTTTACTAGACTGCCCCTTTAATTCCCAAGGAGGAGGGAAAATATACATACATACACACATACACACACACATACACACACACATACATACATACATACACACATACATACACACATACATACACACATACATACACACATACATACACACATACATACACACATACATACACACACACATACACACACACATACACACACACACATACACACACATACATACACACACATACATACACACACATACATACACACACATACATACACACACATACATACACACACATACATACACACACACACATACATACACACACATACATACACACACACACATACATACACACACATACATACACACACACACATACATACACACACATACA
The DNA here is from genome assembly GCF_027579735.1 of Bombina bombina. Lineage (NCBI taxonomy): Eukaryota > Metazoa > Chordata > Amphibia > Anura > Bombinatoridae > Bombina > Bombina bombina. Next base: position 895,198,636 of record NC_069504.1, read on the forward strand.
TACACACACACACATACATACACACACATACATACATACACACACATACATACACACACACACATACATACACACACATACATACACACACATACATACACACACATACATACACACACATACATACACACACATACATACACACACATACATACACACACATACATACACACAGCCAGTGCTTAGAGTTTATTCATGTAGATGATAGCAGTAGCAGCTCAAACTATGACATGTTTCGCACATGTTCACATGCGCTTCCTCAGAGATATATATAGATATATATTATATCTCTGAGGAAGCGCATGTGAACATGTGCGAAACATGTCATAGTTTGAGCTGCTACTGCTATCATCTACATGAATAAACTCTATCTAAGCACTGGCTATCAGTCCGGATCTGTTCTTTTTGTTCTCATGTTTGTGTGTGTATTTTTAGTGATACCTTGATAGGTGTCTGGAGCACTACATAGCAAGAAATAGTGCTGCCATCTAGTGCTTTTGCAAAACCTATGCCATCTAGTGCTCCTTAAAGGGACAGTCTAGTCAAAATTAAACTTTCATGATTCAGATAGGGCATGCAAGTTTAAACTACTTTCCAATTGACTTTTATCATTAAATTTGCTTTGTTCCCTTGCTGGTATTTTTGAAAAGCTAAACCTAGCTAGGCTCAAACTGAATTCTAAACAGTTGAAAACCGCCTCCTAGCTCAGAGCATTTTCTAAGTTTTTCACAGTTAGATAGTACTAGTTCATGTGTGTCATATAGATAACATTGTGCTCACTCCCGTGTAGTTATTTAGGAATATGCACTGATTGGCTAAACTGTCTGTCAAAAGCACTGAGATAAGGGGCAGTCTGCAGAGGCTTAGATACAAGTTAATCAAAGAGGTAAAACCTATATTAATATAACAGTGCTGGTTATGCAAAACTGGGGGATGGGTAATAAAGGGATTATCTTTTTAAACAATACAAATTCTGGTGTAGACTGTTCCTTTAAACATGCATGCTCCTGAGTTTACGTCCCTGTTTTTCTACAAAAGATACATTGAGTATAAAGGAAATTTGATGGTAGAAGTAAATTAGAAAGTTGTTTAAAATTGTATGCCCTATTTATATCACTTTTGTTTGTTTTATGTACCTTTTTAACATTGATATATTTGTAGGATTTGATTATATGGTCAGAAGGCGGGGGGGTCATCTGTTGTACTGAGGGTTTTCAATAAATACTTAAATGTAGTTGTTCAGATATTTGTCTAGTGTGACCTCTAATGGCACAATTTTTTCTTGTGGCTTGCATCATTTATACTGGAGCTCTGTTGCCTAGTGTCTTTTTAATGCTTAACAAATTCCATGAGCTTTGTCTTCTGGAATTTGCATTCAGGCATGTAACATCATTTTTTTAAAATTTTTTTTTAATTATGCTACATGTATTTATACATACTTTTTAAGGAGGCAGGCATGAGTATGTGGCAGGTTCCTGAAGAATAAAACATTTATTGCCTTGTGACAACTCTATAGGTAATGACAATTGTTAGTCTGTTATGCTCCTTAATAACTCTTCCTCCCTGTCCGGAGAGGCCTCATATTATATCCAGTGGATATTGTCTATCCCTCCATTCCCTCACTCCTTTGGTTGCCTGTCTTCTATCCAGTGAAACAAACCCTCTACACTGCCTGTCTTCTTGATATTTCCTTACTATCCTGTGTAAAACTACCAGCTGTTATTCCATGGTCCTTCCATCATTTTGTTGTTCAGTGACACTCTGTATAGTTTAACCAGGGGTTATACAAGGCTTGTCTTTATAATGATTTTATTGTCCTGATTTATAGCTAAGGTAAATTGTCAACGAAAGGACTTTTTAAATATTGGACATGTTAAAGAATCTTCAAGACTGAAGTTCTGAATTTCTCTGAGTGGGATGATCATTTGCTCACTCACTTGGACAAATCTTACTTGTGGTTGGGTAGAGTGTGCCCAGTTAGGGACATTTAAGGGCTAGAGTTATGAAACCCAGAGGGAGTAAAGTGTGCTACAGTGAGAAGATGGGCCAGGTAAAACGTATCACTGGAAAAAAGTCACATATGTGTTGTTAAATGTTATATAAAATGAAGTCCAATTCAGCAAGGTGGTGACATGAATGTAATTCCCATATCATATGTTGAATGTGTGTTCTCTGTAAGTTGTTTTTGATTCAATATAAAAAAAAAGCAATTTATATGATTAAAGGTTCCCCTATTTAGTTCTCTCACCAGTTAAAAACTTTGATCTGTTAAAGGGACACAAATCCAAATTTTTTTCCTTTCATGATTCAGATAGAGCATGCAACATTCTAATTTACTCCTATTATTATAATTTTTCTTTCTTTATTTGAAAAAGCAGGAATGTAAGCGTAAGAGCCGCCCCTTTGTTTGGTTCAGCACCTGGGTAGCGCCTGCTGCTTGTTGGCTACATTTAGCCGCCAAACAGCAGGCGCTACCCAAGTACCGAACCAAAAAAGAGGCAGCTCTTATGTTTACATTCCTGCTTTTTCAAATACAGATAGCAAGAGAACAAAAAATAGGAGTAAATTAGAAAGTTGCTTAAAATTGCATGCTCTATCTGAATCATGAAATAAATATTGTTTTGTGTCCATTTTAATTGGCACATTTCTTTTGTTGGGAACCTTTAAAGGGACAGTCAAGTCCAAAAAAACATCATGATTTAAATATGCAATATAACTTTAAACAACTTTCCAATTTACTTTGCTTTATTCTCTTGGCATTCTTAGTTGAAAGTTAATTCTAGGAGGTTCATATGCTAATTTCTTAGACCTTGAAGACTGCCTCTAATCTAAATGCATTTTGACCACTAGAAGGCATTAGTTCATGTGTTTCTATATAGATAATAGGGTTGCACCGATACTGGTATCGGTACCGATACCAAGTATTTGCATGAGTACTTGTACTCGTTTAAATGCACCGATACTTAAACCGATGCCTCCACTTCCTACCCATATGCTATCTTGTGACTTTTTTTCTAACTGCATGTTCTCATTTCATTTTAAGCTGGAGTGGAGACTAAACTAAAAATTGTTTACTTGTTGTTCTGCCAATACAAATTGTTATTTGTATTATTGTAGGAGAGATCACTGTACCTCGTTCAGACAAAACCCTGAAGTACTGGGCAGTTAATAAACTGAGATTTTCAGCACTGGCTAAAATGGCCCAAAAATATCTTTCTGCCCCATGCAGTAGTGTGGAAAGTGAAAGACTGTTCAACTTAGAGTCAAACCTCCTTACTGATAGCAAAAACAGACTAATAGCTGAACATGCAGAGATGCTTCTGTTCTGTTCCTTAAAAAGAACTTGCCACTAACCTTTGAAAAATTATTCGTATTGCTTGATTGCCTTTTTTACTGCTAGCTCTCATCTTGCACAATTATGTTCAAAACATACTGTACTCTGAGGAACATCCATACCCTTAGATTATATAATTGCAGGAAGAGTACTCATAGGACAAATTAAGTTAATTCCAATGAACACTCATCCTGCAATGATAGGACTAGATTTAGATTACATTTGATTGGTAAGCTTTACCAATGTTCTGTTCACATTTCAAATTCCATAGACTTTAATGGAGTAGGACATGTAATGAGATCATTGGTAAAGCTTGCCAGTCAAATGTAATCTAGCCCATAGTGTTGTCCCCATGATTAAACGGTGCACTGTTCTATTTTCTCTTGTTAAGTGTAGTCAGTCCACGGGTCATCCATTACTTATGGGATTATATCTCTCCCCAACAGGAAGTTGCAAGGGGATCACCCAAGCAGAGCTGCTATATAGCTCCTCCCCTCACATGTCATATCCAGTCATTCTCTTGCAACCTCAACTAAGATAGGTCGTTGTGAGAGGTCTGTGGTGTTTTTAAACTTAGTTTATTTCTTCAATCAAAAGTTTGTTATTTTAAATGGCACCGGAGTGTGCTGTTTGTTCTCAGGCAGTATTAGAAGAAGAATCTGCCTGCGTTTTCTATGATCTTAGCAGATATAACTAAGATCCACTGGCTGTTCTCGCACATTCTGAGTGGGGTAACTTCAGGAAAGGGAATAGCATGCGGGGTCACCTGCAATTGAGGTATGTGCAGTAAAATATTTTCTAGGAATGGAATTGACTAAGAAAACACTGCCGATACCCATATGATGTAAGTACAGCCTAAAATGCAGTAGTAGCGACTGGTATCAGGCTGGTAAATGTATACACAGTAGAGTTATTTTCTATGGAATAGATTTTGACTGAAAAAATACTGGTAATAATGTATGAGCCTTAACTGCAGTAGAAGCGAATGGTAGCAGGCTTAGTGATAACTTTACACAACATATGAAATGTTGTTTTTTAAAACGTTTACTGGCATGTTAATCGTTTTGTGAGGTACTGGGTGATAAATCTCTTTGGGCATGATTTTTTTTCCACATGGCTAACGTATATTTCTGTATAGAAACTGTTATAGCTGGTCTCCCACTGTGTAATCTGACTGGGAGGGGCTTGGTGTTGGCGCCTTGTTGCGCAGTTAAAATTCTATCATAGTCTTCCTGTTTCCTCCTCCTTGATCCAGGACGTCTCCGGAGAGCTCAGGGGTCTTCAAAATTTATATTTGAGGGAGGTAATCAGTCACAGCAGACCTGTGACAGTGTATTTGACTGTGATAAAAACGTTAACTGTTAATTTGTTATCCGTTTTGGGTATTAAGGGGTTAATCATCTGTTACTAGTGGGTGCAATCCTCTGCTGATTTCATACATTTAATGTAAATTTGGTTGCTTTAACTGAATTGTTATTGTTTTTTTCAACTGTACTTGTGTTTTAAAAGCGCAGCAGCGTTTTTTACATTGCTGGAAAATTTTTCTGAAAGTAATTTCCAGGCTTGCTAGCCTTCATTGCTAGTCTGTTGAAACATGTCTGATACAGATTAATCTGCTTGTTCATTATGTTTAAAAGCCAATGTGGAGCCCAATAGAAATTTGTGTACCAATTGCATTGATATTACTCTAAATAAAGGTCAATTTTTACCGGTAAAGAAATTATCACCAGACATCGAGGGGGAAGTTATGCCGCCTAACTCTCCTCATGTGTCAGTACCTGCGCCTCCCGCTCAGGAGGTGCGTGATGTTGTGGCGCCAAGTACATCAAGGCCCTTACAAATCACTTTACAAGATATGGCTAATGTTATGAAAGAAGTATTATCTAATTTGCCTGAATTAAGAGGCAAGCGCGATAGCTCTGGGTTAAGGACAGAGCGCGCTGATGACACGAGAGCCATGTCCGATACTGCGTCACAATTTGCAGAACATGAGGACGGAGAGCTTCATTCTGTGGGTGACGGATCTGATCCGGGGAGACCGGATTCAGAAATTTTAAATTTAAGCTTGAGAACCTCTGTGCATTGCTAGGGGAGGTGTTAGCGGCTCTGAATGATTGTGACACGGTTGCAATCCCAGAGAAATTATGTAGGCTGGATAAATACTATGCGGTACCGGTGTGTACTGACGTTTTTCCTATACCTAAAAGGCTTACAGAGATTATTAGCAAGGAGTGGGATAGACCTTTTCCCCACCACCTATATTTAGAAAAATGTTTCCAATAGACGCCACCACACGAGACTTATGGCAGACAGTCCCTAAGGTGGAGGGAGCAGTTTCTACTTTAGCTAAGCGTACCACTATCCCGGTGGAGGATAGTTGTGCTTTTTCAGATCCAATGGATAAGAAATTAGGTTACCTTAAGAAAATGTTTGTTCAACAAGGTTTTATATTACAGCCCCTTGCATGCATTGCGCCTGTCACTGCTGCTGCGGCTTTCTGGTTTGAGTCTCTGGAAGAGGCCATTCGCACAGCTCCATTGGATGAAATTATGAGCAAGCTTAAAACACTTAAGCTAGCTAATGCATTTGTTTCTGATGCCGTCGTACATTTAACCAAACTTACGGCTAAGAATTCAGGATTCGCCATCCAAGCACGCAGAGCGTTATGGCTTAAATCCTGGTCAGCTGACGTGACTTCTAAATCTAATTGCTTAATATTCCTTTCAAAGGGCAGACCTTATTCGGGCCCGGCTTGAAAGAAATTATTGCTGACATTACGGGAAGTAAGGGCCATGCTCTTCCTCAGGACAGGGCCAAACCAAAGGCCAAACAGTCTAATTTTTGTACCTTTTGTAACTTCAAGGCTGGAGCAGCATCAACTTCCTCCGCCCCAAAACAGGAAGGAGCTGTTGCTCGTTACAGACAGGGCTGAAAAACTAACCAGTCCTGGAACAAGGGCAAGCAGGCCAGAAAACCTGCTGCTGCCCCTAAGACAGCATGAAGAGAGGGCCCCCTGTCCGGAAACGGATCTAGTGGGGGCAGACTTTCTCTCTTCGCCCAGGTTTGGGCAAGAGATGTCCAGGATCCCTGGGCGTTGGAGATCATATCTCAGGGATATCTTCTGGACTTCAAAGCTTCTCCACAAGGGAGATTTCATCTTTCAAGTTTGTCAGCAAACCAAATAAAGAGGCGTTTCTACGCTGTGTACAAGACCTCTTACTAATGGGGGTGATCCACCCAGTTCCGCGGACGGAACAAGGGCAAGGATTTTATTCAAATCTGTGGTTCCCAAGAAAGAGGGAACCTTCAGACCAATCTTGGACTTAAAAATCCTAAACAAATTCCTAAGAGTTCCATCATTCAAAATGGAAACTATTCGTACCATCCTACCCATGATCCAAGAGGGTCAATACATGACCACAGTGGACTTAAAGGATGCCTACCTTCACATACCGATTCACAAGGAGCATTATCGGTACCTAAGATTTGCCTTCCTAGACAGGCATTACCAGTTTGTAGCTCTTCCCTTTTGGGTTAGCTACGGCCCCACGAATCTTTACAAAGGTTCTGGGCTCTGTCCTGGCGGTACTAAGACCGCGAGGCATAGCGGTGGCTCCGTACCTAGACGACATTCTGATACAAGCGTCAAGTTTTCAAACTGCCAAGTCTCATACAGAGATAGTTCTGGCATTTCTGAGGTCGCATGGGTGGAAGGTGAACGTGGAAAAGAGTACTCTATTACCACTCACAAGGGTTCCCTTCCTAGGGACTCTTATAGATTCTGTAGAGATGAAGATTTACCTGACGGAGGCCAGGTTATCAAAACTTCTAAATGCTTGCCGTGCCCTTCATTCCACACCCGTCAGTAGCCCAGTGCATGGAAGTCATCGGCTTAATGGTAGCAGCAATGGACATAGTACCATTTGCGCGCCTGCATCTCAGACCGCTGCAATTATGCATGCTAAGTCAGTGGAATGGGGATTACTCAGATTTGTCCCCTCTAATAAATCTGGATCAAGAGACCAGGGATTCTCTTCTATGGTGGCTTTCTCGTCTCCATCTGTCCAAAGGGATGACCTTTCGCAGGCCAGATTGGACGATTGTAACAGATGCCAGCCTTCTAGGTTGGGGCGCAGTCTGGAACTCCCTGAAGGCTCAGGGATCGTGGTCTCAGGAGGAGAAACTCCTCCCTATAAATATTCTGGAGTTAAGAGCAATATTCAATGCTCTTCTAGCTTGGCCTCAGTTAGCAACACTGAGGTTCATCAGATTTCAGTCGGACAATATCACGACTGTGGCTTACATCAACCATCAAGGGGGAACCAGGAGTTCCCTAGCGATGTTGGAAGTATCAAAGATAATTCGCTGGGCAGAGTCCAACTCTTGCCACCTGTCAGCGATCTATATCCCAGGCGTGGAGAACTGGTCGCCAGACCTTTCATCCGGGGGAGTGGGAACTTCATCCGGAGGTCTTCGCTCAACTAATTCATTGTTGGGGCAAACCGGAACTGGATCTCATGGCTTCTCGACAGAACGCCAAACATTCCTTGCTACGTATCCAGGTCCAGGGACCCGGGAGCGGTGCTGAAAGATGCTCTAGCAGCCCCTTGGGTTTTCAACATGGCTTATGTGTTTCCACCATTTCCGCTGCTTCCTCGGCTGATTGCCAAGATCAAACAGGAGAGAGCATCGGTGATTCTGATAGCACCTGCGTGGCCACGCAGGACTTGGTATGCAGATCTAGGGGACATGTCGTCCTGTCCACCATGGTCTCTACCTCTGAGACAGGACCTGATTCAGGGTCCTTTCAACCATCCAAATCTAATTTCTCTGAGACTGACTGCATGGAGATTGAACGCTTGATTCTATCAAAGCGTGGCTTCTCGGAGTCGGTTATTGATACCTTAATACAGGCTCGGAAGCCTGTTACCAGGAAAATTTACCATAAGATATGGCGTAAATACTTATATTGGTGTGAATCCAAGAGTTACTCATGGAGTAAGGTTAGGATTCCTAGGATTTTGTCTTTTCTACAAGAGGGCTTAGAAAAGGGTTTATCTGCTAGTTCATTAAAGGGGCAGATTTCTGCTCTGTCTATCCTGTTTCACAAACGTCTGGCAGATGTACCAGACGTTCAGGCCTTTTGTCAGGCTTTAGCTAGGATTAAGCCTGTGTTTAAGACTGTTGCTCCACCGTGGAGCTTAAACTTAGTTCTTAATGTTCTTCAAGGTGTTCCGTTTGAACCCCTTCATTCCATTGATATCAAGCTGTTATCTTGGAAAGTTCTGTTTTTGATGGCTATTTCCTCGGCTCGAAGAGTCTCTGAGTTATCTGCCTTACATTGTGATTCTCCTTATCTGATTTTTCATTCAGACACGGTAGTTCTGCGTACTAAACCTGGGTTCTTACCTAAGGTAGTTTCTAACAGGAATATCAATCAAGAGATTGTTGTTCCATCATTGTGTCCTAACCCTTCTTCAAAGAAGGAACGACTTTTGCATAATCTGGACGTAGTCCGTTCCCTGAAGTTCTATTTGCAGGCAACTAAAGATTTTCGTCAAATTTCTTCCCTGTTTGTCGTTTACTCTGGACAGAGGAGAGGTCAAAAGGCTTCGGCTACCTCTCTTTTTGGCTTCGTAGCATAATACGTTTAGCCTATGAGACTGCTGGACAGCAGCCTCCTGAAAGAATTACAGCTCATTCTACTAGAGCTGTGGCTTCCACTTGGGCCTTTAAGAATGAGGCCTCTGTTGAACAGATTTGCAAGGCTGCAACTTGGTCTTCACTTCACACTTTTTCAAAATTTTACAAATTTGACACTTTTGCTTCTTCGGAGGCTTTTTTTGGGAGAAAGGTTCTTCAGGCAGTGGTTCTTTCTGTTTAATGTTCCTGCCTTGTCCCTCCCATCATCCGTGTACTTTAGCTTTGGTATTGGTATCCCATAAGTAATGGATGACCCGTGGACTGACTACACTTAACAAGAGAAAACATAATTTATGCTTACCTGATAAATTTATTTCTCTTGTAGTGTAATCAGTCCACGGCCTGCCCTGTCTTTAAGGCAGATCTAAATTTTAATTAAAACTCCAGTCACCACTGCACCTTATGGTTTCTCCTTTCTCGTCTTGTTTCGGTCGAATGACTGGATATGACATGTGAGGGGAGGAGCTATATAGCAGCTCTGCTTGGGTGATCCTCTTGCAACTTCCTGTTGGGGAGAGATATAATCCCATAAGTAATGGATGACCCGTGGACTGACTACACTACAAGAGAAATAAATTTATCAGGTAAGCATAAATTATGTTTTTTTTACAGTGTTGCACTTTTGGTTGGTTGTAATTTTACATTTGTTGTTGTTGTTATTGGTATATTTTTTTGTAATTTTATTTATAAACCTGTTCTGTGAACTTTGTGACAAATAAAACAGTTATTATTTCATAATGTCTTTTGAGTTAGTCCTTCATAATTATAAAGAAGGAATCTTAAATAGTTAGTCTGTATTGTGCTTGGTAAACTGTCACATGACATTAAAAAAAAGTATCGATAATTGGTATCGGCGAGTATTTGAAAACAAGTATCGGTACTTGTACTCAGACTTAAAAAAATGGTATTGGTGCAACCCTAATAGATAACATTGAGCTTATGCACATGAAGTTACCCTTGAGTGAGCACTGATTGGCTAAAAAGCAAGTCTGTCAAAAGAACTGAAATAAGGGGGCAGTCTGCAGAGGCTTAGATACAAGATAATCTGAGGTAAAAAGTCTATTTATATAACTTGGTTATGCAAAACTGGGTAATAAAAGGAATTTATCTTTCTTTTTAAACAACAAATTCTGGTGTTGACGGTACCTTTAAGCACTTCTTATGTTTTTCTGTATTTTGCTTTTTTTACCACAGAAATTGATGACTTTGTGCCTGAGGAACCAAAAGTGAAACCGGGAGTAACTGGTTTAGCTAAAGACCGTTGGGAGGGAGAAGATGAAGAGGAGGAGGTGAAGGTGAGATGGAATACTGGAATATAAACCATCAGTATGCAGCAGTTTCACGCACACTTTTGAACAAGTTGAAAGCATATGGCACTGGCCTTGATTAGAGTAATGCATTTATTTGGATTTATGTAACAGGAGGTACAAAGCCACACACATTCAACATTAATCCTGACTCCTAAAGAAAAAAATGTAGCTGGCTTTTCATACATACTGCTGCAATTATAACCCATTTCATGGCAATTGGTAAGTGTTTGTCCCCATGATCTAATGTCAGAAGCTTAATTATAATTAACACACTTGTGCTCAGGTAGTAAAATCTTTTAAAGGGTTGTTGTATTGAAATAGTAACATGGTCTGATTCAACGTGAAAACAAGCATTTAATACTCCAATACGGTCTGGCAACTCCTGAAAAGGTTAAACGGACACTAAATACATTCCATTCACTTCCCTCTAATCATGGGTGCTGCCATTATGGGAACGTAGGCGAAGAATAACCTCAATACTATGCTTAGAAATGTATGTAGTGTTTAATGTCCCTTTAAACACATGTAAAAGTCTAATTATGCAATTCCAGAGCAGGGCAAAGTAAACTTTGTATGTAAATCATTTGAAATCACAAGACATTTCTATTGTCTTGTGATTAACATATTAGCCAAGTGTGAAAACATTACAAATACACTAACATTTTTGTTTGCTGCATTTGTTTTTAGTAGCCAAACTCCCCATAACTTGTCTTATTTTGAGGAGCCACACTTAACTTGTTACTTGTGTAGACAAGGATATGTTGCATGGCCAGGCTAGGGAAGTCTGCATTGTGTGCCTCCAATTCTCAGACATGTAAAATCTACAGTTCTTACTATGGATGTGCAAATGCACATATTTGTATGTTGCACATTTATGCTAATACATCTAGTGCCAAAATGAGCCGAATGCTGCAGACTGCTGCTTTTCTTGACATTTATTTAATGAAAATATGCACATGCCTAGTTATTACAGGAAAGGGGGCAAATAAACAATGGAAGTATATTGCAACTTTATTTTTATTACCCTTAACTATTTTATTTTACAATTCTACTGTTTTATGTGCCTTTTTTAAATGTGTAGTTTTAAAAGAGCACAATCTTATGCTATAGGAAATTTTTATTTTAAAATGTATTTTTATTTTTTATTTTTTTTAAATCTTGCTTAATGATAAATTGATGTTTTTAAAGGACAGAGTTGCACACATCTTTTGTATGAAGTTTCTTTGTAATAACTTCCAGTCACTTTCCTTTCTGTATCTGCTAAGGCTAGATAAGCTCTGCCCATTGTATCTCAAGCTGCATATGCACTATTCATTTTTTTGTTTTATGTGTGAAAAAGTTGTTTGTTTTTCTCTGTCATCTGTAACCTTGAGCAACAAAGCAAATAGTTACATTATTTTCTCTGCAGGATAACTGGGATGATGAAGAGGAGGTAGAAAATGCAAATAAACAGGAGCCTCAAAAGTTAGGTGAGTAACAAGAAAATAAAAATAGTGGTGTTGTGAATTGGAGGTGGGGGCAGATGTAGAGGGAGCTATTGTTACCTTGCTGTACAGTCTAATATACAGCAAGGTAACAATAGCTCCCTCTACATCTGCCCCCACCTCCAATTCACAACACCACTAATGCTATGCTAATATAGCATAGCATTTAGCTAGGGGACACATGGTTTCCTGGATGCTTTGGAACAGGATATCTTTTTATACAATATCAACTAAAGATTGTATTTGAAATGAATCCACTGAAAATGGATACTGTAAGGGACAGAGCTGCAGGAAATGTTTCATTAGATGGCGACAGGTTATTGGTAGACTCTAGGAAGCTAAATGGTATTGAGAATTTTTTTTTTTTGTCAAAGGACACTGTACCATAAAAATTTGTTTTCCCTTAATGTGTTCAAACTGACTTATACCTGCTGCTGAGTATTACATTAACGTCAAGTTGTTCCTTCATGTCTGCTGTATTTGAAACAGCTGGCTTTGCTATTTAAAGGGACAGTCTACATTAGAATTTTTGTTTTAAAAGATAATCACTTTATTACCCATTCCCCAGTTTTGCATAACCAACAGTTATGTTAATATACTTTTTACCTCTGATTACCTTGTATCTAAGCATCTTCTGACAGCTCCCTGCTCACATGACTTTTTATTTATTATCTATTGACTTGCATTTAGTACTGTTGTGCTAAATCTTGAACTCTTTGGGCGTGAACACAATGTTATCTATAAGGCTCACATGAACTAGCAATCTCCTGTTATGAAAAGCATTTGATAAGAGGCTGTCTATAGTCGCTTAGAAACAGGCAGAAATTTAGAGGTTTAAATGTTATAAAGCATACTACTATATTAATGTTGGTTGTGCAAAGCCGGTGAATGGGTAGTAAAGGCATTATCTATCTTTTTAAACAATAACTATTTTAGTGTTGACTGTCCCTTTTTAAACATTACCTATTTAAAGTCATGTTCATTTAAATGGCTGACCCTGCAAAAAGGGCAGACCTGTAATGGCTCAATATATAAGACCAAGAATTGGAATGCATATTATGGGTTTAATTTAAGTCTCTTAGATACAAAAATCTATCCTACCCATTTTGGGAGGTGAATGTATGCTGCAGTGTCCTGTTTACATAGCTTTCTACATATAATACAGCATTATTCAACATTGTCAATATAGATGGTGGTTTCAGCAGCTATATTCAACGACAAAATAAACATAAAGGTTTGCAAACAATTAAATACACTACGGCAGGTATAATAGGTAATTGGGAATTCATTCAAGGAGAAAACATTTACTGTACAATGTCAATCTACATGATTTTGGGATCATTGGGTAACCTAGTATACATGAAAGATCAATTAACTACTTTGTAACTACTACTTTCTTTTAGAACAAAAAGTTACAGAAAAGAAGAAATTGAATGAAAAAATAAAAGAAAAAGAAAAGCAACAAAAAAAAAGACAAGAGGAACTGAAAAAGAGGGTGAGAGCAAAAAAATATATTAGCAAAATCATAGCATGGGTGGGGGCTGCATATATGGAGATATTTAATCTTCATTAATCTTTCTGTAGTTAGAGGTGTCTGAGGAAACCCCTGAGTTAAGTGCAGAGGAGCAGCTAGCAGAAAAACTCCGGCTGAAGAAGTTGCAGGAAGATGCAGATCTTGAGCTAGCAAAGGAAGCTTTTGGTAAGCAATATTTGTGGCATGTTGGAAGTTTGAGGAAAATGTCAAAACACTTTTTGTCTGCATTTGTTTTATTCTGATTATAACAGTGCATGAGAGGGTATGTAAAGGGATGTTGACATTATTTTATGTAGGAGTAATATGGAGAACAATTCCTTTGTAATGTGGTTACTGTTCTTTCTTTCTAATGACACTAAGTCCAGGATCATCTACTATTGGGAATAACTTTGACTTTCTTATTTTTGTACACAGTTTTTAAATTACTACTACTACTACTTTGTTCTTTGACTTTTGTGATTTTTGGAACACACGCAGCACGTGCATTTTTTAAATTTTTCATTATTTGCACAGTTTGTCTGATTTTGATCATTCTTATTTAGATCTTTATTATTTCAAGTGTCAAAATCCCAGTGCCACTTTGATTCCCATTGTTCAAACAGGAATTCCCAGTGGACTGGTATTCTCATTGTCCCAATTGTATAACAATTGTCCAGTAGCTGTTTGCCAAAATTGCACAAAGTTTTATATATGTGTAAGCACATTCACCACGTTTATCGAATACCCACATTCACATGATTTTGAACACAAGATTTGAGCCCACCCACTACCCCAACCATACAGATAAACTGAGGTTATCAACACCTATTCTGAATACTGACGGGTCGGCCCAGACCTACCTTTAACCCTCATTTTTATTTTTTCATGGATCCATGAATTTATAACATAAGTTTTTAAACACGTGATCATTTTTAAGTATAGAACTGTATCCTGTTATTTATTGTTTAAACCTGACTGTTATTATATTAAACCTTCAATCAAACTCCAGGGTTTAGATTTTGCACTATTTCTTTGGATATTCTGGAATACTATATATTACCACTTTCAGACCTATCTCCCTTGCCCAACAAGTCCCATCTTTAAAGTTAGCCACCTTTGATTTACCATCGCCAAACCTCGGCCTTTCTTTAGGCGATTTTGTACACTACTCAATTGTTAACTCCACTTTGGCCAGCTAGGTGGCCCTTTGTCCAAAGCTACAGGTAATTGGCCTGGCGCACAGTCCTCTTTCTAACCGATAAACTATCCTTTACCTAGTCCAGACTTTAGCAGCTGGCCATCAATTAAGAATGTATTGCCCACTGAGATCCTACTGTTCATACGATTCTTTCACCATACAGATATGGATTCTTTGAGGATACTCAGACAAGAAATAGACCTAAATATTCGCAACATTAGCAATGATGCGGAAGAGGAATGTATAGATGCACAAACCACATTTAAAGAACTTTAGAAACTGCTTATAGCAGAAGTCATATAAGGCTGACATCTCGTTCTTAAAGAAATGTTTAGAATTAAACATCATACCTAGAGGTTTAATGGTCGTAGAATGTGCACTCCCTATATTAGATTCCAAGTTTTCACTTAGGTGGTCAGAAGCCCTTACACAAACTTCCAAAACATTGATGAATATCATCATAGAATATTGGGAAGAATTGATTAAACATACAGATTATGACGTCAGGGAAGATGAAGAGATATTAACGAACCTAGAAAGTTCAGGCACTGACATTACAGAAAGTAAGACTAACCTGACTAGGAGAGTAACAAAGGTTAGAGAAGATGTGATCTCCCAAAAGACCAAAAAATTAAAAAGAGATGGAAAAGAAAAATAATGAAAACTCCCTACCCCAAGAGAGTGAAGGGATAGATAAAGGAGATGAGACAGAGGGTGCGACTAAGACAACAAACATAAAGAATATAGAGGAAAATCCTACAGAATGGACACAAGTTACATATAAAAGAAGGGGCTACCATAAAAATCCCGAACATAAACAATATAATAGACGGTATAGGAAGCAGAATTTAGAAACAAGACCTATTCTCAATATAGTCCAGGTAGAAATTACCGACAAAAATACAATTATAACTACATGTACCAAAATAAAATATGGGACAAAAGGGAATTTCCTGAGGATGATGGTAACTGAGTTGGAACTCTCCCTACTATAGACATAGACCCTACCAAAGAGATAATTATAGACCACAAGAAAACGATAGAGAACCAAAACATAGAAATCAACACAGAGAGGGAATATGGAAATAGATACCGCTATAATAATGAATACTACAATTAATATTACCCACGTGCAAACTATGGAAGTCATCATTATGAAAATCAAAATAGATTTAAAGATGAAATACACTACACGTCCGATTATGGACACAGAAGAAATAGGCACCAAGAGAGGAAGAGATGAGAGATCAGTGGGAGGTGAGACAACCTAAAGTCCGAGACACCCTCAAGAAGAAGTTGGTTATAGAAGACAGAGGTAACGATGGCAACATTTTGAAATAGAAACAACAAACACAAAGAGACAAGATTGAACCGAAGAAAGACGATTTGAAAATAGATACATTTAGCCCCAACACCATCCACCTTGTGTTTTTTTTAGAATTGAATCAGCCTGTGGTGAAAGACAGAGTATGCAAACAAGAAAGAAGAACATAAGCTTGGAAGAAAACACAACAAAAACAGACACAGAATAAATAAGCGACAAAACACTACAAGTCCAACCAATGATGGGACAACAATGAAGGATGGCATATTTAATCTTAGTTCATATGATCTTACCGAAAGCGAGAGGAAGGTATTAAACTATGGTCTCTCTTTCGCTCCAGCTAGGAGCTTGGACAAATTCCAATCCTTTATTAATACGAACCAATTTATAAGGAAGCTGACACTAAAAAGTTACTTTATGAAACCTCCAATAGATTTATCAATACCAAGGAGTTGCAGTCTAAAAACTGGGTAAAGTATGTTTGTACATACTGATCTTAAACCAAAATCGACATTTTACCTTATCTCTAATAAAGGGAATGCGATTGAAGCATTTGAGACTAGTTTGTAATGAGATACGGAAAATTAACTCAGACTGAAGAATGTAAAAAGGAATCTGTCTAAAACACAGATGTCAACCATTAAAAAATTGGAAACCAACAATCTGCTAACAATTAGGCAGATGAGGGAGGGGCGGATCGTTATCTTAAACAAAAAAGATTACGTCAAAGAAAATGAACGCCTACTAAGTGATCTGAAAACCTATCAGACTTCGGCATAACCCAGTAGTAGAGTTCCAGAAAGAACTAAAAACCCTACTGGAAAAAGCTAAAATTCTGGAATTTAAACGCAAATGGAGTTAAAATATCCCATTAGCCCAGTACTGTATCACCTTCCAAAGATACATAAGTCACTTGAAAGCCCGCCCGGGAGGCCAATTATTTCTGGGATTGGATCACTGACTAGTAACCTTTCTGAATACGTAGACCATAACTTACAGAAATATGTAAAACCTCCCCTCCTTCCTAAAAGATTCTACGCAAGTTCTAAATATTCTGGAATCTATCCCTTGGGAAGAGGGCTATCTATTGGCAACCTGTGATGTGACAGCATTATATACTAGTATTCTACATGAAGGATGCGAAGCGGTTGGTTACTTTTTAAGTGGTGACCCAAATGTCCCTAATGAACAGGCTGACTATTATAGATAGTATTAAATATATATTAACTCACAATTACTTTTGCAGTGAGGGGAAATATTAACAAACCTGCGGTACAGCTATGGGGACCATGTTCACGCCGAGCTATGCAAACCTTTTATATGGGTAAATGGAAGACCTGGGAATCATGCTCAGCCAGCGCGGACCTGGTCCTATACCGCAGGTATATAGATGACATACTGATCATATGGAAAGGAACAGCTGTCGACCTCGAATACACCTTTGAGGTGATGAATAAAAATATTATAAATATAAAATTCACACATATGGAGCCAAACAGACATTACATTTTTAGACCTTAAGATAGAAGTAAAAAATGGAGCCTGGGAGACATCTACACACTTCAAAGAGGTGGATAGCGAGGTACATGATATCAAAGACCTAATAAGATGCCAAGATAAAGGAGTGATCTATCTAATATAATGCTCATGCGGTTTACAATATGTTGGGCAAACATCGAGATTTCTGAAAGACAGAATTCAAGAGCATTTATTACTCATTGAAAAAGTTAATATGGACACAGTCCTATATAAACATTTCTCAACTATACATCATAGTAATACCAAAGAAATGAAATTCTTAGGCATTCAAAAGGTCAGAAGAAATTGGAGAGTTGGTGATTATGAGAAAATACTTCTAACAATAGAGTCCAAATGGATATTCCCATTTGCCTACATCCAAAAGGCTTGAACAATAAAGACCTTGCACACCTTTTGTATACTCAGTCATCCAAAAGTGGATACTTATTGTCAAGGGAGCTCTAGTTCACATGTTTAATCCTACTAGTCCTCTGGAAGCTTCTTTAACCCTGTCTCCACAAGAGGGATTTGACTGCCAGTCTATCCAAAATCATCTAGAGGAACACACTAAAATCTAACATACGAAGACCAGTAAAACTCTCCACTTCCTAGAGGTCTATTACTTCCCATATCGTTATTCTGTCTCTCATATTTATCAGAAGATTATACAATTCTCCATACCTTTTTACAATGTGTCAGTATGGTTCTGGTTCCTTCTATGGCTTTGCAAGTTGTCTAGATAAAGGAAAAGGTTGGTAACACTCCCAAATATGTACAATCATATGATCAGCACGGTAGCTTGGTATATTTGTTGGTCCCGGGACTTCCGTCCAAGAACCCCACTCACCCCTGTCCTAGGAACTTCGCCCAGCCGGGGGCTCGACCATCCGCCTGTGTGGGACTTAATGCGATAGCAGGGAACACTGTGAGCACACAGGCCGGTATTTAACTTCGGCAAAAGCAGATCAGCTTACTTGCTTGAAAACGCAGTCTCTTGACAGGCGGCAATGGGTCCGTAGGAGCTGGCAGTATTCCAATTTTTTTTTTCACCGACGTTGGCGTGCGTAGCTTGCTGGGGGGCGGGGCTTGCTTCACCCGGGGGTTCCAACAAGGTACAGGGACTGCAGGATCCGCAATCTGGTGTAGCGGTATAAGAGAAAAAGAGAGGCAGAGGATCCCACGTAGGCTATTACGGCTGAGTGCCGAAACATGTAAGCCAACTGGTCTCACGCCTGTCTTACCATTTGCCTTTTTCTGTTGCCCCTGAACGCAACTTTTAAAAGTATGTCTAATAAAGCTGCTTTTATTTAAACATCGCTACGTGGGATCCTCTGCCTCTCTTTTTTGCAAGTTGTCTGTCAATGTTCTCTCTTTATCCAACACTTCTTTATTGACACATTTTTATTCGACACCATTTTGTTGAGTTAATCTAGTGGGATACGTTCTGTAACTCTGCTACATATCACACATAATGGTCAGTATAGATCCCCCTGCAACTATTAATATCCCTGAATGTCAAAAGGTTTCCTCTTAAGTTGACGACACGACTATATACACCACATAGAGCATGTCAAACTATGTATATTAGGACTTGGTGGAGCTAACTTGATTCATACAAGTCTATATAAGGTTAGGTCATCACACATGCAAATAACTTCATTAAGCTTCCTTCTATATAGAAATATAGGACAATAATACTTTTAGACTAACTAATCAGTAAGATAAAATTCTGCTAGTCATAATTGACATTGCAGAGGGTCAGAATATAGTTAGACACTAGTCTTCATCAATCCAAGTTTATCGATCTGTTCGATCAGCTATTTGCTGCCCATACAGAACAATACTCCTAGATCTCTTCATCAACACCAATTAAAATGTATTACCAATAGCCATCAATATAAAGAAACGCTAAGAATTGACCACATCTTTTAGGTATTGATATACCAAACGTCCAGATACAATCGCACCTTACGAGCAGTATAGAAACTAACACCAAAACAAATCCTAAAACTTCCTACTGGCAGACTGTCTACTAGTACCTAAAATTGGTGGTCAGGAGCATGTGAGAAGGGGGGGGAAGAGCTGTTTGGGAGGTATCAGGGATGTGGGAAGAGTAGCTTGGGGGGTAGTTCCTGCATTAAAAATACTATCACTCTAGTTGGCTAAATGATTAACCCCTTCACTGTCGAATTTCAGAAGTGTAGTCCACAGTTGCAAGTAGCTGCCTTCTAGTTGCCAAAAATGAATTGCAAAGCCATGCATGTATTTATGAACAAAAGGGACCCCAGAGAACCCTTTACTGCCATTTTGTCTTATGACTGCAGTAGTTGTGTGTAAATTTCAGTGAGAAACCCAAAGTTTGTGAAAAAGTTAACTATTTTTAAATATAATTGCATTTGGCAGCAAAATGGTGGTATGAAATATATCACAATGGGCCTAGTTAAAGTTTTGATAGGTAAATTAAAAAAAGGCTCTATTTCTGTTTAAATTGAGTGATAGCATAAATGCTAAATTTTGGGCAAGTTTTTCTCTGAAATTCACGGTAGCAAAGGGGTGAAAGGAACCGTTAACTTTCTATTTTAGACAGTGTTTAAATAACAGTTGAAGCTAAATGCGCAATATGCATATTAAAAATATTGTAAAAAAAATACTTTAAAATATTGCAAGTATATTCACCAGAGCTCAATACAGTCTCCTGAAATTGTAAGGGGGACATAGTTTTAAAACTCAATTGCTGTACTCCAAAAAATCTGTAATATTGCAGGCCTCACTCCCCCATGCAGTAGTTTAAATAGATATGTGCATTTCGACCTGGTCTTTGTAGATAACGCTCCACCTTCTGCAGCCTGCTTATTCATTAATTTTCACTTGCCGTAGGGCCAGCTGTCAAACTATGTAAATTCTCGTTTGGTGTGACTTACGCTTATGTCAATGGTGGTGATATCGGTCCCCCCAGTAGTCTCCCTGATAAAACCTGTATGAGTATCATGGTGGACTTTGAAAGAATTAAAATTTGCAAGAATTAGTGAAAAAATTGCAAATAAAGGCTAATTACTACATTTTTATACATGACAAAACATTCTTATCACTGCAAAAGGGACACCGAACCCAATTTTTTTTTTTTTTTTTCGTGATTCAGAGCATGCATTTTTAAGCAACTTTCTAATTTACTCCTATTTTAAAATTTTCTTCTCTTGGTATCTTTATTTGAAATGCAATGTAAGTTTAGATGCCGGCCCATTTTTTAGATGCCTGCCCATTGTTCTGAACCAAAAATAGCTTAGACGCCTTTTTCAAATAAAGATAGCAAGAGAACGAAGAAAAATTAATGAGTAAATTAGAAAAGTGCTTAAAATTGCATGCTCTATCTGAATCATGAAAGAAAAAAAAAATAGTTCAGTGTCCCTTTAAGTTTAGCTAAGTCCACTGGTAGAATTCCTCAGATATCCGAAAGCAGGACCATTGTCACATAGACAGCTATTAAAAGCAATTGCATTCTCCATATAGATAGGTCATCAACTAACTCATGTTTTAACCCAAATCCAGCCTCTGCCCTCAGTATCTTAAGGGATATATTGTCGTCCTAAACAAAAGTTCACCAAGCTGCAAACACCGACACACTAAATTGACCATTTTTGCTCCCTCTGAGCTTCATCCGTATAGTTTTTGCCTAATTAAACAATGTTGCAATTTTTGGGTTTTAGCTGCTTTTAAGGATTTTTTTTTTAGGTACTGTTGTGTCATATTAATAAACAATTATCACAACCTTATGTTCTTGATATTTAATTTGCTACCTGGATGTTTCAATACTGGCTTATGAATTTCGTGTGCAGTTTATGCCAATACTTTTGGGCCTTTTTACTTTAAAGGATCTACAGTTCCTTTGTTTCTTTTATATTTAACAGTAAAACAGTACTTCTAATATCAAGCTTGCTTCATTCTCTTGGTATCCTTTTGTTCAGCTAGCTCCCAGTAGTGCATTTCTGCTACAAATCAGGTGAGCCAATGACAGGTTTATATGTGCAGCCAACAAATGGCAACTAACTCTCTGTAGTGATTTTCAACAAAAAATACCAAGAGAACAAAGCAGCTTAGGTAATTGAAGCTTAATTGAAAGTTATTAAAAATGGTATGCTCTTGCTGAACAATGAAAGTTTATTAACTTTACTATCCCTTTTAACGCCGTTCTATTCCGTCATAATTACACTGGGCTTTAGAGCTGTTCTGATGGAATAGAACGTCATAGCCAACGGCTGTCCTGAAGCCTTCTGTGCTTCCTGGATTTGCTCGCGTTCTGGAGGGTGTTCCTAGGGTTATTGGGATGCCCCCCAGACCCGATCCAATAATTGAAATCTCGCAATAGTGTGCACGATTGTGAACTTTAACCCTGGCAGGAAAGGGCTAAGGAATATGTTTAGATTAGGTTTTCTTATTTTGGCAAATGCATACCATTTCACCGCAGATTTAAATACTTTTCCCATAAGCAATTTCTACGAATGCTGCCTCTACACCATGCAAAGCAATTTTAAAATATTTTATCCTCCCTATTCTGGGGAATGGGGACTAGATGATAAAAGGAAACTATGTTGAGATGTGAACAGAGTGCAAAATGATGTATTTGCTATAATGCATGATAGTATAATCTGTAGGACAGAAATGCTATTCTCACAGCTTGTATGATTTGATTTTGTTTGGTACTATGTCTGAAAATCTCTAATAATAAAAATGTTTTTATACGCAGGGGTCCCTGTTACCGGAATTGATGTTATTAATCCGTCCTCACGAGATGACTTTGTGGAGTTTGGGAAACTGCTGAAAGAAAAAATCACACAGTATGAAAAGTCACTGTATTACCCCAGTTTCCTGGAAGCACTTGTCCGGGATGTGTGCATCTCATGTGAGCACCATGAATTGCCAAGAGGGGTGGATCAAACACCATACACATCTTAGTACTAGGTGGTTTTTAATACAGTAAAAAGAGAAACAGGGTGGCTTGCTATCCTGGTAAAGTAGTTAAGTTCTACAAAAAGTTTATTTTGATAGAAAGAAATTGATAAAATGAGTAATATGTATTATATCTAAATATAGATGTAATATTTCTTGTGTAATCATGACAGCAAAAGTATTTCTTTCTGGAGGTCAGACATAGATTACCCGATTTTTAAATAGGATTACTACTTTTAGGACAGTTATTTTTAGGAAAATATTTTTTTCCAGTTCTCAGAACTGTAAATGCACACTTCAGTCTTCAAGGTTAAGCCTGCTACATTTTTTTTTTTTTTGCTTAATTGCCTTCAACAGCTGTAAAACAATGCACTTTTTACTAACAAAATGACTAGCTGTCTTCCAAAGCAAGCCTCCAGATAAGGCTGCTGGGGTTGAGTTTGGCTTTTGAAAAACAATTGTAGCAAACAAGATGTTTGCGGCTGATATGTTTTATAGCAAACAGTGTTCATAAATTATGCAGGTTACAATATACTGTATTAGAAAGTATTACACTGCCCCTAATCTGCTGGCGAATTCTACTATGCAAAGCAGCAGAAATATCTTCCAAGGTGTAAACTATTTTCTTATAGTAACACACAATAAGTTGAGTGTATATGATTGTTGAAATAAAATTAAATTCAGATGTTTGATCTTTGAGGTATACTTTTCAAGTTCTTTAATCTTTGCTTGCGCACCATATAATTTGCTCATCTGTGGTTGAAACAGATTCTCTAGTTCTTATTAAAATATAGTAATCTCTGTTAAGAAATTTAAATGTATTTTAGGTGTGTTGTGAAGGAAGCCTTCCTAAACTTTCTGTCTGTATTGATGCTTGAAGATGTTATTTGAAGATATGATGCTGCATATTCAGTTATAACACCTTTTCCTAAATGACTTCTCTTTTAGTGGAAATTGATGACCTAAAGAAGATCACCAATTCTTTGACTGTTTTATGCAGTGAGAAACAGAAACAAGAAAAAGTGAGTGTGGATTAAGAAGCATGGCTACTAGATGCATATAGGAAACACCTGTGATATGGTTGTCAGGGAATACAATAACGCGAAAAGTGATGGTAAACTCTTCCCTTTTTAAAATCAGATCTGGAATGTTAGTGCTATATTTTAAATGGAGTTTAATTCATCAGTTGTAACAAAGATGCGCTATAACTTTTTAATATAGATATGAAACTCGAATACCCAGCACTCCTCCACCCTCTTCAAAAGTCAGTTTTTATATAACAATTCAAAACCGTTGGCTCACAGAAAAATTGATTTTGAAGTGGGCGGCGGAGCACAGGGTATTCGAGTTTCAAATCTATATTAAAAAGTAAGTTATAGCGCAACTTCATTACAACTGATAAATCAAACTCCACCTAAAATCTCACTAACATACCAGAGCTGATTGAAAAAAGAGCAGAGTTTACCATCACTTTAAGGAATTTGGTTGAAATACTGGGTGTAAGGATACTGAACACGGTTATTCTGGGTAAGAATCAGTCTGTAATAAATATGCTTAGGGATTTAGCTATATCTAGTTATTCACTGAAAAATGTATAGTTTTTATGGTGTGCCCAAGCCATAAGATGGTGAGCAGTCTGTAGTAGTAGTAGAAGTTTGTGTTTTATATCATAAATGGCTTTTAACTGCTTTAAAATGTTTTTAATATGTGGTGCTCTGCATTTATCTTTTTAGCAAAGCAAGGCCAAGAAAAAGAAGAAAGGTGTTGTGCCTGGAGGAGGTCTGAAGGCAACCATGAAGGATGATTTACTAGATTATGGGGGCCTAGATGAAGGATATGTACGAGAGTTTGAGGATTTCATGTGATGCTCTCCTGATTGTTGTGGCCCTCATCACAGAGTGTCATCTCCCCAATCAGGACTCTGCCAAATGCTACAGTCAAAGATTTCATCCTCCCTTTACCCTGTCACATGTGCCTGACATGAGGTCAGAGTCTGTGAATCTGGGTACTCCTACTCTCCTCACTCCCTAAAGTCTTGCCCCATGCATTATAGCCTAATTTCCAGGCCTGTTCTCAATGCCACTTTGCTTGTGATATGATACTGTTGAGTGTCTCTCAAGCAGGGGGGTACGCTTCTCTCCCAGCCCACTACATAATTTTACTTCTCTAGTTAATGCTGGTTTCTTGGTTGAAGCCATTGCTTCTGGTACTTTTATCTCATCCTACCTGTTGGGCCACTTTGTTTCCTCCGGCCTCATCTGATTTTATATCATGGTTTCTTAGCCTTGCAATTCAACTTAACAATTTGAACATTAAAAATAAACAAGACCTCAAATGAACTGCAATTACTTCTGCTGTGCAATTATGAACATTCAGAAGAAATACAGCAGGTATCACTAATGCCTCAGACCCTGGCTGCTCCATCCAGTGATACTTGGCAAGAGACGGGAGCTGCCAGCTTGAAGCCTGTGTGTCACTTGACCTCATGATTCATAATGGTTTTGAGTTTTTTGTTCTGGTGGCTTGGTATTTATTTAGTGAGGATTGGTGTTTCAGGAATGGTTAGGTGCTTTCAAAAGCAATTTGAGGTGCAACGTTTGACTCTTTACCTTCCCTTCTGCTTATTCACAGGATGTCGCTTTGCAAGCAGGTCCTTCCGTGGAGAATTGTTATATTAACAATGAGACTGCAATGTTTTATAAGATAACTAATTTAATAAACTCATTCTTGTGAAATGGCGACTAGTTTGCAGTGTTTGCACACAATACTTTGATACCCTTTTAGAGTTTTTTTGCAGAAGTTAATTCAGTTGAGATTTACTGAAACATTGGGGGTTGCTGTACTGTCAGTTCCTTATACTGAGCAAGTATAACAGAAATTAAAAGTGGCATAAAACACTACAATAAACTAAAGAGTATATGTTGGTCACCCTGCCCCATTAGCACTAATGTTATTTAAACTTGCTGCACTGATTTTCTAAAGTAATAAATCAGGACCTACAGAGAGACTGGCAGCTGAAATTTTATTCTCTCACTGCTCTGAGGACTTAACCTTATAAGCTTTGCACACAGATTTAGAGAGTTTATAAGGTTTAAGAGACAGTCTAGTCAAAATGTACATTTCATGATTCAAATAGGGCATGCAATTTTTAAAAAAACTTTCCAATTTACTTTTATCAATTTGCTTTGTTCTTTTGGTTTTTTTTTTGTTTAAGCTTAACCTAGAGAAAGGCGCTTATGATAATTTTTAAGCCCTTGGTGGCCGCCTTTAGTGTATTTTATTAGCTTTTCAAAGCTAGACAGAGCTAGTTTGTGTGACAAATAGACAATATTATGCTCACTCCTTTAGAGTTATTTATGAGTCAGCACTGAGTGGCTAAAATTTGAGTCTATCAAAAGCACTAAAATAAGGGGACAGTCCGCAGAAACTTAGAGTAAAAGGGTAATCACAGAGGTTAAAAAGTGTATTGATATAACTGTTGGTTATGCAAACTAGGGAAATGGGTTATTTTTTAAACTAACAATGTTTCAAGTAGACTGTCCCTTTTTTTTTCTTTCACGATTTAGAGCATTCATTTTTAGAGCATTTTTCTAATTTACTCAGATTTGTCTTTGTTCTCTTGGTATTTATTTGAAAAGGCATGAATGTAAGCTTTACGAGCCTGCTAATTTTTAGTTTAGCGCCCTGGATAGCGCTTGCTTGGTGGCCTGCATTTAGCCACCAATCAACCAGCGCTACCCAGGTGCTGAACAAAATATGAGTTGGCTTGTAAGCTTAAATTCCTGCTTTTTCAAACAAAGATACTAAGAAAAAGAAGAAAAATTAATAGGAGTAAATTAGAACGTAGTTTTAAAATTGCATGCTCTCTGAATCATGAAAGGGAAAATTTTGGGTTCAGTATTCCTTTAAGCATGTTACTGTTCATGACACAAATGATATTAGAGGTAATCCTTCTACAATGCAAATATAAAAGAAGCTGCTCCTAGGTGGTAACTCGCCATAGAACAAGATACTGAGCTTGCTGTCCGTTCCTAGTAGAGCACTTCTTTCTGTGTGCATTTACATTGCTAATATGATAAATGGGGTTTGATCATGTTCCATGAAATGTATGTTGGCATGGGTGTCTAATATCTATATAAATGTACCAAACTGAAATATGAGCCAATGTATATTTAATACCCTTTGGGGTGTTTTGTGTTTTTTCCTCAGGGTTTAATTTTTTTTTTTTTTTTAAATACAGTGGCTGAAATGGGGTTTGGTAAAATTTTGGTTTCTGATATTTTTGCTTATACTTAAAGGGTCATTGAACCCCAAACTTGTCTTTCATGATTCATATAGAATACACATTTTTAAACGACTTTCCATTTAACTTCTAGTATCAATTTTGATTAATTCTCTTGGTATCATTTGTTAAAGGAACAGCAATGCACTACTGGGAACTAGCAGAACACATTTGTAAGCCAATTACAATAGGCCATATATGTGCAGCTACCAATTAGCAGCTAGCTCCCAGCTCCTGGGCCTACCTAGGAATGCTTTTGAACAAAGTATACTAAGAGAACTAAGCACATTAGATAATAGAATAATAGAAAAGTTGTTTAAAATGTTATGTTCTTTCTGAATCATGAAGGAAACATTTTGGGGTTTCATATCAGTTTTACATTAATACCATATCTTACTCTGGAAGGAAGTTTGCTTTATATAATTGTTTTAAGGATGTTTTATTTTGTGTATGACTGGCAAATAGGTTGTATTGTCTTAATACCTTAACATCCGCTTTCATTTTCCTCTAATAACCTGCTACTATTTTGATATTTTTAAAGGGTCATAAAAAGTGAAGTCCCCCCAAAATTTTGACCTATATTGTGCAAAAAAAGTTTGAATAAATAGTTTTGACCTTGTAGTTTTTTTTTTTTTTCACCTAATAGCGATTATTTCAAAGGGGTTTAGTGGCATTGAGGTTCAGTAAGAAGTATAAAAAACAGTAATGTAGTAGTAGTTGAAATAGATTATAATAGATTTTAATCAGTTTAAAGCAGGCATGTCCAAAGTCCGGCCCGCGTTCCGGACTGATAAGGCCCCACAGATAAGTTGCCCAAATATAGATCTTACGGGCCCCCCAGTGAGTCCCAGAGCGCCGCTCAGGACTCCTGGGATCTCTCACCATGGGACTTGACGTCATCAGCCGGCACAGGGAGAAGGAAAGCACAAATCTCGCGAGATCTCAGATGTCGCGAGATTTGAGCTTTCAATCTCTCTACGCCTCCACACCCAGCCACAAGGGTGACCATTAAGGGCTATTGAAGAAGAAAAAAAACCTGCCAATAAAACACCTTGACAAGGAGCAGTAACTGCACAGACAACACACTGGCAGGCAGGGATAACTGGATAAGAGCCGGTTTCAAGAGATTCGAACATTGGCTAAGAAAATGCTGAGCTTGTTTGGCTCAACATATTTGTGTGAGAAGACATTCTCGGTTATGAACTTTAACAGGAACCGCGTGAGGACAAGACTAAGTGACTCTCACCTGCGTGACATTTTGCACATCAAAACCACAGCCTTTGAACCAGACCTAGTCTATGTGCTACAGTCCAGATCTCGGTTTCACCCTTCACATTAGTGCAGGCAAGTTTTTTTTGTTTTTTTTTCTTCAATTGAGATGAATACATTGTAAAATCTCAGTTAATGTCAGTTGGTCTAAATCAGTTATAAATATATTTGAACACATGTATACTTGGTGTTATGTTCCTGTTCACATTTTTTTTTAACTTTAAAAGTTGATAAACAACCTTTCTTCTGTTAAGTGTGATCAGTCCACGGGTCATCATTACTTCTGGGATATTACTCCTCCCCAACAGGAAGTGCAAGAGGATTCACCCAGCAGAGCTCCATATAGCTCCTCCCCTCTACGTCACTCCCAGTCATTCTCTTGCACCCAACGACTAGATAGGATGTGTGAGAGGACTATGGTGATTATACTTAGTTTTTATATCTTCAATCAAAAGTTTGTTATTTTAAAATAGCACCAGGAGTGTGTTATTACCTCTCTGGCAGAGTTTGAAGAAGAATCTACCAGAGTTTTGCTATGATTTTAGCCGGAGTAGTTAAGATCATATTGCTGTTCTCGGCCATCTGAGGAGTGAGGTAAACTTCAGATCAGGGGACAGCGGGCAGATGAATCTGCATAGAGGTATGTAGCAGTTTTTTATTTTCTGACAATGGAATTGATGAGAAAAATCCTGCCATACCGATATACGTCATGTATGTATACTTTACACTTCAGTATTCTGGGGAATGGTACTTCACTAGAATTACACTGTAAGAAATACATAAAGCTGTTTAATAACTAGAGATTATGTTTAACGTTTTTGCTGGAATGTAAAATCGTTTTCATTTGCTGAGGTACTGTGTGAATAAATGTTTGGGCACTATTTTTCCACTTGGCAGTTGCTTAATCTGTTTTTCTGACAGTTTCTGTTTCTCCCTCACTGCTGTGTGTGAGGGGGGAGGGGCCGTTTTTTTGGCGCTTTTACTATGCATCAAATATTTCAGTCAGCAACTCATTGGTATTCCCTGCATGATCCGGTTCATCTCTACAGAGCTCAGGGTCTTCAAAACTTATTTTGAGGGAGGTAATTTCTCTCAACAGAGCTGTGAGAATTATAGTTTGACTGAGATAAAAAACGTTTATTCTGTAATTTGTTTCCTGCTTTCAGAATTTGTTATCTTTGCTAATGGGATTAAACCTTTGCTAAGTTGTGTTGTTTACAAGGATTGAGGCTAAAACTGTTTCAATTTATTAATTTTCAACTGTCAAAGATCTTCTGTGCTTCTTAAAGGCACAGTACGTTTTAATATTATTCTAATTGAATTGTATTTCCAAGTTGCAAGTTTATTTGCTAGTGTGTTAAACATGTCTGATTCAGAGGATGATACCTGTGTCATTTGTTGCAATGCCAAAGTGGAGCCCAATAGAAATTTATGTACTAACTGTATTGATGCTACTTTAAATAAAAGTCAATCTGTACAAATTGAACAAATTTCACCAAACAACGAGGGGAGAGTTATGCCGACTAACTCGCCTCACGTGTCAGTACCTACATCTCCCGCTCAGAGGGAGGTGCGTGATATTGTAGCGCCGAGTACATCTGGGCGGGCCATTACAAATCACATTACAGGATATGGGCTACTGTTATGACTGAGGTTTTGGCTAAATTACCAGAACTAAGAGGTAAGCGTGATCACTCTGGGGTGAGAACAGAGTGCGCTGATAATATTAGGGCCATGTCAGACACTGCGTCACAGGTGGCAGAACATGAGGACGGAGAACTTCATTCTGTGGGTGCCGGTTCTGATCCAAACAGACTGGATTCAGATATTTCAAATTTTAAATTTAAACTGGAAAACCTCCGTGTATTACTAGGGGAGGTGTTAGCGGCTCTGAATGATTGTAACACAGTTGCAATACCAGAGAAAATGTGTAGGTTGGATAAATATTTGCGGTACCGGACGAGTACTGAGGTTTTTCCTATACCTAAGAGACTTACTGAAATTGTTACTAAGGAGTGGGATAGACCCGGTGTGCCGTTCTCACCCCCTCCGATATTTAGAAAAATGTTTCCAATAGACGCCACCGACAAGGGACTTATGGCAAAACGGTCCCTAAGGTGGAGGGAGCAGTTTCTACCTTAGCTAAGCGTACCACTATCCCGGTGGAGGATAGCTGTGCTTTTTCAGATCCAATGGATAAAAAGTTAGAGGGTTACCTTAAGAAAATGTTTGTTCAACAAGGTTTTATATTGCAACCCCTTGCATGCATTGCGCCGATCACGGCTGCAGCGGCATTCTGGATTGAGCTCTCTGGAAGAGAACATTGGTTCAGCTACTCTGGACGACATTACGGACAGGCTTAGAGTCCTTAAACTAGCTAATTCATTCATTTCGGAGGCCGTAGTACATCTTACTAAACTTACGGCGAAGAATTCAGGATTCGCCATTCAGGCACGCAGGGCGCTGTGGCTAAAATCCTGGTCAGCTGATGTTACTTCTAAGTCTAAATTGCTTAATATACCTTTCAAAGGGCAGACCTTATTCGGGCCCGGGTTGAATGAGATTATCGCTGACATTACAGGAGGTAAAGGCCATGTCCTGCCTCAGGACAAAGCCAAAGCCAAGACTAGACAGTCTAATTTTCGTTCCTTTCGTAATTTCAAAGCAGGAGCAGCATCAACTTCCTCTGCACCAAAACAGGAAGGAGCTGTTGCTCGCTACAGACAAGGCTGGAAACCTAACCAGTCCTGGAACAAGGGCAAGCAGACTAGGAAACCTGCTGCTGCCCCTAAAACAGCATGAATTGAGGGCCCCCGATCAGGGATCGGATCTAGTGGGGGGCAGACTTTCTCTCTTCGCCCAGGCTTGGGCAAGAGATGTTCAGGATCCCTGGGCGCTAGAGATAATATCTCAGGGATACCTTCTGGACTTCAAATACTCTCCTCCAAGAGAGAGATTTCATCTGTCAAGATTGTCAACAATCCAGACAAAGAAAGAGGCGTTTCTACGCTGCGTACAAGAGCTCTTGTTAATGGGAGTAATCCATCCAGTTCCACGATCGGAACAGGGGACAGGGGTTTTACTCAAATCTGTTTTGTGGTTTCCCAAAAAAGAGGGAACTTTCAGACCAATCCTGGACTTAAAGATCCTAAACAAATTCCTAAGAGTTCCATCGTTCAAGATGGAGACTATTCGGACAATTTTACCTATGATCCAAGAGGGTCAATACATGACCACTGTAGATTTAAAAGATGCTTACCTTCACATACCGATTCACAAAGATCATTATCGGTACCTAAGGTTTGCCTTCCTAGACAGGCATTACCAGTTTGTGGCTCTTCCATTCGGATTGGCTACAGCTCCAAGAATCTTCACAAAGGTTCTGGGTGCTCTTCTGGCGGTACTAAGACCGCGGGGAATCTCGGTAGCTCCATACCTAGACGACATTCTGATACAAGCTTCAAGCTTTCAAACTGCCAAGTCTCATACAGAGTTAGTGCTGGCATTTCTAAGGTCACATGGATGGAAGGTGAACGAAAAGAAAAGTTCACTCTTTCCACTCACAAGAGTTCCCTTCCTGGGGACTCTTATAGATTCTGTAGAAATGAAGATTTACCTGACAGAGGACAGGCTAACAAGACTTCAAAGTGCTTGCCGCACCGTTCATTCCATTCAACACCCGTCAGTGGCTCAATGCATGGAGGTAATCGGCTTAATGGTAGCGGCAATGGACATAGTACCCTTTGCACGCTTACACCTCAGACCACTGCAACTGTGCATGCTAAGTCAGTGGAATGGGGATTACTCAGACTTATCCCCTTCTCTGAATCTGGATCAAGAGACCAGAAATTCTCTTCTATGGTGGCTTTCTCGGCCACATCTGTCCAGGGGGATGCCATTCAGCAGACCAGACTGGACAATTGTAACAACAGACGCCAGCCTTCTAGGTTGGGGGTGCCGTCTGGAATTCTCTGAAGGCTCAGGGACAATGGAGTCAGGAGGAGAGTCTCCTGCCAATAAACATTCTGGAATTGAGAGCAGTTCTCAATGCCCTCCTGGCTTGGCCCCAGTTGACAACTCGGGGGTTCATCAGGTTTCAGTCGGACAACATCACGACTGTAGCTTACATCAACCATCAGGGAGGGACAAGAAGCTCCCTAGCTATGATGGAAGTATCAAAGATAATTTGCTGGGCAGAGTCCTCACTCTTGCCACCTGTCAGCAATCCACATCCCGGGAGTGGAGAACTGGGAGGCGGATTTCTTAAGTCGTCAGACTTTTCATCCGGGGGAGTGGGAACTTCATCCGGAGGTCTTTGCCCAAATACTTCGACGTTGGGGCAAACCAGAGAGAGATCTCATGGCGTCTCGACAGAACGCCAAGCTTCCTCGTTACGGGTTCCAGATCCAGGGATCCAGGAGCAGTCCCTGATAGATGCTCAGGACAGCACCTTGGGACTTCAGGATGGCTTACGTGTTTCCACCCTTCCCGTTGCTTCCTCGATTGATTGCCAGAATCAAACAAGAGAGAGCATCAGTGATTCTAATAGCACCTGCGTGGCCACGCAGGACTTGGTATGCAGACCTGGTGGACATGTCATCCTGTCCACCTTGGTCTCTACCTCTGAAACAGGACCTTCTGATACAGGGTCCCTTCAAACATCAAAATCTAACTTCTCTGAAGCTGACTGCTTGGAAATTGAACGCTTGATTTTATCAAGACGTGGATTTTCTGAGTCAGTTATTGATACCTTAATACAGGCTAGGAAACCTGTTACCAGAAAGATTTACCATAAGATATGGCGTAAATACTATATTGGTGTGAATCCAAAGGTTACTCTTGGAGTAAGGTTAGGATTCCTAGGATATTGTCTTTTCTCCAACATAGGTGTGTCCGGTCCACGGCGTCATCCTTACTTGTGGGATATTCTCTTCCCCAACAGGAAATGGCAAAGAGCCCAGCAAAGCTGGTCACATGATCCCTCCTAGGCTCCGCCTACCCCAGTCATTCTCTTTGCCGTTGTACAGGCAACATCTCCACGGAGATGGCTTAGAGTTTTTAGTGTTTAACTGTAGTTTTTATTATTCAATCAAGAGTTTGGTTATTTTAAAATAGTGCTGGTATGTACTATTTACTCAGAAACAGAAAAGAGATGAAGATTTCTGTTTGTATGAGGAAAATGATTTTAGCACCGTAACTAAAATCCATGGCTGTTCCACACAGGACTGTTGAGAGCAATTAACTTCAGTTGGGGGGAACAGTGTGCAGTCTCTTACTGCTTGAGGTATGACACATTCTAACAAGACGATGTAATGCTTGGAAGCTGTCATTTTCCCTATGGGATCCGGTAAGCCATGTTTATTAAGATAGTAAATAAGGGCTTCACAAGGGCCTTATTAAGACTGTAGACTTTTTCTGGGCTAAATCGGATTTCATTATTAACACATATTTAGCTTGAGGAATCATTTATTCTGGGTATTTTGATATGATTATACGGCAGGCACTGTTTAGACACTTTATTCTTTAGGGGCTTTCCCTAATCATAGTCAGAGCCTCATTTTCGCGCCGGTATGGCGCACTTGTTTTTGAGGACAGCATGGCATGCAGCTGCATGTGTGTGGAGCTCTGATACATAGAAAAGTCTTTCTGAAGGCGTCATTTGGTATCGTATTCCCCTTTGGGCTTGGTTGGGTCTCAGCAAAGCAGATTCCAGGGACCTGTAAAGGGGTTAAATATAAAAACGGCTCCGCGGTTCCGTTATTTTAAGGGTTAAAGCTTCCAAATTTGGTGTGCAATACTTTTAAGGCTTTAAGACACTGTGGTGAAATTTTGGGTGAATTTTGAACAATTCCTTCATACTTTTTCGCAATTGCAGTAATAAAGTGTGTTTAGTTTAAAATTTAAAGTGACAGTAACGGTTTTATTTTAAAACGTTTTTTTGTGCTTTGTTATCAAGTTTATGCCTGTTTAACATGTCTGAACTACCAGATAGATTGTGTTCTGACTGTGGGGAAACCAAGGTTCCTTCTCATTTAACTATATGTATTTTAATGTCATAAAAAAATTTAGAAAAAATGATGCCCAAGATGATTCCTCAAGTGAGGGGAGTAAGCATGGTACTGCATCATCCCCTCCTACGTCTACACCAGTCTTGCCCATACAGGAGGCCCCTAGTACATCTAGTGCGCCAATACTCCTTACTATGCAACATTTAACGGCTGTAATGGATAATTCTATCAAAAACATTTTAGCCAATATGCCCACTTATCAGCGAAGAGCGCGACTGCTCTGTTTTAGAAAATTCTGTAGAGCATGAGAACGCTGATGATATGGTTTCTGAAGGGCCCCTACACCAGTCTGAGGGGGCCAGGGAGGTTTTGTCTGAGGGAGAAATTTCAGATTCAGGAAACATTTCTCAACAAGCTGAACCTGATGTGATTACTTTTAAATTTAAGTTGGAACATCTCCGCGCTCTGCTTAAGGAGGTGTTATCCAATTTTGTATGATTGTGATTATCTGGTCATTCCAGAACCACTATGTAAAATGGAAAAGTTCTTAGAGGCCCCCGGGGGCCCCCCCGAAGCTTTTCCTATATCCAAGCGGGTGGCGTACATTGTTAGTAAAGAATGGGACAGGCCCGGTATACCTTTAGTACCTCCCCCCATATTTATAAAATTGTTTTCCTATAGTCGACCCCAGAAAGGACTGATGGCAGACAGTCCCCAAGGTCGAGGGGGGCGGTTTCTACTCTACACAAGCGCGCCACTATACCCATAGAGGATAGTTTGTGCTTTCCAAGATCCTATGGATAAAAAATTAGAAGGTCTGCTAAAAAAGATGTTTGTTCAGCAAGGTTCCCTTCTACAACCAATTGCATGCATTGTCCCTGTCACTGCAGCCGCGTGTTTCTAGTTTGATGAGCTAGGAAAGGCGATTATAGTAATTCTTCTTCTTATGAGGAGATTATGGACAGAATTCGTGCTCTTAAATTGGCTAATTCTTTCACCCTAGACGCCACCTTGCAATTGGCTAGGTTAGCGGCGAGAAAATTCTGGGTTTTGCTATTGTGGCGCAGAGCGCTTTGGTTAAAATCTTGGGCAGCGGATGCGTTCTTCCAAGAACAAATTGCTTGACATTCCTTTCAAGGGGAAAACACTCTTTGGCCCTGACTTGAAAGAGATTATCTCTGATATCACTGGGGGCAAGGGCCACGCCCTTCCTCAGGATAGGTCTTTTCAAGACCAAAAAATAAACCTAAGTTTCGTCCCTTTCGCAGAAACGGATCAGCCCCAAGGGCCTACGTCCTCTAAGCAGGAAGGTAATAGAAACCTGCCACTGCTACCAAGACAGCATGAAATGCGGGGCCCCCGATCCGGGGACCGGATCTGGTGGGGGGGCAGACTCTCTCTCTCTCGCTCAGGCTTGGGCAAGAGATGTTCTGGATCCTTGGGCGCTAGAATAGTCTCCCAAGGTTATTCTCTGGAGTTCAAGGGGCTTCCTCCAAGGGGGAGGTTCCACAGGTCTCAGTTGTCCTT
This sequence comes from Bombina bombina, assembly GCF_027579735.1. NCBI lineage: Eukaryota > Metazoa > Chordata > Amphibia > Anura > Bombinatoridae > Bombina > Bombina bombina. The sequence continues at coordinate 895,234,050 of NC_069504.1, forward strand.
CAGACCACATAAGAAGACAGGCATTCTTACATTGGGTAGAAGACCTGCTAAAAATGGGAGTGATTCATCCTGTTCCAGTTAGGAGAACAAGGGATGGGGTTCTACTCCAATCTGTTCATAGTTCCCAAAAAAGAGGGAACGTTCAGACCAATCTTAGATCTCAAGATCTTGAACAAGTTTCTCAAGGTTCCATCGTTCAAGATGGAAACCATTCGAACACTTCTTCCTTCCATCCAGGAAGGTCAATTCATGACCAAGGTGGATTTCAAGGATGCGTATCTACATATTCCTATCCACAAGGAACATCATCGGTTCCTAAGGTTTGCATTCCTGGACAAGCATTTCCAGTTCGTGGCGTTTTCTTTCGGATTAGCCACTGCTCCTAGGATTTTCTCATAGGTACTAGGGTCCCTTCTGGCGGTGCTAAGACCAAGGGGCATTGCTGTAGTACCTTACTTGGACGACATTCTGATTCGTGGCGTCGTCCCTTCCTCAAGTAAAGGCTCACACGGACATTGTCCTGGCCTTTCTCAGATCTCACGGATGGAAAGTGAACGTGGAAAAGAGTTCTCTAATCTCCGTCAACGAGGGTTCCCTTCTTGGGAACTATATAGACTCCTTAGAAATGAGGATTTTTCTGACAGAAGCCAGAGAAAACAAAACTTCTAGGACTCTTGACTGGATACTTCATTCCGTTCCTCTTCCTTCCATAGCGCAGTGCATGGAAGTGATAGGTTTGATGGTAGCGGCAATGGACATAGTTCCTTTTGTGCGCATTCATCTAAGACCATTACAACTGTTCATGCTCAGTCAGTGGAATGGGGACTATTCAGACTTGTCTCCGAAGATACAAGTAAATCAGAGGACCAGAGACTCATTCCGTTGGTGGCTGTCCCTGGACAACCTGTCACAAGGGATGACCTTCCGCAGACCAGAGTGGGTCATTGTCACGACAGACCGCCCCCAGTCTGATGGGCTGGGGCGCGGTCTGGGGATCCCTGAAAGCTCAGGGTCTTTGGTCTCGGGTAGAATCTCTTCTACCGATAAATATTCTGGAACTGAGAGCGGATATTCAATGCTCTCAAAGCTTGGCCTCAGCTAGCGAGGGCCAAGTCATACATCAACCATCAGGGGGGAACAAGGAGTTCCTAGCGATGGAAGAAGTGACCAAAATCATTCTATGGGCGGAGTCTCACTCCTGCCACCTGTCTGCTATCCACATCCCAGGAGTGGAAAATTGGGAAGCGGATTTTCTGAGTCGTCAGACATTGCATCCGGGGGAGTGGGAAATCCATCCGGGAAATCTTTGCCCAAGTCACTCAACCGTGGGGCATTCCAGACATGGATCTGATGGCCTCTCGTCAGAACTTCAGAGTTCCTTACTACGGGTACAGATCCAGGGATCCCAAGGCGGCTCTAGTGGATGGCACTAGTAGCACCTTGGACCTTCAAACTAGCTTATGTGTTCCCGCCGTTTCCTCTCATCCCCAGGCTGGTAGCCAGGATCAATCAGGAGAGGGGCGTCGGTGATTTTGATAGCTCTGCGTGGCCACGCAGGACTTGGTATGCAGATCTTGGTGAATATGTCATCGGCTCCACCATGGAAGCTACCTTTGAGACGAGACCTTCTTGTTCTAGGTCCGTTCGACCCACTCCAGCTGACTGCTTGGAGATTGAACGCTTGCTCTTATCAAAGCGAGGGGGTTCTCAGATTCTGTTATTAATACTCTTGTTCAGGCCCGAAAGCCTGTAACCAGAAAAATACCACATAATTTGTATATCTGTTGGTGTGAATCTGCAGGATTCCCTTGGGGACAAGGTTAAGATTCCTACGAGTCTATCCTTCCTTCGAGAAGGATTGGAAAAAGGATTATCTGCAAGTTCCTTGATGGACAGATTTCTGCCTTGTCTGTGTTACTTCACAAAAAGCTGGCCAGCTGTGCCAGATGTTCTAGCCTTTGTTCAGGCTCTGGTTAGAATCAAGGCCTGTTTACAAAATTTTGACTCTCCTTGGAGTCTCAACCTAGTTCTTTCAGTTCTTCAGGGAGGTTCCGTTTGAACCCTTACATTCCGTTGATATTAAGTTATTATCTTGGAAAGTTTTGTTTTTGGTTGCAATTTCTTCTGCTAGAAGAGTTTCAGAATTATCTGCTCTGCAGTGTTCTTCTCTTATCTGGTGTTCCATGCAGATAAGGTGGTTTTGCGTACTAAACCTGGTTTTCTTCCAAAAGTTGTTTCTAAACAAAAACATTAACCAGGAGATAGTTGTGCCTTCTTTGTGTCCTAATCCAGTTTCAAAGAAGGGAACCGTGTTGTGCACAACTTGGATGTAGTTCGTGCTCTCAAATTTTACTTAGCAGCTACTAAGGATTTCAGACAAACTTTGTCTTGTTTGTTGTTTATTCTGGTAAACGGAGTGGTCAAAAAGCAACTTCTACTCTCTCTCTCCTTCTGGATTAAAAGCATTATCCGATTGGCTTATGAGACTGCCGGACGGCAGCCTCCTGAAAGAATCACAGCTCACTCCATTAGGGCTGTGGCTTCCACATGGGCCTTCAAGAACGAGGCTTCTGTTGATCAGATATGTAAGGCAGCGACTTGGTCTTCACGCACACTTTTTCTAAATTTTTACAAATTTGATACTTTTGCTTCTTCGAGGCTATTTTTGGGAGAAAGGTTTTGCAAGCCGTGGTGCCTTCCATTTAGGTGACCTGATTTGCTCCCTCCCTTCATCCGTGTCCTAAGCTTTGTATTGGTTCCCACAAGTAAGGATGACGCCGTGGACCGGGACACACCTATGTTGGGAGAAAACAGAATTTATGTTTACCTGATTAAATACTTTCTCCAACGGGTGGGTTGTCCGGTCCACGGCCCGCCTGGTTTTTTAATCAGGTCTGATAATTTATTTTCTTTAACTACAGTCACCACGGTAACATATGGTTTCTCCTATGCAAATATTCCTCCTTAACGTCGGTCCGAATGACTGGGGTAGGCGGAGCCTAGGAGGGATCATGTGACCAGCTTTGCTGGGCTCTTTGCCATTTCCTGTTGGGGAAGAGAATATCCCACAAGTAAGGATGACGGGCCGTGGAGCCCGGACACACCGTTGGAGAAAGTAATTTATCAGGTAAACATAAATTCTGTTTTCTACAAGAAGGTTTAAAAAAGGGGTTTATCTGCTAGTTCATTAAAGGGACAGATCTCAGGCTCTGTCCATTCTGTTACACAAACGTCTGTCAGGAAGTTCCTGACGGTCCAGGCTTTTTGTCAGGCTTTGGGCCAGAATTAAGCCTGTGTTTAAAACTGTTGCTCCACCATGGAGTTTAAACCTTGTTCTTAATGTTTTACAGGGCGTTCCGTTTGAACCCCCTTCATTCCATTGATATAAAGTTTGTTATCTTGGAAAGTTCTATTTTTAATGGCTATTTTCCTCGGCTCGAAGAGTCTCTGAATTATCAGCTACATTGTGATTCTCCTTATTTGATTTTTCATTCGGATAAGGTAGTCCTGCGTACTAAACCTGGGTTCTTACCTAAGGTAGTTACTAACAGGAATATCAATCAAGAGATTGTTGTTCCTTCTTTATGCCCAAATCCTTCTTCAAAGAAGGAACGTCTACTGCACAACCTGGATGTAGTCCGTGCTCTAAAAATTTTACTTACAGGCAACTAAGGAATTTCGACAAAACGTCTTCTCTGTATTGTCATTTACTCTGGGCAGAGAGAGGTCCAAAAAGCTTCCGCTACCTCTTTCTTTTTGGCTTCGTAGCATAATTCGTTTAGCTTATGAGACTGCTGGACAGCAGCCTCCTGAAAGAATTACAGCTCATTCTACTAGAGCTGTGGCTTTCCACTTGGGCCTTCAAGAATGAGGCCTCTGTTGAACAGATTTGCAAGGCTGGCAACTTGGTCTTCGCTTCATACTTTTTCCAAATTTTACAAATTTGACACTTTTGCTTCATCGGAGGCTATTTTGGGAGAAAGGTTTCTTCAGGCAGTGGTTCCTTCTGTATAAAGAGCCTGCCTATCCCTCCCGTCATCCGTGTACTTTTGCTTTGGTATTGGTATCCCAGAAGTAATGATGACCCGTGGACTGATCACACAACAGAAGAAAGGAATTTATCAGGTAAGCCATAATGTATGTTTTATTACTTTGTGTTAATGTACTTTACAATGTTCCAGACATATTTAATAATCCTGTTTTTTTTTATAGTAAAGGTAGAGTGATTTAACACCTGTTTAGATTTGTCATCCAAAGTCACAAAATGAAAGTATGCCGTTTTCAATAAACTTTGCATAAAATAGTTAATTTGCATTTAAAGGGACAGTCTACACCAGATTTGTTGTTGTTTAAAAAGATAGATAATCCCTTTATTACCCATCCCCCAGTTTTGCATAATCAGCACTGTTATATTAATGTTTTACCTCTTTGATTAACTTGCATCTAAGCCTCTGCAGGACTGCCCCCTTATCTCAGTGTTTTTGACACATACATTTTAGCCAATCAGTGCAGACTCCTAATTAACTCCACGGGAGTTGAGCACAATGTTATCTATGACACACATGAACTAGTACTGTCTAACTGTGAAAAACTGTTCAAAATGCTCTGATCTAGGAGGGGCGGTTTTTTCAACTGTTTAGAAATCAGTTTGAGCCGACGCTAGGTTTAGCTTTTCAAAAATACCAGCAAGGGAACAAAGCAAATTTAATGATAAAAGTCAATTGGAAAGTTGTTTAAACTTGGCAGGCCCCTATCTGAATCATGAAAGTTTAATTTTGACTAGACTGTCCCTTAATTTAAATGGTTTTAAAAATATGTCATGCAAAATGGTCGGCCCTCGTACATGTTCACTTCATCAAATCTGGCACTCTTCGAAAAAAGTTTGGACACCCCTGGTTTAAAGGGACAGTCTAGTCAAAATTAAACTTTCATGATTTCTAATAGGGCATGCACTTTTCCATATTACTTTTTATCAAATTTGCTTAGCTCTCTTAGTATTCTTTGTGTAAAGCTTAAAGGGACAGTCAACCATAGAATTGTTATTGTTTTAAATGATAATCCCTTTATTACTCCCCCAGTTTTGCATAACCAACAGTTATATTAATGTACTTTTTTACCTCTGTGATTACCTTGTATCTAGGAACCTTCTTCCAGCCCCCTGATCACATGACTGTGACTGTTTATCTATTGTCTAAAATTTAGCATTGTATTGTGCTAGATCTTAAATACTTTCTGTGCCTGAACACAGTGTTGTCTATATAGCCCACGTGTACTTTCTGTCTCTTTGTGTTGAAAAGAGATTTAAAAAGCATGTGATAAGAGGCAGCCCTCAAAGCTTAGAAATTAGCATATGAGCCTACCTATGTTTAGTTTAAACTAAGAATACCAAGGAGAAAAAAGCAAATTTGATAAAAGTAAATTGGAAAGTCAATGTAAAATTAAGTCCTATCTGATTAATGAAAGTTTAATTTATACTTGACTGTCCCTTTAACCTTGGATAGGCTTATATACAAAATTGTAAGACTTTGAACTGCCTCTTAGTGGCATTTTGACAGTTTTTGTCACACACTGCTGGTTCATGTGTGTTATATAGATAATATTGTGCTCACTCTCTGGAGTTATTTAAAGAGTCAGCACACTGATTAGCTAAAATGGCATATCTGTCGAAAGAACTGAGATAAGGGGGCAGTCTGCAGAGGTTTAGATAAAAGGATAATCACAGGTAAAAAGTTGTATTAATATAACAATTTTAGTTATCAAAAACTGGGGAATGGGTAATAATTGGATTATCTATTTTGAAACAATAAAAAATTGTAGAGTAGACTCCCTTTTTAAATAGCAGTCGAATATGGCTACCAAGCTCCACCCACAGCTTTCTTCTTGTCCAGTTAGCCGTTTTCTTGTATGACAGTAGTAGCAGTGCGCCGTTTAATAGCATTTTTATTTTTTTTAGTTAGCATTTTCAAACTCCATATGTACAAATCGGCATATAATCTTGATTGGAGAAACTTACATGTCAATGTAAAAATACGTCCTAAAAATGATGTATTGGGGTCTAGACTGTCCCTTTTAAGAAGCAAGTAAATACACAAGTACCTGGTGGCTAGTGGTAAGCCCTGCAAGTCATGGTGGAACAGACCTGTTGTAGTGGTATCTAAGATATGGAACAAAAAGGCAGGCATACTGTGAACCGAAGATTCCATAAAGGCTTAATGTGTGGGTAGTGACACCAGATGTGGGCTGGTTAAACCACCTGACCTTTCTCTCCCATCAAAATTAACTGTTTTTTTTAATAATTAACTTCTGTGTCCATAATTGTGTGTAAGATTCCTTATAGATGTAGATTTTCATGATGCTGGGTAAACCAATTGTTAAACACACACTAGCATAATGTGGAATTCTTAATTGTGTTATTAATTAGTGTTAATCCCTTAACGACCAGCGCATTCAATTTCTTTTTACAAGATACGATGAGTCCACGGATTTCATCCTATGGGGATATCTCCTCCTGGTCAACAGGAGGAGGCAAAGAGCTACCACAGCAGAGCTGTATATATAGCTCCTCCATTCCCTCCCACTCTAGTCATTCTCTTTGCCTGTGTTAGTGATAGGGAGAGGCAGAGTGAGGTGTTGGTTATAGATTCTTCTATCAAGATTTTATTTTTTATAGTAGTGCCACAGTGTGCTACTTTGTTCTGGGGTGTAGCCTAGACCAGATCAGTCTCTTCAGTCATAAGAGAAGCATTTGGTGGCTTTTAAGCAATGGGAACTTGTGGGACTTTGTTCTCACTGCGCCTCCCATAACTGTTATGCTGCCCTGTTTGTAAAAGTCTGAGGGTGAGAAATATGCTCAGTACCTTTTTGTTTCCACAGGCCAATGTGAAGGGGAGAAGAGAACGTCACAAGCCGGGTGAGATTGCCTTGCTGCCGGGCGAGCCTTCTAAAGGTAGTGCTAAGCTTAATTTTTCTGGTAAAAAACCCTCTGGTGGCTCAGAAAAAAGACAAGCTGGGGAACCATGGGTATCAATCTTGGGGACTACCATTACATGTACACAGAAAGGAGCTGGCACTTTTTATTTGAGAACATATCCCTGAAAGGGGGGTTATTTTTTTCATGGGGCAGCTCTGTATTTAGAAGCAACATGTCTTCACCTATGTATAAACTCCAGCGGCTTCTACTTAGTTTCTCAGCCGACAGGGAGGGTTTCTCCTACCTCACTCTTTAGGTGTTATGGGGAACTGTTGTGAGGGTGTTAACTTACACATGTTGCGTATCATGCGGAAAGGAAGCCCGGCAGGCAGGGTGTTTTCTGTGTCTGGGTAGAAACTTCCAGGTTATGAATAATTATTTTGCATGACATCAAATTAAGCTGTGGGAGTAGAATTTATCCTGTTTCGCAAAGCCGCCAGGGATAAGGGGTTAAAAAGAACTGTCCCCTTTCCTAAGAGGTACTCTTGCTTACTACGGCTTCTTTTCAAGTGAAGCCAACAAGGAGTTTTATGTTGCTTTGTTTTTTTCAAAGGATGTTACGTTTTAGTTTAGTTTCTATGAGGTGTGAACTAACTTTCGTTTTTATTTAATACATTAAGGTGCATGTGACGCTTTCTGTCATGTTAGACAGAGAGAAGTCGCCAGCCCGTTGTATTCACAATATTTTTTAAAGGGTCCCATTACTATGGGGAATTTTAAAGATGTACCCGTTGCTACTTTAACTATTTCTGTTCAGTCCCAGGTAGCAGTGCCTTTATATTTCACAAATGTTTATATGTTTTGTTGCTTATATACGATGTAAAGAAGCAACAATAACGTTGTTGTTCTGTTCCCCATGTCTCAGGGCAATCCATTTCAGATTGGGATTCTGTAAACTATAATACCTTACACATGAACTGTGGGGTTTAATAAAAATAAAAAGGCACTGAAGGGGGGTTTCAGTCTATTGCAGATCAAACTTCTAGGTTATGACAGCAGGTTGCATGCAAGGCCAAATGTGCATAAGCAAACATGAAATTATATGCAAGAAGAGACTATTAAAAATATACTAGGTTTCTTTCTGTTCAGGAGCGTACCTAATTACTGTTAAAAATAAGTAACAGTAACTCCTTTCTTTCAGTACCTGATGGGTTACATTTCGCCCTGCCTGATTGACAGGCGACCACCTGGGCATATTAATTCTGTAGGGTATCTACGTTACGCAATCTTTGCAAGCAATTATAACCCCTTAATGACCACAGCACTTTTCCATTTTCTGTCCGTTTGGGACCAAGGCTATTTTTACTTTTTTTTGCGGTGTTTGTGTTTAGCTGTAATTTTCCTCTTACTCGTTTACTGTACCCACACATTATATACCGTTTTTCTTTATGGACTTTATAAAGATACCATTATTTTCATCATATCTTATATTTTATAAAAAAATTTTATAGTAAATTATGAGTAAAAAATGTAAAAAAACACACTTTTTCTAACTTTGACCCCCAAAATCTGTCACACATCTACAATCACCAAAAAACACCCATGCTAAATAGTTTCTAAATTTTGTCCAGAGTTTAGAAATACCCAATGTTTACATGTTTCTTTGCTTTTTTTTGCAAGTTATAGGGCCATAAATACAAGTAGCACTTTGCTATTTCCAAACCACTTTTTTTTTAAATTAGCGCTAGTTACATTGGAACACTGATATCTTTCAGGAATCCCTGAATATCCCATGACATTTATATATATATTTTTTTTAGAAGACATCCCAAAGTATTGTTCTTGGCCAATTTTGGTATATTTCATGCCACCGTTTCACCGCCAAATGCGATCAAATAAAAAAAAAAGTTCCCTTTTTCACTTTTTTTTTTTTTTTTACAACTTTAGGTTTCTCACTGAAATTATTTACAAACAGCTTGTGCAATTATGGCATAAATGGTTTGTAAATTTTTCTCTGGGATCCCCTTTGTTCAGAATAGCAGACATATATGGCTTTGGAGTTGCTTTTTAGTAATTAGAAGGCCGCCAAAATGCCATTGCGCACCACATGTGTATTATGCCCAGCAGTGAGTTAATTAGGGAGCATGTAGGGAGCTTTTTGGGGTTATTTTAGCTTTAGTGTAATGTAGTAGACAACCCAAAGTATCGATCTAGGCCCATTTTGATATATTTCATACCACCATTTCACCGCCAAATGCGATAAAATAAAAAAAAAGTTAAATTTTTCCAAATTTTAGGTTTCTCACTGAAATCATTTACAAACCGCTTGTGTTATTATGGCACAAATGGTTTTAAAATGCTTCTCTGGATCCCCTTTGTTCAGAAATAGCAGACATATATGGCTTTGGCGTTGCTTTTTGGTTTTTAGAAGGCCGCTAAATGCCGCTGCGCATCACACATGTATTATGGCTAGCAGTGAAGGGGTTAAAGTAAAAGTAAACTTAGTGCTTCTGCTCTGCAGATTTAAACAATTAATACCAAAACAATAGGACTTTAATTCATCGTTTTTTTTTTTTTTTTAACAATCAAATACCGTTTTCGCCGCATTTAAACGAATATTTTTTTCCGTTTGCAATTCAACCCGTTGGTGATGCGGCAATTGACTTCCTGGTCACGTTTTTACCATCTACCAATTGACTTTCTGGCCTATCGACGGCCAGAAAGCTACGTCATACATTGCTCTAACCCATTGCGCATGTGCCAAATCTACTATAAACATGATTATCTCCGTCGCGCGTTCACAATGCGTTTACATTCGGGCTTGAGAAAGATCGCATGCACATTTGGAGCCAGATCGGCGATTAGCGCATGCGCAATCCATTCAGTTCTCGTGAACGAGCATTTAGACTACATATAGAGCGGGTGTGACCGCTCTATACGTAATGAATAGAAAATACAGGAAGAGGGTGGGAGGAGCAATGGCGATAACGGTAGGGAAAGAAATTATAAAAATATAAACTATAATAGTAAAGTAAAAATAAAAAAAACATGGCGAAAATGTTATTACTTATATTTATTACATTTATATGTGGCAATGGTGAAAAATTTACTTTCACTTTAATTAGGTAGCTTGTAGGGTTAATTTTAGCTTTAGTGTAGAGATCAGCCTCCCACCTAACACACAATCACCCCCCCCCCCCCCCGATCCCTCCCAAACAGCTCTTACCTCCCCACAATTGTCCCCACCATCTTAATACTGGCAGACTTTCTAAAATAAAAGGCATCCTTTTTTAAAAAAAATTCTCCCTTTGCATATTTACATATGCTGCTGTGTAGGAATCCCCCCTTAGCCCCCAACCTCCCTGCCCCCCCCCCCCCCCCAAACAGCTCTCTAACCTCCCCCTCTACCTTCATGGGAGCCATCTTGGGTACTGGCAGCTGTCTGCCAGTACCCAGTTTACAATATGTAGTCCTCTTTTTTTTATTTATATTTTTTTCTGTAGTGTAGCCCAAGGACCAACCCCCACCCCCTCCCAGATCCCTTAGATTACTTTTTTTGGGGCATTTCTTCCCCCCACTTATACTTGATCATTTCTGTAGGTGTAGCGGTTCCTACCCACTCCCCCCCTGTGCACGCGCCGCCCCCCTGTACACGCGCGTCGATGCGCGCTCGACTGTCCCGGCCCCCTCTGTGTTACAGAACCCATCGATGGCCGCCCACACCTCCTCCCACTGCAGCACCCACCAACGAATGAGGCCATCGATGTCCGGTGTAGAGAGGGCCACAGAGTGGCTCTCTCTGGCACCGGAGGAGTACAAATTGTTATTGCAGGATGCCTCGATATCCGAGGCATCCTGCAATAACCTGGAAGCGATCAGGATCGCTTCCAGCCTGCTTTCCAGAGTACGTACGCCATACGTCCTCGGGCATTAATCTATTTTTTTTCTGAGGACGTATGGTGTACGGTCCGTCGGTCATTAAGGGGTTAATTTACCCTTGCACATTAAGGTAAATGATCAGCAGTAAGGTCCTTTTTGGTTTGTTGTGACATTTTTGCTGTTTAATTTTGTGATTTCCTTCTTTGTGAAAGCTTAGGATGGAAATAAAGCAACCATAGCGTTGTTTTTATGAATTAAAGCTCTTAAATTAGCTCAATTGCAGATTACCATGTTGGCTACTCCATCTTAGCAGTCTGAACCTTATGGTTGAAATCCTGTTCCGGGGAAGGATATTATTTCTGACGTTTCCTTCCTCAGGATGAGAAGTCCTACCTTTGAAGATTTCCCTCCCCTTTTCTTAAACAGGATGCAGTCCGGACATATAGCTCAGCGTGCTATGGCACCATGTATGAGCTCTGTAGCAACCCAGGGGTTGTAGGTTTGATTCCCAGCGAGTCTACTCAAACTTTCATCAATCCAAGATAGGTGAATTGAGCAGCGCTTGAGACTCTTACGGGTAATTAGCCGCGCTTAACGAGTACCCAGTTCATACCTATACACCAAGGTTTTGCCTTGTGTAATATTGCCAGACAAATCCAAGATTCAATAATTTGACGTCTGCTGCTGCTCCCAAATCAGCATGAAGGGTGGAACCCCGAGCAGGGATCGGATCTGGTAGGGGGGCGGTCTTTCTTTTTCCAGGTTTGGATAAGAGGATGTGCGGGATCCTTTGGACACTAGCAATCGTGGTCTCAGGGGTATCAGTTGGAGTTCAGAAATTCTCCCAGAGGAAGGTTTCTCTTTCTTGATTATCTGTAGACCAGATAAAGAGTGGCGTTCTTACGTTATGTAGGAGACCTCTTTTCCATGGGAGTAATTTGTCCCGTTCCGATACGGGAACAGGGACAGGGATTTTATTCAAATCTGTTTGTAGTTCCCAAAAAGGAGGGAACGTTCCGACCCATTTTAGACCTCAAAAGTCTAAACAAGTTTTCTCAGAGTTCCATCTTTCAAGATGGAAACTATCGTACCATTCTTCCATTGATTCAGGAGGGTCAATTTATGTCTACCATGGATCTAAAGGATGCATATCTTTATGTTCTATTTCCATAGACGTACATTTTCAGTTCGTGACTCTTACTTTCGGTCCTGGTCACGGCACCCAGAATTTTCAAGGGGTTCTGGGATTCTCTGCTGGCGGTTCTAAGGCCACGGGGCAGGCGCCTTATCTGGACGATATTCTGATCCAGGCGTCGTCTTATCAGCTAGCAAAGTCTCATACCAACATTGTTCTATCCTTGCAGAGGAAGGTAAATCTAGAAAAGACAAGGGTTCCTTTCTTGGGACCTCTAATTATCTCTATGTCCATGGAAAAAAATTTTTTGACAGAGGTCAGTAAATTGTTGATTCTGAACACATTCCGAGTTTTTCAGACAACTCCTCGGCCGTCAGTGGCTCAGTGCATGGAGGTAATTGGATTGATGTAGCGGAAATGGACCTCATTGCTTTTGCTCGGTTCATCTCTGGCCTTTGCAAATAACCATGTTCAGTCAGTGGATTGGAGACTTTACAAATTTGTCTCCTCAAATAAATCTAGACCAGAGAGCATGGGACTCTCTTCTTTGGTGGTTGTCGTTGGATCATCTATCCCAGGGGACATGCTTCTGCAGACCATGGGTGATCACAACGGATGCCAGCCTGATAGGATGAGGAGCAGTCTGGAACTCTGAGGGCTTAGGGTGTATGGACTCGAATGGAGTCTCTTCTTTCGATCAATATCCTAGCATTGAGAGCAATATTCAATGCTCTTCCGGCTTGGTCTCAGTTGGCTGTGGCTACGTACATCAGTTTCCGGTCGGACAACATTACGACTGTTGCTTACATCAATCATCAGGGAGGAACAAGAGTTCCTTAGCGATGACAGAAGTAGCCATGATATTTCAGTGGGCGGAGGCTTCACTTGTTTTTCTGTCGGCGATCCACTTCCAGGTATGGGAAAACTGGGAGGCGGATTTTCTGAGCAGACAGACATTTCGTCCGGGAGATAGAGAACTTCATCCGGAGGTATTTGCCAACCTGATTCTCAGATGGGGCAGCCGGAGTTGGATCTTATGGCGTCTCGTCAGAATGCAAGCTTCAGAGATATGGGTCCAGGTATCCCCAGTCCGAGCTGATAGATGCCTTGGCAGTACCTTGGTCTTTAGCCTAGATTATGTGGTTCCCTCCATTGCTCTCCTTAACCGGGTGATTGCTCGAGTCAACAGGAGAGGGCTTCGGTGATTCTCCTCGCTCCTGCGTGGCGTCACAGGACTTGGTTTAGCCGATCTGGTGGACATGTCATCTCAGTCACAGTGGAAGCTCCCATTGAGGACTTTCTCATTCTGGGACCTTTCCATCATCCGAATCTAGTTGCTCTGCAGCTATCTGCTTGGTGATTGAATGCTTAAATTTTTTCCAAGCTGTGTTTTCTGATTCGGTCATTGATACCTTGTTTTCAGGCACGTAAGCCTGTTACTAGAAAGTTTTTTCCATAAGATATGGCGTAATTTTCTTTATTGGTGCGAATCCAGGAGCTACTCATGGGGGTAGGGTAGGATTCCCAGGTTTTTGTCTTTTCTCTAAGAAGGATTGGAGAAAGGGTTTTCAGCTAGTTCCTTAATGGGACAGATTTCTGCTTTTGTCTATTTTGCTACACAAGCGTCTGGCAGATGTTCCAGATGTTCAATCTTTTTGTCAGGCGCTGACTAGAATCAGGCCTGTTTAGCCAATTGCTCCTTTAGTTCTTAATGTTCTTCAAGGGGTTCCGTTCGAACCTATGCATTCCATAGATATTAAGTTATTATCTTGGAAAGTTTTGTTTTTGATTGCTATTTCTTCTGCTCACAGATTTTCTGAACTTTCGGCATTACAACGTGATTCTCCTTATTTTCTTTTTCTTTTGGATGAGGTAGTGTTACGTACCAAACCTGGTTTTCTGTCCTAATCCTTCTAAGAAGGAGCGACTGTTACATAATTTGGATGTGATCCGTTTTACTTACAGGCAACTAAGGATTTTCGTCAATCTTCCCTGTTTGTTGTTTTTTCTGGGAAGCATTGGGGTCAGAAGGCTACGGCTACCTTTTTCTTTTTGGCTGAAGAGTATCCTCCGTTTTGCATATGAGACTGCTGGACAGCAGCCTCCTGAACAAATTACGGCTCATTCCACTAGGGCTGTGACTTCCTCATGGGCATTAAAAAAATTATGCTTCTGTTGAACAGATTTGCAAAGCTGCAACTTGGTCTTCTCTTCACACTTTTTCAAAATTTTACAAATTTGATACTTTTGTCTCGTCTGAGGCTGTTTTCGGGGAGAAATGTTCTTCAAGCAGTGGTGCCTTTCCGTTTAGGTTCCCTGTCTTGTCCCTCCTTTATCTGTGTCCCATAGCTTTGTATTGTATCCCATAAGTAAGGATGAAATCCGTGGACTCATACCTTGTAAAAGAAAAGGAAATTTATGCTTACCTGATGAATTTGTTTCTTTTACGATACGATGAGTCCACGGCCCACCCTTTTTTGTATAACAGGTCTTTTATTTTTGTTAAACTTCAGTCACCTCTGCACCTCGGCTTTTCCTTTCTCTTCCTAACTAAGGTCGGACTGGAGTGGGAGGGAAGGGAGGAGCTATATATATACAGCTCTGCTGTGGTGCTCTTTGCCTCCTGCTGACCAGGAGGCGATATCCCATAAGTAAGGATGACATCCGTGGACTCATTGTATCGTAAAAGAAACAAATTTATCAGGTAAGCATAAATTTCCTTTTTATACAACTTTGCAATTTAGTTTTTACCAATTTTGTTTTGTTGTTTTGGTATCTTTTTGTTAGAGTAAAACTTTGTAGGCTCATGAGCTCAGGAGGGTGCACATGTTTTTAGTACTCAATGGCAGCAGTGTTTTGCAGCATTGTATAGCAAAGCAGCAAATTATGGTAGCAGTGTTTTGCAACATTGAGTACTAAAGACGTGCACATTCCTGAGCTCTTATGAGCCTACCTAGTCTTACTCATCAATAAAAGATACTAAGAGAACGAAGCAAATTTGGAAAGTTGGTTTATAGTTTACATGCTCTATCCAAAGCATGGAAGTTAAATTTTGATGCTCCGACACTGCTGTCCTGTACTCTTTTCTACTGCAATCTTGCTAACAATGGTGAGATTGTGCTGTTTCTGCAAGCCCTAAGAGTGGCGCAGTGCAGAGAGAGATGCACACTGTCCCCCTCTCTGCATCTGGTAGAGGTGGTGCCGATCGTTGGTGTTGTGGGAGGGTCAGGAGTGAGGAAGGTGGGCAGGTCATTGCTGCAGCAGGTGGGAATGGGCTAGAGAGGATGGGAAATGGTTGGACCGCTACACTGCAGAAAGAAATACTGAAAATTGTAATGGGAGAGAGGCCCTAGAAAATGATTCCTTTGTGGGGAGGGCAATGCACTACAGAAAAATGTTTCTTTCTTTCATGTAATTAGCAAGAGTCAATGAGCTAGTGACGTATGGGATATACATTCCTACCAGGAGGGGCAAAGTTTCCCAAACCTCAAAATGCCTATAAATACACCCCTCACCACACCCACAAATCAGTTTTTACAAACTTTGCCTCCTATGGAGGTGGTGAAGTAAGTTTGTGCTAGATTCTACGTTGATATGCGCTCCGCAGCAGGTGGGAGCCCGGTTTTCCTCTCAGCGTGCAGTGAATGTCAGAGGGATGTGAAGAGAGTATTGCCTGTTTGAATTCAATGATCTCCTTCTACGGGGTCTATTTCATAGGTTCTCTGTTTATCGGTCGTAGAGATTCATCTCTTACCTCCCTTTTCAGATCGACGATATACTCTTTTATATATATATATATATATATATATATATATATATATATATATATATATATATATATATATATATATATATATATATATATATATATATATATATATATATATATATATATATATATATATACCATTACCTCTGCTGATTTTCGTTTCAGTACTGGTTTGGCTTTCTACAAACATGTAGATGAGTGTCCTGGGGTAAGTAAGTCCTTATTTTCTGTGACACTCTAAAGCTATGGTTGGGCACTTTTTTTATAAAGTTCTAAATATATGTATTCAAACATTTATTTGCCTTGACTCAGGATGTTCAACATTCCTTTTTTTCAGACAGTCAGTTTCATATTTGGGATAATGCATTTGAATCAATCATTTTTTCTTACCTTAAAATTTGACTTTTTCCCTGTGGGCTGTTAGGCTCGCGGGGGCTGAAAATGCTTCATTTTATTGCGTCATTTTTTGACGTTCTTTTGCGCCAAAAATGTCGGCGTTCCGGATGTGCAGTCATTTTTGGCGCCAAAAGCATTTAGGCGCCAAATAATGTGGGCGTCTTATTTGGCGCTAAAAAAAATATGGGCGTCGCTTTTGTCTCCACATTATTTAAGTCTCATTTTTTCATTGCTTCTGGTTGCTAGAAGCTTGTTCTTTGGCATTTTTTCCCATTCCTGAAACTGTCATTTAAGAAATTTGATAAATTTTGCTTTATATGTTTTTTCTTTTACATATTGCAAGATGTCTCACGTTGCATCTGAGTCAGAAGAAACTTCAGGAAAATCGCTGCCTGGTGCTGGAACTACCAAAGCTAAGTGTATCTGCTGTAAACTTTTGGTAGTTGTTCCTCCAGCTGTTTGTATTAAATGTCATGACAAACTTGTTAATGCAGAAAATATTTCCTTTAGTAAAGTACCATTACCTGTTGCAGTTCCCTCAACATCTAATGTTCAGAGTGTTCCTGATAACATAAGAGATTTTGTTTCTGAATCCATTAAGAAGGCTATATCTGTTATTCCTCCTTCTAGTAAACATAAAAAATCTTTTAAAACTTATCTTTATCCAGATGAATTTTTAAATGAACATCATTCTGATTCTAATGATTCTTCTGGTTCAGAGGACTCTGTCTCAGAGGTTGATGCTGATAAATCTTCATATTTATTTAAAATGGAATTTATTCGTTCTTTACTTAAAGAAGTACTAATTGCATTAGAAATTGAGGATTCTGGTCCTCTTGATACTAAATCTAAACGTTTAGACAAGGTCTTTAAATCTCCTGTAGTTATTCCAGAAGTTTTTCCTGTTCCTGGTGCTATTTCTGAAGTAATTTCCAGAGAATGGAATAATTTGGGTAATTCATTTTCTCCTTCTAAACGTTTTAAGCAATTATATCCTGTGCCGTCCGACAGATTAGAGTTTTGGGACAAAATCCCTAAAGTTGATGGGGCTATTTCTACCCTTGCTAAACATACTACTATTCCTACGGCAGATGGTACTTCCTTTAAGGATCCTCTAGATAGGAAAATTGAATCCTTTCTAAGAAAAGCTTATTTGTGTTCAGGTAATCTTCTTAGACCTGCTATATCTTTGGCGGATGTTGCTGCAGCTTCAACTTTTTGGTTGGAAACTTTAGCGCAACAAGTAACAGATCATGATTCTCATAACATTATTATTCTGCTTCAACATGCTAATAATTTTATCTGTGATGCCATTTTTGATATTATCAGAGTTGATGTCAGGTTTATGTCTCTAGCTATTTTAGCTAGAAGAGCTTTATGGCTTTAAACTTGGAATGCTGATATGTCTTCTAAATCGACTCTACTTTCCCTTTCTTTCCAGGGTAATAAATTATTTGGTTCTCAGTTGGATTCTATTATCTCAACTGTTACTGGTGAGAAAGGATCTTTTTTACCGCAGGATAAAAAAAATCTAAGGGTAAAAACAGGGCTAATAATCGTTTTCGTTCCTTTTGTTTCAACAAAGAACAAAAGCCTGATCCTTCATCCTCAGGAGCAGTTTCAGTTTGGAAACCATCTCCAGTCTGGAATAAATCCAAGCCTTCTAGAAAAGCAAAGCCAGCTTCTAAGTCCACATGAAGGTGCGGCCCTCATTCCAGCTCAGCTGGTAGGGGGCAGATTACGTTTTTTCAAAGAAATTTGGATCGATTCTGTTCACAATCTTTGGATTCAGAACATTGTTTCAGAAGGGTACAGAATTGGTTTCAAGATAAGACCTCCTGCAAAGAGATTTTTTCTTTCCCGTGTCCCAGTAAACCCAGCGAAAGCTCAAGCATTTCTGAAATGTGTTTCAGATCTAGAGTTGGCTGGAGTAATTATGCCAGTTCCAGTTCTGGAACAGGGGCTGGGGTTTTATTCGAATCTCTTCATTGTACCAAAGAAGGAGAATTCCTTCAGACCAGTTCTGGATCTAAAAATATTGAATCGTTATGTAAGGATACCAACATTCAAAATGGTAACTATAAGGACTATCCTGCCTTTTGTTCAGCAAGGGCATTATATGTCTACAATAAATTTACAGGATGCATATCTGCATATTCCGATTCATCCAGCTCACTATCAGTTTCTGAGATTCTCTTTCCTGGACAAGCATTACCAGTTTGTGGCTCTGCCGTTTGGCCTAGCAACAGCTCCAAGAATTTTTACAAAGGTTCTCGGTGCCCTTCTGTCTGTAATCAGAGAACAGGGTATTGTGGTATTTCCTTATTTGGACGATATCTTGGTACTTGCTCAGTCTTCACATTTAGCAGAATCTCATACGAATTGACTTGTGTTGTTTCTTCAAGATCATGGTTGGAGGATCAATTCACTAAAAAGTTCATTGATTCCTCAGACAAGGGTAACCTTTTTGGGTTTCCAGATAGATTCAGTGTCCATGACTCTGTCTTTGACAGAAAAGAGACGTCTAAAATTGATTTCAGCTTGTCGAAACCTTCAGTCACAATCATTCCCTTCGGTAGCCTTTTGCATGGAAATTTTAGGTCTTATGACTGCTGCATCGGACGCGATCCCCTTTGCTCGTTTTCACATGCGACCTCTTCAGCTCTGTATGCTGAACCAATGGTGCAGGGATTACACAAAGATATCTCAATTAATATCTTTAAAACCGATTGTACGACACTCTCTAACGTGGTGGACAGATCACCATCGTTTAGTTCAGGGGGCTTCTTTTGTTCTTCCGACCTGGACTGTAATTTCAACAGATGCAAGTCTTACAGGTTGGGGAGCTGTGTGGGGGTCTCTGACGGCACAAGGGGTTTGGGAATCTCAGGAGGTGAGATTACCGATCAATATTTTGGAACTCCGTGCAATTTTCAGAGCTCTTCAGTCTTGGCCTCTATTGAAGAGAGAACCGTTAATTTGTTTTCAGACAGACAATATCACAACTGTGGCATACATCAATCATCAGGGGGGGACTCACAGTCCTCTGGCTATGAAAGAAGTATCTCGAATTCTGGTTTGGGCGGAATCCAGCTCCTGTCTAATCTCTGCGGTTCATATCCCAGGTATAGACAATTGGGAAGCGGATTATCTGTCGCCAAACGTTGCATCCGGGCGAATGGTCTCTTCACCCAGAGGTATTTCTTCAGATTGTTCAAATGTGGGAACTTCCAGAAATAGATCTGATGGCTTCTCATCTAAACAAGAAACTTCCCAGGTTTCTGTCCAGATCCCGGGATCCTCAGGCGGAGGCAGTGGATGCATTATCACTTCCTTGGAAGTATCATTCTGCCTATATCTTTCCGCCTCTAGTTCTTCTTCCAAGAGTAATCTCCAAGATTCTGAAGGAATGCTCGTTTGTTCTGCTGGTAGCTCCGGCATGGCCTCACAGGTTTTGGTATGCGGATCTTGTCCGGATGGCCTCTTGCCAACCGTGGACTCTTCCGTTAAGACCAGACCTTCTGTCGCAAGGTCCTTTTTTCCATCAGGATCTCAAATCCTTAAATTTAAAGGTATGGAGATTGAACGCTTGATTCTGGGTCAAAGAGGTTTCTCTGACTCTGTGATTAATACTATGTTACAGGCTCGTAAATCTGTATCTAGAGAGATATATTATAGAGTCTGGAAGACTTATATTTCTTGGTGTCTTTCTCATCATTTTTCCTGGCATTCTTTTAGAATTCCGAGAATTTTACAGTTTCTTCAGGATGGTTTAGATAAAGGTTTGTCCGCAAGTTCCTTGAAAGGACAAATCTCTGCTCTTTCTGTTCTTTTTCACAGAAAGATTACTAATCTTCCTGATATTCATTGTTTTGTACAAGCTTTGGTTCGTATAAAACCTGTCATTAAGTAAATTTCTCCTCCTTGGATTTTCAATTTGGTTCTGGGGGCTCTTCAAGCTCCTCCTTTTGAACCCATGCATTCATTGGACATTAAATTACTTTCTTGGAAAGTTTTGTTCCTTTTGGCGATCTCTTCTGCCAGAAGAGTCTCTGAATTATCTGCTCTTTCTTGTGAGTCTCCTTTTCTGATTTTTTATCAGGATAAGGCGGTGTTGCGAACTTCTTTTGAATTTTTACCTAAGGTTGTGAATTCCAACAACATTAGTAGAGAAATTGTGGTTCCTTCATTATGTCCTAATCCTAAGAATTCTAAGGAGAAATCGTTGCATTCTTTGGATGTTGTTAGAGCTTTGAAATATTATGTTGAAGCTACTAAGTCTTTCCGATAGACTTCTAGTCTATTTGTTATCTTTTCCGGTTCTAGAAAAGGCCAGAAAGCTTCTGCCATTTCTTTGGCATCTTGGTTGAAATCTTTAATTCATCATGCCTATGTCGAGTCGGGTAAAACTCTGCCTCAAAGGATTACAGCTCATTCTACTAGGTCAGTTTCTACTTCCTGGGCGTTTAGGAATGAAGCTTCGGTTGATCAGATTTGCAAAGCAGCAACTTGGTCCTCTTTGCATACTTTTACTAAATTCTACCATTTTGATGTGTTTTCTTCTTCTGAAGCAGTTTTTGGTAGAAAAGTACTTCAGGCAGCGGTTTCAGTTTGAATCTTCTTCTTATGTTTTCATTAAACTTTATTTTGGGTGTGGATTATTTTCAGCAGGAATTGGCTGTCTTTATTTTATCCCTCCCTCTCTAGTGACTCTTGCGTGGAAAGATCCACATCTTGGGTAGTCATTAACCCATACGTCACTAGCTCATGGACTCTTGCTAATTACATGAAAGAAAACATAATTTATGTAAGAACTTACCTGATAAATTCATTTCTTTCATATTAACAAGAGTCCATGAGGCCCACCCTTTTTGTGGTAGTTATGATTTTTTTGTATAAAGCACAATTATTCCAATTCCTTATTTTATATGCTTTCGCACTTTTTTTCTTATCACCCCACTTCTTGGCTATTCGTTAAACTGATTTGTGGGTGTGGTGAGGGGTGTATTTATAGGCATTTTGAGGTTTGGGAAACTTTGCCCCTCCTGGTAGGAATGTATATCCCATACGTCACTAGCTCATGGACTCTTCCTAATATGAAAGAAATGAATTTATCAGGTAAGTTCTTACATAAATTATCTTTTCATGTATTTGGCAAGAGTCCATGAGCTAGTGACGTATGGGATATACAATCCTACCAGGAGGGGCAAAGTTTCCAAAATCTCAAAATGCCTATAAATATACCCCTCTCCACACCCATAATTCAGTTTTACAAACTTTGCCTCCTAGGGAGGTGGTGAAGTAAGTTTGTGCTAAGATTTCAACGTTGATATGCGCTTCTCAGCATTATTGAAGCCCGATTCCTCTGAGTGCAGTGAATGTCAGAGGGATGTGAAGGGAGTATCATCTATTGAATGCAATGGTTTTCCTCACGGGAGATCTATTTCATAGGTTCTCTGTTATCGGTTGTAGAGATTCATCTCCTACCTCCCTTTTCAGATCGACATTATACTTTCATATTCAATTACCTCTACTGATAACAGTTTCAGTACTGGTTTGGCTATATGTGGATGGGTGTCTTGGTAAGTATGTTTTCATTACTTAAGACACTCTTAGCTATGGTTTGGCACTTTATGTATTTATATAACGTTCTAAATATATGTATTGTACTTATATTTGCCATGATTCAGGTTTGCAGTAGATTTCCTTTTGCAGACTGTCAGTTTCATATCTGGGAAATGCTTTTTTTAGGAAAAATGTATTTCTTACCTGGGGTATAGTCTTTTTCAAATTGACTGTCTTTTAAATTTGCGGGCAAAATTAGGCTCGCAAGGGCGCAAAATGCCAAAGTTTATTGCGTCATTGTTGGCGCGAGATTTTTTTTGAGCGAAGTTACATTCGTTAACGCAAATTCGTCATTTCCAGCATCTTGGTAGACGCCGAGTCCTTCACAATGTTGTCATCTGACGCAAGTGTGTCATTTCCGGACGTTTTTGGCGCCAAAAAATATTTTTCTGTTGTACGTCATACTTGGCGCCAAATATTTTCATTATTTAAGACCCCATTCCTATATGCCTCTTGCCTTTTTCTCTATCAGAGGGCTATGCTGTTTGCATTTTTCCCCATTCCTGAAACTGCCATATAAGGAAATTGATAATTTTGCTTTATATGTTTTTTTTCTCTTACATTTGCAAGATGTCTCGATCTGATCCTGTCTCAGAAATCACTGTTGGAACCCTGCTGCCTGAACAGTTCTACCAGTGTATTTGTTGTAAACTTGTGGAGGTTATATCTCCTGCTGTGGTTTGTAATAGTTGTCATGACAAACTTTTACATGCAGAGAATGTATCCATCCTCATGGGGACCGGTAAGCCATTTTCTTAGTCAAACAAACAGAATAAAGGGCTTAATATGGGCTAAATCGATTGCTTTATTTGGGCATATTATTCAGATTTAGGCTAACAATTGGCATTTATAATCTTGGGGAACGCTTATAAAACGGCAGGCACTGTTGGACACCTTTTTCAGTCAGGGGGCCTTTCTAGTTATAGACTGAGCCTCATTTTCGCGCCATTAATGCGCAGTTGTTTTTTGAGAACAGGGCATGCAGATGCATGTGTGAGGGTCTAAAAATCTCTGAAAAAGCTTCTTACTTTTTCACATATTCAGTAATAAAGTGTTTTCAGTTTGAAATTTAAAGTGACAGTAACAGTTTTATTTTAAAACGTTTTTTTGTGCTTTGTTGACAAGTTTAAGCCTGTTTAACATGTCTGTACCTTCAGATAAGCTATGTTCTATATGTATGAAAGCCAATGTGTCTCCCCATTTAAATTTATGTGATAATTGTGCCATAGCATCCAAACAAAGTAAGGACAGTACTGCCACAGATAAGGATATTGCCCAAGATGATTCCTCAAATGAGGGGAGTAAACATGATACTACATCATCTCCTACTGTGTCTACACCAGTTTTGCCCATGCAGGAGGCCCCTAGTACATCTAGTGCGCCAATACTTATTACCATGCAACAATTAACGGCTGTAATGGATAACTCCATAGCAAATATTTGATCCAAAATGCCTACTTATCAGAGAGAGCGCGATTGCTCTGTTTTTAACACTGAAGAGCAAGAGGGTGCTGATAATTGTTCTGTCATACCCTCACACCAATCTGAAGGGGCCATGAGGGAGGTTTTGTCTGATGGAGAAATTTCAGATTCAGGAAAAATTTCTCATCAAGCTGAACCTGATGTTGTGACATTTACATTTAAATTAGAACATCTCCGCACACTGCTTAAGGAGGTGTTATCTACTCTGGATGATTGTGACAATTTGGTCATTCCAGAGAAATTATGCAAGATGGACAGGTTCCTAGAGGTTCCGGTGCCCCCCGACGCTTTTCCTATACCCAAGCGGGTGGCGGACATAGTAAATAAGGAGTGGGAAAAGCCCGGCATACCTTTTTGTTCCCCCCCCTATATTTAAGAAATTATTTCCTATGGTCGACCCCAGAAAGGACTTATGGCAGACAGTCCCCAAGGTCGAGGGGGCAGTTTCTACTCTAAACAAACGCACTACTATTCCTATTGAAGATAGTTGTGCTTTCAAAGATCCTATGGATAAAAAATTGGAAGGTTTGCTTAAAAAGATTTTTGTACAGCAAGGCTACCTTCTACAACCAATTTCATGCATTGTTCCTGTCACTACGGCAGCGTGGTTCTGGTTCGAGGAACTAGAAAAGTCGCTCAGTAGAGAAACTCCATATGAGGAGGTTATGGACAGAGTTCACGCACTTAAATTGGCTAACTCTTTTATTTTAGATGCCGCTTTGCAATTAGCCAGATTAGCGGCGAAAAATTCAGGGTTTGCTATCGTGGCGCGCAGAGCGCTTTGGCTAAAGTCTTGGTCAGCGGATGTGTCATCCAAGACAAAATTGCTTAACATCCCTTTCAAAGGTAAAACTTTATTTGGACCAGAATTGAAAGAGATTATTTCAGACATCACTGGAGGAAAGGGCCACGCCCTTCCACAGGATAGGTCTTTTAAGGCTAAAAATAAGCCTAATTTTCGTCCCTTTCGCAGAAACGGACCAGCCTCTAATTCTGCATCCTCTAAGCAAGAGGGTAATGCCTCACAACCCAAACCAGCCTGGAAACCAATGCAAGGCTGGAACAAGGGTAAACAGGCCAAGAAGCCTGCCACTGCTAACAAAACAGCATGAAGGAGTAGCCCCCGATCCGGGACCGGATCTGGTGGGGGGCAGGCTCTCTCTCTTTGCTCAGGCTTGGGCAAGAGATGTTCAGGATCCTTGGGCGCTAGAAATAGTTTCTCAAGGTTATCTCCTGGAATTCAAGGAACTACCCCCAAGGGGAAGGTTCCACAACTCTCACTTATCCTCAAACCAAATAAAGCGACAGGCATTCTTACATTGTGTAGAAGACCTGTTAAAGATGGGAGTGATACACCCAGTTCCAATAAAGGAACAAGGAATGGGATTTTATTCCAATCTGTTCGTAGTTCCCAAAAAAGAGGGAACGTTCAGACCAATTTTGGATTTGAAGATCCTAAACAAATTTCTCAGGGTACCATCGTTCAAAATGGAAACTATTCGAACGATTCTACCCACCA
The DNA here is from genome assembly GCF_027579735.1 of Bombina bombina. Lineage (NCBI taxonomy): Eukaryota > Metazoa > Chordata > Amphibia > Anura > Bombinatoridae > Bombina > Bombina bombina. The sequence continues at coordinate 895,258,765 of NC_069504.1, forward strand.
TCCAGGAAAGTCAATTTATGACTACCGTGGATCTAAAGGATGCGTACCTACATATTCCTATCCACAAAGAACATCATCAGTTCCTAAGGTTCGCTTTTCTGGACAAACATTACCAGTTTGTGGCCCTCCCATTCGGATTAGCCACTGCTCCAAGGATTTTCACAAAGGTGCTAGGGTCCCTTCTAGCGGTTCTAAGACCAAGGGGCATTGCAGTAGTACCTTACTTGGATGACATTCTAATACAAGCGTCGTCCCTGTCAAAAGCAAAGGCTCATACGGACATCGTTCTAGCCTTTCTCAGGTCTCACGGATGGAAGGTGAACAAAGAAAAAAGTTCTCTGTCCCCGTCAACAAGGGTTCCCTTCTTGGGAACAATAATAGATTCCTTAGAAATGAGGATTTTTCTGACAGAGGTCAGAAAATCAAAACTTCTAAGCTCTTGTCAAGTGCTTCATTCTGTTTCTCGTCCTTCCATAGCGCAGTGCATGGAAGTAGGATTGATGGTTGCAACAATGGACATAGTTCCTTTTGCACGAATTCATCTAAGACCATTACAACTGTGCATGCTTAAACAGTGGAATGGGGATTATACAGACTTGTCTCCAATTATTCAAGTAGATCAAAAGACCAGAGATTCACTCCGTTGGTGGCTGACCCTGGACCATCTGTCCCAGGGAATGAGCTTCCGCAGGCCAGAGTGGGTCATTGTCACGACCGACGCCAGTCTAGTGGGCTGGGGCGCGATCTGGGGCGCGGTCTGGGAATCCCTGAAAGCTCAGGGCCTATGGTCTCGGGAAGAGTCTCTTCTCCCGATAAACATTCTGGAACTGAGAGCGATATTCAATGCTCTCAGAGCTTGGCCTCAACTAGCAAAGGCCAAATTCATAAGGTTCCAATCAGACAACATGACGACCGTTGCTTATATCAATCATCAGGGGGGAACAAAGAGTTCCCTGGCGATGAAAGAAGTGACCAAAATAATTCAATGGGCGGAGGATCACTCCTGCCACTTGTCTGCGATCCACATCCCAGGAGTGGAAAATTGGGAAGCGGATTTTCTGAGTCGTCAGACATTCCATCCGGGGGAGTGGGAACTCCATCCGGAAATCTTTGCCCAAATAACTCAATTATGGGGCATTCCAGACATGGATCTGATGGCGTCTCGTCAGAACTTCAAGGTTCCTTGCTACGGGTCCAGATCCAGGGATCCCAAGGCGACTCTAGTAGATGCACTAGTAGCACCTTGGACCTTCAACCTAGCTTATGTATTCCCACCGTTTCCTCTCATTCCCAGGCTGGTAGCCAGGATCAGTCAGGAGAGGGCCTCGGTGATTTTGATAGCTCCTGCGTGGCCACGCAGGACTTGGTATGCAGACCTGGTGAATATGTCATCGGCTCCACCATGGAAGCTACCTTTGAGACAGGACCTTCTTGTTCAGGGTCCATTCGAACATCCAAATCTGGTCTCCCTCCAACTGACGGCTTGGAGATTGAACGCTTGATTCTATCAAAGCGTGGGTTTTCAGATTCTGTTATAGATACTCTGGTTCAGGCCAGAAAACCTGTGACTAGAAAAATTTACCATAAAATATGGAAAAAATATATCTGTTGTGAATCCAAAGGATTCCCATGGAATAAGATAAAAATTCCTAAGATTCTCTCCTTTCTACAAGAAGGTTTGGAGAAAGGATTATCTGCAAGTTCTCTAAAGGGACAGATCTCTGCTTTATCTGTCTTACTACACAAAAGACTGGCAGCTGTGCCAGATGTTCAAGCTTTTGTTCAGGCTCTGGTTAGGATCAAGCCTGTTTACAGACCTTTGACTCCTCCCTGGAGTCTAAATCTAGTTCTTTCAGTTCTTCAAGGGGTTCCGTTTGAACCTTTACATTCCATAGATATTAAGTTACTATCTTGGAAAGTTTTGTTTTTAGTTGCAATTTCTTCTGCTAGAAGAGTTTCAGAGTTATCTGCTCTGCAGTGTTCTCCGCCCTATCTGGTTTTCCATGCAGATAAGGTGGTTTTGCGTACTAAGCCTGGTTTTCTTCCTAAAGTTGTTTCTAACAAAAATATTAACCAGGAGATAGTTGTACCTTCTTTGTGTCCGAATCCAGTTTCAAAGAAGGAACGTTTGTTACACAATTTGGACGTTGTCCGTGCTCTAAAGTTCTATTTAGAGGCTACTAAAGATTTCCGACAAACATCTTCCTTGTTTGTTGTTTATTCTGGTAAAAGGAGAGGTCAAAAAGCGACTTCTACCTCTTTCCTTTTGGCTTAAAAGTATTATCCGATTGGTTTATGAGACTGCCGGACGGCAACCTCCTGAAAGAATCACACCTCACTCCACTAGGGCTGTGGCTTCCACATGGGCCTTCAAGAACGAGGCTTCTGTTGACCAGATATGTAAGGCAGCGACTTGGTCTTCACTGCACACTTTTGCCAAATTTTACAAATTTGATACTTTTGCTTCTTCGGAGGCTATTTTTGGGAGAAAGGTTTTGCAAGCTGTGGTGCTTTCCGTTTAGGTGACCTGATTTGCTCCCTCCCTTCATCCGTGTCCTAAAGCTTTGGTATTGGTTCCCACAAGTAAGGATGACGCCGTGGACCGGACACACCAATGTTGGAGAAAACAGAATTTATGCTTACCTGATAAATTACTTTCTCCAACGGTGTGTCCGGTCCACGGCCCGCCCTGGTTTTTTAATCAGGTCTGATTAATTATTTTCTCTAACTACAGTCACCACGGTACCATATGGTTTCTCCTATATATATTTCCTCCTGTCGGTCGAATGACTGGGGTGGGCGGAGCCTAGGAGGGATCATGTGACCAGCTTTGCTGGGACTCTTTGCCATTTCCTGTTGGGGAAGAGAGTATCCCACAAGTAAGGATGACGCCGTGCACCGGACACACCGTTGGAGAAAGTAATTTATTCTGTTTTTAAAGATCCTTTAGATAGGAAACTTGAATCTTATCTAAGGAAAGCCTATTTATATTCAGGTCATCTTCTCAGGCCTGCAATTTCTTTGGCTGATATTGCAGCTGCTTCAACATTTTGGTTGGAAACTTTAGCGCAACAAGTATTGGATCCAGATTTGTCTAACATTGTTCGCTTGCTTCAACATGCTAATAATTTTATTTGTGTTGCCATTTTTTATATCAAAATTGATAAATCTGTCATTAGCTATTTTAGCTAGAAGAGCTTTGTGGCTTAAATCTTGAAATGCTGACATGATTTCTAAATCCAGATTGTTATCTCTTTCTTTCCAAGTTAATAAGTTATTTGGTTCTCAGTTGGTTTCAATAATTTCAATTGTCACTGGGGGGAAGGGAGTTTTTTTGCCTCAAGATAGAAGAGACCTAAGGGTAAATCTAAAGCTTCTAACAGTTTTTCGTTCCTTTCGACAAAATAAGGAACAGAAACCTAATCCCTCCCCCAAGGAATCTGTTTCCAATTGGAAGCCTTCCTCGAATTGCAATAAATTCAAGCCATTTAACCTTTTGTTCAGCAAGGGCATTATATGTCCACAATAGACTTACAGGATGCACATCTTCATATTCATATTCCGATTCATCCAGATCACTATCGGTTCCTGAGATTCTCTTTTCTAGACAAGCAGTACCAATTTGTTGCTCTAACTTTTGGCCTAGTGACAGCTCCAGGAATCTTTTCAAAGGTTCTCGATGCCCTACTCTCTGTAATCAGAGAGCGGAGTATTGTGGTGCTTCTTTATTTAGATGATATCTTGGTACTTGATCAGTCTTTACGTTCTGCAGAATCTCACACGAATCAACTAGTGTTTCTTTAAAAACATGGTTGGAGGATCAATTTACCAAAAAGTTATTTAATTCCTCAGACAAAGGTAACCTTTTTAGTTTTCCAGATAGATTCAGTGTCCATGACTTTGTCTCTAACGGACAAGAGACATTTGAAATTGGTTGCAGCCTGTCGGAACCTTCAGTCTCAGTCATTCCCTTCAGTAGCTATGTGCATGGAAGTTTTAGGTCTCAAAACTGCAGCATCGGACGCAATCCCCTTTGCTCGTTTTCATATGAGACCTCTCCTGCTTTGTATGCTAAACCAATGGTGCAGGGATTATACGAAGATATCACAATTTCCTTAAAGCCCAATGTTCGACTCTCTCTGACTTGGTGTTTAGATCACCATCGTATTTTTCTAGGGGCCTCTTTCGTTCTTCCAACCTGGACTGTGATCACAACAGATGCGAGTCTTTCAGGTTGGGGAGCTGTTTGGGGATCGCTCACAGCACAAGGGGTTTGGAAATCTCAAGAGGCGAGGATACCAATAAATATTTTGGAACTCCGTGCGATTCTCAGGGCTCTTCAGTTTTGGCCTCTATTGAAGAGAGAACCGTTAATTTGTTTTCAGACAGACAATATCACAATAGTGGCATATGTCAATCATCAGGGTAGGACTCACAATCCTCAAGCTATGAAAGAAGTATCTCGGATACTTGTTTGGGTGGAATCCAGCTCCTGTCTAATGTCTGCGGTTCTTATCCCAGGTATAGACAATTGGTAAGCAGATTATCTGAGTCGTCAGACTTTATATCCGGGAGAGTGGTCTCTCCACCAAGATGTGTTTTCTCAAATTGTTCAGATGTGGGGTCTTTCATAAATAGATCTGATGGTATCTCATCTAAACATGAAACTTCCCAGGTACCTGTCCAGGTCCAGGGATCCTCAGGCGGAAACGGTGGATGCGTTGACACTTCCTTGGTGTTATCAACCTGCTTATTTTCCCACCTCTAGTTCTTCTTCCAAGAGTGATCTCCAAAATCATCATGGAACAATCGTTTGTGTTGCTGGTGGCTCCAGCATGGCCTCACATGTTTTGGTATGCGGATCTTGTTTGGATGTCCAGTTGCCAACCTTGGCCACTTCCATTAAGACCGGGACCTTCTGTCTCAAGGTCAGTTTTTTCATCAGGATCTCAAATCATTAAATTTGAAGGTATGGAAATTGAACACCTAGTGTTTAGTGAGAGGTTTCTCTGATTCAGTGATTAATACTTTTACAGGCTCGTAAATCTGTTTCTAGAAAGATTTATTCTCGAGTTTGGAAGACTTAAATTTCATGGTGTTCCCCTCATAAATTCTCTTGGCATTCTTTTAGAATTCCTAGAATTTTACAGTTTCTTCAGGATGGTTTGGATAAAGGCTTGTCTGCAAGTTCCTTGAAAGGACAAATCTCTGCTCTTTCTCTTTTATTTCACAGAAAGATTGCTAAACTTCCTGATATTTTTTTTGTGCAGGCTTTGGTTTGTATCAAGCCTGTCATTAAATTTCTCCTCCTTGGAGTCTTAATTTGGTTGTGTAGGCTTTACAGGCTCCTCCATTTGAGCCTATGCATTCTTTGGACATTAAACTACTTTCTTGTAAAGTGTTGTTCCTTTTGGCCATCTCTCGTGCTAGAAGAGTTTCTGAATTATCTGCTCTCTTGTGAATCTCCTTTTCTGATTTTTCATCAGGATAAGGCAGTTTTGCGGGCTTCATTTAAATTCTTACCTAAGGTTGTGAATTCTAACATCATTTATAGAGAAATTGTTGTCCCTTCTTTGTGTCCTAATCCTAAAAATTCTTTGGAGAGATCTTTACATTCTTTGGATGTTGTGAGAGCTCTGAAATATTATGTTGAAGCTACTAAAGATTTCAGGAAGACTTCTAGTCTATTTACCTTTTCTGGTTTCAGGAAAGGTCAGAAGGCTTCTGCCGTTTCTTTGGCATCGTGGTTAAAGCTTTTGATTCATCAAGCTTATTTGGAGTCGGTTAAAGCCCCGCCTCAAAGAATTACAGCTTATTCTAGATCAGTTTCCACTTCTTGGGCTTTTAAGAATGAAGCTTCAGTTGATCGAAATTGCAAAGCAGCAACTTGGTCTTCTTTGCATACATTTACTAAATTCTACCATTTTGATGTATTTGCTTCTTCTGAAGCAGTTTTTGGTAGAAAAGTTCTTCAGGCAGCTGTTTCAGTTTGATTCTTCTGCTTATGATTTAAGTTTTTCCTTTTATTTATGAGAATAAACTTATATTTGGGTTGTGGATTTTTTTTTTTTTCAGCGAAATGGCGGTTTTTATTTTATCCCTCCCTCTCTAGTGACTCTTGCGTGGAGTTCCTCTTCTTTGGTATTGATATTCAATACGTCACTAGCTCATGGACTCTTGCCCATTACATGAAAGAGAACATAATTTATGTAAGAACTTACCTGATAAATTAATTTCTTTCATATTGGCAAGAGTCCATGAGGCCCACCCCCTTTTTATGGTGGTTATGATTTTTTGTATAAAGCACAATTATTTCCAAATTCCTTTGTTGATGCTTTTTACTCCTTTCTTTATCACCCCACTACTTGCTATTCGTTAAACTGAATTGTGGGTGTGGTGAGGGGTGTATTTATAGGCATTTTGAGATTTGGGAAACTTTGCCCCTCCTGGTAGGATTGTATATCGCATACGTCACTAGCAGCTCATGGACTCTTGCCAATAAGAAAGAAATTAATTTATCAGGTAAGTTGTTACATAAATGATGTTTTTGTTTAAAAATTGTTTTATATAAACTGGGCCATGGCGGACGCTAGTTAGAGGGGGAGGAATAGATAGCTGGAAGGTATCAGAAGTGTGTGGGTAATCTTATACAGAAAAAAAAACATTAAAACTTCACATTGGCAGACTGCCAGTATCTAAGATGGTGGTGAACAGTGTGGGGGGGTAGGGAGGGAAGAGAGCTGTTCAGGAGAGATCGGGGTGGGAGGTGTCAGGTGAAAGGTTAAGTTTATAGCTAAACTTAACCTTTCAAGATACCTGATTAACCCTTTAACTACCAGCAATTTCAGAAGTGTAGTGCAATTAGTGGCCGCCTTATTACCAAAAAGCAATGGCAGTCATGCATGTCTTCTGAAGAAGGGGGTCCCAGAGTAGCTTTTACATCCATTTTGTGTTATGACTGCACAAGCGGTATATAAATTCAGTAAGAACCCCAAAGTTTGTGAAAAAGTTACTTTTTTTTTTTTATTTTTTTTTAAATTTGATCGCATTTTGCTATGAAATGGTGATATAAAATATACCAAAATGTGCCTAGATCAATACATTGGATTGTCTACTAAACACATATATAGTTTTGATGGGTAAATAAATAAATAAAAAAATGGTTTGTTTAAATGAAGTGATGGCAAAAATGCTAAAAATTCTCTAGTCTTTGGGTTTTTATCTTAAATGCCTGGTCTTTAAGGGGTTAAAGGGGCATAAAGCCCAATTTATTTCTAAAGGCTGGGAGAGTTTACAAAATCCTTCATTACTGTTGGGAAATACACTACCTTGCTACCAAGAGGAGACAGACTCACCAGACAACGCTTTAAGTATCCCACTTCCCCATGTGCCCCAGTAATTCTTTGCCTTGTCTACTGAAAGGAGGTAGGCAGGCAGGAAACATGCTCTGAAGAAATTGGATCTTAAGTCCTTTAATGGGCAGTTTCCCTGCAAGACGGGACTGTGGTTCTTAAGGTAGCCATGTAATCCTCTTAGTTATGGTGAAAGTTAGCTTACTGGATGTCGCAGGGAAGTCTCCCTAGCTTCTTTCCAGTATATGTTTGCTAACACCCCCTCTGGCAACCGGTGTAAGCTTACACTGCTTTCATTTGTTCCCAGGTCCCTGTCAGACCTGGAGGTGCTGTGTCTGTGTTCAATTAAGCAGTAGATTTCTTTTTCTGACACTTATTTTTTCTGGTTCCCTGTATCATGTGACAGACATCAGCCAGTCGCAGACTAGTATACTCTGTGAGCTTGTGCACATGCTCAGTAGGGTTTTGTTGTCAAGTGTGAATATAAAGACTGTGCAAAATTTGATAATGGAAGTAAATTGGAAAGTGTCTCAAAATGTTCTTTCTAAATCATAAGTTTATTTTGACTCGAGTGTCCCTTTGAGAGGGACTATGCCGCTGCACCTAGCATCTTCTACCCAACCCAGGATGCCATGTTGTCTGGCAAGATCATGCTCTTTCTGAGGGGAATATCTCCATTCTTCTTGATTTTGACAGTGCTGCATTTGGTTTGCTGTCCAGCAATGTGACATTCATTCAGAACGTTTAAAGGGAAAGTCTACTCAAAATTAAACTTTTATGATTCAGATAGGGCATGCAATTTAAAAAAAAACAAAAAAACTTCTCAATTACTTTGTTCCCTTCATATTTGTTGAAAGCTAAACCTAGGTAGGCGCTTATGCTAATTTATTTCCAAAGGCAGGGAGAGTCCACTACTTCATTCCTTACTGTTGGGAATATCAACACCTGGCCACCAGTAGGAGGCAAAGACACCCCAGCCAAAGGCTATAAATATCCCTCCCACTTCCCCTATCCCCGAAGTCATTCTTTGCCTTTCATCAGTAGAGGACAACTGCAGAGAAAGTGTTAGAAAGAATATAGTCCTTTGATGGGTGATTTCCCTACAAGAGAGGACTGGAGCTTGAAGTAGACATGTGAATCTATCGGTAACTGTTAAAGAAAGTTAGAGTCTAGAGCTACAGGGAAAGTTTTCCCGTGACTGGATCTAGACTACTAATATAAACAGATCCTGGGGAAACTGTGTTGATGAGCTACACTATTTATCCCTTCTCACTTAGGTCCCTGTCAGGACATCGCTAATGACTGTCACACACTGAGGGGCTGTCTGTTCCACAGCATCAATCCGGGGGGGGGGGGGGGGGGTTTGGTGGTAAGTCCCTTTTTATTTATTGAATCTAGGGATTCCTCTGGTCACAGTGTGACTTGTTTATGCCTCTATAGGGTTATTTCTCAATATTCTCCTTATGGAGATGGGAAGAGAACAGCATGGGGATTGTGTGCTGCTTAGCTCTTTTTCTTTCCAAAGGCAGGGAGAGTTCACAACTTCATTCCAGATTGAAAGTTAGATTTATCTAACTTTTAATCTGACTTAGCTAGTATGTCTCTGCTCTCTGAGGATGAGGTAACCTCAGTAGTGTCAGAAGGCGAGTTGTCAGAGTCAGATATTTCAGAAGTGAAACGGACTCCTGAGAAACCTTTTAGGTTTAAAATTGAGCATCTGCGCTTCCTTTTAAAGGAGGTTTTTATCTACCTTAGAGGTCCCTGAAGATAAGCTTCATGAGGAACCTAAAATCCCTAAACTAGATAGGGTCTATGAAGACAAAAAGGCTTCTCAGACCTTCCCTGTTCCAGTTCGCATGACAAATATTTCAAACGAATGGGAGTGGATTGGAACGCCTTTATCTCCTTTTTCTACCTTTTAGAAATTTACAGTCCCTGAGTCTCAGCTGGAATTGTGGAGTTCCATTCCGAAGGTGGATTTTTTTTTCTATGCCATTTCTATGCTAGCCAAACACACTACTATTCCCCTTGAGGATAGCTCCTCTTTTAGGGAACCTATGGATAAAAAAATGGAGAGTTATCTAAGAAGGATGTTTCAACATGTGGGATACATTTTTGAGCCGGCAGCACCGGGTGCCACGGTTGCAGTAGCAGCTACCTATTGGTGTGATTCCCTATCAGAACTCAATGAGGTGGAATCCCCTCTTGAGGAGACTTAAGATAGGATTAAGGCTCTGAGAATAGCCAACTCCTTTATCTGTGATGCAAACATACAGATTGTCCGTTTTGAATGCCATGACTTCAGGTTTTGCGGTCCTTGCACGCAGAGCCCTTTGGTTGAAGTTTTGGTCACCGGATATGGTCTCTAAGTCAAGACTCCTTTCTCTACCATTTAAGGGGAAGATCTTATTTGGACCTGGTCTGGATTCCATCATTTCTACTGTTACTGGGGGGAAAGGTGCACCAAAGAGCTCCATCTTCCTCTAAGCCCGAGCAGTCCAAGAGCACTTGGAAGCCTCCCCAGTCTTGGAACAAATCCAAGCAGGCTAAGAAGCCCGGAGATAACAAATCCACATGAAGGGCCCCCCGATCCGGGATTAGATCGAGTAGGGGGCAGACTGTCAGACGCTTGGTTTCGGGATGTTCAGGATCCTTGGGTGTTAAATGTCCTATCTGAGGGATACAATATAGGATTCAAGTCTTATCCTCCCAGGGGCAGATTCCTCCGCTCCAGACTATCTTCAAGACTAGACTAGAGGACAGCCTTTTTAGATTGCATCCGGGATCTCTCTTCCTTGGGAGTAATTGTCCCGGTGCCTGTCTCAGAAAGGGGACAAGGTTTTTTATTCAAACCTCTTCATGGTTCCCAAAAAGGAGGGAACTTTTCATTCAATTCTGGACTTTAAGTGCCTCAACAAAGTTATCAGAGTTCCTTCATTGAAAATGGTGACTATTAGATCAATCCTCCCTCTAATACAGGAGAGACAATTCATGACTACTATAAAGCTGAAGGATGCATACCTTCATGTTCTGATTCATCATGCAGCAGACTTCAAGATTTTGAAAGTGAATCAACCATATTAGACAACAAATTCATAGAAAAAGACTATGACAGTATGGTACTAAAGAAGGCTAAATCAAAAGTTCTTAGCCAAGACAGGAAGGAACTGTTAGAATACAAAAATAAAAATAAATTGTATCAAGTTAAAACGAATACATTCAGAGAGGCAAGATTCGTAACTAGTTATAATGAAGGTTTTAGCCTAATACAAAAAACGTTAAATAAGCATTGGGCTATTTTAAAATCTGATCCCATTTTGGGTATCACCCTGGGGGATCGCCCGAATATAACTTACAAAAAAGGAAAAAATCTAAAAAAACATCCTGGCTCCCAGTAGATTAAAAAAACAGGTACTAAAAAATGTGGAAAATCAAGGTGCAGTATGTGCACACATATTGACTATTTAATGAATTTCAGTAACTCTGATAACTCCAAAAATTTTGAAATTAAATATAAAAGTAATTGTGATGCGATTTTCGTGGTCTACCTCCTCACCTGTGGGTGTGGCTTAAAGTATGTGGGGCGCACAAAAAGAAAGACATTTCAGTGAGCATTTGTATAATATTAAAATAAAATTGCTCAAACATAGCGTATCCAAACACTTCGTAGAGGTCCATAATTGCGATCCTAAATCATTAAAAGTACAGGTCATAGACTGGGTTGCTCCTTCAAATGAAAATAGGTTATTAAAATTAAGAAGGCAGGAAACCTATTAGATTTTTAAGTTAGATGTTTCTGAACCCAAGGGTCTGAACGTGGATTTAGATATACAGGCATTTATGTGAATGTAGATAACACAGACACTAATACATATGTATAATTTTATGAACAGATCAATAATTATAGTTTAGGCAGACTTATATAGAAATAAGTAGAATAATGATGTTTGCAGGATTGCTATTTTTTTTATCAAATTCTTTTATATAGAATTTTTTTTTAATGTTAATTTAATTATATATGAAGTACCGTTACATACTACAATCCAAATGGTATACTATTTTTTAAACATGCAGTTTTATGTATTATGTATTGCTTAAATTATGTATTGTGGTACCATGCATATATTCCTTCTAAACATAAGACAGATTATTCATTCAACAGAATGCGTGCAGTATCATGGCGTCCGTGAGCAGCACATTGTTTGACAGCTTACGGCTACGTCACTAGTAAACACTGATCTATTGGTCAGTCAGTAGTAGAGGGCGGAGTCTGCAGGATATAAAAAGCCTGCGTATGCCGAAGCTCTCATACAACACAAACCTCTTGAAAAAGCCTGACCGGCGTCGGGGGAAACTCGTTGGGGAGCACAAAGAAGAAGATTCATACCACTATACTATACTGCTGACAGTGGGAAGCAGCCCTTGGAGGTCCGAAGGTGACCGGGTTTGCAGTAATCCAGGAGCGGTAACTTGGTCGCATTTGCAGTTCGTTGAACAAATTGTGGACTGAATTGACTGACATGCTGATTGTCTTTTTTTCCTCCAAATATATTTTTAATTGAGGTAATGAATAACAGTAATACAACACAAAATATGCCCCGAAACGGAACAGAAGTGATAAGAGTAATTATACAATTTGCATGTATCCAATAAGCTTGAAATAAGACAGTAAGGTATCGATTTGACATTTATAATCATTGTCTAACTAGAAACAGTGTCATATACATATAAGTGTTGGTTGATATTATTCAACATAGAAGGCTCAGTAGTAAGAGTATAGTCGCTGATATGGGCTATGTCACTATTTCTAGGATTGTGATTAGAAAGTATAAACTAGTTGATGATTAATATAAGTAATTAGGACATATAACAATGAGACCACTTTTTTTTTATATATCGGATATCTAATGGTCCCTATAGAAACAAAAATCTAATGATGGTGACAGATAGGGAGTTAGCTTTTGTCTGGCCACTCATGGACCAGATTATGTGGGGGAAGGGAGTCCAGCGGACAAGAGCCGCTCAAAAGGGGGAAAGCGGGGGGCGGAGCCTATAGAAATGTGAATCTGGGGTGGCTGCAGGAGTTCTAAATGTATCTGCGTATAGGGTGTTTGGCGTGATTCCCTAAAGGGATTACCCATGGAAAATTATACCAGTATATACTGAGGGTAGGTTTGCACAAGTGCTTAGTCAGGTGTGGGGCCAGTGATGTGTGTAAAAAAGATATGAAAGTGTGGGAGATATATAGGAAAGTTGTTAGCCAGAGGACTGTTTCCATGTGATTTTATTTCCATTAGCATTGGGCTATAATAGCGGGAGTCTTGTGAATGTAGAAGGGATAATAGCCGAATCAATTTTCTACAAATATTCTGATACTGTCACATTAAGCATATATTCCAGCTCTCCTAACTCTTGCCACGATGTGAAAATTATTACTGAAAGTAGGATAATGTAATTAGAGAAAAGGGACTTCACCCTGAGTTGTATACTTGTATGAGTCTAAATAGGTAATGCAAGAATAGGTTATGTTCAAACATATATATATATATATATATATATATCTATCTATCTATCTATCTATCTATCTATCTATCTAGAGATAGAGAGATAGAGAGATAGAGAGATAGAGATATAGAGAGATAGAGATATAGAGAGATAGAGATATAGAGATATAGAGATAGATAGCAATAAACAAGAGCATGAGCAAAATATACATGTGGCGATGCATTGTGAACCTCCTGGATGCTCGGCAATAGATGTTAACTGAGAACAAAGCATGCGTGCTACACCATACACATGTATTATTAAAACTTATAATGTATATACAAGCAGCATTGAGTCAACTGTTGTATAGCTTATAAATGGAGATTAGCCCACACCTGACTTGGGGTCTTGGGCGTATTTCTAGCGCAGAAGATTCTAATCCCCCAGCCATTGCTTATAAGAAAACAGGAGGTGGCTAAAAAACAAACACGTTTATCTGTAAATAGGAGATGACCAACTAGTGCACTAATCATAACAGCAGATTATAAGTCATAATTCATTAATTCAGTTTATGCAGTTAGTGTATAAGAAAAACACAAGGTATTAGTCAGGTCATGGATCCTCTTATGTTTTATAACACTATTTTAGAGACTCTTATGTAACTCCAAGGATAATACTGTATGCTATGTTGATATGACAAAAAACGCTGAATGTAGTTCGCTGTCTAGACATGTGAAATTAGAGAGCATAGACATTTTAAGGGAATGTATGTGTTATCCACATGTAATATATTGAGCTAGTGCGATAGGAATGCTGGGAGGTTATACTGTTAGAGATAGGGGTAATTAGACCTAGTGCAGGGCACTCAAATGACCAGCATAGTACAGGTTTGGAATCAAAGCATGACGGGAGTGGAGGAACCATCGTATCAAGACATATCCCAATCTTTGGCTAATAAAAAGTAAAAACATTAGTAAATAGAAAATATACTAGACCTTATGTATTATAACTCTAATAACAGATAGCAGACAGTTTAAAAGTTGCCACAAAACAGGAGAAACATGTGCAAGAGGTATTCAAAACAGTTCAATTCTTAACAATCAGCTTGTGGGTAGTCAGAAGATCATCCGGTTAAGCCCTCAAATCCAACCCGAAACACCAGGTATTTCAGCCGTTGCCCACTCTCCTACAAAAACCTTCACACTTAGGGCAGTTAACTGTGTTCAGACACCCTCGCAGTTGAAAGTCAAGACGCAGGGCAAATAAATTAATCTAATCCCAACTGTGATGGGCCGATTTTCCTATAGGTTCAGATCTCTGAATTTCTTCAATCTTGGCTCCGGTATTTTCACATTGCATTGGCTCTCTATAGATCGCCGCATGGCGATAATTCGCTGCCGCTACCTGGGGCCTGCCATGCAATAACTCCATACTGGTTACGGGAACTCCATGTGGCTCCTTGAAATAACTAGAGGTCTGTGAGCTTGAGCCGACCTGTCCACCCGGTTCCAAAGCTGTTTCTATCCAATCTGGCATCCTTGGAGGTTTGACTAGTGGATCATTCCTTATTCTTATGTTATTGTGTGTCGGTGGTGTTGGCTGATCAAAGGCCGGCCACCTCCTAGAGCAGGTAGTTCCATCCACTAGTTCTGATGCGGTAGTATAATCTCTCAGAGGGGGCCTGCATACCGCGTTGTCCACAGGGAGCGGACTAGTTCCCTCTTCCATATCAGGTAGGGTCCAGGTTGCCATAAGTACCTCCTGTGCCGGAACATTAGTCGCCTCCTCTACACCCCTGTTAGGATCAATAAGGGGAACTGGCGCAGCTAGTGTCAGGATTTGGCAAAGTTCATTTTTTAGTTCAGTGAAATGGCGGTACAAGATATCCTGTACCTCGGCTTCCCAAACGTCGAGTGCAGCTGTGATCTCTCTAGGTCCAGACATATTTAAGAGTGTATAAGTTTTAGAGAACTACTTTGTGAGGCCCCAAATAGGCAACAGTCTCGTGTCACGACCAAGATGTACAGACAGAGTAAAGGAGCTTGAGATTTACCACTGTATACTTAGGTCGTGCTTAGTATAGTTTCTTAAAGATATAAAGAGCTTAGTTTAAGCTTTAACTTCCAGAAATAAGTTAAATAGCTCAATATTGTAGCATAATGTCAGGAGCTCCGTTGAAACACAACCTGTTGCTCCGGCTGTAGGCTCCGCCCCCGCTGATTGTCTTTTTAAAGCTTGTAAGTGCATATTGTATCTTGCGCTTATAATATATTTAAATAAATCTTCACTTGAGTCGGAGTTTTGCACTCCTGTTCTTTTTTACAGATATCTCAGTTCTATTTCCGAAGTAGGGGAAACACCGGATAGAGGAGCAGCACCCGACAGGATATCCCAATTGAGATACATATAAGCAGTCACCATATTATGGATGCATAACCCTATAGAGGCAAATAACACTACGGATCTGCTTTCTTTCATGTAATTAGCAAGAGTCCATGAGCTAGTGACGTATGGGATATACATTCCTACCAGGAAGGGCAAAGTTTCCCAAACCTTAAAATGCCTATAAATACACCCCTCACCACACCCACAATTCAGTTTTACAAACTTTGCCTCCTATGGAGGTGGTGAAGTAAGTTTGTGCTAGATTCTACGTTGATATGCGCTCCGCAGCAAGTTGGGGCCCGGTTTTCCTCTCAGCGTGCAGTGAATGTCAGAGGGATGTGAGGAGAGTATTGCCTATTTGAATTCAATGATCTCCTTCTACGGGGTCTATTTCATAGGTTCTCTGTTATCGGTCGTGGAGATTCATCTCTTACCTCCCTTTTCAGATCGACGATATACTCTTATATATATATATACACCATTACCTCTGCTGATTTTCGTTTCAGTACTGGTTTGGCTTTCTACAAACATGTAGATGAGTGTCCTGGGGTAAGTAAGTCTTATTTTCTGTGACACTCTAAAGCTATGGTTGGGCACTTTTTTATAAAGTTCTAAATATATGTATTCAAACATTTATTTGCCTTGACTCAGGATGTTCAACATTCCTTTTTTTCAGACAGTCAGTTTCATATTTGGGATAATGCATTTGAATCAATCATTTTTTCTTACCTTAAAAAATTTGACTTTTTCCCTGTGGGCTGTTAGGCTCGCGGGGGCTGAAAATGCTTCATTTTATTGCGTCATTCTTGGCGCGGACTTTTTTGGCGCAAAAAATCTTTTCTGTCTCCGGCGTCATACGTGTCGCCGGAAGTTGCGTAATTTTTTTGACGTTCTTTTGCGCCAAAAATGTCGGCGTTCCGGATGTGGCGTCATTTTTGGCGCCAAAAGCATTTAGGCGCCAAATAATGTGGGCGTCTTTTCTTTCATGTAATTAACAAGAGTCCATGAGCTAGTGACGTATGGGATATACATTCCTACCAGGAGGGGCAAAGTTTCCCAAACCTTAAAATGCCTATAAATACACCCCTCACCACACCCACAAATCAGTTTTACAAACTTTGCCTCCAAGGGAGGTGGTGAAGTAAGTTTGTGCTAGATTCTACGTTGATATGCGCTCCGCAGCAAGTTGGAGCCCGGTTTTCCTCTCAGCGTGCAGTGAATGTCAGAGGGATGTGAAGAGAGTATTGCCTATTGAATGCAGTGATCTCCTTCTACGGGATCTATTTCATAAGGTTCTCTGTTATCGGTCGTAGAGATTCATCTCTTACCTCCCTTTTCAGATCGACGATATACTCTTATATTTACCATTTCCTCTACTGATTCTCGTTTCAGTACTGGTTTGGCTTTCTACAAACATGTAGATGAGTGTCCTGGGGTAAGTAAGTCTTATTTTCTGTGACACTCTAAGCTATGGTTGGGCACTTTATTTATAAAGTTCTAAATATATGTATTCAAACATTTATTTGCCTTGACTCAGAATGTTCAACTTTCCTTATTTCCAGACAGTCTGTTTCATATTTGGGATTATGCTTTAAATTATCATATTTTTTCTTACCTCAAAAATTTGACTTTTTTCCCTGTGGGCTGTTAGGCTCGCGGGGGCTGAAAATGCTTCATTTTATTGCGTCATTCTTGGCGCGGACTTTTTTGGCGCAAAAATTCTTTTCCGTTTCCGGCGTCATACGTGTCGCCGGAAGTTGCGTCATTTTTTACGTTATTTTGCGCCAAAAATGTCGGCGTTCCGGATGTGGCGTCATTTTTGGCGCCAAAAGCATTTAGGCGCCAAATAATGTGGGCGTCTTATTTGGCGCCAAAAAATATGGGCGTCGCTTTTGTCTCCACATTATTTCAGTCTCATTTTTCATTTGCTTCTGGTTGCTAGAAGCTTGATGTTTGGCATTTTTTTCCCATTCCTGAAACTGTCTTATAAGGAATTTGATCTATTTTGCTTTATATGTTGTTTTTTCTCTTACATATTGCAAGATGTCTCACGTTGCATCTGAGCCAGAAGATACTACAGGAAAACCACTGCCTGCTGGATCTACCAAAGCTAAGTGTATCTGCTGTAAACTTTTGGTAGCTATTCCTCCAGCTGTTGTTTGTAATAATTGTCATGACAAACTTGTTAAAGCAGATAATATTTCCTTTAGTGATGTACCATTGCCTGTTGCAGTTCCCTCAACATCTAAGGTGCAGAATGTTCCTGATAACATAAGAGATTTTGTTTCTGAATCCATAAAGAAGGCTTTGTCTGTTATTTCTCCTTCTAGTAAACGTAAAAAGTCTTTTAAATCTTCTCTCTCTACAGATGAATTTTTAAATGAACACCATCATTCTGATTCTTTGGACTCTTCTGGTTCAGAGGATTCTATCTCAGAGATTGATGCTGATAAATCTTCATATTTATTTAAGATGGAATTTATTCGCTCTCTACTTAAAGAAGTACTAATTGCTTTAGAAATAGAGGATTCTAGTCCTCTTGATACTAATTCTATACGTTTGGATAAGGTTTTTAAAGCTCCTGCGGTTATTCCAGAAGTCTTTCCTGTTCCTAATGCTATTTCTGCAGTAATTTCTAAGGAATGGGATAAATTGGGTAATTCATTTACTCCTTCTAAACGTTTTAAGCAATTATATCCTGTTCCGCCTGACAGGTTAGAATTTTGGGACAAAATCCCTAAAGTTGATGGGGCTATTTCTACCCTTGCTAAACGTACTACCATTCCTACGTCAGATGGTACCTCGTTTAAGGATCCTTTAGATAGAAAAATTGAATCTTTTCTAAGAAAAGCTTATCTATGTTCAGGTAATCTTCTTAGACCTGCTATATCATTGGCTGATGTTGCTGCAGCTTCAACTTTTTGGTTGGAAACTCTAGCGCAACAAGTAAAAAATCGTGATTCTCATGATATTATTATTCTTCTCCAGCATGCTAATAATTTCATCTGTGATGCCATTTTTGATATTATTAGAGTTGATGTTAGGTTTATGTCTCTGGCTATCTTAGCCAGAAGAGCTTTATGGCTTAAGACCTGGAATGCTGATATGGCTTCTAAATCAACTCTACTTTCCATTTCTTTCCAGGGAAACAAATTATTTGGTTCTCAGTTGGATTCTATTATTTCAACTGTTACTGGTGGGAAAGGAACTTTTTTACCACAGGATAAAAAGTCTAAAGGTAAAAACAGGGCTAACAATCGTTTTCGTTCCTTTCGTTTCAACAAAGAACAAAAGCCTGATCCTTCGTCCTCAGGAGCAGTTTCAGTTTGGAAACCATCTCCAGTCTGGAATAAATCCAAGCCTGCTAGAAAGGCAAAGCCTGCTTCTAAGTTCACATGAAGGTACGGCCCTCATTCCAGTTCAGCTGGTAGGGGGCAGGTTACGTTTTTTCAAAGAAATTTGGATCAATTCTGTTCACAATCTTTGGATTCAGAACATTGTTTCAGAAGGGTACAGAATTGGTTTCAAGATGAGACCTCCTGCAAAGAGATTTTTTCTTTCCCATGTCCCAGTAAATCCAGTGAAAGCTCAAGCATTTCTGAATTGTGTTTCAGATCTAGAGTTGGCTGGAGTAATTATGCCAGTTCCAGTTCCGGAACAGGGGATGGGGTTTTATTCAAATCTCTTCATTGTACCAAAGAAGGAGAATTCCTTCAGACCAGTTCTGGATCTAAAATTATTGAATCGTTATGTAAGGATACCAACGTTCAAGATGGTAACTGTAAGGACTATATTGCCTTTTGTTCAGCAAGGGAATTATATGTCCACAATAGATTTACAGGATGCATATCTGCATATTCCGATTCATCCAGATCATTATCAGTTCCTGAGATTCTCTTTTCTAGACAAGCATTACCAATTTGTGGCCCTACCGTTTGGCCTTGCTACAGCTCCAAGAATTTTCACAAAGATTCTCGGTGCCCTTCTCAGTCTTCACATTTAGCAGAATCTCATACGAATTGACTTGTGTTGTTTCTTCAAGATCATGGTTGGAGGATCAATTCACTAAAAAGTTCATTGATTCCTCAGACAAGGGTAACCTTTTTGGGTTTCCAGATAGATTCAGTGTCCATGACTCTGTCTTTGACAGAAAAGAGACGTCTAAAATTGATTACAGCCTGTCGAAACCTTCAGTCTCAATCATTCCCTTCGGTAGCCTTATGCATTGAAATTCTAGGTCTTATGACTGCTGCATCGGACGCGATCCCCTTTGCTCGTTTTCACATGCGACCTCTTCAGCTCTGTATGCTGAACCAATGGTGCAGGGATTACACGAAGATATATCAATTAATATCTTTAAAACCGATTGTTCGGCACTCTCTAACGTGGTGGACAGATCACCTTCGTTTAATTCAGGGGGCTTCTTTTGTTCTTCCGACCTGGACTTTAATTTCAACAGATGCAAGTCTCACAGGTTGGGGAGCTGTGTGGGGATCTCTGACGGCACAAGGAGTTTGGGAATCTCAGGAGGTGAGATTACCGATCAATATCTTGGAACTCCGTGCAGTTTTCAGAGCTCTTCAGTTTTGGCCTCTTCTGAAGAGAGAATCGTTCATTTGTTTTCAGACAGACAATGTCACAACTGTGGCATACATCAATCATCAAGGAGGGACTCACAGTCCTCTGGCTATGAAAGAAGTATCTCGAATTTTGGTTTGGGCAGAATCCAGCTCCTGTCTAATCTCTGCGGTTCATATCCCAGGTGTAGACAATTGGGAAGCGGATTATCTCAGTCGCCAAACGTTGCATCCGGGCGAATGGTCTCTTCACCCAGAGGTATTTCTTCAGATTGTTCAAATGTGGGGGCTCCCAGAGATAGATCTGATGGCCTCTCATCTAAACAAGAAACTTCCCAGGTATCTGTCCAGATCCCGGGATCCTCAGGCGGAGGCAGTGGATGCATTATCACTTCCTTGGAAGTATCATCCTGCCTATATCTTTCCGCCTCTAGTTCTTCTTCCAATTCTTCTTCCAAGAGTAATCTCCAAGATTCTGAGGGAATGCTCGTTTGTTCTGCTAATAGCTCCGGCATGGCCTCACAGGTTTTGGTATGCGGATCTTGTCCGGATGGCATCTTGCCAACCATGGACTCTTCCGTTAAGACCAGACCTTCTGTCACAAGGTCCTTTTTTCCATCCGGATCTGAAATCCTTAAATTTAAAGGTATGGAGATTGAACGCTTGATTCTTGGTCATAGAGGTTTCTCTGACTCCGTGATTAATACTATGTTACAGGCTCGTAAATCTGTATCTCGAGAGATATATTATAGAGTCTGGAAGACTTATATTTCTTGGTGTCTTTCTCATCATTTTTCTTGGCATTCTTTTAGAATACCGAGAATTTTACAGTTTCTTCAGGATGGTTTAGATAAGGGTTTGTCCGCAAGTTCTTTGAAAGGACAAATCTCCGCTCTTTCTGTTCTTTTTCACAGAAAGATTGCTATTCTTCCTGATATTCATTGTTTTGTACAAGCTTTGGTTCGTATAAAACCTGTCATTAAGTCAATTTCTCCTCCTTGGAGTTTGAATTTGGTTCTGGGAGCTCTTCAAGCTCCTCCGTTTGAACCTATGCATTCATTGGACATTAAATTACTTTCTTGGAAAGTTTTGTTCCTTTTGGCCATCTCTTCTGCTAGAAGAGTTTCTGAATTATCTGCTCTTTCGTGTGAGTCTCCTTTTCTGATTTTTCATCAGGATAAGGCGGTGTTGCGAACTTCTTTTGAATTTTTACCTAAAGTTGTGAATTCCAACAACATTAGTAGAGAAATTGTGGTTCCTTCATTATGTCCTAATCCTAAGAATTCTAAGGAGAAATCATTGCATTCTTTGGATGTTGTTAGAGCTTTGAAATATTATGTTGAAGCTACGAAATCTTTCCGTAAGACTTCTAGTCTATTTGTTATCTTTTCCGGTTCTAGGAAAGGCCAGAAAGCTTCTGCCATTTCTTTGGCATCTTGGTTGAAATCTTTAATTCATCTTGCCTATGTTGAGTCGGGTAAAATTCCGCCTCAGAGAATTACAGCTCATTCTACTAGGTCAGTATCTACTTCCTGGGCGTTTAGGAATGAAGCTTCGGTTGACCAGATCTGCAAAGCAGCAACTTGGTCCTCTTTGCATACTTTTACTAAATTCTACCATTTTGATGTGTTTTCTTCTTCTGAAGCAGTTTTTGGTAGAAAAGTTCTTCAGGCAGCGGTTTCAGTTTGAATCTTCTGCTTATGTTTTTTGTTAAACTTTATTTTGGGTGTGGATTATTTTCAGCAGGAATTGGCTGTCTTTATTTTATCCCTCCCTCTCTAGTGACTCTTGTGTGGAAAGATCCACATCTTGGGTAGTCATTATCCCATACGTCACTAGCTCATGGACTCTTGTTAATTACATGAAAGAAAACATAATTTATGTAAGAACTTACCTGATAAATTCATTTCTTTCATATTAACAAGAGTCCATGAGGCCCACCCTTTTTTGTGGTGGTTATGATTTTTTTGTATAAAGCACAATTATTCCAATTCCTTATTTTATATGCTTCGCACTTTTTTTCTTATCACCCCACTTCTTGGCTATTCGTTAAACTGATTTGTGGGTGTGGTGAGGGGTGTATTTATAGGCATTTTAAGGTTTGGGAAACTTTGCCCCTCCTGGTAGGAATGTATATCCCATACGTCACTAGCTCATGGACTCTTGTTAATATGAAAGAAATGAATTTATCAGGTAAGTTCTTACATAAATTATGTTATTTGGCGCTAAAAAAAATATGGGCGTCGCTTTTGTCTCCACATTATTTGTCTCATTTTATATTGCTTCTGGTTGCTAGAAGCTTGTTCTATGGCATTTTTTTCCCATTTCTGAAACTGTCATTTAAGGAATTTGATCAATTTTGCTTTATATGTTGTTTTTTCTATTACATATTGCAAGATGTTCCACGTTGCAACTGAGTCAGAAGATACTTCAGGAAAATCACTGCCCGGTGCTGGAGCTACCAAGCTAAGTGTATCTGCTATAAATTTTTGGTATCTGTTTCTCCAGCTGTTTGTATTGCATGTCATGACAAACTTATTAATGCAGATAAAATTTCTTTTAGTACTGTTACATTACCTGTTGCTGTTCCGTCAACATCTAATTTTCAGAGTGTTCCTGATGAACATAAGAGATTTTATTTTTTAAATCCATTAAGAAGGCTATGTCTGTTATTTCTCCTTCTAGTTTACATAAAAGTCTTTTAAAACTTCTCTTTTTTCAGATGAATTTTTAAATGAACATCATCATTCTGATACTGATAAATGGTTCTTTATTTAAAGAAGTATTAATTGCATTAGAAATAGAGGATTCTGGTCCTCTTGATACTAAATCTAAACGTTTAAATAAGGTTTTTAAATCTCCTGTAGTTATTCCAGAAGTGTTTAATCTCCCTGATGCTATTTCTGAAGTAATTTCCAGGGAATGGAATAATTTGGGTAATTCTTTTACTCCTTCTAAACGTTTAAGCAATTATATCCTGTGCCATCTGACAGATTAGAGTTTTTTGGGACAAAATCCCTAAGGTTATGGGGCTGTCTCTACTCCTGCTAAATGTACTACTATTCCTACGGCAGATAGTACTTCATTTAAGGATCCTTTAGATAGGAAAATTGAATCCTTTCTAATAAAAGCTTACTTATGTTCAGGTAATCTTCTTAGACCTGCTATATTTTTAGCGGATGTTGCTGCAGCTTCAACTTTTTGGTTAGGAGCTTTAGCGCAACAAGTAACAGATCATAATTTTATAGCATTATTATTATTCTATAACATGCTAATAATTTTATTGGTGATACCATCTTTTGATAACATTAGAGTTGATGTCAGGTATATGTCTCTAGCTATTTTAGCTAGAAAAGCTTTATGGTTTAAACTTGGAATGCTGATATGTCTTCTAAGTCAACTTTGCTTTCCCTTTCTTTCCAGGGTAATTAATTATTATCTCAACTGTTTCTGGAAGGAAGGGAACTTTTTTACCAAAGGATAAAAAATCTAAGGTAAATTTAGGTCTAATAATCATTTTCGTTCCTTTCCTCACAACAAGGAACAAAAGCCTGATCTTTCTTCCTCAGGAGCGGTATCAGTTTGGAAACTATATTCAGTTTGGAATATATCCAAGCCTTATAGAAACCTATAGCCAGCTCCTAGGTACCCATGAAGGTGCGGCCCTTATTCCAGCTCAGCTGGTATGGGGCAGATTACGTTTTCTTCAAAGAAATTTGGATCAATTCCGTTCTCAATTTCTGGTTTCAGAACATTGTTTCAGAAAGGTACAGAATTGGCTTCAAGTTAAGGCCTCCTGCTAAGAGATTTTTTTCTTTCCCGTGTCCCAGTTAACACAGCAAAGGCTCAGCATTTCTGAAATGTGTTTCAGATCTAGAGTTGGCTGGAGTAATTATGCCAGTTCCAGTTCTGGAACAGGGGCTGGGGTTTTATTTTATCTCTTCATTGTACCAAAGAAGGTCAATTCCTTCAGACCAGTTCCGGATCTATCAATATTGAATCGTTATATAAGGATACCAACATTCAAGATGGTTACTGTAGGACTATCCTGCCTTTTGTTTAGCAAGGGCATTATATGTCTACTATAGATTTACAGGATGTGTATCCGCATATTCCGATTCATCCAGATCACTTTTAGTTTCTGAGATTCTCTTTTTAGACAAGCATTACCAGTTTTGTGGCTCTACCGTTTGGCCTAGCCTCAGTTCCAAGAATTTTTTTCAAAGGTTCTCGGTGCCCTTCTTTCTGTAATCAGAGAACAGGGTTTTGGTATTTCCTTATTTGGACGATATCTTGGTACTTGCTCAGTCTTCTTATTTTCGAAGAATCTCATACGAATCGACTTGTGTTGTTTCTTCAAGTTCATGGTTGGAGGATCAATTTACCAATCAGTTCATTGATTCCTCCGACAAGGGTAACCTTTTTAGGTTTCTAGATAGATTCAGTGTCTATGACTTTGTCCTTGTCAGACAAGAGAAGTTTAACATTGATATCATCTTGTCAAAACCTTCAGTCACAATCATTCCCTTTGGTAGCCTTATGCATGGAAATTTTAGGTCTTTGGACTGCCGCATCAGATGCGATCTCCTTTGCTCGTTTTCACATGCGACCTCTTCAGCTCTGTATGCTGAACCAATGGTGCAGGGATTACTCAAAGATATCTCAATTAATATCTTTAAACCGATTATACGACACTCTCTGACATGGTGGACAGATCACCATCGTTTAGTTCAGGAGGCTTCTTTGTTCTTCCGACCTGGACTATAATCTCAACA
Organism: Bombina bombina; assembly: GCF_027579735.1. Taxonomy (NCBI): domain Eukaryota; kingdom Metazoa; phylum Chordata; class Amphibia; order Anura; family Bombinatoridae; genus Bombina; species Bombina bombina. The sequence continues at coordinate 895,283,338 of NC_069504.1, forward strand.
GATGCAAGTCTTACAGGTTGGGGAGCTGTGTGGGGGTATCTGACGGCACAAGGGGTTTGGGAATCTCAGGAGGTGAGATTTCCGATCAATATTTTGGAACTCCGTGCAATTTTCAGAGCTCTTCAGTCTTGGCCTCTTCTGAAGAGAGAGTTGTTCATTTGTTTTCAGATAGACAATGTCATAACTGTGGCATACATCAATTCATCAAGGAGGGACTCACAGTCCTCTGGTTATGAAAGAAGTATCTCGAATTTTGGTTTGGGCGGAATCCAGCTCCTGTCTAATCTCTGCGGTTCATATCCCAGGTATGGACAATTGGAAAGCGGATTATCTCAGTCGCCAAACGTTGCACCTGGGCGAATGGTCTCTTCACCCAGAGGTGTTTCCTCAGATTGTTCAAATGTGGGAACTCCCAGAAATAGATCTGATGGCTTCTCATCTAAACAAGAAACTTCCCTGGTATCTGTCCGGATCCCGGGATCCTCGGGCGGAGGCAGTGGATGCATTATCTCTTTCTTACATGTGTCATCCTGCCTATATCTTTCCGCCTCTAGTTCTTCTTCCAAGGGTATTCTCCAATATTCTAAAGGAATGTTCGTTTGTCCTGCTGGTAGCTCCAGCATGGCCTCACAGATTTTGGTATGCGGATCTTGTCCGGATGGCCTCTTGCCAGCTGTGGACTCTTCCGTTAAGACCAGTCTTTCTGTCTCAAGGTTCTTTTTTCCATCAGGATCTCAAAACCTTAATTTTAAGGTATGGAGTTTGAACGCTTGATTCTTGGTCAAAGAGGTTTCTCTGACTCTATGATTGATACTATGTGACAGGCTCGTAAATCTGTATCTAGAGAGATATATTATAGAGTCTGGAAGACTTATATTTCTTAGTATCTTTCTCATCTGTTTTCTTGGCATTCTTTTTTGAATACCGAGAATTTTACAGTTTCTTCAGGATGGTTTAGATAAAGGTTTGTCCGCAAGTTCCTTGAACGACAAATCTCTGTTCTTTCTGTTCTTTTTCACAGAAGGATTGCTAATCTTCCTGATATTCATTGTTTTGTACAACCTTTGGTTCGTATAAAACCTGTCATTCAGTCAATTTCTCCTCCTTGGAGTTTGAATTTGGTTCTGGGGGCTCTTCAAGCTCCTCCTTTTGAACCCATGCATTCTTTGGTCGTTATATTACTTTCTTGGAAAGTTTTGTTTCTTTGGCCATCTCTTCTGCCAGAAGAGTCTCCGAATTATCTACTCTTTTTTGTGAGTCTCCTTTTCTGATTTTGCATCAGGATAAGGCGGTGCTGCGAACTTCTTTTGAATTTTTTACCTAAGGTTGTGAATTCTAACAACATTAGTAGAGAAATTGTGGTTCCTTCATTATGTCCTAATCCTATGAATTCTAAGGAGAAATCATTGCATTCTTTGGATGCTGTTAGAGCTTTGTAATATTATGTTGAAGCTACTAAGTCTTTCCGAAAGACTTCTAGTCTATTTGTCATCTTTTCTGGTTCTAGAAAAGGCCAGAAAGCTTCTGCCATTTCTTTGGCATCTTGGTTGAAATCTTTATTTCATCATGCCTATGTAGAGTCGGGTAACACTCCGCCTCAAAGGATTACAGCTCATTCTACTAGGTCAGTGTATACTTCCTGGGCGTTTAGGAATGAAGCTTCGGTTGATCAGATTTGCAAAGCAGCAACTTGATCCTCTATGCATACTTTTACTAAATTCTACCATTTTGATGTGTTTTCTTCTTCTGAAGCAGTTTTTGGTAGAAACGTACTTCAGGCAGTGGTTTCAGTTTGAATCTTCTGCTTATGTTTTTTCATTAAAATTTTATTCTGGGTGTGGATTATTTTCAGCAGGAATTGGCTGTCTTTATTTTATCCCTCCCTCTCTAGTGACTCTTGGGTGGAAAGATCCACATCTTGGGTAATCATTATCCCATACGTCACTAGCTCATGGACTCTTGCTAATTACATGAAAGAAAACATAATTTATGTAAGAACTTACCTGATAAATTCATTTCTTTCATATTAGCAAGAGTCCATGAGGCCCGCCCTTTTTTGTGGTGGTTTTGATTTTTTTGTATAAAGCACAATTATTCCAATTCCTTATTTTATATGCTTTCGCACTTTTTTCTTATCACCCCACTTCTTGGCTATTCGTTAAACTGATTTGTGGGTGTGGTGAGGGGTGTATTTATAGGCATTTTAAGGTTTGGGAAACTTTGCCCCTCCTGGTAGGAATGTATATCCCATACGTCACTAGCTCATGGACTCTTGCTAATATGAAAGAAATGAATTTATCAGGTAAGTTCTTACATAAATTATGTTTTTTAAGTGGGAATCTTAATTCAGGACTGGCCTATTTGACACATAAAGGTCGTATATAAAATCATACCAATTGGACTAAACATTTGCTATCCTTATTGGGTAGTTTGCTAATTTTAAAAAAAAAATAATAATTTTGGCATGTTTTGTTGGTAATCAGCATAATTATTTTAACATATTTGACATTATTTTTAAACAGTATTTGTGGAATATTATATATAGATACATTATACGTTGTTACAGTGGTTCTAAGTTCATATTAACATTAGCGCCTATATATTTCTTTTAGTATCAATAGTTTTATTAGGTTTATTGCGATGTGGGTTAACGGCGGATTAGGGGTTCATATACTTAGATTTATTGCAATGTGGGTTAATGGCAGATTAGAGGTTAATAGTTTTATTAGGTAGATTGCGAGGTGGGTGAATTGCGTATTAGGGGTTAGTAGTTTAATTAGGCTTGTTGCGTTGTGGGGGGTTGTCGGTTTAGGGGTTAATACTTTTATTATTAGTTCCGATGTGGGTTTGATGGCGGATATAGGGGTTTTACTTGTCGTGTTTATTTTTGGGAGGCGGCTTAAAGTTTTACGGGAGATTTAAAAAAAAAATCTTTCTTAGGCGCTGGCAGTTTCTAATGTGCTGTAAGTCACTGGCGCCTCTGAAAATTTGTATTTACGCTCATTTCTGGACATCGCGAGTTTATCCGACTTACGGCACTTTATGAACTGCAGGCCGGGTTTATGTAATACCCCGATGTGCGAGGTGAAATTACGGGCGGCATAGGTTTCAGCAGTTGCGCTGAAGCTTGCACCGTATATGTAATCTCGCCCCTAGATTCTCTGAGGCTGACTGCATGGAGAATGAACGCTTAGTCTTGTTCAAGAGAGGATTTTCTGACAGTTTCATAGACACATTGATTCAGGCTCGTAAGCCTGTTACTCGATGCATCTACCATAAGGTATGGAGGACTTATCTTCACTGGTGTGAGGAACGCAGTTTCCCTTGGCACAAAGTGAGAGTCGCTAGAATTTTGTCTTTTCTTCAGGACGGCTTAGAGAAGGGCCTATCTGCCAGCTCTCTGAAGGGCCAGATCTCGTCTCTTTCGGTCTTACTGCACAAGAGATTAGCCGATCTCCTTGACCTGCAGTCCTTTGTTACGACTCTCACTAGAATCAGACCTGTTTTCAAGCCTGTTGCTCTGTCTTGGAGCCTAAATCTTGTTCTGCAGCAGGCTCTCTTTGAGCCTATGCATTCAGTTGATATTAAGTTGTTATCCTGGAAAGTTCTGTTTTTGTTGTCTATTGCCTCTGCTCGCAGAGTTTCTGAAATTTCTGCTTTACAGTGCGATTCTCTCTATCTGGTTTTTCATGCTGACAAGGCGGTCTTGCGTACCAAGTTAGGGTTTTTTACTAAGGTGGTGTCGGATCGCAACATTGATCAAGAGATTGTGGTTCGAATCCTTCCTCTTCTAAGGAATGGTTACTCCACAATCTGGATGTGGTTCATGCCTTGAAATTCTACCTTCAGGCTGCCAAGGAGTTCAGACAATCTTCGTCCTTATTTGTTCTTTATGCGGATAAGCGCAAGGGCCAGAAGGCCACTGCGACTTACTTATCCATGTGGTTGAGGAGTATCATCCGATTAGCTTATGAGCTAGCGGGACAACCTGCTGAGAGGATCATGGCACATTCCACTAGAGCAGTTGCTTCCTCCTGGGCTTTTAAGAGCAAAGCCTCTATGGATCAGATTTGTAAGGCAGCTACCTGGTCATCCTTACATCAAATTTGTTAAAACTTTGAAAAAGTATGTCTTTGCTTCTACTGAAGCAGCCTTTGGGAGAAAGGTTTTACAGGCTGCGGTGTCCTCCGCTTAGTTTCAGCATTTATATTATTTTGGTTTTCCCTCACGATTTTGATTCAGTGTCCTCTGGAGCTTGGGTATTGGTTCCCAACAGTAAGGCATGAAGTTGTGGACTCTCCTTACCTTTGGAAAGAAAAAAAAATGTATGCTTCCCAGATAAATTCCTTTTTTTCTTGGCAGGGAGAGTCCATGACCCAGTCCGTTTTTCTTTTTGGCAGCTTCACTTTAAAAATGTTTTCTTCTGGCACCTCTATACCCTAATGTTTCTCCTGCTTTTCCTTGTTCCCTTGGCCGAATGACTGGGGGATAGGGGAAGTGGGAGAGATATTTGTAGCCTTTGGCTAGGGTGTCTTTGCCTCCTCCTGGTGGCTAGGTGTTGATAATTCCCAACATTAAGTAATGAAGTCGTGGACTCTCCCTACCATGAAAGAAAGGAATTTATCTGGTAAGCATAAAATTAGTTTTTTAAGCCCTTGAAGGCTGACACTTATCTCAGTGCATTTGACAGTTGTTCACAGCTAGACAGCACTTGTTTCATGTGTGCCATATAGATAACATTGTGCTCACTTCCATGGAGTTACTTATGAGTCAGCACTTGATTGGCTAGAATGCAAGTCTGTCAAAAGAACTGAAATAAGGGGGCAGTCTGCAGAAGCTTAGAAAAAAGGTTATCACAGAGGTAAAAAGTGTATTAATATAAAAATGTTTGTTATGCAAAGCTGGGGAATGGGTAATAAAGGGATTATCTTTTTTTTTTTTCAAATATTTTGATGACCAAAATTGTACAAAATGCAGATACATATTGCATGAACATTGGCCTTTTACAATTTGTTATAGACAATCCAAAGATTAACATTATAATCAAAAACAAACTTGAGTAAAAAAATAAAAAAACATTGCAAAACACAATGCAAAGTACCTAACGGATAAATGTGATGGTGTCTATGCTTGCAACTGTGTAAAAATGTGTTGTCCGCAACCTAACTATTTTTAATCTTTATGTGACAACAAAGTAATGTGATGGCGTAAAACAGAACAATTGTGGTATAGAGACGACTCCTGGAGGGTGAGTATCAAATATCTTCTAGGTAGAGGATGGGGACTGGGGGGAGGATAGCTGAGTTTTGTTTCTATAGTATGCCTCTAAGAGTGATTGCATTTGTGCATAGGTATCTAGGTTCTTGGTTTTTAGAAAATGAAATTCTTCTAATGAAAGAGTACGATTACATTCCTGTAGCCATTGGGATAAAGATGGGACTTTATTACTCTTCCAATTTCTGGCCAAGAGGATCTTAAAGCTATTGCTTAAAATATTGAACCATTTTCTTTTGGGAATGGGGAGGTTTCTGGGAGCTTGGTTAAATAGCCAAAGGCAAGGGTCAATGGGGGTGGGATATTTTAGTATTTTGCCAGTTTCGCACAAGACTGCACCCCAGATGCCGAGTAGGCTAGGGCATTGCCACCCAATGTGGGCCATGTGGGCATCACCTATGCAGAATTTTAAGATTAAGTTCTAGGAATCTGCTTGAGACAGAAGATTTTTTTGATGCAAGTATATATGTGAAGAGAGTCTGCTTGTGATATGTCGGCCCCCAGCTCAGAGTTCCATCTATCTATGAAGTTAAAGGGTTTGGTCAGGTAAGGATTGTTGCAGTGTGACATATATTAAAGAGTGCGTGTCTCGTAGGGGTTGGCTTAGTGCATAGAGATTTATGTTGAGGGTGCATATTATGTTGAGGGTGTTTCGAGATGTAGGAGTGGCACTGTCTATAAAAAAGCCACTTCTGGAAGATAGGATAACACATGGTAATTAAGTCAATTGGTGTAGTGGATTGTTCCTTGTTGCCTAGATGGTAGATTTGTAATGATCTGTTGTTTGAACCTAGAATCTTTTTTAGGTTTGTGAGGCCTGGTTGAAATTCAGGATTATAAATTAGAGGAGTCAATGGAGACATTTTAGTAGAAAAATGTGGATAGTCCACAAGGGATCTGTCCCACACGCGGAACGTCTCTATAGTTGTTTGAGTAGGGTTTTGGAGAAATTTGTACCGATCTCCTGGGGACCAACAAAGTGCCCCAAGATGAGGATAATTAGTCATTTTATGTTCGAGTTGAACCCATACTTTATTATGCATGTTGGTAAACCAGTCTGTGATGCATTGGAGGAAGATCACCTGTCGGTATTTCTTAAGATCTGGTACACCCAAGCCACCCAAGCTCATCGGAGTTTGCATAATCTTTTTATTAATCCGGGCTCTAGAGTGTTCTCAAATAAATTCCAAAATATCACTCTGTAGGGAAGGGATAAAGGTGTCATGGAGCAGTATAGGGAGAGCTTGGAGCAAATACAGGATTCAAGGGAGAATATTCATTTTGATGGTATTGATTCTACCTAACCAATAAATTAGTTTTCCTTTCCAAGAGCATAAGTCAGTGATTATATTAGATAGGAGCGGTTTAAAGTAATATGTAAAACGTTCGTTTGGGTTGGAAGTAAGATGTATTCCCAGGTATTTAAGCGATTGTGGTTGCCAACGGAATGGGCATATGCATTTGACTTTGTTTTTCTAAAATCTAATATTTCCGATTTATTTTTATTGATGAGAAAATTGGACACGCAACCAAACTCCTCTAGCTGCCGTAGAATAGGTGGAATTGTGATTAGGGGCTTTGAGATAAAAAAAAAAAAAGTCGTCCGCGTAAAGCTTTATCTTATGATGCGAATTGGCAATTTGGAAACCCGTAATATTAGGAAGATTTCATATTTCTTTCATGTAATTGGCAAGAGTCCATGAGCTAGTGACATATGGGATATACATTCCTACCAGGAGGGGCAAAGTTTCCCAAACCTTAAAATGCCTATAAATACACCCCTCACCACACCCACAATTCAGTTTTTACACCCCTCACCACACCCACAATTCAGTTTTTACAAACTTTGCCTCCGATGGAGGTGGTGAAGTAAGTTTGTGCTAGATTCTACGTTGATATGCGCTCCGCAGCAAGTTGGAGCCCGGTTTTCCTCTCAGCGTGCAGTGAATGTCAGAGGGATGTGAGGAGAGTATTGCCTATTTGAATGCAGTGATCTCCTTCTAAGGGGTCTATTTCATAGGTTCTCTGTTATCGGTCGTAGAGATTCATCTCTTACCTCCCTTTTCAGATCGACGATATACTCTTATATATACCATTACCTCTGCTGATTCTCGTTTCAGTACTGGTTTGGCTATCTGCTATATGTAGATGAGTGTCCTGGGGTAAGTAAGTCTTATTTTCTGTGACACTCCTGGGCACTTTGTTTATAAAGTTCTAAATATATGTATTCAAACATTTATTTGCCTTGACTCAGAATGTTCAACTTTCCTTATTTTTCAGACAGTCAGTTTCATATTTGGGATAATGCATTTTAATTTAACGTTTTTTACCTTAAAATTTGACTTTTTCCCTGTGGGCTGTTAGGCTCGCGGGGGCTGAAAATGCTTCATTTTATTGCGTCATTCTTGGCGCGGACTTTTTTGGCGCAAAAATTCTATTTCCGTTTCCGGCGTCATACGTGTCGCCGGAAGTTGCGTCATTCTTTGACGTTATTTTGCGCCAAAAATGTCGGCGTTCTGGATGTGGCGTCATTTTTGGCGCCAAAAAGCATTTAGGCGCCAAATAATGTGGGCGTCTTATTTGGCGCGAAAAAATATGGGCGTCACTTTTGTCTCCACATTATTTAAGTCTCATTTTTTATTGCTTCTGGTTGCTAGAAGCTTGTTCTTTGGCATTTTTTTCCCATTCCTGAAACTGTCATTTAAGGAATTTGATCAATTTTGCTTTATATGTTTTTTTCTTTTACATATTGCAAGATGTTCCACGTTGCAACTGAGTCAGAAGATACTTCAGGAAAATCACTGCACAGTGCTGGAGCTACCAAGCTAAGTGTATCTGCTATAAACTTTTGGTATCTGTTTCTCCAGCTGTTATTTGTATTGCATGTCATGTCAAACTTATTAATGCAGATAAAATTTCCTTTAGTACTGTTACATTACCTGTTGCTGTTTCGTCAACATCTAATTTTCAGAGTGTTCCTGATAACATAAGAGATTTTATTTTTTAATCCATTAAGAAGGCTATGTCTGTTATTTCTCCTTCTAGTATACATAAAAGTCTTTTAAAACTTCTCTTTTTTCAGATGAATTTTTAAATGAACATCATCATTCTGATACTGATAATGGTTCTTCTGGTTCAGAGGTTTCTGTCTCAGAGGTTGATGCTGATAAATCTTTGTATTTGTTCAAGATGGAATTTATTCGTTCTTTACTTAAAGAAGTATTATTTGCATTAGAAATAGAGGATTCTGGTCCTCTTGATACTAAATGTAAACGTTTAAATAAGGTTTTTAAATCTCCTGTAGTTATTCCAGAAGTGTTTTATCTCCCTGATGCTATTTCTGAAGTAATTTCCAGGGAATGGAATAATTTGGGTAATTTATTTACTCCTTCTAGACGTTTAAGCAAATTATATCCTGTGCCATCTGACAGATTAGAGTTTTTTGGGACAAAAATCCCTAAGGTTATGGGGCTGTCTCTACTCCTGCTAATGTACTACTATTCCTACGGCAGATAGTACTTCATTTAAGGATCCTTTAGATAGGAAAATTGAATCCTTTCTAAGAAAAGCTTACTTATGTTCAGGTAATCTTCTTAGACCTGCTATATTTTTAGCGGATGTTGCTGCAGCTTCAACTTTTTGGTTAGAAGCTTTAGCGCAACAAGTAACAGATCATAATTTTATAGCATTATTATTATTCTATAACATGCTAATAATTTTGTTGGTGATACCATCTTTTGATATCATTAGAGTTGATGTCAGGTATATGTCTCTAGCTATTTTAGCTAGAAAAGCTTTATGGATTAAACTAGGAATGCTGACATGTCTTCTAAGTCAACTTTGCTTTCCCTTTCTTTCCAGGGTAAATAATCATTTTCGTTCCTTTCCTCACAAGGAACAAAAGCCTGATCCTTCATCCTCAGGAGCGGTATCAGTTTGGAAACTATTTCCAGTTTGGAATATATCCAAGCCTTATAGAAACCTATAGCCAGCTCCTAAGTACCTATGAAGGTGCGGCCCTTATTCCAGCTCAGCTGGTATGGGGCAGATTACGTTTTCTTCAAAGAAATTTGGATCAATTCCGTTCTTAATCTCTGGTTTCAGAAACATTGTTTCAGAAAGGTACAGAATTGGCTTCGAGTTAAGGCCTCCTGCTAAGAGATTCTTTTCTTTCCCGTGTCCCAGTTAACACAGCAAAGGCTCAGCATTTCTGAAATGTGTTTCAGATCTAGAGTTGGCTGGAGTATTTATGCCAGTTCCAGTTCTGGAACAGGGGCTGGGGTTTTATTTTATCTCTTCATTGTACCAAAGAAGGTCAATTCCTTCAGACCAGTTCCGGATCTATCATTATTGAATCGTTATGTTAGGATACCAACATTCAAGATGGTTACTGTAGGACTATCCTGCCTTTTGTTTAGCAAGGGCATTATATGTCTACAATAGATTTACAGGATGTGTATCTGCATATTCCGATTCATCCAGATCACTTTTAGTGTCTGAGATTCTCTTTTTAGACAAGCATTACCAGTTTTTGTGGCTCTACCGTTTGGCCTAGCCTCAGTTCCAAGAATTTTTTTCAAAGGTTCTCGGTGCCCTTCTTTCTGTAATCAGAGAATAGGGTTTTGGTATTTCCTTATTTGGACGATATCTTGGTACTTGCTCAGTCTTCTCATTTTCGAAGAATCTCATACGAATCGACTTGTGTTGTTTCTTCAAGTTCATGGTTGGAGGATCAATTTACCAATCAGTTCATTGATTCCTCAGACAAGGGTAACCTTTTTAGGTTTCTAGATAAATTCAGTGTCTATGACTCTGTCCTTGTCAGACAAGAGAAGTTTAACATTGATATCAGCTTGTCAAAACCTTCAGTCACAATCATTCCCTTTGGTAGCCTTATGCATGGAAATGTTGGGTCTTAGGACTGCCGCATCAGATGCGATCTCCTTTGCTCGTTTTCACATGCAACCTCTTCAGCTCTGTATGCTGAACCTATGGTGCAGGGATTACTCACAGATATCTCAATTTTTATCTTTAAACCGATTTTACAACACTCTCTGACATGGTGGACAGATCACCATCGTTTAGTTCAGGGGGCTTCTTTGTTCTCCGACCTGGACTATAATCTCAACAGATGCAAGTCTTACAGGTTGGGGAGCTGTGTGGGGGTATCTGACGGCACAAGGGGTTTGGGAATCTCAGGAGGTGAGATTTCCGATCAATATTTTGGAACTCCGTGCAATTTTCAGAGCTCTTCATTCTTGGCCTCTTCTGAAGAGAGAGTTGTTCATTTGTTTTCAGATAGACAATGTCACAACTGTGGCATACATCAATCATCAAGGAGGGACTCACAGTCCTCTGGCTATGAAAGAAGTATCTCGAATTTTGGTTTGGGCGGAATCCAGCTCCTGTCTAATCTCTGCGGTTCATATCCCAGGTATGGACAATTGGAAAGCGGATTATCTCAGTCGCCAAACGTTGCATCCGGGCGAATGGTCTCTTCACCCAGAGGTATTTCTTCAGATTGTTCAAATGTGGGAACTTCCAGAAATAGATCTGATGGCTTCTCATCTAAACAAGAAACTTCCCAGGTATCTGTCCAGATCCCGGGATCCTCAGGCGGAGGCAGTGGATGCATTATCACTTCCTTGGAAGTATCATCCTGCCTATATCTTTCCGCCTCTAGTTCTTCTTCCAAGAGCAATCTCCAAGATTCTGAAGGAATGCTCGTTTGTTCTGCTGGTAGCTCCGGCATGGCCTCACAGGTTTTGGTATGCGGATCTTGTCCGGATGGCCTCTTGCCAACCGTGGACTCTTCCGTTAAGACCAGACCTTTTGTCTCAAGGTCCTTTTTTCCATCAGGATCTGAAATCCTTAAATTTAAAGGTATGGAGATTGAACGCTTGATTCTTAGTCAAAGAGGTTTCTCTGACTCTGTGATTAATACTATGTTACAGGCTCGTAAATCTGTATCCAGAGAGATATATTATAGAGTCTGGAAGACTTACATTTCTTGGTGTCTTTCTCATCATTTTTCTTGGCATTCTTTTAGAATACCGAGAATATTACAGTTTCTTCAGGATGGTTTAGATAAGGGTTTGTCCGCAAGTTCCTTGAAAGGTCAAATCTCTGCTCTTTCTGTTCTTTTTTACAGAAAGATTGCTATTCTTCCTGATATTCATTGTTTTGTACAAGCTTTGGTTCGTATAAAGCCTGTCATTAAGTCAATTTCTCCTCCTTGGAGTTTGAATTTGGTTCTGGGGGCTCTTCAAGCTCCTCCATTTGAACCTATGCATTCATTGGATATTAAATTACTTTCTTGGAAAGTTTTGTTCCTTTTGGCCATCTCTTCTGCCAGAAGAGTTTCTGAATTATCTGCTCTTTCTTGTGAGTCTCCTTTTCTGATTTTTCATCAGGATAAGGCGGTGTTGCGAACTTCTTTTGAATTTTTACCTAAGTTGTGAATTCCAACAACATTAGTAGAGACATTGTGGTTCCTTCATTATGTCTTAATCCTAAGAATTCTAAGGAGAAATCGTTGCATTCTTTGGATGTTATTAGAGCTTTGTAATATTATGTTGAAGCTACTAAGTCTTTCCGAAAGACTTCTAGTTTATTTGTTATCTTTTCCGGTTTTAGAAAGGCCAGAAAACTTCTGCCATTTCTTTGGCATCTTGGTTGAAATCTTTAATTCATCTTGCCTATGTTGAGTCGGGTAAGACTCCGCCTCATAGGATTACAGCTCATTCTACTAGGTCAGTTTCTACTTCCTGGGCGTTTAGGAATGAAGCTTCGGTTGATCAGATTTGCAAAGCGGCAACTTGGTCCTCTTTGCATACTTTTACCAAATTCTACCATTTTGTTGTATTTTCTTCTTCTGAAGCAGTTTTTGGTAGAAAAGTACTTCAGGCAGCGGTTTCAGTTTGAATCTTCTGCTTATGTTTTTCATTAAACTTTATTTTGGGTGTGGATTATTTTCAGCAGGAATTGGCTGTCTTTATTTTATCCCTCCCTCTCTAGTGACTCTTGTGTGGAAAGATCCACATCTTGGGTAGTCATTATCCCATACGTCACTAGCTCATGGACTCTTGCTAATTACATGAAAGAAAACATAATTTATGTAAGAACTTACCTGATAAATTCATTTCTTTCATATTAGCAAGAGTCCATGAGGCCCGCCCTTTTTTTGTGGTGGTTATGATTTTTTTGTATAAAGCACAATTATTCCAATTCCTTATTTTATATGCTTTCGCACTTTTTTCTTATCACCCCACTTCTTGGCTATTCGTTAAACTGAATTGTGGGTGTGGTGAGGGGTGTATTTATAGGCATTTTAAGGTTTGGGAAACTTTGCCCCTCCTGGTAGGAATGTATATCCCATACGTCACTAGCTCATGGACTCTTGCTAATATGAAAGAAATGAATTTATCAGGTAAGTTCTTACATAAATTATGTTTTTATATCGGAGGGGTTGGTACCTTTACCTTCCTTTCCCCTAACTTTCTTTCCCTTTCCCCTTATACATTCATAACCATTCTTCTCTGAGCCTACTTTCCATTATATACAGTGTATTTTCAAACCTTGTAATAAGCTCTCTCTTGACCTCTCTATCTTGACCTCTCTATCTTGGTTCTTAATCCAGAATTTCCATTTTTCGAAAAACCTGCTAACATTTACCTCTACATTATCCCAAATATCATTTTGCTCAATCAGGAATTGCTTCTGTACTACATTTTTCAATATTTTAAATGAGGGTGCCCTTTCACTTTTCCACCCTTTTAAAATCAAATTTCTACTTAGAATTATAAGCATTACTATAAATGTTTTACATTCTATTACTTCTGTTTTCTTGAAATTTAAGAATATAACATGTTCTGCTTGTAGTAACAGCTGCATTTTGCAAATTTTGTTAGCCCAGAATGAAACCATTCTCCAAAATCTTTGTAATTTGGGGCATAACCACAAGCAGTGAATTAAATTAGCCTTGTCCTTTTTGCATTTCTCACACTTATATTTATTATGCTCATTTCCCCATTTAGACATTATTTCAGGTGTTATATAAGTCATCCATAATATTTTAACGTGTTGTTCACGTAGGGACATTGCTAGTGTAGCTCTTTCTACCACCTTGATGCTTTTTAAAATAATATCTGATGTAAGATTGGGAAAGTGCATAGTTCTCCACTTAAGTGTGAGTTTAGTTATTGGAGCTTCGTATTCTGTCTGTTTTATAATATTGTATAAAAGTGAAATAGAGTATTTCTTATTTTTATATGCGTTAAATACTGGTATTAGGGCTGGGTAGTCCCAGTCTGTCCCATATTGATTTATAAGTTTTGAACAATAATCTCTTAATTGTATGTATGCATAAAAGTGTGTATTCCTACATTGAAATTGTTCTTGGGCCGTCTCAAAGTCTATAACCTTTAGGTTATTTTGTTCCTTAATTATCATTTGTGTCACCCTAATTAATCCATGTTCTTCCCATCTGGAGCCAACATCTGTTAAGAACCCTAGTTGAAAGTTTTGATTTCCCTTAATTGTGAGATATCTAGATACTGCAAATTTCAAATTTAATTTGTTACAAATTTTATGCCATGCTATTATTGAGTCTTTAAATATCTTTATTCTCCTAAAGTAGAGAGGTAGTTTATTAATTTCCATATGTAGTATATTTTTTAGAAAGAGGGGTTTGCTTAATTGCTTTTCTATCTCTAATATAGAGAAGTGTCCTATGTCTATCATCCAGTTCCTTCTACTTCTAATGTGCATGTTATACCTGTAAATTTTAAAGAGAGAACCGTTCACAACTGTGGCTTATGTCAATCATCAGGGTGGGACTCACAGTCCCCAAGCTATGAAAGAAGTATGTCGTATACTTGCTTGGGCGGAATCCAGCTCCTGTCTAATCTCTGCGGTGCATATCCCAGGTGTAGACAATTGGGAGGTGGATTATCTCAGCCGCCAGACTTTACATCCAGGGGAGTGGTCTCTCCATCCAAATGTGTTTTCTCAGATTGTTCAGATGTGGGGTCTTCCAGAGATAGATCTCATGGCCTCTCATCTAAACAAGAAACTTCCCAGATATCTATCCAGGTCCAGGGATGTTCAAGCAGAAGCAGTGGATGCGTTGACACTTCCTTGGTGTTATCATCCTGCTTACATCTTCCCGCCTCTAGTTCTTCTTCCAAGAGTGATCTCCAAAATCATCATGGAACAGTCTTTTGTGTTGCTGGTGGCTCCAGCATGGCCACACAGGTTTTGGTATGCGGATCTGGTTCGGATGTCCAGTTGCCCGCCTTGGCCACTTCCGTTAAGGCCGGACCTACTATCTCAAGGTCCGTTTTTCCATCAGGATCTCAAATCATTAAATTTGAAGGTATGGAAATTGAACGCTTAGTTCTAAGTCATAGAGGTTTCTCTGACTCAGTGATTAATACTATGTTACAAGCTTGTAAATCTGTTTCTAGAAAGATTTATTATAGAGTTTGGAAGACTTACATTTCATGGTGTTCTTCTAATAAATTCTCCTGGCATTCTTTTAGAATTCCTAGAATTTTACAGTTTCTTCAGGATGGTTTGGATAAGGGTTTGTCTGCAAGTTCCTTGAAAGGACAAATCTCTGCTCTTTCTGTTTTATTTCACAGAAAGATTGCTATACTTCCTGATATACACTGTTTTGTACAGGCTTTAATTCGTATTAAGTCTGTCATTAAGTCAATTTCTCCTCCTTAGAGTCTTAATTTGGTTCTGAAGGCTTTACAGGCTCCTCCATTTGAACCTATGCATTCTTTGGACAATAAACTACTTTCTTGGAAAGTGTTGTTTCTTTTGGCCATCTCTTCTGCTAGAAGAGTTTGAGTTATCTGCTCTTTCTTGTGAGTCTCCTTTTCTGATTTTTCATCAGGATAAGGCAGTTTTGCGGACTTCTTTTCAATTTTTACCTAAAGTTGTGAATTCTAACAACATTAGTAGAGAAATTGTTGTTCCTTCCTTATGTCCTAATCCTAAGATTTTTTTGGAGAGATCCTTACATTCTTTGGATGTGGTAAGAGCTTTGAAATATTATGTGGAAGCTACTAAAAATTTCAGAAAGACTTCCAGTCTATTTGTTTTATTTTCTGGTCCTAGGAAAGATAAGAAGGCTTCTGCTATTTCCTTTGCTTCTTGGTTGAAACTTTTGATTCATCAAGCTTATTTGGAGTAGGGTCAGGCCCCACCTCAGAGAATTACAGCTCATTCTTCTAGATCAGTCTCCACTTCATGGGCTTTTAAGAATGAAGCTTCAGTTGATTAGATTTGCAAAGCAGCAACTTGGTCCTCTTTGCATACATTTACTAAATTCTACCGTTTTGATGTATTTGCTTCTTCGGAAGCAGTTTTTGGTAAAAAAGTTCTTCAGGCAGCTGTTTCAGTTTGATTCTTCTGCTTTTGATTTAAGTTTTTTCTTTCAAAATGAAAATAAACTTATTTTTTTGGGTTGTGGATTATTTTTTCAGTGGAATATGGCTGTTTTTATTTTTATTTCCTCCCTCTCTAGTGACTCTTGAGTGGAAGATCCACATCTTGGGTATTGATATCCCATATGTCACTAGCTCATGGACTCTTGCCAATTACATGAAAGAGAACATAATTTATGTAAGAACTTACCTGATAAATTCATTTCTTTCATATTGGCAAGAGTCCATGAGGCCCGCCCTTTTTATGGTGGTTATGATTTTTTTGTATAAAGTACAATTATTTCCAAATTTCCTTTGTTGATGCTTTCTACTCCTTTCTTTATCACCCCACTGCTTGGCTATTCGTTAAACTGGATTGTGGGTGTGGTGAGGGGTGTATTTATAGGCATTTTGAGGTTTGGGAAACTTTGCCCCTCCTGGTAGGATTGTATATCGCATATGTCACTAGCTCATGGACTCTTGCCAATATGAAAGAAATTAATTTATCAGGTAAGTTCTTACATAAATTATGTTTTTTGGGGCGAGTATCTCAATCGGACACACAAACAGTGGGAACAAAGGGCATCCCGGCCTAGTACCATTCGATATGCTGAAGGGGGCCGACAGTGAGCCGTTAACTCTGATGCGTGCTGAAGGGGAGGAGTACATTGCAAATATTTTATTTATAAAGTCTTGGCTCATACCCATTTTTAAAAGGACCATTCTTAAGAACTGCCAACCGACGCGGTCGAACGCTTTCTCTGCATCGGTCGACAGAACCAAAAGAGGTATATTGTGGGTTTTAGCATATTCTATCAGGTGGATAGCTCTGGTGGTATTATCTTTTGCTTCCCTAGATGGGACAAATCCAACTTGGTCCTTGTGTATGAGGTCTGGGAGAACCGAATTTAAGCGGTTAGCAAGGAGTTTGGCGTATAATTTTAGGTCCATATTCAGTAATGAAATAGGTCTATAATTTTCTACGTGTGTGGCATCTTTACCTGATTTAGGTATGATTGATGTGTGCTTCCAGGGTATGGGCAGAGAAGGGGTTGGAGTCTGAGATTGAGTTGAAGAGGGTGAGGAGGTGGGGAGAGAGAATATTACTATGTTTATAATCAAAATTGGTAAAGCCATCTGGGCCAGGGGCCTTGTCACGGGGTAATTCATTAATAGCTTTTTTAATTTCTTCTAAGAAAAAAGGCCTGTCCAATGAGAACCTTTGATCTTGGGATTACATCGGAATATCATTGTCTGAGATGTATTGACTGATCGGGTGGTCGAGGTTAAGCGGACATAATTGTGCTGGAGTTGAGGGAAGTCTGTGGGAGGTTATAAAGGGATTGGTAATAAGCCCGAAATGCTTCTGCTATGGTAGAGGTATCGCTATGTGTGATGTTGGAACTTAATTTTAATCGATAAAATATAAAATCTTTTTGTTTTCTGTTTTAGAAATCCAAGGTATAGTGCACTCCAACTCCCCAAAAAGGGATCAATCCACGCGCACTTGGTCACTGTTTTCTGTTTTAGTTTGCGTGCAAAAATCTTGTTGCATTTAATATCTCCCTCATAATAGGTTTGCCGGAGTTTGTTGGCCAGGAGTTTACATTCTGTACCTAAAAGTTGGTTAACTACTTTTTTTGTTAGTTGAAGGTCGGAAGAAAGAAAATTATCTGTGGGATTTTGTCGGTCGTGTTTCTAGTTCTGAAACTTTATCAAGTAAATTGTGTAGAGCTAGTTGCTGTTGTTTAACAAAGTGAGAATGAAGGCTCATCAGTTCCCCCCTCAGTGTACTTTTATGAGCATCCCATATCATTTGGAAATTTGTAACTGAATCTATATTAAATGCGAAAAATTCTGATAAAGACTTCTCTAGTTTTTCACTATATAAAGGATGCGTCAGTAGGTTTTAATTTAATCTCCAAATATACGAGGAGGGAGAAGCAGAAGGCCTTTGAATTAAGCATGACACTATCGAATGATCAGTCCATGTAGTCTGTTCGATTATTGAGCGGGTGAGTAGGGCCAGGGCATTGACATCAAGGAAAAAGTAATCTATTTGGGAGAATCGCAAGTGTTCGTGGGAGAAAAATGTGTACTCCCTAGACTCCGGGTGGGAAATCCGCCATGCATCATGAACAGCGTGGTCCCTCAGGTGTCGCTTTATTCTGTTGATTACCCTGTGGGGAGTTGAAGAAGTGTTATTGGAATTATCTACTAAGGGGTCTATGGTGAAGTTAAAGTGCCCACCCATAATTAGTAAACCTTTCGTGACTTCCAAGAAAAATTTGTCTTGGTTAGTATTTTGTGCATATGTACAAACTAGAGTAACCGTTGTGTTGAATAATTTCCCCACTAGTATGAGGTATCTGCCTTCCTTATCTTTGTCTGTGTTTGTTTGAAAAGGAATATTTTTTTGAAAAAGTATTCCAACACCATTTGTTTTAACCGTGTTTGAAGCTTAAAAAGCCGGGCCAAATTTGTATAGGAAAGTCTTAGGTTCTCTACCTTTAATAAAGTGTGATTCCTGTAGGAAGACAATGTCTCCTTTTTTATGAGTAATGTCCCTATGTGTTACACTCCGTTTATGAGAGTTATTCAGACCTTTGGCGTTGACTGAGAGGAAATTACATTTCCTTTTATCTTGTGTGTATATATAAAGGTCATTTTCCTAAGTGTAAATATAACCTTGGAAAAAGGCAAAACAGTAAGTATGAGCAATCAAAATACCTGTCTCAGAAGGGGATATATGTTGCTAAGTCTATATGAATTTCTATTTTTCTCCTGTTAAGTGTAGTCAGTCCACGGGTCATCATTACTTCTGGGATATTAACTCCTCCCCAACAGGAAGTGCAAGAGGATCACCCAAGCAGAGCTGCTATATAGCTCCTCCCCTCTACGTCACACCCAGTCATTCTCTTGCACCCAACTAATAGATAGGATGTGTGAGAGGACTGTGGTGATTATACTTAGTTTTTATATCTTCAATCAAAAGTTTGTTATTTTAAACAGCACCGGAGTGTGTTGTTCCTTCTCAGGTAGAGTTTGAAGAAGAATCTACCTGAGTTTTTGTATGATCTTAGTCGGCGTAGCTAAGATTCATTTTGCTGTTCTCGGCCATTCTGAGGAGTGAGGTAAACTTCAGATCAGGGGACAGCGGGCAGGTTCACCTGCAAAGAGGTATGTTGCAGTATATTATTTTCTGAGGAATGGAATTGACTAAGAAAATACTGCCAATACTGATATAATGTAAGTTCAGCCTTAAATGCAGTAGTAGCAACTGGTATCAGGCTGTTATGTATATATATATGTTTACACTTCAGTATTCTGGGGAATGGCACTTCACTGGGACAATACTGTATGCATATAACTTTTAGCCTATCTTGCAGTGGGAACGACTAGCAGCAGGCTTTTTAATAACATTTCATATTATTAGATTTTAAACGTTTGCTGGTATGTTAAATCGTTTAATTATCTGAGGTACTTGGTGAAAAATTGTTTTGGGCACTGTTTTTCCACTTGGCTGTCGTTTATTTTAAATTTAAGACAGTTTTACTGAACTTCCCTCACAGTTGTGTGTGAGGGGGAGGGGCCTATTTTGGCGCTTTTGCTACGCATCAGAAATTCACAAGTCACAAGTCTGTTTTCTCTCCCTGCATGATCCGGATCGTCTCTACAGAGCTCAAGGGTCTTCAAAACTTATTTTGAGGGAGGTAATCACTCACAGCAGACCTGTGAGATTGTGCTTTGACTGTGATAAAAACCGTTTATATTTTGTACATTTTTTTTCTGCTATTAAGGGTTAGTTATCCATTGCTAATGGGGGCAATCCTTTGCTAAATTTATGCCTTTACCGGGAAAAATTTTGTTTTTATAACTTATCCGGTTCATTGTTATTCAACTGTCATAGTTCTTTTCTGTGCTTCTTAAAGGCACAGTACGTTTTGCATATTACTTGTAAATTGAAAAGTATTTCCAAGCTTGCTAGTCTAATTGCTAGTTTGTTAAACATGTCTGACTCAGAGGAATATCTCTGTGCTATATGTGCAAAAGCCAAGGTGGAGCCCAATAGAAATTTATGTACTAATTGCATTGATGCTACTTTAAATAAAAGTCAATCTGTACAAGTTGAACATCATTCACCAAACAACGAGGGGGAAGTTATGCCGACTAACTTGCCTCACGTGTCAGTACCTGCATCTCCCGCTCGGGAGGTGCGTGATATTGTAACGCCGAGTACTTCAGGGCGGCCATTACAAATCACCTTACAGGACAGGGCTAATGTTATGACCGAAGTTTTGTCTAAATTAAAAGAACTTAGAGGTAAGCGAGATCACTCTGGGGTGAGAACAGAGTGCGCTGATAATAATAGGGCCATGTCAGATACTGCGTCACAATTTGCAGAACATGAGGACGGAGAGCTTCAATCTGCAGGTGACGGATCTGATCCAAATAGAGTGGATTCAGACATTTCAAATTTTAAGTTTAAACTAGAAAACCTCCGTGTACTGCTAGGGGAGGTATTGGCGGCTCTGAATGATTGTAACACCGTTGCAATCCCAGAGAAATTATGTAGGCTGGATAGATACTATGCGGTACCAGCGAGTACTGACGTATTTCCTATACCGAAGAGGCTTACAGAGATAATTACTAAGGAGTGGGATAGGCCCGGTGTACCCTTTTCCCCCCCTCCTGTATTTAGAAAAATGTTTCCAATAGACGCCACCACACGGGACTTATGGCAGACGGGTCCCTAAGGTGGAGGGAGCAGTTTCTACTCTGGCTAAGCGTACCACTATCCCGGTGGAGGATAGCTGTGCTTTTTCAGATCCAATGGATAAAAAGTTAGAGGGTTACCTTAAGAAAATGTTTGTTCAACAAGGTTTTATATTGCAACCCCTTGCATGTATTGCGTCTGTCACGGCTGCGGCCGCATTTTGGTCCGAGTCTCTGGAAGAGACTCTTGACTCGGCAACTATAGATGAGATTTCAAACAAGCTTAAAACCCTTAAGCTAGCTAATTCATTTATTTCAGATGCCGTAGTACATTTAACTAAACTTACGGCTAAGAATTCCAGATTCGCCATTCAAGCACGTAGAGCTCTGTGGCTAAAATCCTGGTCAGCTGATGTTACTTCTAAATCTAAATTACTTAACATACCTTTCAAGGGGCAGACCTTATTCGGGCCCGGTTTGAAAGAAATTATCGCTGACATTACAGGAGGTAAAGGCCATGCCCTGCCTCAAGACAGAGCCAAACCTAGGGCTAGACAGTCTAATTTCTCCAACATAGGTGTGTCCGGTCCACGGCGTCATCCTTACTTGTGGGATATTCTCTTCCCCAACAGGAAATGGCAAAGAGCCCAGCAAAGCTGGTCACATGATCCCTCCTAGGCTCCGCCTTCCCCAGTCATTCTCTTTGCCGTTGTACAGGCAACATCTCCACGGAGATGGCTTAGAGTTTTTTGGTGTTTAACTGTAGTTTTTATTATTCAATCAAGAGTTTGTTATTTTAAAATAGTGCTGGTATGTACTATTTACTCTGAAACAGAAAAGAGATGAAGATTTCTGTTTGTAAGAGGAAAATGATTTTAGCAACCGTTACTAAAATCGATGGCTGTTTCCACACAGGACTGTTGAGAGGAATTAACTTCAGTTGGGGGAAACAGTGAGCAGACTTTTGCTGCTTGAGGTATGACACATTTCTAACAAGACGATGTAATGCTGGAAGCTGTCATTTTCCCTATGGGATCCGGTAAGCCATTTTTATTACATAAAGAAAAAAAGGGCTTCACAAGGGCTTTTAAGACTGTAGACATTTTCTGGGCTAAAACGATTTATATATAAGCATATTTTATACTCCATAGCCTTGAGGAATTATTTTAATCTTGGGAACTATGTAAAATAACCGGCAGGCACTGTATTGGACACCTTATTCTCTAGGGGCTTTCCCTAATCATAGGCAGAGTCTCATTTTCGCGCCTCTATTGCGCACTTGTTTTTGGGAAGCATGACATGCAGATGCATGTGTGAGGAGCTCTGATACATAGAAAAGACTTTCTGAAGGCGTCATTTGGTATCGTATTCCCCTTTGGGCTTGGTTGGGTCTCAGCAAAGCAGATACCAGGGACTGTAAAGGGGTTAAATATAAAAACGGCTCCGGTTCCGTTATTTTAAGGGTTAAATTTTCCAAATTTGGTGTGCAATACTTTTAAGGCTTTAAGACACTGTGGTGAAATTTTGGTGAATTTTGAACAATTCCTTCATACTTTTTCACATTTGCAGTAATAAAGTGTGTTCAGTTTAAAATTTAAAGTGACAGTAACGGTTTTATTTTAAAACGTTTTTTGTACTTTGTTATCAAGTTTATGCCTGTTTAACATGTCTGAACTACCAGATAGACTGTGTTCTGTATGTGGGGAAGCCAAGGTCCCTTCTCATTTAAATAGATGTGATTTATGTGACACAAAATTTAGAGAAAATGATGCCCAAGATGATTCCTCAAGTGAGGGGAGTAAGCATGGTACTGCATCATCCCCTCCTTCGTCTACACCAGTCTTGCCCACACAGGAGGCCCCTAGTACATCTAGTGCGCCAATACTCCTTACTATGCAACAATTAACGGCTGTAATGGATAATTCTATCAAAAACATTTTAGCCAAAATGCCCACTTATCAGCGAAAGCGCGACTGCTCTGTTTTAGAAAATACTGAAGAGCATGAGGACGCTGATGATATTGGTTCTGAAGTGCCCCTACACCAGTCTGAGGGGGCCAGGGAGGTTTTGTCTGAGGGAGAAATTTCAGATTCAGGGAAAATTTCTCAACAAGCTGAACCTGATGTGATTACATTTAAATTTAAATTGGAACATCTCCGCGCTCTGCTTAAGGAGGTGTTATCTACTCTGGATGATTGTGAGAATTTGGTCATTCCAGAGAAATTATGTAAAATGGACAAGTTCCTAGAGGTCCCGGGGCCCCCCGAAGCTTTTCCTATACCCAAGCGGGTGGCGGACATTGTAAATAAAGAATGGGAAAGGCCCGGTATACCTTTCGTCCCTCCCCCCATATTTAAGAAATTGTTTCCTATGGTCGACCCCAGAAAGGACTTATGGCAGACAGTCCCCAAGGTCGAGGGGGCGGTTTCTACTCTAAACAAACGCACCACTATACCCATAGAAGATAGTTGTGCTTTCAAAGATCCTATGGATAAAAAATTAGAGGGTTTGCTTAAAAAGATGTTTGTTCAGCAAGGTTACCTTCTACAACCAATTTCATGCATTGTTCCTGTCACTACAGCAGCGTGTTTCTGGTTCGATGAACTAGAAAAGGCGCTCAATAATAATTCTTCTTATGAGGAGATTATGGACAGAATTCATGCTCTCAAATTGGCTAATTCTTTCACCCTAGACGCCACTTTGCAATTGGCTAGGTTAGCGGCGAAAAATTCTGGTTTTGCTATTGTGGCGCGCAGAGCGCTTTGGCTAAAATCTTGGTCAGCGGATGCGTCTTCCAGGAACAAATTGCTTAACATTCCTTTCAAGGGGAAAACGCTGTTTGGCCCTGACTTGAAAGAGATTATTTCTGATATCACTGGGGGCAAGGGCCACGCCCTTCCTCAGGATAGGTCTTTCAAGGCCAAAAATAAACCTAATTTTCGTCCCTTTCGCAGAAACGGACCAGCCCCAAGTGCTACGTCCTCTAAGCAAGAGGGTAATACTTCTCAAGCCAAGCCAGCCTGGAGGCCAATGCAAGGCTGGAACAAAGGAAAGCAGGCCAAGAAACCTGCCACTGCTACCAAGACAGCATGAGATGTTGGCCCCCGATCCGGGACCGGATCTGGTGGGGGGCAGACTCTCTCTCTTCGCTCAGGCTTGGGCAAGAGATGTTCTGGATCCTTGGGCACTAGAAATAGTCTCCCAAGGTTATCTTCTGGAATTCAAGGGGCTTCCCCCAAGGGGGAGGTTCCACAGGTCTCAATTGTCTTCAGACCACATAAAAAAACAGGCATTCTTACATTGTGTAGAAGACCTGTTAAAAATGGGAGTGATTCATCCTGTTCCATTAGGAGAACAAGGGATGGGGTTCTACTCCAATCTGTTCGTAGTTCCCAAAAAAGAGGGAACATTCAGACCAATCTTAGATCTCAAGATCCTAAACAAGTTTCTCAAGGTTCCATCGTTCAAAATGGAAACCATTCGAACAATTCTTCCTTCCATCCAGGAAGGTCAATTCATGACCACGGTGGATTTAAAGGATGCGTATCTACATATTCCTATCCACAAGGAACATCATCGGTTCCTAAGGTTCGCATTCCTGGACAAGCATTACAAGTTTGTGGCACTTCCGTTCGGATTAGCCACTGCTCCAAGAATTTTCACAAAGGTACTAGGGTCCCTTCTAGCGGTGCTAAGACCAAGGGGCATTGCAGTAGTACCTTACTTGGACGACATTCTGATTCAAGCGTCGTCCCTTCCACAAGCAAAGGCTCACACGGACATTGTCCTGGCCTTTCTCAGATCTCACGGGTGGAAAGTGAACGTAGAAAAAAGTTCTCTATCTCCGTCAACAAGGGTTCCCTTCTTGGGAACAATAATAGACTCCTTAGAAATGAGGATTTTTCTGACAGAGGCCAGAAAATCAAAACTTCTAAACTCTTGTCAAATACTTCATTCTGTTCCTCTTCCTTCCATAGCGCAGTGCATGGAAGTAATAGGTTTGATGGTAGCGGCAATGGACATAGTTCCTTTTGCGCGAATTCATCTAAGACCATTACAACTGTGCATGCTCAGTCAGTGGAATGGGGACTATACAGACTTGTCTCAGACGATACAAGTAGATCAGAGGACCAGAGATTCACTCAGTTGGTGGCTGTCCCTGGACAACCTGTCACAGGGGATGAGCTTCCGCAGACCAGAGTGGGTCATTGTCACGACCGACGCCAGTCTGGTGGGCTGGGGCGCGGTCTGGGGACCCCTGAAAGCGCAGGGTCTTTGGTCTCGGGAAGAATCTATTCTCCCGATAAATATTCTGGAACTGAGAGCGATATTCAATGCTCTCAAGGCTTGGCCTCAGCTAGCAAAGACCAAGTTCATACGGTTTCAATCGGACAACATGACGACTGTTGCGTACATCAACCATCAGGGGGGAACAAGGAGTTCCCTGGCGATGGAAGAAGTGACCAAAATCATTCAATGGGCGGAGACTCACTCCTGCCACTTGTCTGCAATCCACATTCCAGGAGTGGAAAACTGGGAAGCGGATTTTCTGAGTCGTCAGACATTTCATCCGGGGGAGTGGGAACTCCATCCGGAAATCTTTGCCCAAATCACTCAATTGTGGGGCATTCCAGACATGGATCTGATGGCCTCTCGTCAGAACTTCAAGGTTCCTTGCTACGGGTCCAGATCCAGGGATCCCAAGGCGACTCTAGTAGATGCACTAGTAGCACCTTGGACCTTCAAACTAGCTTATGTATTCCCGCCGTTTCCTCTCATCCCCAGGCTGGTAGCCAGGATCAATCAGGAGAGGGCATCGGTAATCTTGATAGCTCCTGCGTGGCCACGCAGGACTTGGTATGCAGACCTGGTGAATATGTCATCGGCTCCACCATGGAAGCTACCTTTGAGACGAGACCTTCTTGTTCAAGGTCCGTTCGAACATCCGAATCTGGTCTCACTCCAACTGACTGCTTGGAGATTGAACGCTTGATCTTATCTAAGCGAGGGTTCTCAGATTCTGTCATTGATACTCTTGTTCAGGCCAGAAAGCCTGTAACTAGAAAAATCTACCACAAAATATGGAAAAAATATATCTATTGGTGTGAATCTAAAGGATTCCCTTGGGACAAGATAAAAATTCCTAAGATTCTATCCTTTCTTCAAGAAGGTTTGGAGAAAGGATTATCTGCAAGTTCTTTGAAAGGACAGATTTCTGCCTTGTCTGTGTTACTTCACAAAAGGCTGGCAGCTGTGCCAGATGTTCAAGCCTTTGTTCAGGCTCTGGTTAGAATCAAGCCTGTTTACAAACCTTTGACTCCTCCTTGGAGTCTCATTTAGTTCTTTCAGTTCTTCAGGGGGTTCCGTTTGAACCCTTACATTCCGTTGATATTAAGTTATTATCTTGGAAAGTTTTGTTTTTGGTTGCAATTTCTTCTGCTAGAAGAGTTTCAGAATTATCTGCTCTGCAGTGTTCTCCTCCTTATCTGGTGTTCCATGCAGATAAGGTAGTTCTGCGTACTAAACCTGGTTTTCTTCCGAAAGTTGTTTCTAACAAAAACATTAACCAGGAGATAGTCGTGCCTTCTTTGTGTCCGAATCCAGTTTCAAAGAAGGAACGTTTGTTGCACAATTTGGATGTAGTTCGTGCTCTAAAATTCTATTTAGATGCTACAAAGGATTTTAGACAAACATCTTCTTTGTTTGTTGTTTATTCTGGTAAAAGGAGAGGTCAAAAAGCAACTTCTACCTCTCTCTCTTTTTGGATTAAAAGCATCATCAGATTGGCTTACGAGACTGCCGGACGGCAGCCTCCTGAAAGAATCACAGCTCATTCCACTAGGGCTGTGGCTTCCACATGGGCCTTCAAGAACGAGGCTTCTGTTGATCAGATATGTAAGGCAGCGACTTGGTCTTCACTGCACACTTTTACTAAATTTTACAAATTTGATACTTTTGCTTCTTCTGAGGCTATTTTTGGGAGAAAGGTTTTGCAAGCCGTGGTGCCTTCCATCTAGGTGACCTGATTTGCTCCCTCCCTTCATCCGTGTCCTAAAGCTTTGGTATTGGTTCCCACAAGTAAGGATGACGCCGTGGACCGGACACACCTATGTTGGAGAAAACAGAATTTATGTTTACCTGATAAATTACTTTCTCCAACGGTGTGTCCGGTCCACGGCCCGCCCTGGTTTTTTAATCAGGTCTGATAATTTATTTTCTTTAACTACAGTCACCACGGTATCATATGATTTCTCCTATGCAAATATTCCTCCTTTACGTCGGTCGAATGACTGGGGAAGGCGGAGCCTAGGAGGGATCATGTGACCAGCTTTGCTGGGCTCTTTGCCATTTCCTGTTGGGGAAGAGAATATCCCACAAGTAAGGATGACGCCGTGGACCGGACACACCGTTGGAGAAAGTAATTTATCAGGTAAACATAAATTCTGTTTTTCGTGCCTTTCGTAACTTCAAGGCAGGAGCAGCATCAACTTCCTCTGCACCAAAACAGGAAGGAGCTGTTGCTCGCTACAGACAAGGCTGGAAACCTAACCGGTCCTGGAACAAGGGCAAGCAGGCCAGAAAACCTGCTGCTGCCCCTAAGACAGCATGAATTGAGGGCCCCCGATCCGGGAACGGATCTAGTGGGGGGCAGACTTTCTCTCTTCGCCCAGGCTTGGGCAAGAGATGTCCAGGATCCCTGGGCGTTAGAGATCATATCTCAGGGATATCTTCTGGACTTCAAAACCTCTCCCCCAAAAGGGAGATTTCATCTTTCAAGGTTGTCAACAAACCAAATAAAGAAAGAGGCGTTTCTACGCTGTGTACAAGATCTTTTACTAATGGGAGTGATCCACCCGGTTCCGCGGTCGGAGCACGGACAGGGGTTTTACTCAAATCTGTTTGTGGTTCCCAAGAAAGAAGGAACCTTCAGACCAATCTTGGATTTAAAGATCCTAAACAAATTCCTAAGAGTTCCATCGTTCAAAATGGAAACTATTCGGACAATCTTACCCATGATCCAAAAGGGTCAGTACATGACCACAGTGGATTTAAAGGATGTTTACCTTCACATACCGATTCACAAAGATCATTACCGGTATCTAAGGTTTGCCTTCCTAGACAGGCATTACCAGTTTGTAGCTCTTCCATTCGGATTGGCTACGGCTCCAAGAATCTTCACAAAGGTTCTGGGCTCTCTTCTGGCGGTACTAAGACCGCGAGGAATTTCGGTGGCTCCGTACCTAGACGACATTCTAATACAAGCGTCAAGCTTTCAAACTGCCAAGTCTCATACAGAGTTAGTACTGGCATTTCTAAGGTCGCATGGGTGGAAGGTGAACGAAGAGAAGAGTTCTCTCTTTCCACTCACAAGAGTTCCCTTCTTGGGGACTCTTATAGATTCTGTAGAAATTAAGATTTACCTGACAGAAGACAGGTTAACAAAGCTTCAAAATGCTTGCCGTGTCCTTCATTCCATTCAACACCCGTCAGTGGCTCAATGCATGGAGGTAATCGGCTTAATGGTAGCGGCAATGGACATAGTACCCTTTGCACGCCTTCATCTCAGACCGCTGCAATTGTGCATGCTAAGTCAGTGGAATGGGGATTACTCAGATTTGTCCCCTACTCTGAATCTGGATCAAGAGACCAGAAATTCTCTTCTATGGTGGCTTTCTCGGCCACATCTGTCCAGGGGGATGCCCTTCAGCAGGCCAGATTGGACAATTGTAACAACAGACGCCAGCCTACTAGGTTGGGGCGCTGTCTGGAATTCCCTGAAGGCTCAGGGATCATGGACTCAGGAGGAGAGTCTCCTTCCAATAAACATTCTGGAATTGAGAGCAGTTCTCAATGCCCTTCTGGCTTGGCCTCAGTTAACAACTCGGAGGTTCATCAGGTTTCAGTCGGACAACATCACGACTGTAGCTTACATCAACCATCAAGGAGGTACAAGAAGCTCCCTAGCGATGATGGAAGTATCAAAGATAATACGCTGGGCAGAGTCTCACTCTTGCCACCTGTCAGCGATCCACATTCTGGGAGTGGAGAACTGGTAGGCGGATTTCCTAAGTCGTCAGACTTTTCATCCGGGGGAGTGGGAACTTCATCCGGAGGTCTTTGCCCAAATACTTCAACGATGGGGCAAACCAGAGATAGATCTCATGGCGTCTCGCCAGAACGCCAAGCTTCCTTGTTACGGGTCCAGGTCCAGGGATCCGGGAGCGGTCCTGGTAGATGCTTTGACAGCACCTTGGACCTTCGGGATGGCTTATGTGTTTCCACCCTTCCCGATGCTTCCTCGATTGATTGCCAGGATCAAACAGGAGAGAGCATTGGTGATTCTAATAGCGCCTGCGTGGCCACGCAGGACCTGGTATGCAGATCTAGTGGACATGTCATCCTGTCCACCTTGGTCTCTGCCTCTGAGACAGGACCTTCTGATTCAGGGTCCTTTCAAACATCAAAATCTAATTTCTCTGAAGCTGACTGCTTGGAAATTGAACGCTTGATTTTATCAAAGCGTGGATTTTCGGAGTCAGTAATTGATACCTTAATACAGGCTAGGAAACCTGTTACCAGAAAGATTTACCATAAAATATGGCGTAAATACTTACATTGATGCGAATCCAAGAGTTACTCATGGAGTAAGGTTAGGATTCCTAGGATATTGTCTTTTCTACAAGAAGGTTTAGAAAAGGGTTTATCTGCTAGTTCCTTAAAGGGACAGATCTCAGCTCTGTCCATTCTTTTACACAAACGTCTGTCAGAAGTTCCAGACGTTCAGGCTTTTTGTCAGGCTTTGGCCAGGATTAAGCCTGTGTTTAAAACTGTTGCTCCACCATGGAGCTTAAATTTAGTTCTTAACGTTTTACAGGGTGTTCCGTTTGAACCCCTTCATTCCATTGATATCAAATTGTTATCTTGGAAAGTTCTGTTTTTAATGGCTATTTCCTCGGCTTGAAGAGCCTCTGAGTTATCGGCCTTACATTGTGATTCTCCTTATCTGATTTTTCATTCAGACAAGGTAGTTCTGCGTACTAAACCTGGGTTCTTACCTAAGGTAGTCACTAATAGGAATATCAATCAAGAGATTGTTGTTCCATCATTGTGTCCTAATCCTTCTTCAAAGAAGGAACGACTTCTACACAATCTGGATGTAGTCCGTGCCCTGAAATTTTATTTACAGGCAACTAAAGATTTTCGCCAAACTTCTTCCCTGTTTGTCGTTTATTCTGGACAGAGGAGAGGTCAAAAAGCTTCTGCTACCTCTCTCTCCTTTTGGCTTCGTAGCATAATACGTTTAGCCTATGAGACTGCTGGACAGCAGCCTCCTGAAAGAATTACAGCTCATTCTACTAGAGCTGTGGCTTCCACTTGGGCCTTTAAGAATGAGGCCTCTGAACAGATTTGCAAGGCTGCAACTTGGTCTTCTCTTCATACTTTTTACAAATTTGACACTTTTGCTTCTTCGGAGGCTGTTTTTGGGAGAAAGGTTCTTCAGGCAGTGGTTCCTTCCGTATAAAGATCCTGCCTGTCCCTCCCGTCATCCGTGTACTTTAGCTTTGGTATTGGTATCCCAGAAGTAATGATGACCCGTGGACTGACTACACTTAACAGGAGAAAACATAATTTATGCTTACCTGATAAATTCCTTTCTCCTGTAGTGTAGTCAGTCCACGGCCCGCCCTGTTTTTTATGGCAGGTCTAAATTTTTAAATTATACTCCAGTCACCACTGCACCCTATAGTTTCTCCTTTCTCGTTTGGTTCTCGGTCGAATGACTGGGTGTGACGTAGAGGGGAGGAGCTATATAGCAGCTCTGCTTGGGTGATCCTCTTGCACTTCCTGTTGGGGAGGAGTTAATATCCCAGAAGTAATGATGACCCGTGGACTGACTACACTACAGGAGAAAGGAATTTATCAGGTAAGCATAAATTATGTTTTTTTCCTTTTTTTTTTTCAAGAGACTAAAATAGAAATAAGCGTAAATCAGATCAGGTTAATGGAAGCTAAGTGTGGATATGTGCTACAGTAGATAAATATAACTACATCTGAGAAGGGAACAGTGTTTATACATTACAGTGATACATACTGAGGAATCCAACCCCATCCAGGGTCGTCGGGTTCAGGTATTGTCCTTAGTGGGGGGTAGGGTAGTACTGTTTCTGTCCTTCCTTTTCTGTGACTAAACCTTCTGCCAGGGGGATCTTGAGGCATGTATATTTTTGCTGATGTCTGGATTTTCAGATGCAAATTATGGTGTGTCTGGGAGTTTCAGCGGGATACCCAAGCTATTCGAAATCTTGTCCAAGTCCTGTGGGCCCTTATATAAGAGGGTGGAACCTTCATGTGATATAATCAAGTTGAAGGGGAATCCTCAACAGTATTTTATTTGTTTATCCTGTAGAGTGGAAGTGAGAAATCTTGTTTCTCTCCTTTTCTGGTTAGTGCTGGGACAAAGATCCGGATACATTTGTATTGAGTGGTCCAGATATGAGATTGAGTGGGACTTTCTTGCTTTCTACCAGACCTCTTCTCTATCTGACAACGTTAGGAATTTTATAATAACGTCCCATGGGGGGGGGGGGCATTAGGAGGAGGGGGCCTAAGGGCTCTATGAGCTCTTTCTATTTCCACCTGGGGAAATTTGCAGATCTTCTTTGAGGTGTAGAAATAGTCCCTGGAGGTAGGGTTGTAGGTCTGTAGTTTTAACATGTTCCGGAATACCACGGAAGCGAAGATAGTTTCTTTTGCTTCTGTTTTCCAAGTCTTAAATTTTTTCTTGGAGAAGGTCAAATTTTGATTCCTGGATGTTAGCTTGTGTGGAAATGCAGCCCATCATATTTTGAAAGTATCCTGTGTTTCCTCTATTTATTCATCCCTGTATCCCAGGTCAGTAACATTTTATGCAAAGTATATATTTCGGAGGTGATTAGATGTTTGAGAGAATTAAAGTCCCCTTTTGTAGGGAGTTTAAAGATATCTTGTTTAAGTAGAACCATATATTCCATGGAGAGTTGCGTAACTTGTAGTGCTGACTGTTCTGTCTCCACAATTTCTGTATTGTGAGAAACCGCATTGTTTTGGTTTTCTGTGGGTAGAAAAAAATTAACTGACAGAGCCAGATGAGACAAATTGTGTCTTGGTGTGCTTATCCCCCTTAGGGTTTTTTCTTGCAGCCGTCTCCGCAGAGTAGTGCTGGTGAGTCTATTTTACCAAAAAGGATGCCTTCTAATCTACTTTGAGGCACAAGTGTTTTCCTGTTGAGATTATAAACAGAGCCAGAATCTAATGCTTGGGTTTATAATATAGGTGTCCCAAGGAACATCACCTCCTATATGCAGAACGTTTAGGTATTAATTTGTGTGTTAAGACAAGTAAGAGATCAGAAATGCAGCAATGCCGCCCAGCTTTTTAACTGAATAACTTTACCTCTGATTAAAAAGATTGTGCTCTGAGTCTACTTTATTATATATACTTATGCATATGAAAGACTATATTTATAGCAAGTCACCGTGCCCCTGTCATTAGCTTATAGTGTTTCCCTTTATGCCATCTTATGTTTCATTGTGTGGTTATTCACATACTTTCATTATTATGGTTTCTTAGGAGTCACATCGTAATTTTTCCATATTTATTTTTTCTTGAAACTGATATTTAAATATAAAATTGATAAAAGAAATTGCTATTAACAGCAGCCTCTGATACTGCACATTAAACTTTCATTTTGTGGGCTATATGCCAATGCCCGTTTGCTAAGTAAACCGTCTAAGTAACTGGTCCTTATTTTATATATATTTTTTAAAATATATATGTATGCGAGTCCCTCATTCAGTAGATGACCCCGGGGTCAAGTAAGTCAGCCCTTTGCTCTGGAGGAATGCATCTTGTCTTGGGTCACGGCCTAAGAAGTTTCTCAACATATCAATGGCATCAAGAGAGCCCCCCGGGCTTCAGTATACAGTTCCTGTAATCCACACCAACCTTTGTGCTTATGATACCTTCTTGCTTGAACCGTGTGTGGAACATATCCATAGAATATACTTCACTCCACAGGTACCCATAGTACTGAGCATCATACCCTCCAGCAAGGTGTCCAAATGTGGCCGGCATGTTTGTACCTTCTGTGGCTGGAATCCCCAGGATCTCCTTACAAAACCTGCTATATTCCTCAACTGGATCAACACCAATCTGAGTGTGCAGTGCAATGACTATCTGGCGAAGATTTAAAAGTCCGGTGTTGGCCAGACGTGACTTAAGAAGCTTTCTTTCATGTAATTAGCAAGAGTCCATGAGCTAGTGACGTATGGGATATACATTCCTACCAGGAGGGGCAAAGTTTCCCAAACCTTAAAATGCCTATAAATACACCCCTCACCACACCCACAATTCAGTTTTACAAACTTTGCCTCCGATGGAGGTGGTGAAGTAAGTTTGTGCTAGATTCTACGTTGATATGCGCTCCGCAGCAAGTTGGAGCCCGGTTTTCCTCTCAGCGTGCAGTGAATGTCAGAGGGATGTGAGGAGAGTATTGCCTATTTGAATGCAGTGATCTCCTTCTA
The DNA here is from genome assembly GCF_027579735.1 of Bombina bombina. Lineage (NCBI taxonomy): Eukaryota > Metazoa > Chordata > Amphibia > Anura > Bombinatoridae > Bombina > Bombina bombina. The sequence goes on from NC_069504.1 coordinate 895,316,327, forward strand.
AGGGGTCTATTTCATAGGTTCTCTGTTATCGGTCGTAGAGATTCATCTCTTACCTCCCTTTTCAGATCGACGATATACTCTTATATATACCATTACCTCTGCTGATTCTCGTTTCAGTACTGGTTTGGCTATCTGCTATATGTAGATGAGTGTCCTGGGGTAAGTAAGTAAGCTTATTTTCTGTGACACTCCAAGCTATGGTTGGGCACTTTGTTTATAAAGTTCTAAATATATGTATTCAAACATTTATTTGCCTTGACTCAGAATGTTCAACTTTCCTTATTTTCAGACCGTCAGTTTCATATTTGGGATAATGCATTTTAATTTAACATATTTTACCTTAAAATTTGACTTTTTCCCTGTGGGCTGTTAGGCTCGCGGGGGCTGAAAATGCTTCATTTTATTGCGTCATTCTTGGCGCGGACTTTTTTTGGCGCAAAAATTCTATTTCCGTTTCCGGCGTCATACGTGTCGCCGGAAGTTGCGTCATTCTTTGACGTTATTTTGCGCCAAAAATGTCGGCGTTCCGGATGTGGCGTCATTTTTGGCGCCAAAAGCATTTAGGCGCCAAATAATGTGGGCGTCTTTTTTGGCGCTAAAAAATATGGGCGTCATTTTTTTCTCCACATTATTTAAGTCTCATTATTTATTGCTTCTGGTTGCTAGAAGCTTGTTCACTGGCATTTTTTTCCCATTCCTGAAACTGTCATTTAAGGAATTTGATCAATTTTGCTTTATATGTTGTTTTTTTCTTTTACATATTGCAAGATGTTCCACGTTGCAACTGAGTCAGAAGTTACTACAGGAAAATCACTGCACAGTGCTGGAGCTACCAAGCTAAGTCTGCTATAAACTTTTGGTATCTGTTTCTCCAGCTGTTATTTGTATTGCATGTCATGTCAAACTTATTAATGCAGATAAAATTTCCTTTAGTACTGTTACATTACCTGTTGCTGTTCCGTCAACATCTAATTTTCAGAGTGTTCCTGATAACATAAGAGATTTTATTTATTTTAAATCCATTAAGAAGGCTATGTCTGTTATTTCTCCTTCTAGTATACATAAAAGTCTTTTAAAACTTCTCTTTTTTTCAGATGAATTTTTAAATGAACATCATCATTCTGATACTGATAATGGTTCTTCTGGTTCAGAGGTTTCTGTCTCAGAGGTTGATGCTGATAAATCTTTGTATTTGTTCAAGATGGAATTTATTCGTTCTTTACTTAAAGAAGTGTTATTTGCATTAGAAATAGAGGATTCTGGTCCTCTTGATACTAAATGTAAACGTTTAAATAAGGTTTTTGGATCTCCTGTAGTTATTCCAGAAGTGTTTTATCTCCCTGATGCTATTTCTGAAGTAATTTCCAGGGAATGGAATAATTTGGGTAATTTATTTACTCCTTCTAGACGTTTAAGCAAATTATATCCTGTGCCATCTGACAGATTAGAGTTTTTTGGGACAAAAATCCCTAAGGTTATGGGGCTGTCTCTACTCCTGCTAATGTACTACTATTTCTATGGCAGATAGTACTTCATTTAAGGATCCTTTAGATAGGAAAATTGAATCCTTTCTAAGAAAAGCTTACTTATGTTCAGGTAATCTTCTTAGACCTGCTATATTTTTAGCGGATGTTGCTGCAGCTTCAACTTTTTGGTTAGAAGCTTTAGCGCAACAAGTAACAGATCATAATTTTATAGCATTATTATTATTCTATAACATGCTAATAATTTTGTTGGTGATACCATCTTTTGATATCATTAGAGTTGATGTCAGGTATATGTCTCTAGCTATTTTAGCTAGAAAAGCTTTATGGATTAAACTTGGAATGCTGACATGTCTTCTAAGTCAACTTTGCTTTCCCTTTCTTTCCAGGGTAAATATTCATTTCGTTCCTTTCCTCACAACAAGGAACAAAAGCCTGATCCTTCATCCTCAGGAGCGGTATCAGTTTGGAAACTATTTCCAGTTTGGAATATATCCGAGCCTTATAGAAACCTATAGCCAGCTCCTAAGTACCTATGAAGGTGCGGCCCTTATTCCAGCTCAGCTGGTATGGGGCAGATTACGTTTTCTTCAAACAAATTTGGATCAATTCCGTTCTTAATCTCTGGTTTCAGAAACATTGTTTCAGAAAGGTACAGAATTGGCTTCAAGTTAAGGCCTCCTGCTAAGAGATTCTTTTCTTTCGCGTGTCCCAGTTAACACAGCAAGGCTCAGCATTTCTGAAATGTGTTTCAGATCTAGAGTTGGCTGGAGTATTTATGCCAGTTCCAGTTCTGGAACAGGGGCTGGGGTTTTATTTTATCTCTTCATTGTACCAAAGAAGGTCAATTCCTTCAGACCAGTTCTGGATCTATCATTATTGAATCGTTATGTTAGGATACCAACATTCAAGATGGTTACTGTAGGACTATCCTGCCTTTTGTTTAGCAAGGGCATTATATGTCTACAATAGATTTACAGGATGTGTATCTGCATATTCCGATTCATCCAGATCACTTTTAGTGTCTGAGATTCTCTTTTTAGACAAGCATTACCAGTTTTGTGGCTCTACCGTTTGGCCTAGCCTCAGTTCCAAGAATTTTTTTCAAAGGTTCTCGGTGCCCTTCTTTCTGTAATCAGAGAATAGGGTTTTGGTATTTCCTTATTTGGACGATATCTTGGTACTTGCTCAGTCTTCTCATTTTCGTAGAATCTCATACGAATCGACTTGTGTTGTTTCTTCAAGTTCATGGTTGGAGGATCAATTTACCAATCAGTTCATTGATTCCTCAGACAAGGGTAACCTTTTTAGGTTTCTAGATAAATTCAGTGTCTATGACTCTGTCCTTGTCAGACAAGAGAAGTTTAACATTGATATCAGCTTGTCAAAACCTTCAGTCACAATCATTCCCTTTGGTAGCCGTATGCATGGAAATGTTGGGTCTTAGGACTGCCGCATCAGATGCGATCTCCTTTGCTCGTTTTCACATGCGACCTCTTCAGCTCTGTATGCTGAACCAATGGTGCAGGGATTACTCAAAGATATCTCAATTAATATCTTTAAACCGATTTTACGACACTCTCTGACATGGTGGACAGATCACCATCGTTTAGTTCAGGGGGCTTCTTTGTTCTTCCGACCTGGACTATAATCTCAACAGATGCTAGTTTTACAGGTTGGGGAGCTGTGTGGGGGTATCTGACGGCACAAGGGGTTTGGGAATCTCAGGAGGTGAGATTTCCGATCAATATTTTGGAACTCCGTGCAATTTTCAGAGCTCTTCAGTCTTGGCCTCTTCCGAAGAGAGAGTTGTTCATTTGTTTTCAGATTAGACAATGTCACAACTGTGGCATACATCAATCATCAAGGACTCACAGTCCTCTGGCTATGAAAGAAGTATCTCGAATTTTGGTTTGGGCGGAATCCAGCTCCTGTCTAATCTCTGCGGTTTATATCCCAGGTATGGACAATTGGAAAGCGGATTATCTCAGTCGCCAAACGTTGCATCCGGGCGAATGGTCTCTTCACCCAGAGGTATTTCTTCAGATTGTTCAAATGGGGGAACTTCCAGAAATAGATCTGATGGCTTCTCATCTAAACAAGAAACTTCCCAGGTATCTGTCCAGATCCCGGGATCCTCAGGCGGAGGCAGTGGATGCATTTTCACTTCCTTGGAAGTATCATCCTGCCTATATCTTTCCGCCTCTAGTTCTTCTTCCAAGAGTAATCTCCAAGATTCTGAAGGAATGCTCGTTTGTTCTGCTGGTAGCTCCGGCATGGCCTCACAGGTTTTGGTATGCGGATCTTGTCCGGATGGCCTCTTGCCAACCGTGGACTCTTCCGTTAAGACCAGACCTTTTGTCTCAAGGTCCTTTTTTCCATCAGGATCTGAAATCCTTAAATTTAAAGGTATGGAGATTGAACGCTTGATTCTTGGTCAAAGAGGTTTCTCTGACTCTGTGATTAATACTATGTTACAGGCTCGTAAATCTGTATCCAGAGAGATATATTATAGAGTCTGGAAGACTTATATTTCTTGGTGTCTTTCTCATCATTTTTCTTGGCATTCTTTTAGAATACCGAGAATATTACAATTTCTTCAGGATGGTTTAGATAAGGGTTTGTCCGCAAGTTCCTTGAAAGGTCAAATCTCTGCTCTTTCTGTTCTTTTTCACAGAAAGATTGCTATTCTTCCTGATATTCATTGTTTTGTACAAGCTTTGGTTCGTATAAAGCCTGTCATTAAGTCAATTTCTCCTCCTTGGAGTTTGAATTTGGTTCTGGGGGCTCTTCAAGCTCCTCCATTTGAACCTATGCATTCATTGGATATTAAATTACTTTCTTGGAAAGTTTTGTTCCTTTTGGCCATCTCTTCTGCCAGAAGAGTTTCTGAATTATCTGCTCTTTCTTGTGAGTCTCCTTTTCTGATTTTTCATCAGGATAAGGCGGTGTTGCGAACTTCTTTTGAATTTTTACCTAAGTTGTGAATTCCAACAACATTAGTAGAGACATTGTGGTTCTTTCATTATGTCCTAATCCTAAGAATTCTAAGGAGAAATCGTTGCATTCTTTGGATGTTATTAGAGCTTTGAAATATTATGTTGAAGCTACTAAGTCTTTCCGAAAGACTTCTGGTTTATTTGTTATCTTTTCCGGTTTTAGAAAGGCCAGAAAACTTCTGCCATTTCTTTGGCATCTTGGTTGAAATCTTTATTTCATCTTGCCTATATTGAGTTGGGTAAGACTCCGCCTCATAGGATTACAGCTCATTCTACTAGGTCAGTTTCTACTTCCTGGGCGTTTAGGAATGAAGCTTCGGTTGATCAGATTTGCAAAGTGGCAACTTGGTTCTCTTTGCATACTTTTACCAAATTCTACCATTTTGTTGTATTTTCTTCTTCTGAAGCAGTTTTTGGTAGAAAAGTACTTCAGGCAGCGGTTTCAGTTTGAATCTTCTGCTTATGTTTTTCATTAAACTTTATTTTGGGTGTGGATTATTTTCAGCAGGAATTGGCTGTCTTTATTTTATCCCTCCCTCTCTAGTGACTCTTGTGTGGAAAGATCCACATCTTGGGTAGTCATTATCCCATACGTCACTAGCTCATGGACTCTTGCTAATTACATGAAAGAAAACATAATTTATGTAAGAACTTACCTGATAAATTCATTTCTTTCATATTAGCAAGAGTCCATGAGGCCCGCCCTTTTTTGTGGTGGTTATGATTTTTTTGTATAAAGCACAATTATTCCAATTCCTTATTTTATATGCTTTCGCACTTTTTTCTTATCACCCCACTTCTTGGCTATTCGTTAAACTGAATTGTGGGTGTGGTGAGGGGTGTATTTATAGGCATTTTAAGGTTTGGGAAACTTTGCCCCTCCTGGTAGGAATGTATATCCCATACGTCACTAGCTCATGGACTCTTGCTAATATGAAAGAAATGAATTTATCAGGTAAGTTCTTACATAAATTATGTTTTTCCAGGACATCCTCAGGGATTGGGTGGCCAGTCTTGTAGTGTTTGGACATACGTTTCAAAGATTCTCTCTCCCACACCCAGTTTTCAAGCATCTGAGAAGGTGCCTCAACAAAGTCTCTCTCAACATGTGTTCTACTGAACATAACAAAATCTGCCTGTGAACACAGCTGATGCATGACATGACCAAACTCATGGAAATAGGTTTCCACCTCAGCGTGCTGCAGAAGAGAAGGAGCATCGGATGTAGGTTTGGTGAAGTTGGCAACCATGGCAGCCACAGATATCTGTCTTGTGCCATCTGGCAGAAGACAACCAGGCTGTAGACCAAAGCATGATGCATGGCCATATTTACCCTCCCTTGGATACAAATCCAGATAGAACATTCCCAAGATTTGCCCTGTAGCTTTATCCCTCACATTGTACAAAGTCACATCTGTATACTAGACTGGAGCTCCCTTCTCCTGTTCAAAAATCAAACATTTTTTAAAAATCTATTTTTATGAGGCTACTGTCTCTTTAAATTTAAAGGGACATGAAACCCAAAACATTTATTTCATAATTTAGATAGAGAATACAATTTTAAAGAACTTTCTAATTTACTTCTATTATCTTATTTGTTTCATTCTCTTGGTATCATTTGTTGAAGAAGCAGCAATGCATTACTGATTTCTAACTGAACACTTGGGTGAGCCAATGACAATTGGTATGTATATGCAGCCACCAATCAGCAGCAAGAACCTAGGTTCTTTGCTGCTCCTGAGTCTACCTAGATAAACCTTTCAGCAAAGGATAACAAGAGAAGGAAGCAAATTAAATAATATAAGTAAATTGGAAAGTTGTTTAAAATTGTATTCTCTATCTGAATCATGAAAGAAGATTTTTGGGTTTCATGTCCCTTTAACTTAGTCAGCTTTAGTAAGCTCTAAAGCTGCTGCTGAGCTATACACAGTCTATTTCGGTCACCAGTGCTAAAAAAAAAAAAAAAACACTTCATATTTTACTTTAGATTTCTTGGCTTTACAGCTCCCCAGTAGCGCAGGCGCATTAAGGGTTAGCCATTTTAGCTAGCCTTCCTGTTATAATCCTTTCCTGTGCTGCTGTAATCTGTGTGTGTGTAGGTAGAAACTTTTGGGACTGGTGCAGTTGGTGAGATAGACTGATCATATCAGAGTTTTGTTTCATATGTACAGGTGAAACTCGAAAAATTAGATTATTGTGCAAAAGTTAATTTATTTCACTAATGCAACTTAAAAGGTGAAACTAATATATGAGATAGACTCATTACATGCAAAGCAAGATAGTTCAAGCCGTGATTTGTCATAATTGTGATGATTATGGCTTACAGCTCATGAAAACCCCAACTCCACAATCTCAGAAAATTAGAATATTACATGCAATCAATAATAAAACAAGGATTGTACATACCTGTAGAACAATATCGGACCTCTGAAAAGTATAAGCATGTACTCAGTACTTGGTTTGGGCCCCTTTTGCACCAATTACTGCCTCAATGAGGCGTGGCATGGAAGCTACCAGCCTGTGGCACTGCTGCGGTGTTATGGAAGACCAGGATGCTTCAATAGCGGCCTTCAGCTCTTCTGCATTGTTCGGTCTCATGTCTCTCATCTTTCTCTTGGCAATGCCCCATAGATTCTCTATGGCGTTAAGGTCAGGCGAGTTTGCTGGCCAATCAAGCACAGTAATCCCACGGTCATTGAACCAGGTTTTTGTGCTTTTGGCAGTGTGGGCAGTTGCCAAGTCCTGCTGGAAAATGAAGTCGGCAACCCCAATAGAGCTTGTCTGCGGAAGGAAGCATGAAGTGCTCCAAAATCGCCTGGTAGACAGCTGTGTTGACACCGGACTTAATGAAGCATAGTGGACCAACACCAGCAGATGACATGGCTCCCCAAATCAACACAGACTGTGGAAACTTCACACTGGACTTCAATCATCTTGCAGTGTGTGCCTCTCCATTCTTCCTCCATACTCTGGGTCCTTGGTTTCCAAATGAGATGCAAAATTTGCTCTCATCAGAAAAGAGGACTTTGGACCACTGAGAAACAGACCAGGTCTGTTTTTCTTTAGCACAGGTAAGACGCTTCTGACGTTGTTTAGCAGTGGCTTGACAAGAGGAATACGATATTTGAAGCCCATGTCCAGGATCCGTCTGTGTGTGGTGCCTCTTGTGAAAGTCCCCAACACTTTTGAATGGCCTTTTCCTGACAATCCTCTCCAGGCTGTGGTCATCCCTGCTGCTTGTGCACCTTTTTCTTCCACACTTTTCCCTTCCACATAACTTTCTTTTAATGTGCTTTCATACAGCACTTTTGGAACATCCAACATCTTTTGCAATTACCTTTTGAGGCTTTCCCTCCTGATGGAGAGTGTCAATGATGGTTTTCTGCACAACTCTCAGGTCAGCAGTCTTTCCCATGATTGTGATTCCTACTGAACCAGATTGAGACCATTTAAAGGCTCAGGAACCCTTTGCAGGTGTTATGGCTTAATTAGCTGATTAGAGTGGGGCACTTTGAGCCTATAATATTGCACCTTTTCACAATATGACAAATCACAGATTGAACTATCTTGCTTTGCATGTAAAGAGTCTATCTCATATATTAGTTTCACCTTTTAAGTTGCATTAGTGAAATAAATTAACTTTTGCACGATATTCTAATTTTTCGAGTTTCACCTGTATATGTTATTGGTTTCCCTTTTTTCCACTGTGCCACAGCTGTTATCTCTTCCTTTTGGTGTTGACTATGTGCTTCTTATTTGCTTCAGGTTTACTGTTACTTTGGAACATACTACGGCAGCTGAGGCCACTGGCCCATCAGCTGATTCTTTAGAAGGGAGATCCACTGATACCTTAACCACTTCCAGTTTTATTTTGGTTTTGGTTTGTCCTCTTGCATACCTCACAACTTTCCTGATTTGTGTAGGACCGTCCCGAACTCTTAGGTAACAGTTAGCTTCCCCCTTCCTGTTTGATCATGTTGGCATGGAATACAGGAAATTATCCTCCTGTTTAGTCTTGCACGCATCAGCTACAGAACCTTTCAAGAGTTGGCACTGAGGACAAGAAGGGCTGAGCATGCAGGGCTAAGCAGTGAAGTAACAGTTCTGGTGTTTGCTGTAACAGACAATACCGCAATTTGGGCTGCAGAAGAGAAAAAAAAACAAAACTGCCGACCAGTGATAGGGTCGCTGCCCCTCTACAGCAAGGTGACATAAGAGGTTGGAGTGCTGCCACCCTGGAGCAGAGCGAGGAGCTGTCACTACAAGGGGGAGAACCAGGCTGGGTATAGGCATGAGGAATACCAAGCCCTGACACAGAGACCACTCCGCCTTCAGGACCAAGCTGATCGCTTGGGAACAGCAGGGTGGGGTAAGAGGAGTGTTGTAAAGTCAGACGAAGGGCAAGAAGGAAGAGTTCTGATAATATCCTTGTATCTCAAAGCACACATGAGGGGGGATTAACCAGAGGGTACATTAACACAGGGCAAAATTGCAGCATCCAGAGCAGGAAAGGGACAGTCAGATCTGTGAGATGAGTTACAGGGTAAGATGTGCAGGACAGAACAGGACTGTGAATAAGTTGTTCAAGTATATGTACAGTGATTGCACTTAAGTGATCTACAAAGACAGTTTATACTCTGAGGGCAGTGCTGGGTTATGTTTAACTGTAGGATCAATGACTATAGAGTGAGGCGCCCCTAGTTATTTACTATCTACGAAGGCAGAGAGGAAGTATTGTAGATATAGAGCTGAAAGTCTCTCTAATGCCCTGCACTTATTGTGTGTGTGTGAATGCTTGTGTGCGCTTGTGTAAAAATGTTATGCACAGTGTATACTCTGGGAGGGAAAGGTGTTTGGGTTTGTCCTGAGCTAAAGGTGGCAACCCTAAATCCTGGTCCACAGACCAATATGAGGGGCCTGCCGCATGGCCAGTGTTCCCCAGTTGCATCTTGCGGCACATATGAGTGATCCACTGTATGAGAGCAAGAAGATCTCAGGTCTGCACGTTGTGGGATCTGTCTCTGAGCCCTGCTGCAGGCCATTCTGAGGAGTTACGACATTGGTGTAGCAGTAGCACATATAAGGTAGGGCTCTGTAAAATAAACATATTCACCAGGTTGTTTAAAGTGATGGTAAACAATGGTAACACTACTGTACAAAAATAAATACCTGAGAGAGAATTAATTAAAACTGCATTTAAAAAAAAAAAGTAAGTTATAAAATAAAAAAAATAATTAACATTTAATTACCTGTCGCTCAAATTTCATTCCTCTGCCTGGGTTGTACTGCCCTGCACGTCATTATAGGGTGGTGTTAACTGAGTTGATTGACAAGCTTTGTCATAGATTTTCACTCAATGCGCACTCACAAGAAGTCAATTTACCGCGTATGCATTTTTTATTCTTACTTACGAATTAATAGATAGTAAAAGTGTTTTCCTGCACGATAATTTCAATCTTTCTGGATCAATTCCAAGTAAACACTGAATCGTAGTAACTACTGTTCAGTGTTAACTTGGACGTCACTTTGTTCCGACTCCGAGCGAATAACGTGTATGCGTCAAACTCACAGGAACGAGCAGGATAAACTAATCTTATTCGATACTTTAAGCGCTTGCCAAAGACAATTTCGCGCATGCATGTACCGTGCTATATACTTTTACATAGGCTGTCAATTGACACACAATTTGGTGGTTAAAGTAAACCCAGAAAAAAAAATATATATATTCTGTCGAGTAGGGCCGGTGGGCGCAAGGTAATTACAACATACAACAGAGCAATATTGTAAGTAATAGAAGCTAAACATTGAAGTAGAGAAAATGGAATATTGTTTTTAGATAATCTTCTTTCATTTGCAACTTAGTAGCCTGGCAGTGTTTACCATCAATTTAACTGCACCATTAAGTACAGTCTCTCACTACAGGTGGTCCCCTTAATGTATCCAGGGGTGCCATAGATACATTAAGGGGACCACCTGCAGGTAGAGACTGTGTACATAATGTTAACCCTCTATGCAATCATTCATAATTTAAAACTCAGAAATTTATGTACCAGTTTACAGTTCCCAAATGCCTCCCTCCCTTCTATCCTCTCCTCTTCCTTCCTCCCCTTCACTCCTTTACCTTCCTTCTCACTATGTACCTTATGTGCAGGTTTTCTTTCATAAGGTGGTGAGAGCCCATCATCCATTACACATGGGATTCATTTCCTTGCAACTAGGAGGCAAAGATTCCCCAAAGAGTACTTCATCCCTCTCACCTCACTGGTATGCAAGTCTAAACTTTGTCTCCCAGGAGGTACTCCAGATTTCTTCATTGAGATGTGTCCTCAGACTGATTTAAGGCCCGTTTTCCACCTTAGAGAACTGCTATAGAGAGACAGAGGGGATATTGGAGTATGGGGCAGTGACACAATTATTTCCGGTGAAGAAGTTAGTTAATGCCCTGCCATAGGTGTCGCAAGGACAGGTCCCTTGCCTCCTCCTGATGGGTGCTCGAGATACTCCTCATTTATATCCTCTGCTGTAATGTGCTCAGCACTGGATGGGCTATCTACTGACCGCAGTTTGTTCTGCAGGCTTTTCAGCTAAGTGGAGTGGGTGCCTGTTAGGTAAGACTGTTCCAACATTTGCATTTGCATAGCCCACAGGCTATTAGCAAGTACATTTGCAATGTTACACCATAGCCAGGGGACTAGATATAGAGCAGACATTCAGACATTTCTCTTTACATATTATTAAGGCACTTGTATAATGGAGACTACCAGGGAACAGTAAGGAACTCTGTTTTCCGTGTACAAACATTTAATTTATGCATAAAACTTAGAAAAATGTTTTATTTTCCCTTCAGCTTCTTTTTTTTTCTTCTTCTTTGTTTCTGGGAAGCCTCTATTTTTTTTTTTAGCTTCTGTACATTTACAGCATATATAGTTTTCTTTACTTTTTTAAGGATTTAGTACTCCATTTTGTCAGTGTGCTCTTGCTCCCTGCAGTATGTATTCTCTCAGGAGGGGGTACGATTGTCTGCAGTTTTTAATTTAACCCTCGCGTGCACACAAGACATAAAATTGGCAATTCAATCCAAAACAACTGTCTCTCTTTCATCAGGACATTAACTCACAATTCTTTATTTTTATTTTCATCCTGTCATTTATATCATTGATATTTTGCTTCTATAAAGAAAGACAACTATTTAATGTAATACCCTGTACATATTTGTATATAAAATTTTGTTTCATTTGTTGCTAAGACTGGGGAATAGTGATTAGACATCATTACAATTGGAGTAGAGCATATGATTAAGGGGTTAAAGGGCCATTAAACCCAAAAATGTTTTCATGATTCGGATAGAGAATACAATTTTAAACAACATTCCAATTTACTTCTATTATTTAATTTGCTTCCTTCTCTTGTTTTTCTTTGCTGAAAGGTTTATCTATGAAAGCACAGGGGCAGCAAAGAACCTAGGTTCTAACTGCTGATTGGTGGATGCATATATATATACCGATTGTCATTGGCTCACACGTGTTCAGTCAGCAACCAGTAGTGTATTGCTGCTTATTCAACAAAGCATATCAAGAGAACAAAGAAAAATAGTTAATAGGAGTATAATTAGAAAGTTGCTTAAAATTGCATGCTCTATCTGAATCATGAAAAAAATAAATGGGTTTCATATCCCTTTAAGTAAGGATTAGCATGAGTCATATAATCTATTGACCAATGACTTTGCATGTTGTATTTTAAAAATTAGGGCTCATTACCCTGTTAGACATGGCTCAGAGTATGACACAAGACTAAACACATTAGCTGTTGTGTGCAAACACATTTTCCATTGGAATCTGTTTTCCTTGTACTTTTAATGGATCAATAAAAGTCAAGTTTTACTAATGATGGTGCACCTTGTATTGTTCTCTCTAGATATGCAATGTCACAGCAGTGGCATACATCAATATCTAAAGGGGGGGAACTCATAGTTCTCTAATGATGAAGGAAGTCTCTCGTATGTTTTCTAGGGCAGTTAAGAATCTTAGCACAATTTCTGCCATCGATTTACCAAGGGAAAAAATTTGGGAAGATGAGTCGTCAATCTCTTCATCCAGGGAAATGGTCTTTACTCCAGGAAGTGTCCGATCAGAAAGTAGTATGATTGGGGTCTCCCAGAAAAAGACCTATTGGCTTCTTGTTTGATATTTCCCAGATATTTTTTTTTTTGAGGTTTTGCAAAAGGTAAGACATACATTGAACGTAATGTGATAATAATTACAATATTTTGGTTGCACCATACATATTGACATTAAAGAGGAAAACAATAAGTGGCAAATTTTAAACCTCCATTTTACAACATTACTATCATAGGTATGCAACTGCTTGATTGGTCACTCTTGGAGCTCTTGGTTAGGGAGAATGATATATATAAGGTAGTTGCTTCAACGGCCCCTTTTGATGCCAGGAAGATATAAAAATGTCTAAGTTGGGGGCGTGTCCTAGCAGCCGCCATGGCAAGTCGCAGAAAGTGAAGCTCCACATAAACCAGAGATAACTTGTGGCATACTGTTCTATTTAACCATTTTCTTTTTGTTTAAAAAAATATCATATGGAAGAGGAAGAACAGCTGAACCGAAAGATACCAAATGAAGTCATCTTCCCAACTGCTACGAATTATATAGACCACAAGATGAAAGCGACTCAAATGGCGGCTTAAGGAAAAAAGGAACATTAATAACACCCCCCCCCCAGTTCTCTGGGGTCAGCAGGTCTAATCCGCTCTGGGTATATTTTATCATTGGTGGCTCTATAGATTCTTATTTGCATCACGCCGCAGATCATACTGTTGTCAGAGGACAGAGGATTTTAAAAAGGTCATACTATGGATGCCTTAGAAGCCGTGGACGCACGGGAGTGCGCATTAAAGACCGCAATCACGCAATCCTATGAGCAGTTACTAAAGGATCTCAGCATGCTTTTTTTTTGCAGCCGCAACTCACCACACTACTTTACTCGCGGAGCCTGCTGAATACTTCCAGTCGCAGGACATGGACATCCCTCTTTTGCAGCCGCAAGTAAAGTCGCAGCACTCACACACTCACAACTACATGGCCCATGCTGCTACTGCGCCACAGGGTCTTACTGCAGGCCCGTGTGATCCGGAGAGGGAGACAGCAGATCTGGCTCACTTACTAGTGGAATCGAGCTCTGAGGTGAAGGCAGCAGGTAAAGTTCTGCAGCTCAGACCCCTAGACTTACAGATGCGTGGTCACAAAGATAATTTGACAAGCTTTAACATCGTGGGCAATGACTTTAGCCGGCTGTTAGAGGAGAAGGCTCCCTGCACCTTAAAGATGGATAATGTACTTTCTCTAAGAGACCCTGTCTGTAAGGAACATCTTTTCCTTCATAATCACTTTGGAGCTATAGCGATTTCCCAGCTGGACATCTTTCATACCCGCTCCAGGTTGGGGGTTGGGTAATATAGACAGCGGATGGGGGATCAAAGACACCCAGCCTAAGACTCGATAGATCCCAGTACTCATTCTTATCTCACGCTGAACTGAGGGTTGATTGTTGAAATGTTTAAAGTTAACCTGTTATTGTATTGCTTAGTCCCATCTTTTGTCCTCCCCCAAGGTTTCCTATACATAGATATTCAGCATATCATGAAACTGTGTATGTAGAGCAGTGCTTTCCAAACTGTGTGTCGGGACACACTAGTGTGTCGGCAGCAGTGTGTAGGTGTGTCCCTGCTTCAGCACAAATTTTTTCAAATTTATTTATTTTTTTGGTTTCTGACTTTCCGCCTGCCTGCTACGCATATCACATGGTTGACACATGATTGATACCTTGTGGGTCACAGATAATCTTAACCAATTGGTGCAGCTCAGTGGGAAATGAAACTATTCCCATTGGCGGCTTTGGCAGCACATTGGCTCCTGACTGCACATGTAGTCTCCTTAATTGGCTCGTGACTGCATGTGTAGTCATTGAGTGGGACAGCAGTGTGTTTGCAGCGTGGGCAGTAGTCAATCGGACTCACCCAGCTCTGAGGGCGGCAGCTTAAATGCTGAGCTGAAGTCAGAAGTCAGTGGGGGTTTTTTGCAACTATCTCCCAGTAGTGCATTGCTGCTCTAGATATATGGATAGGAAGTGGAAACTTAAAAATGCTTTATGATGAAATGTGAGTGTCTTTATCTAATATTCCACCAAATATTCAGAAATTGTGTTCATCCCATCAACCTCATACATCCCATTAAAATAGTAAGTAGCTATTGGTGTTATTAAACTTTTTTTAATTCTTGCACATGCATACTGTTACTTGTAAATATCATTATTATATAATTTATGTATGTGTCCGTATCTCTTAAAACAAGTTAGTTTAACCTCCTTTTTGCTAGTACAACTGAATTAATTACTGTGTCGCAAATGATGTAGATCTAAAAAGTGTGTCACAACATGAAAAGTTTGGAAAGCTCTGATGTAGAGGTTCTATATTCTCTGTTATTTAGCACAATGGGTTTGTGTTTTACTATATAAATCAAGGGGGGTCGCCCGCTACCTCATGTAATGAACCTCTAACTTTTAACTTCACTGGGGGTTAAGTTTATAGACAGGGGTATATTAATTATATTAGTTCTTAGTTTGTTTATAATATGAATGTAACTTACCATAGGTAGTCTGTGCGTCATGAATTGTGATACATAGATATGGATAGGTAATTAATTCCATATCTAAGACAGTATGAGACTTGGGCTATGCTCATTACATTGTTTGACTGATGTTACTATAATTCTCGGGGGTTATTAACAGGGCCCTGGAATAACTCGACATCTACCCGCACTGCCAGCGGCCGAGGTAGTGTGGCATGCTAAGAATTCTAGTCCCGAGTTTAAAGCTAGTACAGGCTCCCTGCAGCCCCAAGTTGAGTGCACTAGATATATAGCTTCCCGCCGATAGCACAGACTCCCCAAGTTTTGAGCTAATATATTTTGAGGTTCAAATAACTATTGTAGCCCCTTTATTATTACTGAGGGTTTCCTAAGGACCTAGCTACGCTCAAGTCTTATTTTAGTTTAAGCCTTAAAACAGGGACCCCATTGCATTCCCAGTGTGGTAATCTCGCATTGCCCCTACACTTATGGCTCTAGCTTAAGCCTGCTGTGAAGTAAACAGATATCATAGTCCCCAGAGCGCTCTGTTTTATATATATATATATATATATACGATGTTTAACCTGCTATACCATCTCCCCTTTCTTTCAAGGTCCAAGAGTGACCGTGAGTTACACTAGAGCACCTCCTATAAATTATAAAGTCTACATGGGTCCATAAGTGGCCTGTTGAAACATTAGAGGTGTATTTTCCTTATCTATAAAAGCAAAATAAGGTTCCATTTTCCAAGGTCAGTAGTGATTTTTTTAACAGATTTGCCCTAGTCTCTTGTTTTGTGACAGCCTGGTATTTTGTTATTTTTACAGGCCTGAGTGTAATGACTTACTTAACCTATGATGTACTTGACGTATTTACCACTGATCTTCTGTTTGATGTTCATTATATGTATAACCTTGATAAAAACTATTAAAAAAAATAAAAAAATGTCTAAGTTGAAGGTTATATACTAGGTGTTATAGTAGAGAGTACTTAGACTTAGGTAAATAAAGTAGCTTATAAGATGTTATGATCACTTTTGGACCAAGATAGATTGAAGAAAAAAGAAATTAGGAACTGATAAACAATGATCAGCACGTATTCAGTACCATCTGGATAAGGCTGACAAATATGTTGATGGGGAATCCCCCTTTACTGGCCTACTTATAGTAGGCGTTGTAATATAGTGACTCCAAAGGGTATAATAGTATAGATTGGCAGGTGTAGGATGGAGTCTCCCTGGTAAACAGTTGCTTAAATCAGTATGTTAAGATAGATTTCTACCATACATCCCGAGCTATAAATTCAAACTCTAGAGAATTAGAATTTTAAAGAACCCCATGTGCTACATACTCCTATAGCTTGTAATGTTGATAATCTCTTGGCATGACTAAGGATGCACCAGATAGCACATTAACAGTATATAATGAGTAAATACAACAGCCTACATTAGGAAAATTATAGTTATACTGAGTGAAATAATATATAATGATCAAGTTTAGCTTACTTAAAATAATATACACTACTTGCAATATAAATATAGTGCACAAGAGTCTATGACTGATAGTCTAGAGTTTGCTATTCTATGAAGTTAGGACTTTAATTTCACTATAGTTCTTGTGAGGTAACACTGTGAAGCTTGACTATGGGTTACCGCTTCTGGAAACAGAAGTGAAACTCTGCCCACATGAAATGAACCTTTGTAAAAATAAAGCAAGTAGCTAATAGAATAACTATATTGTGTCTCAATTATTAGCAAACTATTTAAATCTAATTCCAACCTAACCTAAATGTTATGGAGTCTGCAGGATATGATATGAGTATATCATAAACGGATGTTGTATAGTAAAATATAACATTGACAACCCTTAACGGCATTAACGTAGCATAAACAGTGAACAGAGGTATTATATATATGCTTATAGGAGCTTAGCTGTGAAATATAAAACACATATCATATGTTATACTGCTATAACTAAGAGATTTAAGTCATACGTGTAAATTACATTCAGTGGTTGAGGTGTATAGACAGTTTCTAGCCATTAATGAGATCTCAGACTAAAAGTCTTCATGAATATAACAGTCTATGAATAAACTTTAGTTTAGTTGGGATATCACTGAATAAATACAACAGTTTGCTCCTATTTCTTTAGAGCTCATTATAGCAGACCAGGACTTCGTAAGTAGTTACCTTGATGACCAATAAAATGTCCTTATGTGCATTAATGTGGGTAGGTCCTGGTTCTCATGCCTGGAGATGCTAATTGGGATAATGTGCCCTGAGTGAAAAAGTTTCTGGCTCCAGGGACTCCGTGCTAATAATTGATTTGTTTTTATTTGAATCCGGCTCTCAGAGACAGGACATAGTTCTTCTCCTAGTTTACCCCCAGCATCATCTGAAGTTTGCGATCAATACGGAATGACAATCCCGGAGTTCAGGCACATGGTCTCCGGCTCTGTAGTTCCCAGGAAGGTAAAGAAATAGGACCTTTACTGCTTCTCTGTTACAGTTCCATCTATCTGGCAGACATCACATAGAAAGGTACACTCCTCGGTCGTGCCTCAAAGGGTCATCTTACCTTCTCTAGGACCAGGCATGATGTTCACTCGAGAGGTAGAGGGCTCTGTGTTGCAGATCATGTCTCCTAGGGTTCCAAGGACTTCCATTGAATGTTCATGGGTGAGTAGGATTCTTTCAGAGACAGGGTTTACGGAAATAGTTGGGAGGGTAGTCTAGTTACTTGCCATGCCGGTTCTGGGGGAGCAAAGCTGGAGCTGCCTTCTGGGTAGCGGTCAACGGGCCACCGATTAATTTTCTCAAGCGGGTGTAATCCGCAGATAACTCTGCACAGCTCATTTTCTAAGCTCCAGAAGTGGCCTCGTATAAGCTGGTTCATCTAGAGCCTCTATTTGTGTTATATGGCTCAGATGGATCCTCCTCGGTGAGGTTATCTTTGCAGCCTTTAATTACAATAAATGGTTCCCCCTTAGAGATGGTGATAGCAGTCTAAGCTTGGCTGTATTCCCCAATTCATGGGTTTTGAAGCCTCGTGTTATGGATGCCGCCTGAGGTCTCAACAGTCCAGATCTGGGCCCAGCAATCATAACTTCTGCAGAATTGGGTATTGTTCAGATCTGTGTGTCATGACCTAGCGAAAGCTGAGGTGGATTTAAATAGATTCTGCAGATCACTCTCGATAACCGGCGGATTAATGAGATCACACCGGGAGCCACAACTATTGTGACCTATCATGGCCGCCACCTAGACACGCCCTCATTTCTCAGATATTTTCCAAGATTCAGGGATCTTCAAGCTATGTCCATGGATGCTCTAGCAGCTTCCTGGACATTTCAACAATTCATCAGCCCAGAACAATATCTTTAATTAATTAAGAGACATAATTTTTAATTATCAGGTAGGTTGATAGGGTAATTTGTCATCCAGACCCCTTAAATAGACAGTTTGAGAACTGATTATGTTCAGACAGCTTTAGGTTCAGATGACCAAAAAAAGGACCACAGCGTTGATTTTACTTGTTTTATTTTTTTATTAGTTTTAGTTTAAAAAGAAAACAAAAAAAGGAAAAATAAAATGACTACTGTTTATATATATTTTTTTTATATTCTCATGCTTTTCTCCTCATCTCTTAAGGTCACAACCATGACCACCTTTGTTATGGGAAATAAAATGTAATATTACTTGTCATATGTTGATGTATGTTTAGTTGAAATTATTTTTATTATTATTATGAGAATGAGATTGCAACACAACAGTTTGCTGTCTTCCAAGGGCTCGTGTTAGGCATATTGTGGAGCGTATTGATAGATTGTTAGAGGGATCTGAGTCTGATTCTGCAGTCATGGTGTATATTGGAATTAATGAAAGAATCAGGGGGAGATGGAGTGTCCTAAAAAATGACACCAGGGAGCTAAGTTGCAAGCATACAGCAAGGACCTCCAAGGTAATATTTTTTTAGATATATTACCATTGCCATGTGCTAACCCAATAAGGCAGAAGGAGCTATGGTCAGTTCATTCCTGGTTAAAAACATGGTGTAAAAATGAAGGGTTTGACCTTTTAGAGCACTGGGCTGAATTTTCACTTAGGTACAATTTGTACAGTTTATTTAACATTTAAAACTTTGTTAAATAAATATACATATTAAACACATACCACATGGTTATAAAAGTAAAAGAAAGAAATCCAAGCCAATGTGGCTAAATAAAAATGTGTTAAGAGAAATAAGGAAAAAACTAAGGGCATTTAAATTATTCAAAGAAAATAGTACAGACTTAACATAACAAATATATAAGGAATGTAACAAAGCATGGACAAGGCAATCAACTTAGCCAAAATTGAAAATGAAAGATTAATTGCAAAGGATTCAAGTCAAACCCTAAAAGTTTTTTAAGTACATTAATGGCAAAAAATGTAAGAAGGAAAATATAGGTACATTAAAATGTGTGTAGGGTAGCATGATTAACAGTGACAGGGAGAATGCTAAGATACTAAACCAGTTCTTTTCTTCAGTATACACGAGAGGAACCAATGGGAGATACTTTGAAACAAACTAGAACATACAAGCCCATACCATTAACTGAGTTATCTCTAGAGGATATTAGGAAAAAACTGGATAATATTAAGGTAAATAAAACTCCAGGCCCAGATGGAATACACCCAAGGGTTTTGCAGAAATTTAGCACTGTTATAGACCAACATCTACTCTTAATTTTTCAAGACTCATTATTTTCAGGCATAGTACCCCAGGACTGGTGTAAAGCTGAGGTGGTGCCACTTTTTAAAAAGGGAAGAAGGACTGATCCAGGAAGCTATAGACCAGTTAGTCTGACATCAATAGTGGGGAAGATACTTGAAGGTATTATATTAATGAGTATATTTTTGTAAACAAGATTATGGGTTCAAATCAGCATGTTTTATTAGACTAATCTAATAAGATTCTATGAGGAAGTAAAAATATAGATAAAGGGGAATCAGTTGATGTGGTATACTTGGATTTTGCAAAGGCATTTGATGCAGTGCCACATGAGAGATTAAAGGGCCAGTAAACCTAGCAAATAAAGTCATATAATTCTGCACATAGTGCAGAATTATATAACATTAGCTTAGTGCCAGGTCTCTAAAACAAATTGTTAGATAGATATTTAGCAAAGAAAACAGAACGCCGCTCCTGGCTCTATTGAGCGGGTCTGTTTTCTTCTGCTAAGCGCATCGTGGGCACGCTGTCTAGTCACAGCGGGCCCGATCGTGCTTTTAAAATCAATGTAGCTCGCTCCCGCTCTGGTCTGGTAGCGAGCTACATTGAGTTTAATAGCGCGATCGGGCAGGCTGTGATTAGACAGCGTGCCCAGTTCTGCTTAGCAGAAGAAAACAGACCCGCTCAGTAGAGCCAGGAGCGGCGTTCTGTTTTCTTTGCTAAATATCTATCTAACAATTTGCTTTAGAAACCTTGCGCTAAGCTAATGTTATATAATTCTGCATTATGTGCAGAATTATATAACTTTATTTGCTAGGTTTACTGGCTCTTTAATGTACAACATTAAGGGACTGGGAATAGCTGAACATGTTAGCTCATGGATAAATAACTGGATAAAACACGGGGCGCAACGAGTAGTAAAAGGATCATATGCAGATTGGAGAAAGGTAATCAATTGAGTCCCACATAGATCAGTACTGGTCCCTGTTCTTTTTAATATTTTTATTAATGACTTGGAGCAAGGATTAAATAGCAACATCTCTATTTTTGCAGATGCTACAAAGTTGTGTAAGGTCATTAGGTCAGGGCAGGGTGCACTTCCTTTACAAGGGGTTCTAAAAAACTTGGAAGAATGGGCAGGTAAATGGAAAATTTGATTTAATACTAGAAAAGGCAAGATTCTACATTTTGGAAGTAAAAATAAGCACTTTAAAAGGGACTAGACTTAGCCAAACAGAGGAGGAAAGGGATTTGGGAGTAGTATTAGATAACAAGCTAAAGATGGGTGCACAATGCAGGCAGTGGCTTCTAAGACTAATAAGATACCAGCATGTATTAAGAGGCATTAATGCAAGGAAGGAAGCATAATTCTGTCACCATATAAATCCCTGGTAAGATCTCACCTTGAGTATGGAGTGTAGTTTTGGGGATTAGTCAAAAAAAAAAAGACATTGCAGACTTAGAAAAAAATCAGAAAAGGGCTACAAAGCTAATAAGGGGAATAGATGATTAAAGCTATGAGGAGAGGTTAGCCAAATTGGGTCTGTTTTCTCTAGAATTTTTTTTTGCGAGGTTACTTTTATATAAATATTTTCAAGGCCCATATGCAGAGATGGCAGACAAAAGATCGCAATTTAAGGCTGGAGGAAAGGAGATTTAATCTCTTGCAAAGTTAACATTTTCTCACTGTAAAAGCAATCGGATTGTGGAACTCATTACCTGAGAAGGAAGCATATGCCAATACCTTAGATACATTTAAAAATGGTTTAGATACATTTCTGGCTAGAAACTGAATTCAGGGATATGATTTCTTGTGTTAAATAGGTCAACTGTTTTAATGGTTTTAATTTAAGCTTAACTGGAGCTTCTTTGTAAGTATATTAAGATTTGTATAGGTTGAACTTAAAGGTACATGAAACCCAAACATTTTCTTTCATGATTCAGATAGAGAATACAATTTTAAACAACTTTCTAATTTACTTCTATTATCTAATCTGTTTCATTCTCTTGGTATAATTTGTTGAAGGAGCAGCAATGCACTACTAGTTTCTAACTTAACACATGGGTGAGCCAATCACATTCAATATATATATGCAGCCACCAATCAACAGCTAGAACCTAGTTTCTCTGCTGCTCATAAGCTTGCCTAGATAAACCTTTCAGCAAATGATAACAAGAGAAGGAAGCAAATTAAATAATAGAAGTAAATTGGAAAGTTGTTTAAAATTGTATTCTCTATCTGAATCATGAAAGAAAATTGTTGGGTTTCATGTCCCTTTAATGGACTTCAGTCTTTTTTTAACCTCCTCTACTATGTTATGACTGCCTTTTCAAAATGTTTTGTCCCACAGCTTGGGTATTTGTTTCCATGCTTAATGGATTGTGGACTTTCACCACCTTATGAAAGAAAACAAAATGTATTCTTACCTGATAAATTAATTTCTTTCATGGTGGTGACAGACAATGAGACCTAGCCAATCGCATTTATAAATATTCTTTTGGAGACAGTACCATTTTGCACTTATATTTTCCCTGCTTTGTCCTTTTCCTACCTCTTTCTTTTTCTCCTGCTCGGCTATACATACGACTGGTATACCAGTGAGGTGGGAGGGATGAAGTATTTTGAGGAATCTTTCCTCCTTCCAGTGGCTAGGAAGTGAATCCCATGTGTAATGGACCATGGACTCTCACCACCATGAAAGAAATAAATGTATCAGGTAAGCATACATTTTGTTATCTTGGTCTTCCCTGGTAGTAATAACTATCAGTGAGTATCCCTCCCCTAAGGGGCGTGGATTGAACCGACCAGTCCCCTAGTTACCTGTATATAGGTGACTTCCATTCAGTACCCCATCCTCCTCTTAGTTCTGTCCAGCCGTGATGGTGGACAGAGCTGTATATGGGCAATATGTGGCACCCCCTTTGGTAGATAACTTTTTCCTAATCACAGACAGTAGATATCTTGTCCGTGGGGCACTGTGAAGGCGGTGGACACTTCATTCAGAGCTGTCTCATGGAGGCCGCCATTTTGACCATGACTTAATTATTCCGCAACGTCACTGGGGCTGTGTCTGAGGGCTGTTTTCGGTGTTGGCTTGTGTAGCTGCGCTTCTCCGTTGCTCCTTTGGAACTCTATAAAGATGGAATTATGTAAAGGCTGCACTATACTTCAACCGCAAGTATGACACTTGTTATGTCTTTGCCTGTTTATGGGGAATCCTTGGCATACATTGTTGCCTGAACCTCTGCACTTTATTTTATGCAGACAGCACTGTGGAAGATGATTCCTCTTAGACTGCGACTGCTCAAGGTACCTCTAATATGGAAATAAGGTATGTTATCCTTATGTGTTTATAAGGTCTGCTTAAAAGAATTTTGACACTTTATATGTATTTTCTCTATTGTACCTTTTAGCTTAGAGCCTCAGCCTTAGCCCACCTGTTCCCTCTCTGACAATCCTTGCTGGCAAGACAAAAAGTTATGCAAAACTTGCATTGGGCGAATTTATGGTGGAAGCTTTTCTGCCCTTTCTGCAACCAAGTAATCTCCCAGCTGTTCTCATGCTAACCTAATTTTGAAAGGGATATTTCACCTGAAACTCCTACACCCATGTCTTTTGATTGTTCAACTCTGTATGAATTAATTAAATGTCATAGAGAGACTTTGAATATTGAGGATGAACAGCCACAAACTTCCTTTGATTGGTTTGAATCTGTTGCTAAACCTGCTATGACTTTTCCTGTGTCTGAATCTATTAAAAATATTGATTTGAGCATTTTTTCTAAGCCTGAAAAACAGTTGGGGAATACCAGAAATAATGTATAAGTCCTTTCCTTAACATTTTGGCTGCTAAGCTCTATTGGTTGGAGATCAGACACTTTTTGAAGTAAAGTTTGTGTGAATAAACTATACAAACTATATATTGTTTTTTTCAGCAAACCCAGCAGATTCAAAATATACCATTATTATATGTGTATGTATTATCAGGTTTAAAAAATAGCACGTAGAATGTGAAGAAAGTGTATTTTTTTACTCCTGACTCAATAAATAATAGTATGTGATTTTATTTTTCTAAGCTCTACCATCAAAACCTGTGTGGATAAATATTTGTAGTAGGTAACCTGTCTGAAATAAGCAGAAATTAAAGGGACACTAAACCCACATTTTTTCTTTCATGATTCAGATAGAATATGCAATTTCTTTCATGTAATTAACAAGAGTCCATGAGCTAGTGACGTATGGGATATACATTCCTACCAGGAGGGGCAAAGTTTCCCAAACCTTAAAATGCCTATAAATACACCCCTCACCACACCCACAAATCAGTTTTACAAACTTTGCCTCCAAGGGAGGTGGTGAAGTAAGTTTGTGCTAGATTCTACGTTGATATGCGCTCCGCAGCAAGTTGGAGCCCGGTTTTCCTCTCAGCGTGCAGTGAATGTCAGAGGGATGTGAGGAGAGTATTGCCTATTGAATGCAGTGATCTCCTTCTACGGGGTCTATTTCATAAGGTTCTCTGTTATCGGTCGTAGAGATTCATCTCTTACCTCCCTTTTCAGATCGACGATATACTCTTATATTTACCATTTCCTCTACTGATTCTCGTTTCAGTACTGGTTTGGCTTTCTACAAACATGTAGATGAGTGTCCTGGGGTAAGTAAGTCTTATTTTCTGTGACACTCTAAGCTATGGTTGGGCACTTTATTTATAAAGTTCTAAATATATGTATTCAAACATTTATTTGCCTTGACTCAGAATGTTCAACTTTCCTTATTTCCAGACAGTCAGTTTCATATTTGGGATTATGCTTTAATTATCATATTTTTCTTACCTCAAAAATTTGACTTTTTCCCTGTGGGCTGTTAGGCTCGCGGGGGCTGAAAATGCTTCATTTTATTGCGTCATTCTTGGCGCGGATTTTTTTGGCGCAAAAATTCATTTCCGTTTCCGGCGTCATACGTGTCGCCGGAAGTTGCGTCATTTTTTTGACGTTATTTTGCGCCAAAAATGTCGGCGTTCCGGATGTGGCGTCATTTTTGGCGCCAAAAGCATTTAGGCGCCAAATAATGTGGGCGTCTTATTTGGCGCCAAAAAATATGGGCGTCGCTTTTGTCTCCACATTATTTCAGAATCATTTTTCATTTGCTTCTGGTTGCTAGAAGCTTGATGTTTGGCATTTTTTCCCATTCCTGAAACTGTCTTATAAGGAATTTGATCTATTTTGCTTTATATGTTGTTTTTTCTCTTACATATTGCAAGATGTCTCACGTTGCATCTGAGCCAGAAGATACTACAGGAAAACCTCTGCCTGCTGGATCTACCAAAGCTAAGTGTATCTGCTGTAAACTTTTGGTAGCTATTCCTCCAGCTGTTGTTTGTATTAAATGTCATGACAAACTTGTTAATGCAGATAATATTTCCTTTAGTGATGTACCATTGCCTGTTGCAGTTCCCTCAACATCTAAGGTGCAGAATGTTCCTGATAACATAAGAGATTTTGTTTCTGAATCCATAAAGAAGGCTTTGTCTGTTATTTCTCCTTCTAGTAAACGTAAAAAGTCTTTTAAATCTTCTCTCTCTACAGATGAATTTTTAAATGAACACCATCATTCTGATTCTTTGGACTCTTCTGGTTCAGAGGATTCTGTCTCAGAGATTGATGCTGATAAATCTTCATATTTATTTAAGATGGAATTTATTCGCTCTTTACTTAAAGAAGTACTAATTGCTTTAGAAATAGAGGATTCTAGTCCTCTTGATACTAATTCTATACGTTTGGATAAGGTTTTTAAAGCTCCTGCGGTTATTCCAGAAGTCTTTCCTGTTCCTAATGCTATTTCTGCAGTAATTGCTAAGGAATGGGATAGATTGGGTAATTCATTTACTCCTTCTAAACGTTTTAAGCAATTATATCCTGTTCCGCCTGACAGATTAGAATTTTGGGACAAAATCCCTAAAGTTGATGGGGCTATTTCTACCCTTGCTAAACGTACTACCATTCCTACATCAGATGGTACCTCGTTTAAGGATCCTTTAGATAGAAAAATTGAATCTTTTCTAAGAAAAGCTTATCTATGTTCAGGTAATCTTCTTAGACCTGCTATATCATTGGCTGATGTTGCTGCAGCTTCAACTTTTTGGTTGGAAACTCTAGCGCAACAAGTAACAAATCGTGATTCTCATGATATTATTATTCTTCTCCAGCATGCTAATAATTTCATCTGTGATGCCATTTTTGATATTATTAGAGTTGATGTTAGATTTATGTCTCTGGCTATCTTAGCCAGAAGAGCTTTATGGCTTAAGACTTGGAATGCTGATATGGCTTCTAAATCAACTCTACTTTCCATTTCTTTCCAGGGAAACAAATTATTTGGTTCTCAGTTGGATTCTATTATTTCAACTGTTACTGGTGGGAAAGGAACTTTTTTACCACAGGATAAAAAGTCTAAAGGTAAAAACAGGGCTAACAATCGTTTTCGTTCCTTTCGTTTCAACAAAGAACAAAAGCCTGATCCTTCGTCCTCAGGAGCAGTTTGTTTGGAAACCATCTCCAGTCTGGAATAAATCCAAGCCTGCTAGAAAGGCAAAGCCTGCTTCTAAGTTCACATGAAGGTACGGCCCTCATTCCAGTTCAGCTGGTAGGGGGCAGGTTACGTTTTTTCAAAGAAATTTGGATCAGTTCTGTTCACAATCTTTGGATTCAGAACATTGTTTCAGAAGGGTACAGAATTGGTTTCAAGATGAGACCTCCTGCAAAGAGATTTTTTCTTTCCCATGTCCCAGTAAATCCAGTGAAAGCTCAAGCATTTCTGAATTGTGTTTCAGATCTAGAGTTGGCTGGAGTAATTATGCCAGTTCCAGTTCCGGAACAGGGGATGGGGTTTTATTCAAATCTCTTCATTGTACCAAAGAAGGAGAATTCCTTCAGACCAGTTCTGGATCTAAAATTATTGAATCGTTATGTAAGGATACCAACGTTCAAGATGGTAACTGTAAGGACTATATTGCCTTTTGTTCAGCAAGGGAATTATATGTCCACAATAGATTTACAGGATGCATATCTGCATATTCCGATTCATCCAGATCATTATCAGTTCCTGAGATTCTCTTTTCTAGACAAGCATTACCAATTTGTGGCTCTACCGTTTGGCCTTGCTACAGCTCCAAGAATTTTCACAAAGATTCTCGGTGCCCTTCTGTCTGTAATCAGAGAACAGGGTATTGTGGTATTTCCTTATTTGGACGATATCTTGGTACTTGCTCCGTCTTTACATTTAGCAGAGTCTCATACGAATCGACTTGTGTTGTTTCTTCAAGATCATGGTTGGAGGATCAATTTACCAAAAAGTTCTTTGATTCCTCAAACAAGGGTAACCTTTCTGGGTTTCCAGATAGATTCAGTGTCCATGACTTTGTCTTTAACAGACAAGAGACGTCTAAAATTGATTACAGCCTGTCGAAACCTTCAGTCTCAATCATTCCCTTCGGTAGCCTTATGCATGGAAATTCTAGGTCTTATGACTGCTGCATCGGACGCGATCCCCTTTGCTCGTTTTCACATGCGACCTCTTCAGCTCTGTATGCTGAACCAATGGTGCAGGGATTACACGAAGATATATCAATTAATATCTTTAAAACCGATTGTTCGGCACTCTCTAACGTGGTGGACAGATCACCATCGTTTAATTCAGGGGGCTTCTTTTGTTCTTCCGACCTGGACTATAATTTCAACAGATGCAAGTCTCACAGGTTGGGGAGCTGTGTGGGGATCTCTGACGGCACAAGGAGTTTGGGAATCTCAGGAGGTGAGATTACCGATCAATATCTTGGAACTCCGTGCAGTTTTCAGAGCTCTTCAGTTTTGGCCTCTTCTGAAGAGAGAATCGTTCATTTGTTTTCAGACAGACAATGTCACAACTGTGGCATACATCAATCATCAAGGAGGGACTCACAGTCCTCTGGCTATGAAAGAAGTATCTCGAATTTTGGTTTGGGCGGAATCCAGCTCCTGTCTAATCTCTGCGGTTCATATCCCAGGTGTAGACAATTGGGAAGCGGATTATCTCAGTCGCCAAACGTTGCATCCGGGCGAATGGTCTCTTCACCCAGAGGTATTTCTTCAGATTGTTCAAATGTGGGGGCTCCCAGAGATAGATCTGATGGCCTCTCATCTAAACAAGAAACTTCCCAGGTATCTGTCCAGATCCCGGGATCCTCAGGCGGAGGCAGTGGATGCATTATCACTTCCTTGGAAGTATCATCCTGCCTATATCTTTCCGCCTCTAGTTCTTCTTCCAAGAGTAATCTCCAAGATTCTGAGGGAATGCTCGTTTGTTCTGCTAATAGCTCCGGCATGGCCTCACAGGTTTTGGTATGCGGATCTTGTCCGGATGGCATCTTGCCAGCCATGGACTCTTCCGTTAAGACCAGACCTTCTGTCACAAGGTCCTTTTTTCCATCCGGATCTGAAATCCTTAAATTTAAAGGTATGGAGATTGAACGCTTGATTCTTGGTCATAGAGGTTTCTCTGACTCCGTGATTAATACTATGTTACAGGCTCGTAAATCTGTATCTAGAGAGATATATTATAGAGTCTGGAAGACTTATATTTCATGGTGTCTTTCTCATCATTTTTCTTGGCATTCTTTTAGAATACCGAGAATTTTACAATTTCTTCAGGATGGTTTGGATAAGGGTTTGTCCGCAAGTTCTTTGAAAGGACAAATCTCTGCTCTTTCTGTTCTTTTTCACAGAAAGATTGCTATTCTTCCTGATATTCATTGTTTTGTACAAGCTTTGGTTCGTATAAAACCTGTCATTAAGTCAATTTCTCCTCCATGGAGTTTGAATTTGGTTTTGGGAGCTCTTCAAGCTCCTCCGTTTGAACCTATGCATTCATTGGACATTAAATTACTTTCTTGGAAAGTTTTGTTCCTTTTGGCCATCTCTTCTGCTAGAAGAGTTTCTGAATTATCTGCTCTTTCGTGTGAGTCTCCTTTTCTGATTTTTCATCAGGATAAGGCGGTGTTGCGAACTTCTTTTGAATTTTTACCTAAAGTTGTGAATTCCAATAACATTAGTAGAGAAATTGTGGTTCCTTCATTATGTCCTAATCCTAAGAATTCTAAGGAGAAATCATTGCATTCTTTGGATGTTGTTAGAGCTTTGAAATATTATGTTGAAGCTACGAAATCTTTCCGTAAGACTTCTAGTCTATTTGTTATCTTTTCCGGTTCTAGGAAAGGCCAGAAAGCTTCTGCCATTTCTTTGGCATCTTGGTTGAAATCTTTAATTCATCTTGCCTATGTTGAGTCGGGTAAAATTCCGCCTCAAAGAATTACAGCTCATTCTACTAGGTCAGTTTCTACTTCCTGGGCGTTTAGGAATGAAGCTTCGGTTGACCAGATCTGCAAAGCAGCAACTTGGTCCTCTTTGCATACTTTTACTAAATTCTACCATTTTGATGTATTTTCTTCTTCTGAAGCAGTTTTTGGTAGAAAAGTTCTTCAGGCAGCGGTTTCAGTTTGAATCTTCTGCTTATGTTTTTTGTTAAACTTTTATTTGGGTGTGGATTATTTTCAGCAGGAATTGGCTGTCTTTATTTTATCCCTCCCTCTCTAGTGACTCTTGTGTGGAAAGATCCACATCTTGGGTAGTCATTATCCCATACGTCACTAGCTCATGGACTCTTGTTAATTACATGAAAGAAAACATAATTTATGTAAGAACTTACCTGATAAATTCATTTCTTTCATATTAACAAGAGTCCATGAGGCCCACCCTTTTTTGTGGTGGTTATGATTTTTTTGTATAAAGCACAATTATTCCAATTCCTTATTTTATATGCTTCGCACTTTTTTTCTTATCACCCCACTTCTTGGCTATTCGTTAAACTGATTTGTGGGTGTGGTGAGGGGTGTATTTATAGGCATTTTAAGGTTTGGGAAACTTTGCCCCTCCTGGTAGGAATGTATATCCCATACGTCACTAGCTCATGGACTCTTGTTAATATGAAAGAAATGAATTTATCAGGTAAGTTCTTACATAAATTATGTTTTTAAGCAACTTTCTAATTTACTCCTATTATAAATTTTTCTTCGTTCTCTTGCTATCTTTATTTAAAAAGCAGGAATGTGATGCATAGGAGCCGGCCCATTTTTGGTTGAGAACCTGGGTGCTTGCTTATTGGTGGGTAAATGTAAGCCTCCATTAAGCAAGCACTATCCATGGTGCTGAACCTAAAATGGGCTGGCTGCTAAGATTTACATTCCTGCTTTTAAAATAAAGATGGCAAGAGAACGAAGAAAAATTGATAATAGGAGTAAATTAGAATGTTGCTTAAAATTTCATTCTCTATCTGAATCATGAAAGAAACAAACATATTGGGTTCAGTGTCCCTTTAAGAACATTTCACAGTTTTTTTTCCCCCACTGTTTTTTTGCCGGCATGTCAATTTGATAAATTTGGGGTGCCCAGCAATTAATGGCATAAGTTGCATTGCTTAAAAAAAAAAATTCTAAGCAAAGAGCCATATTCCACTTAATATTACATTGTCTATTTTTGTGCTAGCAATATATGATGTAACCCTTCATTTGATGCGCCAAGGGGTGTACTTTTTTATTTAATGTATCTTAGTTTCCCAGGTTTCTACAGCTGTCTGATTGCAGACATAACCCATAAAAGTTGAAAGGCTATTTTTTTAGACGATTTCAAGATTGCCATGTCTGCAGTTAAACAGTTCTAGCCACTTGGAAAATTAAAATATGGTACACAAAGCACACATTTGTAGAAAGAACACCCTTTGGCACATCAAATGAGGGGCTACATGCTAAGAGCAACCCAGCAAAGCTGTTAAGTATCACTTCCCTTACCCATTACCCATAATCCTGTAAACTTTTGGACCCAACTAATGAGAATAAAGGTCTTTTAAACAAAGATTTTTTTCTGGTGGCTGGAGTGCTTTGGATGTATGACTATTTGGATTAACAAGATTTGGCAAATCTTACTCCGTGCCCCACAAACAGGTGTGCTGTTCTCCTTTCCTTTTGATTTCCAGATATGGTGATGCTGCCACACCTCAGAAAACAGCTCCTGCCTGACAGAGCAGGATCCACAGGTAAGTGCTTTCCCTTCTAGGTTTGAAGGTACCGACACTATAGGGGTTAAATCCTTGTGGAAAGTATTTAAATCTGTTTTAGGGGCACTGCTATTATGTGAAAAGAGGCATAATTTTTTTTATCAGGGGCTCAGAGATGGGAGAGTTTATGAAGTGTTTGTTTAGCTTCTTACTTGTTGCAATCACTTTTCAGTTCAACTTATTGGCCCAATCACTTTTGCTGTGCTGCTGTTGGTTTTCGCTCCATTTTTGTTAGGCGCAATTTTAAAAAAAGAAAGAAAAAAAAAGTGTTTTTTTTTATTGCGGTCACGTGACCGCTCCTCGGCACTTCCGGTTTTCAGGATCAGAGTTTGCCGCGGCAGGTGTGGAGGCGGCATTTTCTTCTATCTACAGTGGCAAGTGGATTTGGGCTGTTCCGGTAACAAGGAAGTGTTTTCTTTCATGTAATTAGCAAGAGTCCATGAGCTAGTGACGTATGGGATATACATTCCTACCAGGAGGGGCAAAGTTTCCCAAACCTCAAAATGCCTATAAATACACCCCGATGGAGGTGGTGAAGTAAGTTTGTGCTAGATTCTACGTTGATATGCGCTCCGCAGCAAGTTGGAGCCCGGTTTTCCTCTCAGCGTGCAGTGAATGTCAGAGGGATGTGAGGAGAGTATTGCCTATTTGAATGCAGTGATCTCCTTCTAAGGGGTCTATTTCATAGGTTCTCTGTTATCGGTCGTAGAGATTCATCTCTTACCTCCCTTTTCAGATCGACGATATACTCTTATATATACCATTACCTCTGCTGATTCTCGTTTCAGTACTGGTTTGGCTATCTGCTATATGTAGATGAGTGTCCTGGGGTAAGTAAGTCTTATTTTCTGTGACACTCCAAGCTATGGTTGGGCACTTTGTTTATAAAGTTCTAAATATATGTATTCAAACATTTATTTGCCTTGACTCAGAATGTTCAACTTTCCTTATTTTCAGACAGTCAGTTTCATATTTGGGATAATGCATTTTGATTTGACCATTTTTTTCTTACCTTAAAATTTGACTTTTTCCCTGTGGGCTGTTAGGCTCGCGGGGGCTGAAAATGCTTCATTTTATTGCGTCATTCTTGGCGCGGACTTTTTTGGCGCAAAAATTCTATTTCCGTTTCCGGCGTCATACGTGTCGCCGGAAGTTGCGTCATTCTTTGACGTTATTTCGCGCCAAAAATGTCGGCGTTCCGGATGTGGCGTCATTTTTGGCGCCAAAAAGCATTTAGGCGCCAAATAATGTGGGCGTCTTATTTGGCGCGAAAAAATATGGGCGTCGCTTTTGTCTCCACATTATTTAAGTCTCATTTTTTATTGCTTCTGGTTGCTAGAAGCTTGTTCTTTGGCATTCTTTCCCATTCCTGAAACTGTCATTTAAGGAATTTGATCAATTTTGCTTTATATGTTGTTTTTTCTCTTACATATTGCAAGATGTCTCACGTTGCATCTGAGCCAGAAGATACTACAGGAAAATCGCTGTCAAGTGCTGAATCTACCAAAGCTAAGTGTATCTGCTGTAAACTTTTGGTAGCTATTTCTCCAGCTGTTGTTTGTATTGATTGTCATGACAAACTTGTTAAAGCAGATAATATTTCCTTTAGTAAAGTACCATTGCCTGTTGCAGTTCCCTCAACATCTAAGGTGCAGAATGTTCCTGATAATATAAGAGATTTTGTTTCTGAATCCATAAAGAAGGCTATGTCTGTTATTTCTCCTTCTAGTAAACGTAAAAAATCTTTTAAAACTTCTCTCCCTACAGATGAATTTTTAAATGAACATCATCATTCTGATTCTGATGACTCCTCTGGTTCAGAGGATTCTGTCTCTGAGGTTGATGCTGATAAATCTTCATATTTATTTAAAATGGAATTTATTCGTTCTTTACTTAAAGAAGTTCTAATTGCTTTAGAAATAGAGGATTCTAGTCCTCTTGATACTAATTCTAAACGTTTAGATAAGGTATTTAAAGCTCCTGTGGTTATTCCAGAAGTTTTTCCTGTTCCTAATGCTATTTCTGCAGTAATTTCCAAAGAATGGGATAAATTGGGTAATTCATTTACTCCTTCTAAACGTTTTAAGCATTTATATCCTGTGCCGTCTGACAGATTAGAATTTTGGGACAAAATCCCTAAAGTTGATGGGGCTATTTCTACCCTTGCTAAACGTACTACTATTCCTACGTCAGATGGTACTTCGTTTAAGGATCCTCTAGATAGGAAAATTGAGTCCTTTCTAAGAAAAGCTTATCTGTGTTCAGGTAATCTTCTTAGACCTGCTATATCTTTGGCTGATGTTGCTGCAGCTTCAACTTTTTGGTTGGAAACTTTAG
Source organism: Bombina bombina (assembly GCF_027579735.1). Lineage (NCBI taxonomy): Eukaryota > Metazoa > Chordata > Amphibia > Anura > Bombinatoridae > Bombina > Bombina bombina. The sequence continues at coordinate 895,349,638 of NC_069504.1, forward strand.
CGCAACAAGTAACACATCGTGATTCTCATGACATTATTATTCTTCTTCAGCATGCTAATAATTTTATCTGTGATGCCATTTTTGATATTATCAGAGTTGATGTCAGGTTTATGTCTCTAGCTATTTTAGCTAGAAGAGCTTTATGGCTTAAAACTTGGAATGCTGATATGGCTTCTAAATCAACTTTACTTTCTATTTCTTTCCAGGGTAACAAATTATTTGGTTCTCAGTTGGATTCCATCATTTCAACTGTTACTGGTGGGAAAGGAACTTTTTTACCACAGGATAAAAAATCTAAAGGTAAAAGTAGAGCTAATAATCGTTTTCGTTCCTTTCGTTTCAACAAAGAACAAAAGCCTGATCCTTCATCCTCAGGAGCAGTTTCAGTTTGGAAACCATCTCCAGTCTGGAATAAATCCAAGCCAGCTAGAAAGGCAAAGCCTGCCTCTAAATCCACATGAAGGTGCGGCCCTCATTCCAGCTCAGCTGGTAGGGGGCAGGTTACATTTTTTCAAGGAAATTTGGATCAATTCTGTTCACAATCTTTGGATTCAGAACATTGTTTCAGAAGGGTACAGAATTGGTTTCAAGATAAGACCTCCTGCAAAGAGATTTTTTCTTTCCCGTGTCCCAGTAAATCCAGTAAAAGCTCAAGCATTTCTGAAATGTGTTTCAGATCTAGAGTTGACTGGAGTAATTATGCCAGTTCCAGTTCAGGAACAGGGGATGGGGTTTTATTCAAATCTCTTCATTGTACCAAAGAAGGAGAATTCCTTCAGACCAGTTCTGGATCTAAAAATATTGAATCGTTATGTAAGGATACCAACGTTCAAAATGGTAACTATAAGGACTATCTTGCCTTTTGTTCTGCAAGGGAATTATATGTCCACAATAGATTTACAGGATGCATATCTGCATATTCCGATTCATCCAGATCATTTTCAGTTCCTGAGATTCTCTTTTCTGGACAAGCATTACCAGTTTGTGGCTCTGCCGTTTGGCCTAGCTACAGCTCCAAGAATTTTTACAAAGGTTCTCGGTGCCCTTCTGTCTGTAATCAGAGAACAGGGTATTGTGGTATTTCCTTATTTGGACGATATCTTGGTACTTGCTCAGTCTTTACATTTAGCAGAATCTCATACGAATCGACTTGTGTTGTTTCTTCAAGATCATGGTTGGAGGATCAATTTACCAAAAAGTTCTTTGATTCCTCAGACAAGGGTAACCTTTCTGGGTTTCCAGATGGATTCAGTGTCCATGACTCTGTCTTTAACAGACAAGAGACGTCTAAAATTGATTGCAGCTTGTCGAAACCTTCAGTCACAATCATTCCCTTCGGTAGCCTTATGCATGGAAATTCTAGGTCTTATGACTGCTGCATCGGACGCGATCCCCTTTGCTCGTTTTCACATGCGACCTCTTCAGCTCTGTATGCTGAAGCAATGGTGCAAGGATTACACGAAGATATCTCAAACAATATCTTTAAAACCGATTGTTCGGCACTCTCTAACATGGTGGACAGATCACCATCGTTTAATTCAGGGGGCTTCTTTTGTGCTTCCGACCTGGACTGTAATTTCAACAGATGCAAGTCTCACGGGTTGGGGAGCTGTGTGGGGATCTCTGACGGCACAGGGAGTTTGGGAATCTCAGGAGGTGAGATTACCTATCAATATCTTGGAACTCCGTGCAATTTTCAGAGCTCTTCAGTTTTGGCCTCTTCTGAAGAGAGAATCGTTCATTTGTTTTCAGACAGACAATGTCACAACTGTGGCATACATCAATCATCAAGGAGGGACTCACAGTCCTCTGGCTATGAAAGAAGTATCTCGAATTTTGGTTTGGGCGGAATCCAGCTCCTGTCTAATCTCTGCGGTTCATATCCCAGGTGTAGACAATTGGGAAGCGGATTATCTAAGTCGCCAAATGTTGCATCCGGGCGAATGGTCTCTTCACCCAGAGGTATTTCTTCAGATTGTTCAAATGTGGGAACTTCCAGAAATAGATCTGATGGCGTCCCATCTAAACAAGAAACTTCCCAGGTATCTGTCCAGATCCCGGGATCCTCAGGCGGAGGCAGTGGATGCATTATCACTTCCTTGGAAGTATCATCCTGCCTATATCTTTCCGCCTCTAGTTCTTCTTCCAAGAGTGATCTCCAAGATTCTGAAGGAATGCTCGTTTGTTCTGCTGGTAGCTCCAGCATGGCCTCACAGGTTTTGGTATGCGGATCTTGTCCGGATGGCCTCTTGCCAACCGTGGACTCTTCCGTTAAGACCAGACCTTCTATCACAAGGTCCTTTTTTCCATCAGGATCTGAAATCCTTAAATTTAAAGGTATGGAGATTGAACGCTTGATTCTTGGTCAAAGAGGTTTCTCTGACTCCGTGATTAATACTATGTTACAGGCTCGTAAATCTGTATCTCGAGAGATATATTATAGAGTCTGGAAGACTTATATTTCTTGGTGTCTTTCTCATCATTTTTCTTGGCATTCTTTTAGAATACCGAGAATTTTACAGTTTCTTCAGGATGGTTTAGATAAGGGTTTGTCCGCAAGTTCTTTGAAAGGACAAATCTCTGCTCTTTCTGTTCTTTTTCACAGAAAGATTGCTATTCTTCCTGATATTCATTGTTTTGTACAAGCTTTGGTTCGTATAAAACCTGTCATTAAGTCAATTTCTCCTCCTTGGAGTTTGAATTTGGTTCTGGGAGCTCTTCAAGCTCCTCCGTTTGAACCTATGCATTCATTGGACATTAAATTACTTTCTTGGAAAGTTTTGTTCCTTTTGGCCATCTCTTCTGCTAGAAGAGTTTCTGAATTATCTGCTCTTTCTTGTGAGTCTCCTTTTCTGATTTTTCATCAGGATAAGGTGGTGTTGCGAACTTCTTTTGAATTTTTACCTAAAGTTGTGAATTCCAACAACATTAGTAGAGAAATTGTGGTTCCTTCATTATGTCCTAATCCTAAGAATTCTAAGGAGAAATCGTTGCATTCTTTGGATGTTGTTAGAGCTTTGAAATATTATGTTGAAGCTACGAAATCTTTCCGTAAGACTTCTAGTCTATTTGTTATCTTTTCCGGTTCTAGGAAAGGCCAGAAAGCTTCTGCCATTTCTTTGGCATCTTGGTTGAAATCTTTAATTCATCTTGCCTATGTTGAGTCGGGTAAAATTCCGCCTCAGAGAATTACAGCTCATTCTTCTAGGTCAGTATCTACTTCCTGGGCGTTTAGGAATGAAGCTTCGGTTGACCAGATCTGCAAAGCAGCAACTTGGTCCTCTTTGCATACTTTTACTAAATTCTACCATTTTGATGTATTTTCTTCTTCTGAAGCAGTTTTTGGTAGAAAAGTACTTCAGGCAGCGGTTTCAGTTTGAATCTTCTGCTTATGTTTTTCGTTAAACTTTATTTTGGGTGTGGATTATTTTCAGCAGGAATTGGCTGTCTTTATTTTATACCTCCCTCTCTAGTGACTCTTGTGTGGAAAGATCCACATCTTGGGTAGTCATTATCCCATACGTCACTAGCTCATGGACTCTTGCTAATTACATGAAAGAAAACATAATTTATGTAAGAACTTACCTGATAAATTCATTTCTTTCATATTAGCAAGAGTCCATGAGGCCCGCCCTTTTTTTGTGGTGGTTATGATTTTGTATAAAGCACAATTATTCCAATTCCTTATTTTATATGCTTTCGCACTTTTTTATCACCCCACTTCTTGGCTATTCGTTAAACTGAATTGTGGGTGTGGTGAGGGGTGTATTTATAGGCATTTTGAGGTTTGGGAAACTTTGCCCCTCCTGGTAGGAATGTATATCCCATACGTCACTAGCTCATGGACTCTTGCTAATATGAAAGAAATGAATTTATCAGGTAAGTTCTTACATAAATTATGTTTTTTTGCTACCAGGTGTGTCTGGTTTTCTGTGCTAGTGGGAAAGCAACTTCTAGAGGGGGTTTTAAGTGCTTATTTATGTTTTATTGCTTCATATAAATAAACTTAATTTGGCATTTAATTTAATTATTTTTTTGTTAATTGTGAACAATTATGGACACTAATACTGAAGTTGATTCATTTGAAAAATGCTTATTGTGTTTGGAGGCTAAGATAATTAAAACGCATTTAAAAAACTTTAAAGTTTAAAGATAAGATGTCTATCCCTGAGCCTCCTGTCCATCAGGATAGTGTAATCCTAGCTACACCTCAGCTTTCCCCTCAAGCTTCCCAAGTTTCACATGCAGTGCCCAGCGGTTCCTCTCAACCTCCTGGGGGTGTTTTTTTACCTAGGGATTTTGCTGCACAGATTACTTCTGCTGTTTCTGCAGCTTTATCAGCTTTTCTTTCATGTAATTAGCAAGAGTCCATGAGCTAGTGACGTATGGGATATACATTCCTACCAGGAGGGGCAAAGTTTCCCAAACCTTAAAATGCCTATAAATACACCCCTCACCACACCCACAATTCAGTTAACACAGCAAAGGCTCAGCATTTCTGAAATGTGTTTCAGATCTAGAGTTGGCTGGAGTATTTATGCCAGTTCCAGTTCTGGAACAGGGGTTGGGGTTTTATTTTATCTCTTCATTGTACCAAAGAAGGTCAATTCCTTCAGACCAGTTCCGGATCTATCATTATTGAATCGTTATGTTAGGATACCAACATTCAAGATGGTTTCTGTAGGACTATCCTGCCTTTTGTTTAGCAAGGGCATTATATGTCTACAATAGATTTACAGGATGTGTATCTGCATATTCCGATTCATCCAGATCACTTTTAGTGTCTGAGATTCTCTTTTTAGACAAGCATTACCAGTTTTGTGGCTCTACCGTTTGGCTTAGCCTCAGTTCCAAGAATTTTTTTCAAAGGTTCTCGGTGCCCTTCTTTCTGTAATCAGAGAATAGGGTTTTGGTATTTCCTTATTTGGACGATTTCTTGGTATTTGCTCAGTCTTCTCATTTTCGAAGAATCTCATACGAATCGACTTGCGTTGTTTCTTCAAGTTCATGGTTGGAGGATCAATTTACCAATCAGTTCATTGATTCCTCAGACAAGGGTAACCTTTTTAGGTTTCTAGATAAATTCAGTGTCTATGACTCTGTCCTTGTCAGACAAGAGAAGTTTAACATTGATATCAGCTTGTCAAAACCTTCAGTCACAATCATTCCCTTTGGTAGCCTTATGCATGGAAATGTTGGGTCTTAGGACTGCCGCATCAGATGCGATCTCCTTTGCTCATTTTCACATGCGACCTCTTCAGCTCTGTATGCTGAACCAATGGTGCAGGGATTACTCAAAGATATCCCAATTAATATCTTTAAACCGATTTTACAACACTCTCTGACATGGTGGACAGATCACCATCGTTTAGTTCAGGGGGCTTCTTTGTTCTTCCGACCTGGACTATAATCTCAACAGATGCAAGTCTTACAGGTTGGGGAGCTGTGTGGGGGTATCTGACGGCACAAGGGGTTTGGGAATCTCAGGAGGTGAGATTTCCGATCAATATTTTGGAACTCCGTGCAATTTTCAGAGCTCTTCAGTCTTGGCCTCTTCTGAAGAGAGAGTTGTTCATTTGTTTTCAGATAGACAATGTCACAACTGTGGCATACATCAATCATCAAGGAGGGACTCACAGTCCTCTGGCTATGAAAGAAGTATCTCGAATTTTGGTTTGGGCGGAATCCAGCTCCTGTCTAATCTCTGCGGTTCATATCCCAGGTATGGACAATTGGAAAGCGGATTATCTCAGTCGTCAAACGTTGCATCCGGGCGAATGGTCTCTTCACCCAGAGGTATTTCTTCAGATTGTTCAAATGTGGGAACTTCCAGAAATAGATCTGATGGCTTCTCATCTAAACAAGAAACTTCCCAGGTATCTGTCCAGATCCCGGGATCCTCAGGCGGAGGCAGTGGATGCATTATCACTTCCTTGGAAGTATCATCCTCCCTATATCTTTCCGCCTCTAGTTCTTCTTCCAAGAGTAACCTCCAAGATTCTGAAGGAATGCTCGTTTGTTCTGCTGGTAGCTCCGGCATGGCCTCACAGGTTTTGGTATGCGGATCTTGTCCGGATGGCCTCTTGCCAACCGTGGACTCTTCTGTTAAGACCAGACCTTTTTGTCTCAAGGTCCTTTTTTCCATCAGGATCTGAAAGGTATGGAGATTGAACGCTTGATTCTTGGTCAAAGAGGTTTCTCTGACTCTGTGATTAATACTATGTTACAGGCTCGTAAATCTGTATCCAGAGAGATATATTATAGAGTCTGGAAGACTTATATTTCTTGGTGTCTTTCTCATCATTTTTTCTTGGCATTCTTTTAGAATACCGAGAATGTTACAGTTTCTTCAGGATGGTTTAGATAAGGGTTTGTCCGCAAGTTCCTTGAAAGGTCAAATCTCTGCTCTTTCTGTTCTTTTTCACAGAAAGATTGCTATTCTTCCTGATATTCATTGTTTTGTACAAGCTTTGGTTCGTATAAAGCCTGTCATTAAGTCAATTTCTCCTCCTTGGAGTTTGAATTTGGTTCTGGGGGCTCTTCAAGCTCCTCCATTTGAACCTATGCATTCATTGGATATTAAATTACTTTCTTGGAAAGTTTTTTGTTCCTTTTGGCCATCTCTTCTGCCAGAAGAGTTTCTGAATTATCTGCTCTTTCTTGTGAGTCTCCTTTTCTGATTTTTCATCAGGATAAGGCGGTGTTGCGAACTTCTTTTGAATTTTTACCTAAAGTTGTGAATTCCAACAACATTAGTAGAGAAATTGTGGTTCCTTCATTATGTCCTAATCCTAAGAATTCTAAGGAGAAATCGTTGCATTCTTTGGATGTTGTTAGAGCTTTGAAATATTATGTTGAAGCTACGAAATCTTTTCGTAAGACTTCTAGTCTATTTGTTATCTTTTCCGGTTCTAGAAAAGGCCAGAAAGCTTCTGCCATTTCTTTGGCATCTTGGTTGAAATCTTTAATTCATCTTGCCTATGTTGAGTCGGGTAAAACTCCGCCTCAGAGAATTACAGCTCATTCTACTAGGTCAGTTTCTACTTCCTGGGCGTTTAGGAATGAAGCTTCGGTTGACCAGATCTGCAAAGCAGCGACTTGGTCCTCTTTGCATACTTTTCCTAAATTCTACCATTTTGATGTATTTTCTTCTTCTGAAGCAGTTTTTGGTAGAAAAGTACTTCAGGCAGCGGTTTCAGTTTGAATCTTCTGCTTATGTTTTTCGTTAAACTTTATTTTGGGTGTGGATTATTTTCAGCAGGAATTGGCTGTCTTTATTTTATCCCTCCCTCTCTAGTGACTCTTGTGTGGAAAGATCCACTTCTTGGGTAGTCATTATCCCATACGTCACTAGCTCATGGACTCTTGCTAATTACATGAAAGAAAACATAATTTATGTAAGAACTTACCTGATAAATTCATTTCTTTCATATTAGCAAGAGTCCATGAGGCCCGCCCTTTTTTTGTGGTGGTTATGATTTTGTATAAAGCACAATTATTCCAATTCCTTATTTTATATGCTTTCGCACTTTTTTCTTATCACCCCACTTCTTGGCTATTCGTTAAACTGAATTGTGGGTGTGGTGAGGGGTGTATTTATAGGCATTTTAAGGTTTGGGAAACTTTGCCCCTCCTGGTAGGAATGTATATCCCATACGTCACTAGCTCATGGACTCTTGCTAATATGAAAGAAATGAATTTATCAGGTAAGTTCTTACATAAATTATGTTTTCCAGATGAGGATGATTCTTCAGTGGCTAGTGAGGGGGAATTGTCAAATTCTGATACTATAGTGACAAATTCTGCAGATTCAGAGGAGATTAAAGGATTACTTTCTGTTATAATTTTTAAGCTAAACAACTAACATATTAAAGTTAATAAACATTAATTAAAACCTACTGACCTATATTTTCTCCAAAACGAAGTTTCATAACGTTCTAAAAGTTATATCTTTTATTTGCCGATGATGTCACGTTATCCTGCCCACTATTTTCAGCACTGAGTGTTCAAAAAACTTAAACCAATAACTTTGTGTTTAAAGCGCCATTTTGAAACCTAGGTATTGTAAACGGATTGGTACAGAGCAAAGAATACCCACGGAGTGGGTTTGGAAAACAATTAAATTTGCAGACAAAATTTCTGATATACGGTAGAGATATGTTAATGAAATGCTATTGATAAAAAGCGTATTTGGGGTAGTTAGTTAGTAACAGGCATAGAAAATATTTACTTACAGTGGCCCTTTAATTTCAGATTTAAGTTAGAACACCTTTGAATTCTTTTGAAGGAGGTTCTTGCTACTTTGGATGAATCAGAATCTGTTGCGGAGAATCCAAAGAGGTCTAGTAGGCTTAATAGGGTATATGATGTACCCTCATCTGTGGAACTATTTCCAGTTCCAGACCGTATGGCTGATATTATAACTCAGGAATGGGATAAACCAGGGATTCCTTTTTCCCCGTCCCCTGTTTTTAAAAAGATGTTTCCTGTTGCTGACTCTATTCGTGACTTGTGGCGCACGGTGCCCAAGGTAGATGGAGCTATCTCTACTCTGGCTAAGAGAACTACTATTCCTATTGAAGATAGTTGTTCTTTCAAGGATCCCATGGATAAGAAGCTTGAGGCTCTTTTGAGGAAGATGTACATTCATCAGGGATTACAGTAGCATCCTGTTGCTAGGATTTCTACAGTTGCAGAGGCAGCATCTTATTGGTGCAATGATTTATCTAATCTTATCCTAGAAGAGACTACTATAGAGGAGATCCAAGACAGGATCAAGGCTCTCAAGCTAGCCAATACCTTTATTTGTGATGCCAACATGCAAGTTCTTAGGTTGAGTGCTAAGATTTCTGGTTTTACTGTTTTAGCTTGCAGAGCTCTCTGGTTAAAATCTTGGCCTGCAGATGTTACATCCAAGTCCAAGCTTTTATCTCTGCCTTATAAGGGTAAAATCTTGTTTGGACCAGGTCTGGCAGAAATTATTTCTGACATTACAAGTGGAAAGGGTTCTTTCCTACCTCAGGATAAAAGGAATAGACCTAAGGGTCCCCTGAATTCTAATTGTTGTTCCTTTCGTAACTTTAAGGGACAGAAGTCTTCCTCTTCCAAGTTGGATCAATCCAAGTCTTCTTGGAGGTCCAGTCAGCCTTGGAATAGGGGGAAGCAAGCTAAGAATCCTTCTGTTGATTCTAAATACACATGAAGGGGCCGCCCCGATCATGTAGTGGATCAAGTGTGGGGGGGGGGGTAGGCTTTCTTTTTTTCAGCAGGCTTGGATATGGGATGTTCCAGATCCCTGGGCCATAGATATAGTATCCCACGGTTACAGAATAGGATTCAAATCTTGTCCTCCCAGGGGCAGGTTCCACCTGTCAAGGTTATCTGTGAATCAGATAAACAGAGAGGCCTTCTTAAACTGCGTAAAGGACCTATCATCCCTGGGAGTGATTGTTCCAGTTCCTCTAGAGGAACAGGGTCTAAGATTCTATTCAAATCTATTTGTAGTTCCCAAGAAGGAGGGCACTTTTCGTCCCATTCTGGACTTAAAGTGTCTCAATCAATTCCTCAGGGTTCCATCCTTCAAGATGGAGACCATCCATTCTATTCTTCCTTTGGTCCAAAAGGGTCAGTTCATAACAATCATAGATCTGAAGGACGCGTATCTTCATGTTCCTATTCACAGGGACGTCAGAAAATCCAAGCTTCATGTTTCTTGCCTGTCTCTCCAGTCTGCTATTCATCCATCTGTGGCTCAATGCATGGAGGTGATTGGACTGATGGTTGCCTCCATGGACATCATTCCTTTTGCTCGGTTCCATCTGCAGCAATGCATACTCAGTCAATGGAAGAGGGACCACTCAGATCTCGCACAGAAGATCAATTTGGATTCCCCAACAAGAGTCTCACTCTCATGGTGGGTTTCACAGGACCATCTGTCTTGGGGCACATGCTTACTGAGGCCTTCCTGGGTGATTGTGACCACGGACGCCAGCCTGTTAGGCTGGGGAGCAGTTTTTTTTTTAAAGACACAGGGTCTGTGGATTCCAGAGTCGTCGTCTCTTCCAATAAACATCTTGGAGTTGAGAGCAATTTTCTATGCTTTAATAGCTTGGCCTCAACTAGCTTTGGTCCGATTTATCAGATTTCAGTCAGACAACATTACCTCGGTGGCCTTCATCAGTCACTAGGGAGGAACTTGGAGTTCTTTGGCAATGAAGGAGGTGTCTCACATTCTCCAGTGGGTGGAGTCTCACGATTGCCATCTCTCTGCCATCCACATACCAGGGGTGGACAACTGGGAGGCGGATTTTCTTAGCAGGCAGACTTTTCATCCCGGAGAGCGGGTTCTCCACCCAGAGGTTTTCACAATGATAACTCTCAGGTGGGGGGTTCCGGAGTTGGATCTGATGTTGTCTCGACAAAACACCAAGCTTCCAAAGTACAGTCCAAGGTCAAGAAATCCTCAAGCCGTTCTGGTAGATGCTCTAGTTGTTCCTTGGAGCTTCAATCTAGCATACCTGTTTCCTTTGTTTGCGTTGCTTCTACGAGTAATTGCTCGCATCAAACAGGAGAGAGCTTCTGTGATTTTAATAGCTCCTGCATGGCCTCGCAGGATCTGGTTTGCGGATCTGGTGACGATGTAATCTCTTCCGCCGTGGAGGTTACCTTTCAGGAAGGACCTTCTATTTCAGGGTCCCTTTCTTCATCCAAATCTGGTTTCTCTGAAGCTGACTGCTTGGAGATTAAACGTATAAGTTTGGCTATACGTGGCTTCTCTGAGAAAGTTATAGATACTATATTTCAGACTCGTAACCGGTTAATCGCAGAATTTACCATAGGGTATGGTGTAAATACCTTCATTGCTGTGATTCAAAAGGTTTTTCTTGCAACAAATAAGGGTTCCTCAAATTTTGGCTTTTCTTCAGGTGGGCCTGGAGATGGGTTTGTCAGTCAGTACTTTGAAGGGTCAGATTTCTGTTCTGTCTATTCTTCTGCATAAAAGTCTGGCAGTTCAGGCCTTGGTCAGCATCAGGCCTGTGTTTAAATCTGTTGCTCCTCCTTGGAGTCTTAACCTTGTTCTTAAAGTTTTGCAGCAGGCTCCGTTTGAGCCAATGCATTCTGTTAGTATTAAATTACTATCTTCGAAGGTTTTGTTTCTTCTTGCTATTTCTTCTGCTCGCAGAGTTTCCGAACTTTCGGCTCTGCAGTGTGATTCCCTTTACCTTATTTTTCATGCTAATAAGGCGGTCCTTCGTACTAAGCTGGGGTTTCTCCCTAAGGTAGTTTCGGATTGCAATATTAATCAGGAAATTGTTGTTCCTTCTTTTTGTCCTAACCCTTGTTCCCAGAAGGAACGTCTTTTGCATAACTTGGATGTTGTGCGTGCTATTAAATTTTACCTTCAAGCAACTAAAGATTTTTGGCAGACTTCTGCCCTGTTTATTGTTTTCTCTGGTAAGCGTAGGGGTCAGAAGGCCACTTCTACCACTCTTTCTCTCTGGTTGAGAAATGTTATCAGTTTAGCTTATGAGACAGCTGGACAGTAGCCTCCTGAGAGAATTACGGCTCATTCCACTAGAGCTGTTTCATCTTCATGGGCTTTCAAAAATGAAGCTTCTGTGGAGCAAACCTGTAAGGCGGCAACTTGGTCCTCTATTCATACTTTTTCCAAATTCTACAAATTTGATACTTTTGCCTCAGCTGAGGCTTCTTTTGGGAGAAAGGTTCTTCAAGCTGTGGTGCTTTCAGTTTAGGTCCGCCTGTCTTGTTTTCCCTCCCTATTCATTCTGTGTCCTCTAGCTTGGGTATTGGTTCCCACTAGTAATTAGAATGTTTCGTAGACTCTCCATGCCATAGGAAAGAAAACAAAATGTATGCTTACCTGATTAAATGTATTTCTTTCCGGCATGTCCACGACCCACCCTTATTCAAATTAAGTTTTTTTGTCTAGTCCTCAGGCACCTCTATACCCTTATGTTATCTTCTTTATCCGTTTCCCTTTGGTCAAATGACTGGGGGTTATGGGTAAGGGAAGTGATACTTAACAGCTCTGCAGGGGTGCTCTTTGCCTCCTCCTGCTGGCCAGGAGTGAATATCCCACTAGTAATTAGAATGTTTTGTGGACTCTCCATGCCCGGAAATAAATAAATTGATCAGGTAAGCACACATTTTGTATTTTTTTTTAGCAAAGAGCCATATTCCACTTATTATTACATTGTCTATTTTTGTGCTAGCAATACATGTGGCCCCTTATTTGATGCGGCTTGGTGTGTACATTCTAGAAATATTTGGTTTATATACTATATGCATCGTCAGTGAAGGGAATTAGAGTCTGAATTCATAGAAAACTCAGCTGCTTCCTCAGCACTGAGAAGCTTAGCCATAGTTATTTTGACAAAATAAATAGATATTTTTAAAGGAATTATGTTGCTAAAAAAATATATAATTTTTATTTAAAAAAATAAGCTTCTTTGAATTAAAAATACAGAAGTTTTGAAAGATGGAGAGAGCTGCGTAAAGAGAGTGTTTTACTCTTCTCCCACGCTAACTAAAAGACTGATTATAAAAATATATAAATAGCATTCCTCTACCATTTATTAATTTTTAACCACATTATCCAGGTAATCATGGGATTACAAATATAACATCGGTCCGTATTGTAAAAGGGAATGCATCATTTCTCAGCTAGGTGATCACTGCGGTAATGCTGGTTACCACGATGATCATTTAGCTATAATAAATAAACTGATATTTATTTTTCAAAAATAAAGTTTATTTTTTCATAAACTGTATTTTGGGGTCTCTAGGCAATTTGATCTTTATTTATGTGCCTTTAGAGACCCCCAAATCCTTTTTTTTCCCTATGGCATAGAGAGTACACGACGTCATTCCAATTACTAGTGGGATATTCAACTCCTGGCCAGCAGGAGGAGGCAAAGAGCACCCCAGCAAAGCTGTTAAGTGTAACTTCCCTTACCCATAATCCCCAGTCATTATCTTTGCCTCTGTCAATGGAGGATGTGCGAAGTTGGTGTCTGAAGATATTTAATCCTTTTATGAGTACTTTTCCCTGGAAGCAAGGATTGGGGTCTAGCTGTGTCCACGTCGATCTCTTTAGTAAGAGTAGTGGTGGATTTTAACAGTTAAAAGTCGACAAGGTAGTCTTTGCTTTACTTTTAATACTTTGCACCCCTTGGTTACTCTGTTCTTTCCTTTCCTACAGGTCCATGACAGGGAGTGGAGTGCCTGTCACACCTATGTAGTGGTTATCTGTCCTGCAGGATCTAAGGTAAGTGCCTTTGCCTTCAAGGTACTGAAGGACAGCAGCACTTAAGAGGTTAATCCTCATATGGATTAATTGTGTGGCAAAGTTCTCCTTTTTAGTTAAAGATACATTTTATGGACAGATTTATTTACATAAAAATAAAGAGTCACAGTAAGAGACATTTTCTGTATTGTTGGAACATAGGAAATGGAACCGAGACCATTCTCATATAATAGGCATTGGTTTTGACATGTTTGGAGATATCAGTTTAGAGAGACTATAATAACGGTTTTGCTTTGAGCCGTTTTTACTATTTTCGTGGTGCAGTTCTTTATTGATCCGCTCACGTGACGCCCGCACTTCCGCTGTATCACCTGAAGAATTCCCCACTCCCGAGGGATGCAAAAAAGATGGAAGCAATTCATCAATTTGTCATCAAATTATTAAATGATCAAGTAATTCAAAGAGTTCCCGTTTATTGCCAGAATCAGGGGTTTTACTCTTCCTGATAAAAAAAGGAGACCAATTCTAGATCTTCGGAAGCTAAATTATTTTCTAGTAACCCAGACTTTCAGGATGGAGACTGCCATTTCTGTTATTAACCTTTTGCCTCTAGGGACATTTCTTCAGTCTGTGGATTTCAAGGATGCTTATTTCCACATTCCTATTGCAGACACACAAAGAAAATATCTAAGGTTTGCAGCGTGTACTCAAGACTTTCAGCTTGCAGCACTGCCCTTTAAGATATCAAGATACAAAGAGTATTCACCAAGGTTCTTGTTCCTCTTGTGGCAGATTTACGTCTAAAGGGCTTGTTTGTCATCTATTACTTAGACAACATTCTTCTCATTGCTGATTCTCTTTATCAAGCAAACGTTCACAGATAAATTTTGATTCGATTTCTTCAGGCTCATGGATGGATCATACATTTTAAAGAGTCATTTAACTCCTTGTGAGAATTTAGTGTTCCTGGGAACTCACTGCAACACCATCAAATGGATAGCATCTCTTCCTCAGCCACGGATTCAGTTACTGAAAAAGTATTTTCTGGGTTTTTGACAAATGAGGTATCTGTCATCTTGCCAGTGGACAAAGTTATTGGGTCACATGGCCTCAGTTATTCATGCTGTCAAATGGGCAAGATGGAGACTGTGTCCTTTTGAAAGTAATTGCCTGAGTAATTTCAGGAAGATATCCAGCCTGTCTCTTCGAATTCCGTTTCCAGAAACCTTAAGAGAGTCTCTTTATTAGTGGGTTCAGAATCTGCAACGGAGCTTTCGCCCAGGGCTTTTGGGGAAGACACATTCAGTCCCTTCCATCCAATCTTTTGTAAAGAAGAGCTATTTACCTTCCACTTCTGCATTTTCAAAGCCAATTAAAGGGGAAATTAATGAAGATTTTGTCAGACATAAGAACTGCAACAGCATACATCCAGTTCCAGGAAGGAACAAGAAGTCAGTCTGTCCTGAAGGAAGTGGCTCAGATATTTGTTTGGGCTCAGCGCAATGTCCAGGGCATAGCAGCCGTTCATGTTCCAGGTCAGGAGAACATAATTGCGGACTTTCTAAGCAAACAGAAAATATCTTCAACAGAGTGGCAACTCAACATTTGGTTATTTTAAATAATCACCAAGAGATGGGGGATGCTGGACATAGACGTTATGGCTTCCAAAGACAACAATCAAGTAGCCAGGTTTTTCAGCCGACAGCCAAAACCGCAAGCATATGGGGTGGATGCCCTTCTTTAGGATTGGTCATTCAACCTGATTTATGTTTTTTCCTCCAATCCCTCTGATTTCTTAGTTATTGAAGAGAATTTGAAGGTAAAAGCAACTTTCATCCTAGTCCTAGCTTTTTTCGCCACTTAGACCATGGTTTCATCTGGTGCAGAGAATGGATATTCTTTCTCCTTGGCACCTTCCAGTTTCTCGGGATATGCTATGTCAGGGTCCAGTTCGCCATTCAAGACCTCAAGAGTTCCATTTAAAGGCATGGTTGCTGAAATAGCCAGATTACGTCAAATTAATATTTCATCCTCTGTTATTGAGACTTTATTGCAGGCCAGGAAAGGCTCCACTTCTAAGATTTACTATATAATCTGGTATACTTTCTCTACCATGATGATCAAGCCTCTACAGCTTCAATTCAACTTTCTCATTTGCTTGAATTTCTTCATGATGGATTTCTTTGAAAACTTAGTTCTCGAACTCTGAAGGTTCAGGTTTCGGCAATCTCTGCAATTTCTGGGATCAAGTTGTTTCAAGATCCTTTGAACATTTTTTCAGGCCTTGGCACATATACAAAATTCTACTAAAACAAATTTTTCACCCAAAATATAGTAACTTCTATATCTTGGCCCATATCCCTGGGTAATACCTACCATGCTCCCTCACAATTTTTTCCTAGACCACCTTTTGGCTGGACATCTCTAGGAGGAGGAGGGGGTACTGTCTGGAAGTCACCTATATAGAGTTAACTAGGGAGTGGTCGGTTCTGTCCATGCCCCTTAGGGGAGGGGTTCTTACTGGTAGTTATTACCCAGGGATATGGGCCAAGATATAGAAATTACTATATTTTGGGTGAAAATTTTTAGTTTTTGCTTCTCTTTAGATTGTGCATAGGTTTTTGCCTTATCAAGGTTGCTCCCAGAAGGTGCCATATGAACTTTCTCTGAAATGTAAGGAATATATTCACAATATTAATGAAGTGTTAGCGGTTATTGGGAGGTGATTCTTCGTTAACCTTTAACTCATCAGAAACTTCCCTTAGGAGTGACCCCCTCTAAGGTAGCCATTGATGTTAGGGGTGTTTGTGACTTCTTCTTCTGAGTATGGTCTTTCTGATACTCAGGACCCTGCTGCTGTGGCAGAAGGCATGTCCTTTAATTTCAGGCTTGAACATATTCATGCTTTGTTATGGGACGTTTTAATTGCTTATGAAGTAGAGGTTATTCCTGCAACAGTTAAGCAACCAGTTAAAATTATTGATAATGTTTTAATGCAGCTCCTAAATAGCCTTTTTCTTCTCCCGTGCCTGATTCAGTTTCTGAACTAATTTCTAAAGAATGGCAAAAACCAGGTATTCTTTTTGTTCTGCCTAAGTTTAAATCTTTGTTTCCTCTTGTAAAGTGGACACAGCTATTTACACTTTTGCTGGGTGTACTACTATTCATTTGGGAGGTTAGTTCCTGTTTTAAGGATCCTTTTGATAGAAAACTTGAGGGTTTTCATAGACAATCCTTTAAGCTTGCAGGTTTTATGTTTAGGCCTGCTGTAAGTGTTCCTTGTGCAGCTGCTGCTAATTCTGTTTGGTGTAAAAACCTTTCAGAACTTGTTTCTGGGCAAACTACTCTATATATAGAAATATGTATTTAAAAATAATAAATCATTTTCCTGTATGTAAAGAACATTGGAATGTGAAACCATAAAACACATTATTAAATAACTAGGCGATAAGCCTGCCCAGAGATTTGCCCCAATTAGTTCTTTATTTAAATAATAATATTTTAATTGTATTTTTCTGAATTTTATGTATTTGAAGGTGTATAGATGCCGGCATCATATCTATTTTGTTTAATATAGATTATCTTGTATTAAATTTGTACATCGCAAACTTTGAGTTTCACTTTTCAGACAGCTCTCTCAGGAGCGCCCGTTTCCTTGTTATGACAAAAATAGTGCAAAAAAAAAGAGCAAGCCTAGTCAGAACAAGAGGAGAGAGACTGGAACCGACACTAGGTTAATTGCAAGGCATGTTAGATGGTCATAAGACAATGATCTATGACGCAGGTGTGTGAGTAAGCAAATTAAAGGGAACTTACACATTCTAAGAAGCTTGGTTAGTGGATGTCATTTAAAGATAGTGAATGCATAGATAGGCTACATGAGCAACTTACTTGTGCAACAGAGATTGTACTGTTTCATGTTTTCCATTTTGATGTTTTGAGGTTTGTGAGCATCCTGCATTAAAACTAAATCAAAGTGTGGGATATCTATCTCAGATAATAGCCTTAGGAAGGGATATACAAATAGCCAAGACAGCAACTAGCATGAAATTGAAAAATAATGTAATATAGTAATATATATACATGACAAGATGTTGAATTCTGATGTGCCCCAAATAAGCCTGACTGCTGATAATACCATTTAAGAACACAAGCAAAGCACTAGGCTTCAAGATAGAGTAAGTGCGCCGTTAGACTAAAAGTATACACACCAGATAGAATTTTTTTTACAAATTTAATAAGAACAGATTCGTACAATATATAAAAAAACTTGTATAGGGACGTCTCCCTGTAAATGCAGATAAAAAATTAAAAAGTAAAATCTAATCTACTCGCTAAGTACAACACGGGCTGGATCCTCAAAATACAATGTGCAATAAGGTGTCATATAATACAATATAATAACGATGGAATATGCATCAAATTGAGGAGTAACCCTCTAAAAAAGATAACATATAAAAAAAAAAAGGATAACATATAAAAACTGTATGGCACAAAGGAGATTATGTAACCGTATGTGACAAATAATAAAGTCTTAAAAAGTTCAGGCTTAAATAGCGGAGAGTTCAAATGTTAGACTGAACTCCTACGGCTATCTGCACTGCAAACAAGTGTATGAAATGACAGCTCAGTTCAGCTTGCTGTAAACATGCTCCACAATAACTTAGCAATATTACTATACCGTGAGTCCAGAGGGTGTTACCAGAAAGTGTGTCCCTTCCGTCAAAACTTGGACCCTAAATGCAACCACCGCCGCTCCTGGGGATAGAGTTGTACAGACCTCTGCACATGTGAGTCGGCGTCTGACGTCACAGATTCCCCGTATGTTCTTCTCAATCCGATGTTCTGACAGCGTAGAGGCAAACAGCTGATCGTTTTGTCTGTATATCAACTTTGTTGATTTATCAGACTTGCCAGCTGTAGGTGTACTCTTTATTCCAATGGAGAGGTTGGGATTCTTCCTCACCCTTAAGTGTGTAGCAATAAAATTAACCTGGGTTAAAAATACAGATAAGACTGCAATACGTTGTCCTTCATTCAAAGTCACAGTGTCACAGGTGCAAGCGATGCGTTTCGCCCTCCCTTGGGCTTTATCAAGATTGATAAAGCCCAAGGGAGGGCTTTTTAGATTTTACTTTTTAATTTTTTATCTGCATTTACAGGGAGACGTCCCTATATAAGTTTTTTATATATTGTACAAATCTGTTCTTATTAAATTTGTAAAAAAAAATTCTATCTGGTGTGTATACTTTTAGCCTAATGGCGCACTTACTCTATCTTGAAGCCTAGTGCTTTGCTTGTGTTCTTAACTAGTATCTGATACATCACAGGGATTGTATCTTTAGAGCAGTGTTTAGTATTACAATCCTGTAGCGCACACTAATCCCTTTTAATTACACATGCTGATAATACCATGTCACCACTGCATAAGTTCCCATTCTTGGTGTTTAGATAAAGCCTTTGCAACTGTGAAAAAATGTAGGATATCCATAGCAACCAGGTTGGACTGCATCCTGAGTAGCTGGTATACCATACTAAACTGCGTAGATGTCGAGGAAGTCACAGTCTCTAGAAAATATTTTATCTTGAACAGACAAATAATGTATATTTATGACAACCTAAGGTAAAAAAAAGTGCATTCTTCAGTAAAAAGTACTATGGCTATCATGAGGTTTAAGGAAAATGTATTGCAGGTAAATGCTTTTGTAAATGTTAAAAATATGCAACAGAATGCCACTTATGTATTCAGAAAAGAATAAAAAAGAGCTGTGGACATACAGGCTCAGTATATTAATTTGCTAATAAAATGTATTTCTAATTGTAATGAGAGTCCACAAGTCCTTATTCTTGGAATTACATCACCTGACCACCAGGAGGAAGCAAAGACAGCCTACACCAAAGCTCTCAAGTATACCTTCAATGGAATGTTCCTGGAAGAGAGGGTTCAGGAAAGTACTGCTAGAGCATTATAATTCTCTTCCCTAGAGTTTTGCTCACAAGCAGGCCATAGGTGTCGCGAGGAAGTTCCTAAGCCGCCTCCTGTATGGCCAGGTGTATGTACTTTCCCAGTAAAGGCTCCTATACTGTAAGAAACAGGACATATTTTCCCTGTTCTGAGACTGTCTTAGCAGAGCGGTGAAGTGGGACTTATTGGTAAGGTAGTACCCAGGATTGTGCTATCCCACTGGATGTGTGAGGGTACTTGTTGGCCATTCACAGGACATACTGTGAGAATCTGGTCCCATTTCAGAGGGAGGTTTGGCAGTTTGTGCACATAGTATAGGTTTGTGTACAAAGTGATAACATGACCAACTGTGTATATATACTGTATATAACTTTTTTTTATTTATTGGGGATTTTCTCTCTTCCATCCTATGTGGGTATAGGGTACCTTACACTTATATGTAATGTGTTTGGTATGGTATAGTAAAATAGGGGTATGGCCCTTCAAATCCTCCTCTTTGTTTGGTACCTCAAGACTCCGGGGCAAGGATAGACCTTCCGGCACACTGAGGAAGCGGTGGTCACTCTGGCTGCTGTCCTTAGCACTCAAGGGTAAGAACCTATTTGGACATGGTATGGATTAAATTATTTCTAAAGTGACAGGGGGCAAGGTTGCCTTTTTCCTCAGGACAAAAAAATCTAGACCTAAGAGTTAATCTGGTGCCCATTTTCATTCCATTCACAAGAACAAGAATCCAAGCTCTTCATCTTCGCAGAAGAATGAGTCATTTAAGCCTACCTGGAGACCAAATCCGGTTTGGAGCAAATCCAAACAACCCAAGAAATCCTCCTCTGGTTCCAAGAACGCATTAAGGTGCAGCCCTGGTTTCTGGTGGGAGGAGCTGACCACGAGCAGAGCACGCCAATCCTTGGCATGGTGCATCGACAGCCTGTGAACCATCCTGTCCTCCCTGCCATCTCTCCCGTTGTTGGTGCGGTTTTTTGCATCCTAGGGAGCTGGGCAGTTACATCAAGAACCCAAGCAGGAAACCTGTGAGAGCTTAATACAGGCTCCGTCGCCAGAGCCACAAGTGGCCACATCACAAGGAAGCGCATTTCATTGGAACTGATCTTCTAACTGTTTACAATAGAGGGTCGCGGTCCTTTACCTACTTACCGCTGACATCTAGGCAGTGTTACCTATCTCATCCCTGCTGTCTCGCATGAGGGAGAACTCGCCTTGCTGTGGAAAACATCAAACATATTTAAAACTGCCCGTCTTACTATTGTATCGGTCCTGTTGTGGGATGGTATTAACCCTAGGGCCCGGTAATCTCTCAATCTATACACTAGTGAGCCGGATCTACTTCGATGGACAAACAGAGCACGGTAGGACACCAGCAGCTTTAACACCGTGTGCATTGGTGTTCCCTGTATAAAGTCATTATTGCCTGATCTCGACAGCTGCTACTCCTAGTATCCAGGTGACAGCCGTTCTAGCTCCATACAGGGACATCCGACGGGTTGATCATAGCAGTGGATCTGGTTAAGTCCATCTTGGCTGAATTCGTTACAACTCAGGATCTGGAAAGCACAAGTATCTGTGTTCCCCTACGGGGGCTTGCTATATAACTGCTCACAATACCTTTTCTCTTCTGCAAGAGATCTGTGTCTACGTTATCATCACATGTTTATAGCTCCACGGATTTAACTCAGTCTAAACAAGCCGTTACAACATGTGGAATTTACACTACCCTATTTAGTACTGCTATTGTCTGCCTTGGTTCATATTTTCTGTAACCAGTACTTTCTTCTGCTCTACGTACTATTTAGACTTGTGCAAAGAGGGCAATATAACATCCAGATAAACTGAATAAAGGCACTGGAATTAGTATGTTGGACTGGTAAGCAGTGGGCTTTACTTTTTGTAATATGTGTTGCCCAGGCATTAAAGATCTGCTTATCAAACTCGAAAGTCTCCTACTGCAGCCTGCGTTATGAAAAATCTGTCTTGTTACTTTCCTAGCGCACAACCAGCAACTTCAGCTCACATCCAGTACTTATCTATTGCTATATACTCCTGTATCCCACAGTCTTATAATTGTAATATTTATTCCTCTGTTCATATAATTGTTTGGTAATTAGATAACTCCTGCTTGTCTAGGAATTTTGGTTATGTGACTGTCTATGTACTAACGTTAATTTCTCTGAGGGACATCCAACAAGTTACAAATTTGTCAAAGATATTCTCCAAACTGATTCTGAAGTAATAATTTCTTAAAAATACTTATTGGGTCAGCTGTTGAATTTACTTTATATGATACATTACGCTTACATTACTTTTCTGTCTCCTCTAGAATATAGATATCTGATGTATCTTTGCACTACGTCTCTGACCGTTATGGTATAGCTCCTATAGCATTATATACAAATCTTGTTCTAAAAAACTGCATATATAAATACTCCCTTTTCCCCATTACATTTTATTCACGGTATACCCACCTATTTAATTTATTCACACCTGTAAATTATTCACACCTGTAACCTCACTTTCTCTACGTGTGCATATGTGTATGTATGTGTGTATATATATATACATATGCGTGTACATACGCTTATTTAGCAGCTAGGCGCTTTAATCATTTTCTAATTATACTTCTCTTTTTTGTTGTGCTGCTTCACAGCCGCAATAGCTGATTTTTCACACATTCGCTGCTCCTTTTTATTGTATTTCTTTTTCACTTTGTATCTCACTCTCTTTTTTGGTAGAGTGCGCACTAAGGGAAAAAGATAGTGTTATATATGGACAGATATATCTCGACTTCTAAATTTAACTCGCCAACCATGCCAGTTAAACAAAGAGACAAAAAGAATCGTGTCTCAGACACTCTGCCTGAAATAGTAAAGGAGACCCCATCCTCTAAAACTGATATTCAACCATTAGTAAATCAGCTATCAGAAATTTTTCTACCT
This sequence comes from Bombina bombina, assembly GCF_027579735.1. Lineage (NCBI taxonomy): Eukaryota > Metazoa > Chordata > Amphibia > Anura > Bombinatoridae > Bombina > Bombina bombina. The sequence continues at coordinate 895,371,821 of NC_069504.1, forward strand.
CAATTTGAGCTGTTGCAGTCCCAGATGGGTCAGCCTTACAGCTGAGATTAGACAATTTTCAAATAGACTCAATGAGGTTGAAAACAGAGTTTCTGAAACAGAGGATGTTCTAAATGGTCAAACAACCCAACTGTCAGATCATTCTAAATATATCAAAATTCTACAAGATCGCGTAACAGATCTTGAGGACCGTTCTCGTCGTAACAATTTAAAGATAGTAGGATTACCAGAGTCTAGCGAGTTTACTGATCTATTACATTTTTCTTCTATATGTCTTCCGCAAATATTAGGTCTACAACAACATAACACTCCCTTATTGATTGAAAGAGCACATAGAATAGGCCCTCAGAGGAAAACATTGAAGGGGACAACTTACCATAGAGCGGTTATGATTAAATTCCAAAATTACCAAGACAAAATGTCACTCTTGCGACTCTATAGGAAAATGAACTTAGTGCAGGTAGGGGATGCCAAAATCCTGATTTTTCAGGATTACTCTAGTGAAACTTCTCAAAGAAGGAAAATCATGGCCCCCTTCTGCACTAAGTTAATTAACGCAGGACACAAGGCCAGGTTAATTTACCCAGCCAAAATAATAATAGAAGATAAGGATACTACACATACCCTGCTAAATGAACAAGAAGCTAAACAATTCTGTAATGACTTGAATATTACGTTATAAGATAAGGAAGCTAATTAAAATTAGCAAACATATCATTGGGTCTCTTGTGATGTTGGCACTTGATAGACAAAATTTTATTTTTAGTGTTTTGTTTTTCTCTTCTTTTTTCCCTCTCTTCCCCTTCTCCTTTTTTTTTTCTCTCCCTCCGCCTTGCATCCCTCTCCACTTCTGATTTAAATATAGAGAATAGGAGCTATTTTTAAGTGTGTTTCGTGGAACATTGGGGGAATAACCTCCCCTATTAAAAGGAAGTTGATCCTCAAACAATTAGGTAAACACAATCCTGATCTTGCTTTTTTGCAAGAAACACATCTTAAACCTACAGAGGTAAATAAACTAAAAATGAAATGGGTCGGCCATGTAATTGCATCTACATGTCATAAAAGGAAAAGAGGAGTGGCCATTTTGTTTAACAGAAATTTGTCCTATAAAATACTGAAACAAACCTCGGATTAAGATGACAGGTGGTTGCTGGTTGAGATTGAGATAGGGAATATTAGATACATTTTCTGTAACATATATGGTCCAAACCAAGTAGATGTGGAATTCTGGAATAAACTCATTATGCATCTATCTCAGTACATTGGACAAAACCTGATTCTTGTAGGAGATTTTAATTTAATGCCAACCCCATTGTTAGATAGACCTTCTCCAAATAATTCTCAATTTTCTAATGTGAAGGCCAAAGTATTCCGTCAGATCTGTAACAATTTAAAAGTCCATGATATATGGCGTATCAAATATCCGGACTCCAAAATATTTTCCTGCGAGTCTAAGTCATATAGAGCATTTTCCAGAATAGATTTCTTCTTGATTTCTAGCCCTATGTTAGCAATGAATACTGATGTTCAAATCGCCGATATAGTTATATCTGATCATGCTATTATTTCTTTAAGCATATTTACTCGAAATATAACTGTTAACCCAACAAGTAATTTTTACTTTCCTAACTATCTTTTCCAAGATCAAAAGTTTTCTGACTGGTTAGGTCAGAAGTGGCGAGACTATCAAGACTTTAACAAGGAGTACTTAGAGAAAGTAGAGATATACTGGGAAGCCACCAAAGCGTATCTTAAAGGTGAAATCAAGGCATATATGATAAAAAGGAAAAAAACAATTCAATGCACGGGAAATACAGCTGGCTAACCAACTTAGTAATTCTTACAAAAATTATATTAGTAATACTTCTAGAACTCTCTGGAATAAATACCAAAAGGCTAAACAGGAGCGTGATTTTTTTTAAAAGAGAAAACGTTACGGGAAGACATTAGAATTAACGCAAAGTATAGTAGACAATTTGGCAGATCAGCCAAATTTTTGGCTAGATTAAATAAGGCCAGGAAAAATAATAATATTATTGAAGCTATTAGGGATGGCCAAGAAAGGTATACGGATCCACTAGAGATAAAATAAATGTTTTAAAAGTATTTCCAGAATATTTATGAGGCGGATGAGATTAACTTTGAAAATAAGAATAGTTTCTGGAATAGAGTTAAAATTCCAAAAATCTCCCCACCTTTTCGAGAAGCTTTAAATAGTCCCATAACTTTGCAAGAAGTGGCCGAGGTGATAGATCATGCCAAAACCAACAAAGCCCCCGGCCCTGACCAGCTTCCATCAGAGTTTTATAAGATGATGCGCAGTGAAGTGCTCCCTATCCTGGTCAAATTGTTTAATGAATATTTTATAGCAGGGAAACTTATGTCTGGATATTTCTCGGCGTCGGCTGTTACATTAATACTCAAGAAAGGCAAAGACCCTCTTGAGCCAGCTTCTTATAGACCCATATCACTTTTGAATGTAGATTATAAACTACTTACCTCTATAATGGCAAAAAGGCTTAAATCAGGTATAGAACGAATAATACATGAGGACCAATCCGGCTTTATGCCTGGGAGATCCTCCATTAGAAATATACGTCGTGTTACCACTATACTAGAATATTTTTGGACTAATATGCAAGAGAGCAAACAAGGCATAAAACAAGATTATGCGTTGTTAACAGCCGATGCCGAGAAAGCTTTTGACTCAGTGACTTGGGACCATCTATATACTGCTCTTGATAAATTTGGTTTTAATGGGAACTTCTTATCACAGACTAGGTCTATTTATAATTCACCTACTTCTTATATTCTAGTTAATGGTGTTCCAACTTCTAGGTTTCATATCCATAAAGGGACGAGACAGGGATGCCCCCTCTCTCCCCTCCTATTTAACATTGCTATAGAGCCTCTCGCTATTTTATTAACGAATTGTTCTATCACTTTATGCGGACGATTTATTATTATTCCTACAAAACACTAAAGTAAGTATCCCTCTTGTCCTAAATATATTTAAACAATTTAGTTCTTTCTCGGGATATAAATTAAATCTGAGTAAATCTGAAATTTTATGGATTCATAAAAACAAAGATAGTCGTAAGGAACATCTTTTTCAGGTTACAGAGAATGTAAAGTATCTAGGTATTAATTTACACAGAAATCCTAATTTCTGGTATAACAATAACTTTTCTACCTTTTTTTAAATACATCTGAGAAACTGAGTAGATGGACTTTATTCCCTATCTCTCTCTCGGCCAGAATTATGTTAATTAAGTCTATTCTCCTCCCACAATTAATATACCTTCTTCAAAACCTCCCTCTCTTTATTTCTAATAAAGACTTAAGGCTTTTTAATAAAAACTGCTCATCTTTTGTGTGGAGTAGGAAAAGGCATTTTTTATAGCGAGCTAAATTGTATCAACTACCAGAATTTGGAGGTTTCGCCCTCCCCAATATAAAATTGGTATAATATTTCTATATTAGCACGCTTTTGCCCTTGACTGGATTACAGACACTAACTATTTTACAAATTCTTTAATTGAAAGACAACTGGCCACTCCTTTTTCACTCAAAACTATTATCCATTGCCCAGTTACACAACTACCAATACATATTAAAAAATTATCGGTAATTCGTAATGTGGTTTCAGCGTGGCAAAAGTTATGCGTTGCCCTAGATATAGACCATCGAATATCTTCATACCTCCCTATTAGAGGTAATAATATATTCCTGCCTGGTCTGACTTCTGAAATTTTCATAAAATGGGAAGAGAAGGGGTTAATCTATATATCGCAAGTCCTTGATAATGAGTGCAAAGTAAGAACATTTGAATCTATTCTCCAAGAATATAACCTATCAAATCAAATTTTGTTTGCGTATCCTCAAATTAGACATTTCATAAATGGACTACATAATATCAGACAAGATTATAGAAATTTTGGCGATCTTAGAGATTATATTACTCTACATAAAAATGGCATCCATACTATCTTGCTAATCTATAACATTCTAATGTCGAAACAAGGGCAACTGGGACTAGAATCTTTAGCTGGTATTTGGAGGCCCCACTTCCAAGAAATAACATTAGAAAAAATTAAATTTAGTATTAAACGGGTAAGAGAGGCCAAAATTCCTACTTCCTGGAAAGAATCTCACATTAAATTAATCAATAACTCATACATCACACCGAGAATACTAGCTAAATGGACAGGTAATAAACTAGGTGATTGTTGTAAATGTAAGAAAGCCGATGCTGACCTCTTACACTGTTTTTGGTTTTGTCCTAAAATCAGACAGTTTTGGCTTGAAATATTTTATTGGTCTTCTAAGGCTTTACATGAGAACTTTACATTAGATATATATAGTTTTCTTTTTAACTAACGAAACTACCACTAAAAACTTCAAAACTGTAGATACATTAATTCTGCTAGGTCGTAATTTAATCCTTAGGCATTGGAAAAAGAAGACTGCCCCACCAATTACATTATTTAAACAAGCAGTCTACTCACAAATGATGTTTGAACAACTAAACACTAATTCATTATTACATAACCAGATTCAAGGATTTTTTGATAAATGGCTTACTCTAATCCTAGATCAGCCCAGTAACCTACAATATTCACTAACAAAATGTTTTCACAAATCGGATTTTTTTGGAACCCTGGTCCTGAATAATATCTTTCCTTCTGCCTGGTATTAACAAGGTTCCTGTACCCAGATAAAGAGAGAAGGTTGTGATGTGGAGTTGGAGATAGTGGATTTCTCTCTCCCCTTCCCCCCTTTTTTTTTTTGTTCTTTTTTATTTTAGGTTAATAGAAAACAGCAGCACAATTGTACAATAATAAAAACCTAATAAAAGATTATGGAATCAAATATTGAACTAATAATCGTATTAATGTATTGTATAGAAATTATGATTCTAGGAAGAATTTACCTACTGATTTTCTTTGTTCCTTAGAAAGATAGCCTTGCTTGATGTTAAGGAATTTTTTCAGGTGATAAATATTTGTTTGCTGAAATGTATTTTGTGCTTGGAGATAAATAAATGATTTAAAAAAAGAAAAAGAAAAAAAAAAGGTGCAGCCCTGATCTGGACTCTTCTCCGGTAGGGGGCAGACTAAGCCTTTCTCATGAGGCATGGGCTAGGTCTGTTCAGGATCCTTGGGTAATGGAAATAGTTTTGCAGGAGTACAGTATAGGATTAAGATCTTGGCCTCCACGTGGGAGGTTCATGCTGTCTCACATTTTCAGAAGGACAGAAAAGAGAGTGGCTTTTCTTCCCGTCCCAATCGCAGAGCATAGAAAAGGGTTTTATTCAAACTTATTCATTATTCCAAAAAAGGAGGGGACATTCAGACCAATATTGGATCTAAATACATTTAACAAGTTTTTAGGGGTAACATCTTTCAAAATGGAGACCATCAGGTCGATTCTACCTTTAATACGTAAGGGTCAGTTTATGTCTACAGTAGACCTGAAGGATGCATATCTTCCCATCCCTTTCAATCTAGATAATCATCAGTTCCAACATTTTGCCTCTCTGGACAGGCATTACAAGTTCACTGCTCTACTCTTTGGTTTAGCTACTGCTCGCAGAATTTTTACAAAGGTCCTCGGTGCTCTCCTGTCAGTGATTTGGGCTCAGTAGTGGCTCCTTAACTGGACGATATCTTGGTTCAGGCACCATCTTTACCTTTAGCAACTGCCAACAGCCATAAGTTACTCTGATTTCTTTAGTCATGGTTGGAAGGTGAATGTGGCCAAAATCTCTAACTCCTCAAACAAGTGTAAGTTTTTTGGGAGTATCATAGATTCAGTAACTATGAAACTTTTCCTCACAGACCAACGCAAGCTCAAGCTTCAGCCAGCTTGTCAGAATCTTCAGCTTCTTCCTTATCGCTCTTTGGCCCAGTGCTTGGAGGTAGTAGGTCTCATGGTGGTGATGTCAGACGCCATACCATTTGGAAGGTTTTGTTTATGTCCTCTTATTGTGCACGCTCATACAATGGAATGGAGACAACTCCAATCTGTCTCAGTTGGTGCGCTTAGACCCATCCACCAGACAATCTTTTGGCCTCCAGGCCGGTATCTCTGGGCATGAGGTTCAACCGTACAGTGTGGGAAATAATTACCATGGATGCCAGTCTGTCTGGGTGGGCCTTCAGAGGGTGCAGGAAGTTTGGTTGCCTAATGAAGCAACTCTACCCATCAATGTCTTGGAACTCAGAGCAATAACAATTTAATGTCAACAGTATGCATAGGCTCAAACTGAGCCTGCTGCAAAACACGAAGAATAAGATTGAGGCTCCAAGGCGGAGCCCCAGATCTAAACACAAGTCTGATCCTAGTCAAAGCCTTAACAAAGGACTGCACATCTGGAAGCTCAGCCAATCTCTTGTGCAGTAACACCGACAGGGCGGATATCTGTCCCTTCAGGGAACTAGCAGATAGACCCTTCTCCAGTCCATCCTGTAGAAAAACATAATTTATGTAAGAACTTACCTGATAAATTAATTTCTTTCATATTGGCAAGAGTCCATGAGCTAGTGATGTATGGGATATACATTCCTACCAGGAGGGGGCAAAGTTTCCCAAACCTCAAAATGCCTATAAATACACCCCTCACCACACCCACCAATTCAGTTTAACAAATAGCCAAGAAGTGGGGTGATAAGAAAGTAGCGAAAGCATCAACAAGGAATTGTAATAATTGTGCTTTATACAAAAAAAATCATAACCACCACAAAAAAGGATCTCATGGACTCTTGCCAATATGAAAGAAATGAATTTATCAGGTAAGTTCTTACATAAATTATGTTTTCTTTCATGTAATTGGCAAGAGTCCATGAGCTAGTGACGTATGGGATAGCAAATACCCAAGATGTGGAACTCCACGCAAGAGTCACTAGAGAGGGAGGGATAAAATAAAGACAGCCAATTCCGCTGAAAAAACAATCCACAACCCAAATCAAAAGTTTTAATCTTTATAATGAAAAAAAATGAAATTATAAGCAGAAAAATCAGACTGAAAACAGCTGCCTGAAGTACTTTTCTACCAAAAAACTGCTTCTGAAGAAGAAAAAACATCAAAATGGTAGAATTTAGTAAAAGTATGCAAAGAAGACCAAGTTGCTTGCTTTGCAAATCTGATCAACAGAAGCTTCATTCTTAAAAGCCCAGGAAGTAGAAACTGACCTAGTAGAATGAGCCGTAATCCTTTGAGGCGGGGATTTACCCGACTCCACATAAGCATGATGAATCAAAAGCTTTAACCAAGACGCCAAAGAAATGGCAGAAGCCTTCTGACCTTTCCTAAAACCAGAAAAGATAACAAATAGACTAGAAGTCTTACTGAAATCTTAGTAGCTTCAACATAATATTTCAAAACTCTGACCACATCCAAAGAATGTAAGGATATTTCCAAAGAATTCTTAGGATTTAGGACACAAGGAAGGAACAATAATTCCTCTATTAATGTTGTTAGAATTCACAACTTGAGGTAAAAATTTAAATAAAGACAGCAAAAACCGCCTTATCCTGATGAAAAATCAGAAAAGGAGACTCACAAGAAAGAGCAGATAATTCAAAAACTATTCTAGCAGAAGAGATGGCCAAAAGGAACAATACTTTCCATGAAAGTAATTTAATGTCCAAAGAATGCATATGCTCAAATGGAAGAGCCTGTTATGCCCTCAGAACCAAATTAAGACTCCAAGGAGGAGAAATTGGCTTAATGACATTCTTGATACGAACCAAAGCCTGAACAAAACAATGAATATCAGAAAGATTAGCAATATTTTCTGTGAAACAGCACAGAAAGAGCAGAGATTTGTCCTTTCAAAGAGCTTGCAGACAAAACCTTATGAAGAAACTATAAAATCCTAGGAATTCTAAAAGAATGCCAAGAGAAATTATGAGAAGAGCATCATAAGATGTAAGTCTTCCAAACTCGATAATAAATCTTTCTAGACCCAGATTTACGAACCTGCAACATAGTATTAATCACTGAGTCAGAGAAACCTCTATGACTAAGCACTAAGCATTTTAATTTCCATACCATCAAATTTAATAATTTGATTTCCTGACGGAAAAAAACGAATCTTAAGGTCTGGCATAAAAGGAAGTGACCAAGGTTGGAAACTGGACATCCGAATAAGAACCATATACCAAAACCTGAGCGGCCATGCTGGAGCCACCAGCAGCACAAACGATTGCTCCATGATGATTTTGAAAATCACTCTTAAAAAGAAGAACCAGAAGGAGCCAAAAATATAGGCAGATTGATAACTCCAAGGAAGTGTCAATGGATACACTGCTTCCGCCTGAGGTTCCCCGAACCTGAATAGGTCCCTGGGAAGTTTTCTTGTTTAGATGAGATGCCATCAGAACTATTACTGGAAACCCTCACATCGGAACAATTTGAAAAAACACATCTGGGTAAAGAGACCATTCTCCCGGATGTAAAGCTTGATTGACAGAGATAATCCGCTTCCCAATTGTCTAAACCTGGGATATGGACCGCAGAAATTAGACAGGAGCTGGATTTAGCCCAAGCAAGTATCCGAGATACTTCTTTCACAGCCTAAGGACTGAGAGTCCCACCCTGATGATTGACATACGCCACAGTTGTGACATTGTCTGTCTGAAAAACAATAACGTCTCTCTCTTCAAAAAGAAGCCAAAACTGACGAACTCTGAGAATGCACGGAGTTCCAAAATATTGAATGGTAATCTTGCCTCCTGATATTTCCAAACCCCTTGTGCTGACAGAGATCCCCAGACAGCCTCCCAACCTAAAAGACTCGCATCTGTAGTGATCAAGGTCCAGGTTGGATGAATCGAAGAGACCCGTAGAACTAAATGATGGTGATCTAACCACCAAGTCAAAGATAGTTGAACATTGGAATTCAAAGATATTAAAAATGATATCCTAGAATCCCTGCACCATTAATTCAGCATAAAAAATCTGGAAAGGTTTCATATGAAAATGAGCAAAGGGAATCGAATCCAATGCTGCAGCCATGAGACCTAAAACTTCCATGCATATAGCTACTGAAGGAAATAATAGAGATTGAAGGTTCCGACAAACTAAACCCAATATAATTGTCTCCTGTCTGTTAGAGACAAAGACATTGACACAATCTATCTGGAACCTAAAAAAGGTGACCTTGTCTGAGCAACCAAGGATCTTTTGATAAAAAGATCCTCCAACCATGTCTTAGAAGAAACAACCAAAAGTTGAATCGTATGAGATTCTGGAGAACGAAAAGACTGAGCCAGTACCACGAGATCGTCCAAATAAGCAAACACTGAGAACCTTGAAAAGATTCTCAGAGCTGTCGCTAGACCAGAAGGAAAAGCAACAAATTGGTAATGCTTGTTAAAAAAAGAGAATCTCAGAAAATGAAAATAATCTGAATGAAAACAGAAGAAGAAGATATGCATCTATTGTATCTATTGTAAACAAATAATGTCCTTACTGACCAAAAAGGCAGAATAGACCATATAAACACCCATTCTGAAAGAAGGAACTCTTATATGACAAATCAAAAAGATTTTCTATCCTTTGGGACAATGAATAGTTTTGAACAAAACCCCAAAACCCTGTTCCTGAAATGGAACTGGTATGAATACCCCAGATAACTCCAGGTCTGAGCAACGCCTTGAGACCCCAACGGGTAACCAGCCGCGCCTCACAAGTACCCAACACATACAGATCTGAAACATACTCAGAAAAGTGTGAGCCTTTACTGGAATAGCTGGAATATGCTAGAGAGAAAAAAACTTCTCACAGGCGGTTTTACTCTGAATCTTATTCAGTACCCCAATCTAAGAAGTTTGGACCAAATTGAACCAAACAAATTTAAAAAAAGTCTTAACCTGCCCCTTACCAGCTAAGCTGGAATAAAAAAAAAAACCGCACCTACATGCAAATTTGGGGGCTGACTTTGATCTTTTTAAATAGCTTAAATTCATTCCATGTTGAAGAAAGCTTCCAATTATAAACATGTTACTTGGGGAAGAATTAGGATTATGTTCCTTATTAAGAACAAACTAATATAAGCTTAAGATTTACTCTTAGAACTCAATCTAGAAGCAACAAAAAAACTCCCTTCCCCAGAGTAACAGTTTGAAAAAATTGAATCCAATTGTGAACCAAATAATTGATTACCTTGGAAAAAAAGAAATATGGATTTTAGAAATCAAATTAGCATTCCAAGATTAAGTCACAAAGTTCTTCTAGCCTAAAAATAGCTAAAGACATGATTTAACCTCAATTGTGAAAATATCAAAAAAATGACGACACAAATGAAATTATTAGCATGTTGATCAACTTAACAATGCTAAAACAAATCATAATCCGATACTTGTTGCACTAAAGTATCCAACCAGAAAGTTGAAGCATTTGCAACATCAGCCAAATAAATTGCAGGCCTAAGAAAAGGACCTGAAATAAAATATTTTTCCTTAAATAAGATACAAGTTTCCCATCTGAAGGAAAAAAATAAATACTATTTTCTATAGGAATAGTAGTATGTTTAGCAAGAGTAGAGATAGCCCCATTAACTTTGGGGATCTTTCCTCAAAACTTTTTAAATCTAACTGCCCGGCAAAGGATACAAATTTAAAAACCTTAAAGAAGGAATAAAAGAAGTCCCAGGCCTATTCCATTCCCTAGTATCATGAACTGGGAAAAAAAAACTCTGAAAAAACCACAGGAGTTAATGAGCAGAATTTAAATGTTAGCTAGTCTTAAATCAAAAGAACTAGACCTCCTCAATATCCAATATAATCAACACCTTTCAACAACAAATGTACTCTATTTAAAAATAAAAAAGTAGATTTGTTAGTGTCAAATATCTGATGAAGTATATTCTAAATGAGAAAAAACATCATCAGAGAAGGATAATTTAGTATGTTGTCGGTCATTTGAAAAATTCATCAACTAAATGAGAAGTTTAAAAAAGACCTATAAATTTTATTAGAAGGCGGGGATGTCAGACAAAGCCTTTAGGATAGAATCAGAAAAACATTCTCATAGATTCCAAGTTATATCTTGTACATTAGATGTAAAAAGAATAGCAATAGATAATGCATAAATACTAATGGACTCTGCATGCAAAAATTTTATCATGAAAACTTATTACAAACCATAGCTAAAGATAAAATTTATAACATTAAAATAAATGAACTTAGCTTTGGTAGGTCTGATATCAGTCATCAGGAATCCAACAGTATTTTCTGATCCAGGAACAGTTTTTGGAATATCTTGCAATATGTAATAGAAAAACAACATATAAAGCAAAATTATCAAATTCCTTAAATGACAGTTTCAGGAATGGGAAAAATGCAAACAGAACAAGCCTCTAGAAACCAGAAGCAACTAAAAAGTGAGACTTAAATAATGTAAAAAAATTGGCGCCAAGTATGACGCCCACATATTTTTTGGCGCCAAAAATGTCCGTAACAAACACGCAACTACGTGAAAACTTCGTCGTAGTTGATGCCGGAAATGACGTAATTGACGTCAGACAAACGTCAATCTGGCGCCAAAAAAGTCTCGCGCCAAAAATGACGCAATAAATTCTAGCATTTTTTGCACCCGCGAGCCCTAACAGCCGCAGTTTTAAAGGAAAAAAGTCAATTGAAAATTTTAGGTAAGAAAAATCTTTCATTCATATGCATTTTCCCAAAAAATGAAACTGACAGTCTGAAAGAAGGAAAATAAACTGATTGACCCTGAATCATGGCAAATATAAGTATAAAACATATATTTAGAACTTTACATATAAAGTGCCAAACCATAGCTGAGAGTGTCATAAATAAAATAAGACTTACTTACCCAAAGACACTCATCTGCATAAAGTAGCCAAACCAGTACTGAAACGAGAATCAGTAGAGGTAATGGTATATAAGAGTATATCGTTCGATCTGAAAAGGGAGGTAGGAGAAAAAATCTCTACGACCGATAACAGAGAACCTATGAAATAGATCCCCTAGAGGAAGACCATGGTATTCAAATAGGCAATACTCTCTTCACATTCCCTCTGACATTCACTGCACTCTGAGAGGAAAACCGGGCTTCAGCCTGCTGCGAAGCGCATATCAACGTAGAAATCTAGCACAAACTTACTTCACCACCTCCATGGGAGGCAAAGTTTGTAAAACTGAATTGTGGGTGTGGTGAGGGGTGTATTTTATGGGCATTTTGAGGTTTGGGAAACTTTTGCCCCTACTGGTAGGAATGTATATCCCATACGTCACTGCCAATTACATGAAAGAAAGATATAATTCTGGCGACCTTAACCTTTATGCCAGGAAAGCCACGCTCTTCACACCACTACAAGTAAGTCCTCCACACTTTATTGTAGATACGACAAGTCAGTTGACTTACAAGCTTGAATCAGGAGTGTCGATAACACTCTCAGAAAAACCCTCTCTTGGGCTAAGAACTAAGCGTTTAATCTCCACGCAGTCAGCCTCAGAGAATCTAGATTTTGATGAATGAAGGGACCCTGTATCAGCAGATCTCTATGAAAAGGGTAACCTCCACTGAGGCGATGAGGACATCCCCACCAGATCCGCAAACCACATCCTTCGCGGCCACGATGGAGCAATCAGAATCACTGATGCCTCGCTCCTGCTTAATACGAGCCACCCACACGAGGGAGAAGCGGTAATGGAGGAAAAAGATATGAGTCTGAACCTCTATGGTACTGACAGGGCATCAGTTCCACCTGAGGATCCCTTAACTTCGACCCGTACCTGGATAGCTTGGTATTAAGGCGGGATGCCATGAGATGTATCTCGGGCATCCCCCACTCGCTGCATATCTTTGCAAACACCTCGGGTGGAGAGACCATTCAAATGCAAATGATGCGTGAGCGGCCGCTTCAAGCTCTCTAGTCGGCGTCCAGTTGCTGGCTCAGACGGATGACGTCACAAGCATTACCGTAATCCGCCACTGCGGTTACGGTAACACTTGTGACGTCATCCGTCTGATATATCTACAGCAGGCAGATGAACTTACTAAGAGACTGATTGTTAGAGGTTATGATCCAATTAAATTGGAGAAAACAGGAATTGGAAATCAGCAAATAAAAAATAAGCACAGAGTTGAAAAAGACCACGTCTCTGGCAATTTGATGATAGCATTGTTTTTAACAACTGAATATACCAATCAATTTCTGATATTGTAAGAATATTAAAGAAAAACCTCCCAATACTTGGAGAGGATCAAATCTTGCAGAACTATGTTTCAAGTTGTAGATTTGTATCTAAGAAACCTGTAACATTGGCTGTGAAGCTAGCTCCCAGTTTGGTTTCCAAATTGGGTGACAAATAGAGGGGATACTTGGCTAAGGAAAAAAAGGATGTTATAAGTGTGGAGCAAGAACATGTTTAACATGTAGCATGATGGAAATTACTAATACATTCAGGTCAACTGTGGATGAGAAAGAATATCATATTTCCTTTTATGCTAACTGCAAAACTAAATTTGCAGTGTATTTATTGGAGTGCAATTTTTGTAAAATCCAATATGTAGGAAAGACAACCAGAGAGGTCAATGTGAGAGTAAGGGAACATGTTAATGATATTAAGAACTATGCAAAGATTCCACAGTAGCCAGACATTTCAATCTCACACATTTTACCAATGAAGGCAAATTCAAGGTGAAAATAATTGATATAGCCAAGGTCCCTTTAAGAGGTGGTAATAGGTATAAAATTCTAGATAGGAAAGAATTATACTGGATTTACAAACTAAAAACCAGAATACCCAATGGCCTTAATCTAGAATGGACATAAGCTATTTTGTGTAGATAATTAAATACACATTCATTGAATGACCATGAAACATATCATATCAGTGTCAAACTATGATTTGAAGTGGTCTATTAAATAGCACGTTTATTTTTACTCCAAAATTGATGGTTATAGAGTCCTAGAATTAGGGCTTATTTCATTCCCAGTATTAGACAATATTGTAAATTGTAGGATATAGAGAATAAAGGTACACTTATTTGTGGTGCTATATTTGGGATTAGTATGTTATGAGTTGCTACATAGTTACATAATTTCCATTATTGGAGTATTAAGCAGTTTAATATGTGCATTTAGTATTAACCTTATTCCATCAAGTGCCAATTGTTATTTTACAGTAGTTTAAAAAATGTGATTTGTTTTTTCAAAATTTCTTTCCCTTCTTTCCTTATTATGCTGTAATTAGGAGAGCAGAAGACATATATACTGTGGCATATTTTATGTTTACATATACTTTTAATGTTTTGAAGATGTTTGTGTGTAGTATGACATTAAAGGGTTAAACATGTATCCGCCCATGACCTGAGTATAAGAGGGCCATGGTTAGAACACCTGTAGTCTCTGATGAAACGCCACTAGGGTGGTGTGAAACGCGTCAGACGTTTACTCCAAGTTATACCTGTATGCCTCAAGTGAAGAATAAAGTTTTCTGATTTTTATTGCTATGTGCTTCCAGATCCTTTTTTAACATGGAGAGACCATTCCCCTGGTGAAAGGAATGCCTGCTGAGGAAGTCCGCTTCCCAGTTTGTCCACACCCGGAATGTGGATCACTGACAGCGAACATCTGTTAATCCTCTGCCCATTCTAGTATCTGAGATACTTCTCTCATCGCCAAGTGACTTCTCGTTCCCCCCTGATGGTTGATGTAGGCAACCAAGGTTATATTGTCTGATTGGGAATCTGATAAACTGGGGACGAACCCAGAAGGGACCAAGCCTTCAAGCATTGAAGATTTCCCGGAGGTTCCAATATATTGAGTTCACAGCCCTTGTGTCTTCTTGGCACCCCAAACAGCTCACCAGCCACATAAGCTTGCTTCCATTGTCCACAATCTCCAGGACGGTCTCAAGAAGCAGGTGTCTTGGGACAGATGATCTGGACAGAGCCACAAAGAGAGCGAGTCTCTCGACAGGTTGTCCAGCACGATCTGTTGAGACAGATCTGAATGTAGCCATTTCATTATCTCAGCATGCATAGTTGTAAGGGTCTGAGATGGAATCTGGCAAAGGGAATGATGTCCATACAGGACACCATGAGTCCAATCACCTCCATGCAATGGGCCACTGAGGGTCTCAAGGAGGCCTGGAGGGGTAAGACATGCAGTAGTTAGCTTGCAACGTCTCTGATCTGTGAGAAATATTCTCATGGATATGGAGTCTATTATTGTCCCCAGGAAATTCACCCTTGTACTTGGAGTAAGAGAACTCTTTTCCAAGTTTTATCTTCCATCCATGTGATCGAAGAAGATTGAGAAGGGACTCTGAATGTTCTTCTGCTAGACAAAAAAAATGGTGCCTGTACCAAGATATCATCCAGGTAAGGCGGCTACTGCAATACCTTGTGTTCTGGCAATGGCTAGAAGTGCCCCCAGAACCCTCAAAAAATATCCTTGGAGCAGTTGCTAGGCCAAACAGAAGAGCTATGAACTGGTCCAGAAGGAAAACCTCAGGAACTGAAAATGGTTCCCTGTGTATCGGGACAGGAAGGTATGCATCCTTCAGGTCTATGGTGGTCATAATCTGTCCTTCTTGAACCAGAGGAAGAATTCACCAAATTGTCTCCCATCTTTAAAGAGGGGACACTCAGAAACTTGTTTAGGCACTTTAAAGTCCAGAATTGGATGAAAAAGTTCCCCTCCTTTTTTGGAACCACGAAAAGGTGTGAATAAAAACCCAGACCTCTTTCTGCTGTAGGTACCTGGACAATTACTCCTAGAGAGGACAGATCCTGTACGCAACCTAAGGAAAGTGGAAGACCTATTTAGGGATGTAACAAGTTAAGGGGGTAATTTTTTGTAAGGAAGGAAAAAGCTGGTAAAGGGTTAAAAAGAAAAGGAAGTGTTCCCTGCAGGGCAGGGGGGAGGGGAGCTTTTAGAGGGTGGGGGATTCAGAGCTAACAATAGAGCTGCAGAACTGAAAGTAAAACCACTAACCTGTTTTTTGTCTTGCAGGTTACATCATGGAGAGGTCCAAGCGTTCTGCGAAGGTTCCACGTAGATTGGTTGAAGAGGAGAATGTCCCTGCAAGGAAGAAAAAGACTGTGGTTACTTCCAGTGGTGACATTTCTCTTTCTTCTGTTGTCATTCCTGTAGTTTCTGATCTTTCTGTCTCTCTGCCTGTTTCTGTGCCTGTGTGCCCTGTTTTTGCTTCTTCTGCTTTTATCCCTGTTTATTCTATTTCCCTCCCTGTCTCCTCTGCTCCTGTTTTTCTCACTAATGTAGCTGTGTCTGCCTCTTCCCCCCTGTTACCCCCTCAATTTTCTTCCTCATTTCCCCCTTCATCCGTTCGTTTTTCTGTCCCTAATGCGGCCACTCTGTCCTGATCTAGTTCCTCTCAGGCAGGGGGTTTCGTGGGGCAGCCGGTTCCTAGCTGGAACCCGGCTGTTGTTCCCCAATCTGTAGCGGACGTTCTGCTGTACTCCCCGGAGATGCGTTTTTCTCCGGGGAGCAGGAGTGAGTCACCATCCCCCTCTTTCGTCTCCGGACATTCGTAGAGGCGCCTCATAGTCATGCTGGGAGTGGAGTTACTCTTCTGCGCGTGTCCGTTCGGGCTCCGCCCACCGCACTTCCGGTCGCCATCTTGGGACCTGCCGCGCAACCCATTGAAGTTGCGGCGATGGAAGGAGCAGGAGCGGTTGCGAGTAGCTCCAGGCCCATGGGACATCAGGTCCCTGCGGCCAGTACTAGGCAGGTAGGTGGAGCCACAGGGGGGAACAAGAGGTTCGGAGGGCCTGTCACTCGAGGGACAAAGGGCTCAAAGAAGGGGAATATTAATAAAGGCAGAAATAAGCCTAGTAGGAGTTCTGGTAGGATTCAGGCGGCAAATAAAGGGCCATTAGGGCCCGGTTTGTACTCCCGGTACATGGGAGATCAGTTAGAAAAGTGGGCATATGGATTTATTGCAAGTTTAAGAAAAAGGCTGATATCAAGGCATTTGTCAGGGGGGCAGGCTGCAGGATCTGTGGGATTGAGAGGTGCGACTGGGGGGCTCCCTGGGCAGCTTGTTTCTCCCACTTTTCATTTTGTTCCACAGGTTGCCATTAATGTGGATAAAGCACAGGAGATTGGAGTGGCTGGTGGCAGTGCGGCACAAGGCGGACCGAGAGCAGAGGGAGTATCGACAACAGGAGAGAAGGTGGTTGAAGGTTCCTCTGGATCCACTCCAGACCGGGATGGCAAGTGGAGTGGTAGCAGCATCTGGAAAGGGTGAGCCTGCAATTACACAACACATGGGGGTGGATGATTCATCTAGCTCAAGGGGACTCAGACAGCTCCACGGGACTGAAGGATGAGGGCATCGCAAATTGTTTAGAAAAATAAGAAAGTTGGGTTGATAGAAAAACTAGAAACGTGGGGGTGCGCAGCGTAGGAACTGGCAGTAAAGAGATAGCGGACCCTGGGGCAGTTGCAGTCCTTGGGGGAGGTAGAAAAGGGAAGAAAGGCAGCGTAGCTAGTACAGCTGACACATATCCTTGCATAGTGCATTCTCTGCATTCACATTTAAAACCCAGGATTGCGAGAAAAATCAGGGAAGGGTGCTACGTTAAGATTTTCGAGTTGTCGAGGGCTGCGTATCAGGTTAGGGAAATGGCGGAAGATGGTACAGGGGGATAAGAAGGTAAATAGGCGAGAAACCTTTCAAGAATGGATGAGGGTGCTTTAGGGTCCTTGCATCTTGTTACATAGAAGCCAATCAGATCAGGCAGTTACATCCTTAAGTACATGGAGGTCATTGACGACATCCATGAAAGAGGGAAAGGTACCGCGTGGCGACAGTAGGATGCACAATTTAGGAGAATGTTGGAAGCGAACACGGTTTTAACCTTTGGGATGAAAGAAATGGACCTATGGTCCAATCTTGATCTCTTAGACAATACGGGGCGGGGCCGATGAAAACATTTAGTCCTGGTAAGCAGAACCGATCATTCGAAAGAAAGGGGGCAGGGAATGCTGGCGATTCCAGGAGAAGCTATGCGACAGGGGTACTCAATGCCTCTTTAGGCATGTGTGCATTTACTGCAGTGGTACCCATGCTGGGAATGACTGCAGCAGAAAAGGGACAGTTATACGGGTAAGCAACAATTTATGCAGGGCCCTGCTGGGAAGAATGCACGTGCCGATGAAGCGCGGGGGTCAGCTTTAGGCAATTAGTGAGGGTCTCGGATGAGTGACAGCGGTGGTTTTGCAGGCGGGTTTAATTTATAGTTTAGAAGTTCAGTTGGGAAAGTTGTTGTTCCTTATTCGCAGTTCTTGTTTGAAAACCGGCGTCTCAATTTCAGGTCGCCTTGCAGGAGTAGGTGGATAAGTAGTTAGATTAAGTGGAATGACGGTTCCCCTTTTGGACCTCCGCTGGCCAATGGTGTGGTGTCCCCATTGGGCATTGTGGCCAAGAGGGATTCAGTGAAGTTCGGACTCAGTCCGCATTTGTCGGTGCCCGATAGGGAGTTCAGGGAGGTTGCAGTCGATAGGATTGACATGTCAGTAGACTATCAATTCTTTGAGTTGGCATTGGCCATGTTACAGAGTTTAGGATTAGTACAATGTATTGCGTTAAGGGTTCGCCTACGTGCTTACCGGGCTCTACGTTAGTTCTCCGCCGGGGGAGAATGTTTTAAGGCGGTTAATGCTTGGGGTTTTAGGCACAGTTTCGGTTTAGTTATAAGTTATGGTCTAGGGGTTCAGATTGAGAATGATGTCGCTTTATCGCGGTTTAAAAGGGGGCTAATTTTGAGAGCTAGCACCAAAGGTGGAGGTTTACGGTAACGGGTGTCCAACATATTTCTGACAGGTGGTGAGTTCTGGGGAGCTGCCTTAAGGCTGCTGAGAGGTTCGCTAGCACCTAGGACTTGGCAGGCATACGGTGTGGCTTGGTGTGAGTGGGGTACATTTTTACAGTCTTTTGCTACCACATGGAGTACACCTTCTGTGCAGTTCTTTATTATGTGGTTGGGCTCCTTAGAAAGGCAGGTTTATTCCCCTGGCGCTATAGGTGGTAAGGCAGTGGCATTTTTCTCTAAACTATAATGGGTGGAGGATGTCACTAAGGGCTTTTTGGCTAGGGCTGCGTTAAAGGGGGTACGCAGGTTAGGGGTTAAGAGAAAAGATGCAAGGGAACCAATCACTAGGTGTCGACTAGCACAGCTGATCCAACAGCTTAGGATGGTATGTGACTCTAGTTTTGAGGTACTGTTGTTTTCCGCTAGCATTTTCGGATTGCGTACTTTGCAGCTCTCAGGATTAGTGAATTAGGTAGCGCGATCCAAAACTTCTACGGGAATGGGTTTATTGAATGAACATGTTAGATTAGTGGATCAGGCGGTCCTAGAGTTTGTGGCTAGGTCAAAAACGGATCAGGTAGGAAAGGGTAGATGGCTCAATTTGCTATCACAGTGGAGCCATCGATATGTCCAGTTTTGCTTTGCAAAAAATTTAGGCAAATCAGGCCAGGAGTAGAGGGGCTGTTTTTGGTGCACGAGGACGGGTCCTTTTTATCTCAGTTTCAGTTTAGAGCTGTATTGCGAAAGGTGGTTTGTAGTGTGGGGTGGGATCCAGCGGTGGTAGTTCCTCATTCTTTTCGCATCGGGTCTGCCACCGATGCAGCCAAGGCTATGGGGCCGTTGGTCTTCTGGGCAGTATAAGAAATACATCAGGCCCCTGAAGCAGTGGTAGGTTAGAGAGCATGCTGTTTGTTTGTTCTATGGTTAGTGGATGTGTTTTTTGGTTTTTCTTTGGGAAGCCAGGACCTTTATATTGTTGGTTGATGTTTTTTCAGGTCAGGACACGGGATGCCGAAGAATTTGGATAGTTGGCCATTCATATGTTCATTGGGTGGCCATACGGGCAGCATCCCAGGCGGGAGGTCAGCAGTTGGATTGCCGGCTAACAAAGTGTCAATTAGGTGGCTTGGTAGGGAGGGGCATGTTGTGATCCCATCTGCCCGAACAGATTGGGTGTAGCCAGAAAGAGATGGGGTAGACCTCATGTGATTCTAATTCATTTAGGAGGGAATGATGTGGGAACTATGCCGATGGGAGACCTTGCTGACATCATGGTTTCAGATATTAGGTGGCTGAGGACACAGTTTAAGGGAGTGACCATATATGGTCAAATATTATATCCAGGAACATATGGGAGGCATATTGCTACTAGGAAGGCTGGTTTTCGTGTTAAAGAGGAAGCTAAATACGGATGTCTGTAAAGAGGTTTTGGCTTCAGGTGGGAAGGTAGTGTTGCATGACAATATTCGTATTGATTATGCGGGACTAATTTAGGAAGGATCAGGTACATTTGTCCGATAAAGGTAATGATTTGTTCCTGGCGAATATTCGGCAGGTCCTTGGCTTCTAGCTATGTTTAGTGGGGCAAGAGTACCTTGTCCTCTTTGTGGTGTGGAAAGGGGTGTGGCATAACAATTTAATTGGCCGGTAACATCATAGAAGGAAAGTACAGTGGGCGTGTAGGACCCTAGGTCGCCGAGGGGCTAGGGATAGGTCGGCTCGCTGGTCAATCTTCCTTGGGCGGAGACGTAGGCGGGAATGAGGGCGTCCTCATTTCCAGGGCGGCCACACCCCTTAGAGGGTTAATTAGGACAAGGTCTTCTTGCCAGCTTGGTGGTTTATTCAGTAACTAAAAATGTAACCCCTTAGGAAAGTGGAAGACCTATTTAGGGATGTAACAAGTTAAGGGGTAATTTTTTGTAAGGAAGGAAAAAGCTGGTAAAGGGTTAAAAAGAAAGGAAGTGTTCCCTGCAGGGAAGGGGGAGGGAGCTTTAGAGGGTGGGGATTCAGAGCTAATAATAGAGCTGCAGAACTGAAAGTAAAACCACTAACCTGTTTTTTGTCTTCCCTCCCAGCCCTCCCTGTTTGGCAGTTGTTTGTTATCTAATTTTTTACAGGTCCGGTAGCGGATGGAGGAGTTCAGTTCATAAGCAGCTGGCTTAGTTTCCTTTGGCGGGGGGCTACATAGTCATGTGGACCTTTGTAAGCCCAAAGGCGTTAATTGGTAGTATGGGGTCTCCCTTCGGGACTAACAGTCTTTTGGCTGGGGGACCATTGACTATCCAGTATTGGAGACTCCTTTAACCCTAAATTGACAGGTGGGGTTTGCATGGCGGCATGCTTTCCCAAGTGTGGTGGAAAGGGGTGTGGCATAACAATCTAATTGGCCGGTAACATCATAGAAGGAAAGTACAGTGGGTGTGTAGGACCCTAGTCGCCGAGGAGCTAGGGATAGGTCGGCTCGCTGGTCGATCTTCCTTGGGCGGAGACGTAGGCGGAATGAGGGTGTCCTCATTTCCAGGGTGGCCACACCACTTAGAGGGTTAATTAGGACAAGATCTTCTTGCCAGCTTGGTGGTTATTCAGTATTAAAGTTATTTATTTAATAAAGCAACCCCTCCCCCTGTTGGGGAGGCGTTTTTTCTCCCAACCCTGAGTGTTGTGTTTTTATTGCATATATATATATAAGTTGGTATTGGTAGGGTTGGTGCTATGTTGACTGAATGTAACTAAAAAATTTAACCCCTTAAAAGAGGCAGTCCTCTTTTCTGGTCTTGAAGAGTAGAAATCTGCCCCTGGGTGGATGAGATTTGAATCCTATTTGGTATCCCTGAGATACAACCTCCAGAACCCAAGGATCCTGTATATCCTGGAACCAAACGTCTGAAAAAAGAGACAGTCTGCCCCCTGACCGAGAATAATTTTTGAAAAGTAGACGAGGGGGAATAAGAAGTTCCTATTCTTTCCCATTCGTTACTAATAATGTTTGCCATCTTAACTTGCACAGGAAAAGTCAGAGGGACCTTCCTGTCTTCATAAATCCTGTCTAATTTAGAGATCTTTAGGTTGCTCAGGGAGTTCAGCCTCTGGAACCTCTAGCGTAGACAGAACCTCCGTTAATAAAAAAACGCAGATGCTCAATTTTAAATCTAAAGGAGGGTTCCTCCGCTGAAGGAGATTTAGAAACAGAACTCTCTGACTCAGAAGCTACGGAGGTTAACTCAATCCTCGGATAGCTGGGATATAGTAGCTAAATCCGACAAATATTTAGATGACTCTAGGTCAGGAGAACTATGTTTAACTTTTCTATTACATTTACTAGAAGAAGGTAAGGCACTTAGGGCTGCAGACACTGCTGATTGTAACTGAGCGGTAAAAGTCCACAGGAAAAAAGTCCCTTCCAGATGGAGGATTAGTTGAGCCGTGGGAAACTGCATGTGGAGCGGGTAGTGTAGAAAGGATAGTAATCTCTCGGGACACAGATTCCTGAGAGGTAGATGGCTAATAGTGCTATGAGTATTAGCAGGCTTGTCTCCCTTCTTAGAATTTAGAACTGTGATTAGGCAAATGGAACAAAATTGAGCAGGCGGGTAATCCATGGCGTCCTCACAATATAAACAGGAATTATTAATCAGTACAGAAGGAGCAGAACCTTCTAATTTAGTATCAGAGTCCTCCATAGCTAAGTATATATCCACAGAAGGACAGGCAAAAAAACACTTATAAAAAAAAAAAGGCACCTTTATAATCCCAATAGCTGGGGCACTAACCACCTCCTTGACACACACTCTCCTTAGGAGTGATGTCCGTAGCAGGATCGTAGGAAAATGAAAAACTGCACCCGGTCACGTGGTGTGTAGGACAGGACTTCCCCTGCTATGAAAAAGGCGCTAAGCTATTATGAGCTGCACAACACTCAAAAAAGAAAGTAAAACCTGTTTGTTCCAAGCCAAAAGCACACAGTCTATGAGCCCAAAAACTCTCATTAAAGCAGTTATAAATAACCCCTAGCTGTTAAAATAATCTCCCTGAAGGAGATATTAACCCTTGATCCTATCGAGGCATAAAGGAGCCACACTGTGACCTTGTATAGCAAAATTGTATATATAAAACAATCTAACCCTCCAGGATCCATGCTGTGGAACAGGCACAGCCTCTCAAGTGTGACAGTCTTGCAGTGACGCTCTGACATGGACCTGAGCAATCGTCAACACTGATTGCTCAGGAGCCGTTAGGCGACAGTCTGGATGGGTTCGCAAAAAAACATTCCCTACATTTCCAGACTCTAACTTTCATCAATACTCTCACTGAGAGGTTGACATGATTACTTAAAACTCCAGTCCTTCTTGAAGGGAACATACCCATTCAGGACTATCTAAATCTTCTGACACGTCTCTGCCACCTCCTATAGTGACAAAAGGCAAAGAATGACTGGGGGATAGGGGAAAATGGAGGGATATTTGGCTGGGGTGTCTCTGCCTCCTCCTGGTGGCAAGATGTTTTATTTCCCAACAGTAAGGAATGAAGTTGTGGACTCTCCCTGTCTTATGAAAGGAAATATATCTAAGGTATTGGCATTCACTACCTCCTCAGGTAATGAGTTCCACAATTTTATTGCTCTTAAAGTGAAAAAAACACATTTCCATTGCAGATTAAAGAGACACTAAACCCAATTTTTTCTTTCATGATTCAGATAGAGAATGCAATTTTAAGCAAATTTCTAATTTACTCCTATTATCAATTTTCTTCGTTCTCTTGCTATCTTTATTTGAAGTAATGTGATGCATAGGAGTCGGCCCATTTTTGGTAGAGAACCTGGGTTATGCTTGCTTATTGGTGGGTAAATGTAAGCCTCCAATAAGCAAGTGCTATCCATGGTGCTGAACCTAAAATGGGCTGGCTGCTAAGATTTACATTCCTACTTTTAAAATAAAGATAGCAAGAGAACAAAGAAAAATTGATAATAGGAGTAAATTAGAAATTGCTTAAAATGTCATGCTCTATCTGAATCTGATAGACTGGACAGAACGTGTAGGAAATCCTACAAACTAATATACCTAAAAGCCAAGCAAAATCCTTCACGACTTTTCTCTTGACCACAACCTAACAGACAGTTGGCGCTCGCTTAACAAAGGCATTCGTGATTATACTTACTAATCCCCAATGCATAAAACTCACTTCAGAATCGACTATATATTACTGAGTCAAATCCTAATACCCCTATTGACTAAGGCCACAATTTTGAACTGTTCCTGGTCAGACCACTCCATAGTAGAAATTACCCTAGCGGGTCTGATCAACCCACAGAGATCTAAATCTTGGACATTAAACATAAGTTTACTTCAAGATAGTGTCATTTGAGATAACAAATCAAAATATTGAAGAGTTTATCGCAATTAACAAAAATTCCACTCCCATTCCGATTCATGAATGGGGGGGCCCTGAAGGCTTATGTAAGGTGTCTTATGATGGCGGAATCAAGTAAACAACGCAAACTCCGAGATGCTAAACTGATCGATTTAAAATCAGAGATAAATCTGCTGCGGCTACAGTCCATACAAAACCCGACATTCGCAATAACTAAGCAACTAAAAGCCAAAAATGAGGAATTAGACACACTCTTAAATAAAGAAGCGATTAGATCGATACGAGCAATAGACACACAATATTACATTTACGGTAATAAACCTGATAGGATGCTTGCCAATAAATTAAGACATCACAAAACTCCCGACAGTACCAGTTACAGACCCCAGACAATAAGACCACTAACGACCCTCTAGCTATTGCAAACTTGTTTGCAGATTACTACACTAAATTATACAACTTACCGACAGCTAATAGAGGCATGGACAAAACTTCTGAACTACTAGCTTTTCTAGGTGATAGCACACTGCCGACCATAATAGCGGAAGAACTTGGTTCATTAAATAGCCCCATAACTCATTATTGCAACCCCTATTATTCACCAAAATATTAGAGAATCGTCTTAACCCCCTTCTTATCAAATTAATACACCCAGATCAGGTAGAACTTATAATGAATAGAGAGGTCCCGGATAATACACGTAAAGTTATAGATTTAATTAATATTGCCTCAGTAGGAGGAACGCCTTCTCTGTTCCTTTCCCGGGATGCAGAGAAGGCATTCGAAAGAATTAATTGGGACTTCATGTTTGCGGTGCTAAAGGGAGTGGGCATTACAGGAACTTTCTATGATACCCTCAGATCGATATATTCTTCTCCTACAGCCCTTCTTAAATTATCTGGATATCAGTCCAGACCTATACATATTAATAATGGCACACGACAGGGATGTCCGCTTTCTCCATTGCCATTTGCGTTAAGAATAGAGCCACTTGCAATCAAAATTAGAGATAACGAAGACATATTGGGAATCAGAGTAGGGCAATCAGAGCATAAACTTTCTCAATTCGCAGACGATATAATTCTGACACTAACTAAGCCATTGTTTTCCCTCCCTCCACTCTACTCATTGATACAGCAGTTTGGGACCCTATCAGGGTATAAAATTAATGAAGATAAATGTGAGGCTTTAAGCGTCAAATTACCACACCATACTAAAAAGTAACTGGAACTAAATTTTTCGTTTAAATGGCCAAAAAAATCCACTAAACACCTAGGGATCTTCCCAACAATATCTATTCTCTGTATCAGACAAACTATGTACCCATGTTCAAGCTTATTAGAGGTCTAATAGCGAAATGGATAAAACTTAAAATATCCCTTTATGGGAGAATTATATCCACCAAAATGTCCTTACTTCCCAAACTGCTGTATGTCTTCAGATCCTTACCTATAACAATCCCACTTTCAGAGTTACACAAACTCCAAAAAGATATTTTAAATTTTATATAACAGGGCAAAAGAGCCAGAGTCAACAAAAGAGAGGGGGGAGTAGGTCTTCCGAATCTAATTCCATATTATTACTCGGCCCGAATAGCACAAACTCGCAATGGGTTCATATTGAATCAAGTGTCATGGACACTATACCATTATCTAACTTGCTATGGACTCCAGACACTTCCACAACCCCCGAAAATGCAACTATATTGCAATCCAATACACCCTACACCTATGGAAAAGGCTAAACTCTAAATTCCCCCTAGTTCAAAAGAGATCTGGGATAACTCCTCTGGTAGCCCACACCTCCTCTATTGATTATTATTAGTTATTTGTAGAGTGCCAACAGATTCCGCAGTGCTATAAACAAAGGGGAGTACAACAAAACAATTATAGGGATCAAATGTGTAGAGGGCCCTGCGAAGAGTTGCACTGTTGTAGTCAGCTCTTAAGAAGGTGATCTACAAACAGCTGGATACTTAGGCTTACATGCTAAGGGGGTTCAGGGGATAGCAATGGAGGAGTGGAACTGGTATAAAGTAAGGTTGGCATAGGTTGTATGCATCCCTGAACAGTAGAGTCTTTAGGGAGCACTTGAATCTAACAAAACTAGGGGAGAGTCTTGTGGAGCGAGGCAGAGAGTTCCACAAGATGGGAGCCAGTCTGGAGAAGTTCTGTAAACGGGAGTGCGATGAGGTAACCAGAGAGGAGGAGAGTAGGAGGTCATGAGCAGAGCGAAGGGGACGGGAGGGAGAGTATCTGGAGACAAAGTCTGAGATATAGGGGGAGCAGTGCAGTTGAGGGCTTTGTATGTCAGAGTGAGAATGTTGTGTTTGATCCTAGAGGCAAAAGGAAGCCAGTGAAGGGATTGGCAGAGAGGTGCAGCAGATGAAGAGCGATGTGTAAGGAAGATGAGTCTGGCAGAGGCATTCATTATGGATTGTAAAGGAGCTAGGCAGCAGGTGGAGAGACCAGAGAGGACAGGAAAGAATGAGAGAGTGGATTAAAATCTTAGTTGTGTCTTGTGTAAGGAAGTGTCTAATTTTAGAGATGTTTTTAAGGTGGAAGCGACAGGCTTTAGCCAAGGACTAAATGTGAGGAGTGAAAGATCTGAGTCAATTGTGACTCTGAGACATCAGGCATGCGGGGTAGGGGTAATGATGGAGTTGTCTACAGTTATAGAGATTGGGGTGGAGATTTTGGAAGAAGGGGGGGGAATGAGGAGCTCAGTTTTGGAGAGATTTAGCTTGAGGTAGTGAGAGGACATCCAGGAAGAGATGTGAGAAAGAAAGTTAGTGACACGGGTTAGCAAGGAAGGAGATAGGTCTGGTGCAGAGAAGTAGATTGGAAACCGTGGGACTTTATTAGGGAAACTAGTGATGACGTGTAGATTGAGAAGAGAAGGGGACCAAGGACAGAACCTTGCGGTACTCCGACAGAAAGTGGTGACGGGGCAGAGGAGGCCCCAGAGAAGGCTACACTAAAGGTACGGTTTGACAGGTAGGAAGAGAGCCACGAAAGGGCTGTGTCACAGATGCTGAAGGATTGGAGGGTTTTGGAGCAAAAGAGGGGTGGTCAACAGTGTCAAAGGCTGCGGACAGATCAAAGAGGATAAGCAGAGAGAAGTGGCCTTTTGATTTTGCTCGTTGGTAACCTTAACAATAGCTGTTTCTGTGGAGTGATGGTGACGAAATCCAGATTGCAGTGGGTCAAGAAGGGAGTTTAACGTAAGGAAATGGGATAGGCGTGCATATACTAGTTTTTCGAGAAGCTTTGAGGCAAGAGGGAGGAGGGGAAATCGGGGTGGTAGTTGGATGGGGAGGTAGGATCAAGGGATGGTTTTTGAGGATAGGTGTGACCAGTGCATGTTTCAGTGATGAGGGAAATATACCGGTGCTGAGGGAGAGGTTGAAATTGTGTGTTAGTATAGGGGTAAGGGTAGCAGAGAGGGAGGGGGTAGCTGTGAGGGGATAGGGTCAAGGGGACAGGTAGTGAGGTGAGAGCGCAGTATAAGTGCCGAAACTTCTTCCTCAGTAACAGGGGAGAATGAGCTAAGTCTAAGGTTATGTGGGTTGTAGTTGAGTGAGAGCATTTGAGGGGAAGAGAGAATGGAATTATGATTGAGAGCTGATTTCATTTCTGATGAAGTCGATTTTGTTATTGAAGTGGCTGACAAAGTCTTGAGCTGACAGAGAAGTTGTATTAGGAGGTGGGGGAGGTCGGAGGAGAGTATTGAAAGTGGAGAACAGACGTTTTGGGTTTGAAGAAAGATTAGAGATAAGAGTAGAGAAGTAGTGTTGCTTATGGAGATTAAGGGCAGAATAGTAGGAGTTCAACATGAATTTGTAATGAAGAAAATCAGCTGAACTCCGAGATTTTCTCCAGTGCCGCTCAGCAGTACGGGAACATTTGAGTAGGTACCGTGTCAGAGGAGTATGCCAGGGCTGAGGATGAGTGTGTGATTTCCGAGCTATGGCAAGAGGGGCGAGATTGTCAAGGACGGATATAAGGGTGGAATTAAAGTGGCAGGGCCGGAAAATGAGGAGAAGGATGAGGATGAGAGGAAAGGCTTGAGGGAATTAGCAAGCTGTTGCTGATCTAATGACATAATGCTTCTGTGAAGTTTGGTGTGAGGAGTAGAAGGAGGGAGAGTTGCTAAAAGAATACAACAAAAATGGCTCAACAATGGACTTTACAGAATAGCAGACATCTATAAAGAGGGCAAAATAATATCCTATGAACAATATCAAGCATTAGACTGTGAAGATAAGAACATCTGGTATCACTACTTGCAATTAAAATCTAGAGAACAGGAAATCATAGGCAATGAGATTGTCCCCCCCAAACACAACTTTAGAGACGCTATGTCTCTCTGATCGCCATATTCGTGGAGGGATATCTATTCTATACACTATCTTCAATCGACCCCCAATAGAAAGCAAATCTCAACTTATGACAAAATGGGAACACGACACTGGTAAAACGTCGTCAATTGAGACTTGGACAAAAAAAATCTTGCTAATGGTTTAACCTTCTCACAAAATGCAACACTTAAGGAAAATTTCATTAAGGTAGCTTTCAGATGGGGGGGGGGGGGGGCGGGAGAGCCATTGACCAGATACTGCTACAGAGGATGTGGTGAGACCGGGACATACCCACACATGTGGTGGGAGTGTGGAAAAATTAGGGAGACCTGGAAACACACATCTAACCAATTGAATGCAATATTTCAAAAGAGAGTTACATTGACAATAGAACAAGCGCTGTTACATTTCACGATTCCGGCGCTCACTAAACAAAATAACAAATTAGCTATATGGATTTGCACGATAGTTAGACTAGGCAGAGCCCAATTCTGGAGCGGTACACCTCCTATTTAGAAATAATACAGCAAAAGATGGCATACCACTATGGCAAGGCGAGTGAAGCAGCTGAATTTCTAAACAACAGAGAGGCTTTCTTGTTACAGTGGGAGCCATATATTCTAAACCATGAGGCCTCCTTGAAAGGGGGTGTAGTAGCTAGCTAAGCTAAGTTCTAAGAGTGCGGGAGGGGAGCCGGGGCCCGTATGACAATAGATCAGCGGAAATTTGATAGAGTTAAGTGTCGAGTGACATAATGAATGTCTATCGTATGTTACACACCAACTTGATATGAACTGCTGAAGTAAACTTGAAGACTAGTATTTGACTGTGTATTGATGGAATGTTTGATTTTTGTATAATTCTTTTGTAAAAAATAAATAAAAATTATTTCAACTTTATTGAGAGACAAGATGTCTGTTGGGATACTAGGCTTAGACTGAGACCTTTTTTTGAAGAAGTGGAAATGCCTTATAGAGAGACTGCCCAAAAACAAATTCTTACACCTTTTGCGCATCATGAGATAATGCTGGAGGGGGTCCTGCGAGGAGACTGGACAGGTTTGTCTCTTGGGGAATCCTCCCAAAATAGAGATGGTAACTCAGCTAATTCTGATTGAAGCCTTCTTTTGACCCTTTGTCCTCCCCCCCCCTTTTTTTTTTTTTTTCTTCCGCCCTCACCCTTCTCCAGCGCGTTTACATATATATATACAGGATGCGATAATAACGGGCCCAAATGGACATCACTAAGATATAGAATCTAGTTTGCAGTGTAGTTAGTTGAGTTTATACTAGTTTATAAGGTTAAGTTGATTTATAGGATTATCATAAAATATTGAGGGATACGTGCAAGTTTCCTGCTGTAAGTTAATTACCCCTATTGTCATGTATATCTGGCAGATCTACAGTGCAGCCAGCACATAGGCTCAGACCACATGTTGAATCACTGAAAATACCAATGAATGCATGTAAATATTCTACTTGCTAACTATGTATATATTACTTTCTAAGTATGTTAAACTATTGGCTGTACCTGTGGATTTTGTGACAATTTGTTGTATCCTCAATAATAAAAACGAATTTAAAAAAAAAAAAAAAAAAAAATTATTTCAACATAAAATGACAGTCACAGTTTAAGTGCTAAGCTGCACAATCATTAATTAACCCTGAACAAATTTGGACACCAAGGGTCAGAGACACGGCACTGTGGAATAAGAACAGTTAAATGTGAGAGTAGTAATATAAACAAATATCTTTAATCAGCAGACATGTACAGACACAGGTTATTTGTACAAATGTTGCCGATTTAGTGATCCATCATTGACCATTTTAAGAACAGAAATGTCCCTCCTGCCCCAGTCCTCTATAAAAGATTTTTAAGATGGCTTGATGAAGATGTTTAGGATTCTGTAAGGCATCAAAGAACTGTTTATTGGTCTGGTAAAAGACATATGCAATACCAGTCTACAGTCTCAAACTTTGAAAAGTGCTTTTTGTTCTCGTTGGCTATAAATATTCATAAATGGTAAAATACAAATATATTTTACAACCCCGATGCTGGACCAGAGATATCACTGGGAGTCCTAGTGTCACAATATCAGTTTATCCTAGCGAGAAAGCATATCCGTAAGACAGCAGCGTGTCTGAGAGTCTCTCATAAGAACATCAGTAATGTCATAGAACTGATTCTCAAGGGCCAGTTTGTAACGCATATATGTGTTCTCACAATAACCAATCAATCGCTTTAGATTCTGGAGTCCAGTAGTTCCTGGAGGCTGCAACTTACACCTGAAAAATACAAGTTACATCAGAGTCATGGTTTGTGGCTCTGGGTAGAATACATGCTTGATGAAAGGTACTTGTACAATTATTATAATTTGTAATTAAATTTGCATGCAGTGAACACAAGTTAACATGGACTGTGATCTCTAATGTGGTATGGAATGAACACAATACCTGCTTGGTAAGGTGTGCATTTAATGACAGCTTTGTTTGAGATGATATACACTGAACATAATTGGCTTAATATGTGCATTAGAGTTCTGATATAACACCATAGCATACATTGATTGTGAATTCTGGGCAACATGGCATTCACTTAACATGGCCTCTAAGTAACATCACAAGCAGTCTGGGCATGACCTCTAGGTAACATAGCAAGCAGTCTGGACATGACCACTGGGTAACATTGCAAGCAGTCTGGACATGACCACTGGGCAACATCGCAAGCAGTCTGGACATGACCACTGGGCAACATCGCAAGCAGTCTGGACATGACCTCTAGGTAACATCGCAAGCAGTCTGGGCATGACCTCTAGGTAACATCGCAAGCAGTCTGGGCATGACCTCTAGGTAACATAGCAAGCAGTCTGGACATGACCACTGGGTAACATTGCAAGCAGTCTGGACATGACCACTGGGTAACATTGCAAGCAGTCTGGACATGACCTCTAGGTAACATCGCAAGCAGTCTGGGCATTATCTCTAGGTAACATCGCAAGCAGTCTGGACATGACCTCTAGGTAACATTGCAAGCAGTCTGGGCATGACCTCTAGGTAACATGGGCATGCCCTCTAGGTAACATTGCAAGCAGTCTGGGCATGACCTTTAGGTAACATTGCAAGCAGTCTGGACATGACCTCTAGGTAGCATTGCAAGCAGTCTGGGCATGACCTCTAGGTAACATTACAAGCAGTCTAGACATAACCTCTAGGTAACAAGCCAAGCAGTCTGGGCATGAATTTTGTTTATTGTGCCGTGGACTGAACATAACCTGTGTGTAACTTGAATTGCATTGGAAGTGACTGCTGTTTAACACTGCATGCACTGTGCACAAGCTGTTTATTATATGATGGTCTGAATGTGATCTTATTCAATTATTTTTTGTGTGTCTTGAACTAGGCATGCACCGTTTTATATGGTATACACTAAAAGTCTGTTATGAGTATAATCATTTTATTATTGCATACACTGAATGTGATCTTAGCTGCAGCAAGCAATATTAAATATGAAACACTGTATGCTCTGTTTTTAAGCCATGCATTAAAGAAGGTTGTTTATTATGGAATGCACTGAAAACCAGCTTTATTTCATATGGTATGCACTGATCATGTTCTCTAATATGACCACAATGAACATAAGCCTTTTGTTAATGCATGCAGTAAAAAAAAAAAAAGATTGAATGGACATTAAACTGCTGGGTACAGTTTGTAGGTACAGCCTTGCAGTTGTCTTTAAAACTATTTACTTATTTTAAACTTTTAAATACATAAATTATGCTTACCTGATAATTTAATTTCCATCTGTGGGAGAGTCCACTGCTTCATTCATCACTTGTGGGAAAATAAGAACCTAGCCACCAGGAGGAGGCAAAGACACCCCAGCCAAAGGCTTACATACCTCCCCCACTCCCCTCATCCCCCAGTCATTCTGCCAAGGGAACAAGGAACAGTATCAGAAATATCAGGTTATAAATGGTGCCAAAAGATTAAAAATAAATTTAGGTCCACCCCCCGGAGAACGGGCGGGTGCAGTGGACTCTCCTCCCACAGATAGAAATGAAATTATCAGGTAAGCATAATTTATGTTTTCCATCGTAATGGGAGGAGAGTCCACTGCTTCATTCATCATTTGTGGGAACAAATACCCAAGCTCTAGAGGACACTGAATGAAGAAAACGGGAGGGTAAAGGAGGCGGACCCTATACTGAGGGCACCACAGCCTGCAGAACCTTTATCCCTAAAGCTGCTTCCACCGAAGAAAAAATTTCAAATTTATACAATTTTGCAAAAGTATGTAAGGATGACCAGGTGGCCGCCTTACAAATCTGCTCCATGGAAGCCTCATTCTTAAAGGCCCAAGAAGAGGCCACAGCTCTAGTCGAGTAACCCGTAATCCTCTAAGAAGGCTTTTGTCCCGCTGTCTCATATGCCAGACGGATCATACTCCTCAACCAAAAAGATAGCGAAGTTGCAGAGGCCCTTTGCCCACTGCGCCTTCAAGAATACACAACAAATAAGGACAACGTCTGTCTGAATTCCTTTGTGGCTTGAAGATAAAACTTCAAGGCCCGAACCACATGCAGATTATGAAGTAACCTCTAATTTCAAAGAAGAAGGGTTAGGACACAAGGAAGTAACTACTATTTCCTGATTAATGTTATGACTCAACACTACCTTGGGAAGGAATCCCAAACTAGTGCGAAGAACAGCCTTATCAGCATGAAAAACTAAGTAGGGAGGCTTACATTGCAAGGCCGCCAACTCAGAGACTCTGCGTGCCGATGCAATAGCCAATAACAACAGGACCTTCCATGAGAGAATCTTAATGTCAAGGGCATGCATAGGCTCAAACGGAGCCCTCTGCAAAACCTTAAGAACCAAGTTTAAGCTCCAAGGAGGAGCCGGATTCCTGAAAACCGGTCTGATCCTAACCAGAGCCTGAACAAAGGACTGAATGTCAGGAAGCTCCACAAGCTTCTTATGCAACAGTACAGTTAAAGCCGAGATCAGTCTCCTTAGGGAACTGGTGGCAAGATCCTTATCTAGACTGTCCTGAAGAAAGGCCAAAATCCTGTATACTCTGACCTTATGCCATGGGTATCCTCGTTCCTCACACCAGGACAAGTAGGTTCTCCACACCTTGTGGTAGATGCGTCTAGTGACCGGCTTCCTGGCCTGACGAGAGTGTCAATCACTCTCTCTAAAAATCCTCTCTTGGCTAAGACTAGGCGTTCAATCTCCATGCAGTCAGCCTCAGAGAAGCTTGCCCCTAGCAAAGTAGTCATTTCAAAAGTGAGAAAAAGGAAATCCTCTAACCAATCAGTTTATAGAAGAAATGGTACTTATATATGTGGAGTTAAAATATGTTTTATGTGTAAACATATTACACATAGCTGCACATCCCTCATATCACATGCGACAGGTGAAAAATTTAGAATAAAGGGGAGATTATAATGTAATTCCAATTTTGTAATATATGTTTTAACCTGTGACTGTGGCATGCAATACATAGGCCATACCTCTAGAAAGGTACGTATCAGGTGGAGTGAACACCTTAGAAACGAACAAATTACTTAAACACCCTGTATGTCCAGGCATATTATCAAAGAACACAACAGTGGAAACTGCAAACTCAAAATCACACCTATAGAGAGTATACCACCTAACCTGAGTCACAATAGATATACCAAACTGAGACAATGTGAGACCTACTGGATCTATAGATTCCAATCTCTATTTCCATTAGGTCTCAATGAGGTTATTGACTTGGCTGTGTTTAGTTAGTTAGCTTTGTGGTTCATAGATCAGTATACATAGCTAGTTTGTTTTATTTCACAGTTGACTGTAGTTGTATTTATGCCTTATATATATTAGGGGTTTATTAAAACATTAATACAATTATATTATGTACCTGCACTTATGCACTCTTTATACATCTCATGCTTTCTATATACGTGTATTATAGGTTGTTTAGTTATTTAGATAGTTATATACTTTTGCATTTAGACAATACAGCGTAATAGATAGCTAGAAGTCTTTCACTTATTCACCTTGTATATCGTATATCATTTTATTATTTTCTTTCACAATTATAAGTTACAATACATACTTTCCCACCTTCTGGAGGAATTTAGTACACCCCATGTACATATATATATTATTTTTAAAGGGACAGTCAAGTCCAAAAAAACCTTTCATGATTTAAATAGGGTATGCAATTTTAAACAACTTCCCAATTTACTTTTATCACCAATTTTGCTTTGTTCTCTTGGTATTCTTAGTTGAAAGCTAAAACTAGGAGGTTCATATGCTAATTTCTTAGACCTTGAAGACTGCCTCTAATCTGAATACATTTTGACCACTAGAGGGCATTAGTTGACATATTTCATATAGATAACATTGAGCTCATGCACGTAAACTGACCTAGGACTGAGCACTGATTGGCTAAACTGCATGTCTATCAAAAGAACTGAAATAAGGAGGCAGTCAGCAGAAGCTTAGATACAAGATAATTACAGAGGTAAAAAGTATATTAATATAACTGTGTTGGTTGTGCAAAACTGGGGAATGGGTAATAAAGGGATTATCTTTCTTTTTAAACAACAAAAATTCTGGTGTTGACTGTCCCTTTAAGTAACTTCACATCAAGTATTTGCATATTTTATTCTTCAATATACATATTTTTATATATTTTTTACACAAATCCCCTCTAAGGGGTCTCTTTATTCTTGAGTTAGTTTGTACCACACTAGTATCACAACATTATTATTTGGTTAATTTTAACCTTGTTTTGGCAGTTCCCCTTTTTATATATATTTGTCTTTTGACATATATTCAACGCACACACATCTATTTCTCTCTCGTTTAGGGGTAACTTATTTTTATTCATTTTCACTCTTTTATCATAGGTCTTTCTTATAATAGAGATTCTCTAGTCCACTCACACTATATCTTTTTTTACACCGTAGTGTATATTCACGTTCACATAACGCATCTTTAAGGGTCACTTTTGTATTACACTTCTATTGCTTTGACACTCCAATATATGTTATTGGTTACAAGTGTTTATGACGACTTATTATACGCCCACTTTATACAGATATTACCTGTAAAGAATAACAGCTACACGCCACCATATTAGTGATTCCTTTTATTGCAGCCTCTTCTCTACATAGTAGCACATATTCACGTTCATGTATGGCCCTCCTATGGTCTCTTTTGGAGTACCTGATTGGTTTAGAGATACTAGTAATGTAGCCAGACACACCCTCATACCAACAAACATAACATTATTGGCTGCAAGTAGATATGATGCACTCTAGTATACGCCCATATTTTTGTATGACTCCAAGTTTACTGAAACTTCTCAGGTGAATCAATCACAACACTGAGACACTAAGAGTATGGATTGGTTAGGTTACTCCAGCCCTGGGGGAAGGGCTATCTCTCACCCGATAGGTAGTGTAGCCCTATTTAAGGAATAACCAGATATGTCTGATGAAACAGCCTTAGAGCTGAGAAACGCGTTGCATCTTTTTTGAAGCCTGTACACACAGTTGGTATTTAATGTGTTTGGATTTTACCTGTTTTATCTTGCTGTTTTAATTTTGTTTTTTAAAACAAATACTATAAGATTTTTTTACAAAACACCAGAACTACTGTGTTGATCAACTTAAAACTATGCTACCTTGTCTTTATCTCTCCGGACTGAAGAGACCATAGAAAGCCTTATATTGCTCAGTTCGAGCACAGCGAGCTGGGCTGCTGTTGAAGGACCAGCCTGCACTACTTGTAACATTTGGGTGCCGCTACCTTTGTGAGTACCCAGCATTTGTGCTTATTTCATATGCATCTTTTATTAGATTGATACACACATGTGGTTTGTTTTATTTGTGTCCCCCCCTTATGTACTACCAACACATGAGAATTGGGAGACCCTGGTCTAAGAAGTCAGCGGGCTAGGCTGCTGAAAAAGGTCCAGCCTGTCTCTATTGGCACAAGTGAGTGCCGATAGCACATGTGAGTAATCGGAGCAATCAGAATAGCTGAGGCTTGCTCCTGCTTGATGCAGACCCCTACTCGAGGTAGAAAAGGCAACAGTGAAAATATGTAAATTAGGTTGAAGTCCCAGGGTACTGCCAAGCGTCTGGATCGCGACCCGTATCTGGATGCCATGAGATCTATTTCCGGCGTCCCCCCATCTGCTGCAGATCTCCGCAAACATCTCGGGGTTGAGAGACCATTCCCCTGGATGAAACGTCTGTCTACTCAGAAAATCCACTTCCCAGTTGTCCCCACCCGGAATGTGGATCGCTGAGAGCGAACAATTGTGAGTCTCTGCCCATTCAAGAATCCGAGATACTTCCCTCATTGCTAGGGAGCTTCTCGTCCCTCTCTGGTGGTTAATGTAAGCCACCAAAGTAATGTTGTCCGAATGGAATCTGATGTATTGGGATGACCCCAGAGGGGGCCAAGCCCTCAGTGTGTTGAATATCACTCGAAGTTCCAAAATATTTATAGGTAGACACGATTCCTCTCGAGTCCATCTGCCTTGCGCCTTTCTGGCACCCCAAACGGCTCCCCATCCTGATAGACTTGCATTCCTGGTTACAAACTCCCAGGATGGTCTCAGGAAGGATGTCCCCAGAGACAACTGCCCCGGTCGGGTCCACCAAGACAGGGACTCCCTCACCGGTCTGTCTAGAGATATCTGTTGGGACAAATCTGAATGATTGCCATTCCATTGTCTCAACATGCACAGCTGAAGAGGTCTGAGATGGATCCTGGCGAATGGAATGACATCTATGCTGGATACCATGAGCCCGATTACCTCCATACACCTGGCCACAGATGTCCTTAAGAATGTCTGCAGGGCTAGACAGTTGGACGCAAGCTTGCAACGTCCCTGGTCTGTCAAAAATATCTTCATTGCTGAAGAATCTATTATCGTACCCAGGAACTCCACCCTGTTGCTGGGGACCAATGAACTCTTTCCTTCGTTTATCTTCCACCCGTGGGACCGAAGGAGAAGAGCTCTCGAGTGACCCTCCACCAGACTGTAGGATGGAGCCTGGACCAGGATATCGTCCAGATACGGTGCCGCTGCAATACCTCTGGCTCTCGCTACTACGAGAAGAGCTCCCATAGCCTTTGTAAAGAGTCTTGGGGCAGTTGCCAGACTAAACGGAAGGGCCACAAACTGGAAGTGCTGGTCCAGGAAGGCAAACCTTAGAAATTTGAAGTGATTCTTGTGGATTGGAACATGAAGGTAAGCATCCTTCAGGTCTATAGTCGTCATGAATTGCCCCTCTTGAACCAGGGGCAAAATTGACCTGATTGTCTCCATCTTGAACGATGGAACTGACAGAAACTTGTTTAGGGCCTTTAAAGCCAGAATTGGATGAAACGTGCCCTCCTTCTTTGGGACCACAAAAAAGTTTGAATAATATCCCAGAGCTCTTTCTGCCGGAGGGACTGGGACGATTACTCTGAGAGATGAGAGATCCCTCACACACCCCAGGAAGGCGTTTCTCTTTTCTGGTCTTGAAGAGATGTTTGAAAGGAGGAACCTGCCTTTGGGTGGATACGTTTTGAAACCTATCCTGTACCCCTGGGCGACGACCTCCAGGACCCAAGGGTCTGTAACGTCTCTCCTCCAAGCCTCCGCAAAAAGAGATAGTCTGCCCCCTCCCTGGTCCAATGACGGGTCGGGGGCCGCCCCTTCATGCCGACTTTGACTCGGCGGGTTTCTTGTTCTGGATGGACTTGTTCCAAGAGTTTGCTGGCTTCCAAGATCCCTTGGACTGCTCAGAATTTGCGGAAGGCTGCTGGCGCTGAGACTTGTCCACACAAAAGGGAAGAAAAGTAGATCCCTTAGGTTTAGCTTTCTTATCCTTAAATAAGAAGGCACCCTTGCCACCTGTGACTGTAGATATGATAGAATCCAGGCCCGGGCCAAACAAAACCTTCCCCTTGAATGGCAAGCGAGACTTAGATGTCATGTCAGCAGACCACGATTTTAGCCACAGAGCCTTGTCGGCTAAAACAGAAAACCCTGATGTCTTAGCATTCAGGCGAATAATGTGCATGTTAGCATCACAAATGAACGAATGTGCACTACCCTTAGGGCTTTGATTCAATCCAGAATCTCATTGAGGGGGGTCTCCACCTCGACCATTGCTGATAGTGCGTCACACCAGTAGGTAGCCGCACCAGCCACCGCAGCGACTGCTGCCGCCGGTTGGAAAATGAACCCCGTCATTTGGAACATCTTCCGCAACATGGACTCGATCTTTTTATCCATGGGTTCCTTAAAAAAGGAGCTATCCTCAAGCGGAATGGTCGTTCTCTTAGCGAGTGTGGAGATAGCACCATCCACCTTAGGGACGGTTCCCCGCAGTTCAGTTCAAGCTGTGCGTCCGGAACGGGAAAAAGCTTCTTAAAAGAAAACGAGGGAGAGAAGGGTGAACCCAGTTTCTCCCATTCATTCTTAATAATGTTCGCCATTTTGATAGGAACCAAGAAGGCCTGGGGCACTTCCTGTCCTCGTAAACCCAGTCCAGTTTAGGGATCGAAGGTTCCTCCGGGAGTTTCAGTTCCCGAATCTCCAGCGTAGCAAGCACTTCCTTCAGCAGAAAACGCAAATGCTCCATCTTAAATTTGAAATTTGGTTCCTCCGCGGATGGAGGCCTAGAACTAGCCGATTCCGACCCAAAAGCGCCATCCTCCGAAAAGTCAGAGTTGTCCTCCTCAGCGGAAAATCTGTCTGAGACATCCAGCGGAGTCGAAGACCCCTGAGACGGATAGCAGTGCCGTATCGTCCACTTGTGCTTAGTATGACGAGGCATCGCATTTATGACTGCAGAAATTGCTGTCTACAACTGATCAGCGAAGTCTGGAGGCCAAAGGGCCCCTCTCTTGTAGGGAACGCACCACGCGGGGCGGAGAACCCTCAGAGGTGGAAGGTTCAGTGGTGCTAAATACTTTATTCTTTTTTGATATAGCAATATTGTCAAAGCATGTGGAACAGAGTTATGCCGGTGGTTTGACCAGAACCTCCTCACAGGAGGTTTAGATAACGAGGGAGTATCCTCTAACATATCAGAGTCCTCCATAGCTTGCGCCTTTATTACGGACTTGATCAAATTATTAAATGGCACCTTTATATCCCAATGGCCGGGGCACTCACCACCTCCTATGACCTGGACTACAATAAACAGCTTTCGTCTCCTCCGAACACAGGTCGAGAAAGAGGATGTTACAGAGGCCACACCCGGTCACATGGAGTGCCATGCAGGACCGCCCCTGTACTCGAGAGAGATACGCGCAAAAAAAGCGTGCCTCAATCTCTCTCTAACTGTTTCACACTGACAGAGTCTCATCTCAAACAAGTGCAGCATAAACACAATAAACAATATTATGCATAATAAAATCCCCCCTGTTCCATAACCCCCTTCCGAGGGTATTACCCTAGATTCTATACAGATAAAAGGAGTCACACTGTGACCCTGTCTTGCGTTATCACATATATTATACATATATATAATGAAACGATCTTACCAGAATCAACGCCGTGGAACAGGAACACGGCCCTTCAAGTGTGACAGGTTAGTAGCGTCGCTCCTGACATGGACTTCAGAGAAGAAAAGCAGGAAGTGAAACTCGTCAATGCTAATTGCTTAAGGAGCTGTTAAACATGAGTCAGGATGGTTTTGCAGAAAGACTCTCCCTTCATCTCCGTACTCTAACATTCACCCATGCTCTCACTGAGAGGCTGACAGGACTACTTAAAACTCCAGTCCCATTTCGAAGAGTACTACCCTCCATAAGAGACTACGCTGAATCTTCCGACACTTCTCTGCCAACCTCCTGTGACGAAAGGCAAAGAATGACTGAGTGATGAGGAGAGTGGGGGAGGTATTTAAGCCTTTGGCTGGGGTGTCTTTGCCTCTTCCTGGTGGCCAGGTTCTTATTTTCCCACAAGTGATGAATGAAGTAGTGGACTCTCCTCCCTTTAAGATGGAACATGCTGGTTAGTGATGTTGTCATGTTTATGCATTAAAACACAATATATAGACAGCAATATTTATGTTCACAGTAGTTGTTAAAATTTTATGTGTTAACTTGCTGTTTCTTTATTACAGTGGTTATTAAGACGTGTGGTGCAGGAGGGGTTGGCAGTTTGTTTAGTTAGTAGTTTTTCTGTCATGTCATGTTAAATGGCAGCTGTCGGTAAAGAAGCTCAATAAAGGAGGATTATTCTAAAGCAGTTTGTTAGAAGTTATTTTTAGATCAACAAGTGATGTTCTGCATATTCACACTGGGCGCTACCATCTTGGAATTTAAGTGTGACAGAGGAAGTGCACATTCACATTCAATGATAATTTTGTATTCTTGACAAGCAGTATCATATACTTCAGTTTTGTGTGCACAATATGGTGGGAGCTGTATATTTTTGTAATGGCTGTATTGTCCTATATTATTCCTGAGGGCTTTTTTATATTTGTTAAGTAAATTTGCAAAAGTGTAAGTCTTCTGCTTTCTATTGTGCTAACTAATCCAAAGTGCTCGGTACAGCTGTCAAAACATCACTGATCTGTGAAAGCTCACTGCTTCTGTCACAGAATGCAACAATACGTGTGTACTTAGATGAATAATAAATAGGCTCAGTAGCTGCTGCCTCGTGTGATTGGCTAACCCATGTGCATTCTATTTCTTCTACAAATGATATATATAAAGAATGAAGCAAATTTGATAATAGAAGTACATTGGAATGTTGTTTAAAATTGTATCCTCAATCTGAATCATAAAACAAATATATTGATTTTCATGTTCCTTTAAATACTTTATGCATTGAAAATACAATTTTAGCATGTTTGTATAATGATCGTTCCAATGAAAGCAGTCTTCTTCAAGCAGAAAGGGAGAAGGAAGAGTCAACTGAAAGGGGGGGATATCTGTTAAACAGTTTGCTTGACGTTTCTTTCTTTCTTTAAGTGGGCAACTTACTATTAAACCCAATGTTTGAGAATCACCCTCTGCTTAATCGGAAGTCAAAATAAGCATGCACGATTCTAGGCCCTCTCCCATTCTTGGCTGTTAATTAAAGGGACATGAAACAATTTTTTTCTCCTTTCTGGATTCAGATTTTACACTACAGTACTTTCCAATGTAATTCTATCTTGAAATCCTTTGCTGAAGAAGCAGCAATGCACTACTGAGAGTTAGCTGAACACAACTAGTCAGCCAATCACAAGTGCAGGCACCAATCACCAGCTAGCCCCCACTAGCGTAGGATATGTACATATTCTTTTTTAAGAATGGATACCAAGAGAACTAAGTACAGGTGGCCCTCGGTTTACGCCGGTTCAATTTGCGCCGTTTTAGAATAACAACCTTTTTTGTTTCAATCATGTGCACTAATTAAAATAGCCAGTAGGTGGAGCTGTCCGCTTGTTTTGCAGCAAAGTTATGTAACTTATCATCCTGAAATTGCTCCTCCCTCTCTAAGTACACAGATCAGACCAGACTTATCGAGCCCCAAGTTTTAGCAGGCACTTCCCTATTATCTTCCTGTCCAACAGCTTCAGGTGAGGTTAACTGCTTAATCACTGCAGATTGAAATGCATAGAATAGGTGCAGACCCAATATTATCTAACATGCTTACAATGCAGAGAACTGATTGCAGAAAAATGCAAGTAAAAAACGTTTTTGTTAATTAAACTTAGTTTGATGATGATGCAGTCTGTTGTGCGATTATTTAATTAGGTGATGTTTAGCAAATGTTTTTGTTCATTAAACTTAGTTTGATGATGATGCAGTCTGTTGTGTGCTTATTTAATTAGGTGATGTTTAGCAAATGTTTTTGTTCATTAAACTTAGTTTGATGATGATACAATCTATATTATTAGGGTTATAATACTTTTTAGCATTTAAAGTCTTCATTTCAAAGCTTTAAAAATAATGTATTAGGTGTTACTTATGACAATTTTGAGAGGGGCCTGGAACCTAACTCCCTCACTTCCCATTGACTTACATTATAAACTGGGTTTCAATTTACAACAGTTTTAATTTACAACCATTCCTCCTGGAACCTAACCCCGGCGTAAACTGAGGGCTACCTGTACATTTAAAAAGGTCTTAAAATGACATGCTCAACCTGAATCATGTCAGTTTAATTTTGCCTTTTGTGTCCCTTTAAGTTCCTTATATCCGAGTAAGCTCTGTGGTCAAACCTTTCCTCCAGCACATAATAGTAATGATATCATACACAAGAATACAGGCTATATCTGGGCATGGTTAGGATCTTGACATTGAAGGCAGTTATGGGAGGCATAGAAATAATTTGTATTGCATTAAAGATATATGCTGAAAGA
Source organism: Bombina bombina (assembly GCF_027579735.1). Classification (NCBI taxonomy): domain Eukaryota; kingdom Metazoa; phylum Chordata; class Amphibia; order Anura; family Bombinatoridae; genus Bombina; species Bombina bombina. Next base: position 895,414,745 of record NC_069504.1, read on the forward strand.
TTTTTAGTTTTATTAATCATGCTATGGACTTTTCTTGTTAAGGTTATGATGCCTCTATGTCCTCTCTTCATACAGTAAATCGCTGTACTATTCTTAACTGATATTCATACTGTTATTTTCTCCCTCCTCCATATATCTTACCTTTGCGATATCTGCTCAAATATTCCTCCCTGCAGTAGCCGACGTTGTTTGAACTCTTCTAGATAATGAAAATCACCTCCAATAATGACCTTTTTATATAGAATCTCAGCCCAGTCTGGGAGTAGGTCATAGGCTTCAGTTACAATTACAGCCTGCATAGGATGAGGGAAAGAGAAGTAAAATAGTTAAGGTTAGAGCACACAAATGAATCATTCATTCAAGTGCAGAAAGAATGTAAAATAAGTACTTGGTAGAAACGTGGCAAAGCAACAAGGGGTTCCACCAGACTCTCTCTATCCAGATTAATGAGCCTGGTTTGGTGGCCACTGTTCAACAGATGAAGCTGAAGTGTCAGGAGGCGGGTGAGACGGGCACAGCGCAAAGACTGGCGTACACAAGAATCCTACAAATTAAGTTAGAAAAATACATCAGCCCTCAAAAATACAGACATGTAATACACAGACATCTTGGTGTTTGTGGAAGCTAATAAGCTATTGTTTGTATGTGACATAAAAAGGCTTGTGTGTATGGCAGCTGAACATGTTAGTAATACCACTGTTTGTCAAACAGGCTACATTACCTTAAAGGGACATAAAACCCAATTGTTTTCTTTCATAATTTCGATAGAACATACAATTTTAAACAACTTTCAAATTTACTTCTGTTATCTGCTCCAGAAAGGGAGCTTTTGATATTCTAAACCTCGATTCAGGCAAAATAACCCTTTACGGTGAACACAGCAGTACCGACCTTTGAGGCGGGTCTTGGAAGTTTAGTTTTGCAAGATCAATACTAAACCCGTAAAAGAATACTGCATTGTGTCACCGGGTTTCTAGCCGAATCCTATTTACAGCTTAGCACCCCTGCCCAACATCTAACCCGTACTTTCTGTGGGTGGTCCATGGCACGATCGGTGCTTTGCATATTGGAAGCCGGCTCCTGTTTACTAATATGTGAGTACGGATATACATTTGCTATTTCCAATTGATAACACACTAAGAGGAGTCTCTGTCCGTAGGAGCACAATGTCATCTGTAACGACCAATCGGACGGCTCCATTAAATTTCATGCACTTCCATATAGAGACCGCTAGATTTACATATGTAACAAGTTGAATAAGACTGCCACATTGTAATACAGCCTCGACACAAACTTTTAGGCTCTACGAGGGTATTTTACATCTACTATTTTTGGGATACAAGCCCCAAAAATATACAAAAGATATTTTCAAAGAACTTTTATACCATTATTGTTTTTTAAATATTGTATCTGTATTGTGTATTTAAACTGCAATAGGTCGACCTATATATAATATAATTGTTTATGTAATTAAAACTTTTACATTTTATGTTTTAGTATTCATATATTTTGTTATTACTGTTTTGAATAAATTTGTCTTTGTAACCGGCATCTTCATAGTGGTTATTATTGTTGTGTTTAATCCTGTGTCCACTTTTGTGGTTAATCTTCTGCGCTTGTGAGATATAGGTTTACTCTTAACATTTGATATTTTGAATTTAAATTTATATGTGTCCTATTTAGTTATACTCTTTAGCTCCTGTTGAGCGCTCCCTAGTATTTTTTAGTCACATGTTGGAATCTTTTATAGGCTTTTAGAGGGTGTCCTATTTTCTAGTTGGAGTTTGTAGTATCTTAATTTTGGCGCTGGTCACTATAACTTTTGTTCTATTGACTGTCTGCTTATACAACAGACTGAAAAATGTAAATGTGAGTGGTGCCCTGACTAAAAAAAACAACTCTGTTTGAATGTGTCACATGTCCTAGCACAGTTAAAGGGGCAGTTTACCTAAACATTTTCTCCCCTTTAATGTGTTCCTAATGATCCATTTTACCTGCTGGAGTGTATTAAATTGTTTACAAGTGTGTTTACCCTTATTTATGCATTTGAAATATCTAACTTAGCCTGTGGTATCCCCACCTATACTGAAAGTATCCCTTGTTGAAAAAGAATTACGCACATATCCTACACTAGTGAGAGCTAGCTGCTGATTGGTGCCTGCACACATTTGTCTCTTGTGATTGGCTAACTAGATGTGTTCAGTTAGCTGCCAGTAGTGCAATGCTGTTCCTTTAGCAAAGGATAACAATTGAATGAAATAAATGTGATAATAGAAGTAAATTGAAAAGTTGTTTAAAATTGTATGTTCTATCCAAATCATGAAATAAAGATAACTTATTAAATTATCATTTTCCGTTGTTCTCTCTAAGTACTGAGCTTTGGTTTACAGAAAAATATAAGATAAGGAAGCATGTGTGTGTACACAAAGTGATAACATAATAAGATCTTAAATTATATTCAAGCTCAGCCCATTGTAATAGGCTATGGTTTCATAGCACAAAACCATCTATCTAAATTACACAAATAAACCTGAAAATCCAATTTCTCATACATTTTATACTCTGCAGCTGGTATAACAAGTCATTGGTAATACATTAAGGGATAAACAATTTAACATTATACTGTCCCTAATAGAAGGTAAAAGACAGCAAAAAAAAATGAGGGACAACCATTGTCACCCAATGTCCTAAAGCAGACAGGACAACATTATAGAAAACTACCACAAGACCCAAACCCAGTGCACAAGGATCAGGCAAAATGTGCGATGTTAAAGGAACAGTAAAGTAAAAATTAAACATAAAGGGATATAAAACAGTCTGTTTCATTGTTGAAATAAAAAAAGCACTAAGCAATTGGTTATACCTAATAAAAATCCTTGCAATATTTATTACTATAAAAGCATTTTACCTTTTATTTATTGTTTAAACTTTACGTTTCTAGGGTTCATTATTTCCTGTCACAGCCCACAAGGGGGCAGGGGTCTCTACAGGAAGGCATATATAGCTTGATGGCAAAAATCTTCTAGCGCAACATGATCTGGCTTACTGTTTAGTGAATGATGAGAGAAACAGGAAGTCCGTTTCTTATCAATGCCCAGTAGAGGCAGAATGCATCTTAAAGGAAGATTCCAGCCACAATTGGAATCCACATAGATGCATTTTATTTAGGATATAAGCATTTTGGTAATATACATGATTACCAAAAATGCTTCTAATAAAAGGTATAGCTGTTAAAAAAGTGTATTTAAGTATGCACCGTGCACCAGCATCCATGCAGCCTAAGGTCCTTGTACAATCTGGTAATGACTCAATTTGTTAATTGCTGGCATGATACAAGCCCTATTGGCACACTGAACAGCTGCAGTATTTAAAATGCTGGTGCACTGCAAATCTCTAGCAAATCTCTAGCTATGCTTTACATGCACGTACAGAGACAAATATTGATGATAAAACAGTGATTGCTTTTACTAGAAGCATTTTTGCCAATACATGTATATTGCAAATATGTTTCTATTAATTTATGTGCATTTAAATTGGCCCCGAATGTCCCTTTAATTTAGCAGCATGTCAGCTCCCTTATATCTTATTACTATAAGCAGTGGCTACACTGAGAATTTCTAAGTGCCCATTTTGCAAGAGAACAAGTAAGTTTTTTGCTGCTTTTTAACACAATCTGTTTCTTTTTATGTTTACTTTGATTTAATATTTTTTTTACTAAAGGAGAACTGTTTCATATACCTTTAAATTGACTGGATAGAGCATAATATTTTAAACAAATTTCAAATGATTTTTTGCTTAGTTCTCTTGGCATTCTTTGTTAAAAAGTAATTCTATATAAGCTCAGGATCATGCATATGTCTTTAGCCATCTAACAGTAGTGTTTGCAACAATGTTATACCTAATTGCAAACACTGCTGCCATAGACAGCTAAAAATGCATGCAATCTCCTAAACTCCTATCAGCCTCCCTGGCAATTTGACAATACAAGTAAACTGGAATGTTGTTTAAAATGATATGTTCTATTTGAATCATGAAAGAAACATGTTGAGTTTCATACCCCTTTAAGGGACTGGGGATATCTGATACTGTTAGCTCATGGATAGATAACTGGATAAAACACAGGGAGCAACAAGTTGTAGTTAATGGATCATACTCAGATTGGAGAAAACTAACTAGTGGGGTCCCCCAAGGATCAGTACTGGGCCCTGTTCTTTTTAATATTTTTTATAAATGACTTGGAGGAAGGATTAAATAGCAACATTTATGCAGATGATAGAAGTTATGTAAAGGGATTAGGTTGGAGCAGGATGTAATTGCTCTGCAAGGGGATTTATACAATTTGGCAGAATGGGCTGGTAAATGGCACATGAGGCGTATTACTGGTATATGTAAGTTTCTATATTTTGAAAGTAAAAATATGCAGGCGTCTAAGACAAATAAGATACCTGCATGTATTGAAAGAGGCGTATATACAAAGGAAGAAAGCAGGATTATGTTGCTATATAAATCCCTAGTAAGACCTCACCTTGAGTATGGAGTGCAGTTCTGGGGGACCGATTTAAAAAAAGGACATTGCAGAATTAGAAAAAATTAATAAAAAGGCCACAAAACTCTAGAAAAAGGCACTTGAGAGGTGATATGATTACTTTATACAAATATATTCAAGGGCCATATACATAGTTGGCAGAGGTTTTTTTTTATTCCAAGGCAAATGTTTGCAGCAAGAGGTTACATTTAAGGGAAGAGGAAAACAGAATTTATGCTTACCTGATAAATTTCTTTCTCTTGTGATGTATCGAGTCCACGGATTCATCCATACTTATGGGATATTCTCCTTCCCTACAGGAAGTGGCCGAGAGAGCACCCACAGCAGAGCTGTCCATATAGCTCCTCCCTTAGCTCCACCCCCCAGTCATTTGACCGAAGGATAGGAAGAAAAAGGAGAAACTATAGGGTGCAGTGGTGACTGAAGTTTTTTAAATAAAAATATACTACCTGTCTTAAATAGACAGGGCGGGCCGTGGACTCGATACATCACAAGAGAAAGACATTTATCAGGTAAGCATAAATTCTGTTTTCTCTTCTAAGATGTATCGAGTCCACGGATTCATCCATACTTATGGGATACCAATACCAAAGCTTTAGGACACGGATGATGGGAGGGACAATACAGGTACCTTAAACGGAAGGCACCACTGCTTGTAGAACCTTTCTCCCAAAAATAGCCTCCGAAGAAGCAAAAGTATCAAATTTGTAAAATTTGGAAAAAGTATGAAGCGAAGACCAAGTCGTCGCCTTACAAATCTGTTCAACAGAAGCCTCATTTTTAAAAGCCCATGTGGAAGCCACTGCTCTAGTAGAATGAGCAGTAATTCTTTCCGGAGGCTGCTGGCCAGCAGTCTCATAAGCCAAACGGATGAAGCTTTTCAGCAAAAAGGAAAGAGAGGTAGCCGTAGCCTTTTGACCTCTCCGTTTACCAGAATAAACAACAAACAATGAAGATGTTTGACGGAAATCTTTAGTTGCTTGTAAGTTGAACTTTAAAGCATGAACCACATCAAGATTGTGTAACAGACGTTCCTTCTTTGATGAAGGATTAGGACACAGAGAAGGAACAACAATCTCCTTATTGATATTCCTATTAGAAACAACCTTAGGAAGAAACCCAGGTTTGGTATGCAAAACCACCTTATCTGCATGGAAAACTAGGTAAGGTGAGTCACACTGTAAAGCAGATAACTCAGAAACTCTTCGAGCCGAAGAGATAGCTACTAACAACAAAACTTTCCAAGATAGAAGCTTAATATCTATGGAATGCATAGGTTCAAACGGAACCCCTTGAAGAACTTTAAGAACCAAGTTTAGGCTCCATGGCGGAGCAACAGGTTTAAATACAGGCTTGATCCTGACCAAGGCCTGACTAAATGCTTGAATGACTGGAACATCTGCCAGACGTTTGTGTAAAAGAATAGATAAAGCAGATATTTGTCCCTTTAAGGAACTAGCTGATAATCCCTTCTCCAATCCTTCTTGGGGAAAGGACAAAATTCTAGGAATCCTAATCTTACTCCATGAGTAACCCTTGGATTCACACCAACAAAGATATTTGCGCCAAATCTTATAATAGATTTTCCTGGTAACAGGCTTTCTAGCCTGAATCAGGGTATCAATGACTGACTCAGAGAAACCACGCTTTGATAAAATCAGGTGTTCAATCTCCAAGCAGTCAGACGCAGAGAAATTAGATTTGGATGCTTGAACGGACCTTGGATTAGAAGGTCCTGCCTCATTGGCAGAGTCCACGGTGGAACAGATGACCTGTCCACCAGGTCTGCATACCAAGTCCTGCGTGGCCACGCAGGCGATATCAGAATCACCGAAGCTCTCTCCTGCTTTATTCTGGCAACCAGACGTGGGAGGAGAGGAAACGGTGGAAATACATAAGCCAGATTGAAGGACCAGGGCACTGCTAGAGCATCTATCAGTACCGCCTGAGGATCCCGGGACCTGGACCCGTAACGAGGAAGATTGGCGTTCTGACGGGACGCCATCAGATCCAATTCTGGTGTGCCCCATAGCTGAGTCAGCTGGGCAAATACCTCCGGATGGAGCTCCCACTCCCCCGGATGAAAAGTCTGACGACTTAGGAAATCCGCCTACCAGTTCTCTACCCCTGGGATATGGATTGATGAGAGATGGCAAGAGTGATCCTCAGCCCATCGGATTATTTTGGTTACCTCCATCATCGCTAGAGAACTCTGTGTTCCTCCTTGATGATTAATATAGGTTACAGTCGTGATGTTGTCCGACTGAAATCTGATGAATTTGGCCACAGCTAGCTGAGGCCACGCCTGAAGCGCATCGAATATCACTCTCAGTTCTAGAATGTTTATCGGGAGGAGAGATTCCTCCCGAGACCATAAGCCCTGTGCTTTCAGGGATTTCCAGACTGCACCCCAGCCTAGCAGGCTGGCATCTGTCGTTACTATGAGCCACTCTGGCCTGCGGAAACACATTCCCTAAGACAGGTGGTCCTGAGACAATCACCAGAGAAGAGAATCTCTGGTCTCTTGATGCAGTTGAGGAGATAAATCTGCATAATCCCCATTCCACTGTTTGAGCATGCATAGTTTCAGTGGTCTGAGGTGTAGGCGGGCATAAGGAACTATGTCCATTGCCGCTACCATGAGTCCGATTACCTCCATACACTGAGCCACTGATGGCCGAGGAATGGAATGAAGAGCTCGGCAAGTGATTAAAAGTTTTGATTTTCTGACCTCCGTCAGAAATATTTTCATTTCTACCGAGTCTATCAGAGTCCCTAGGAAGGAAACTCTTGTGAGAGGGACGAGAGAACTCTTTTTTATGTTCACCTTCCACCCGTGAGATCTCAGAAAAGCCAACATGATGTCCGTGTGAGACTTGGCTAGCTGGAAAATCGACGCCTGAATTAAGATGTCGTCTAGATAAGGCGCCACTGCTATACCCCGCGGTCTTAGAACCGCCAAAAGGGACCCTAGCACCTTTGTGAAAATTCTGGGAGCCGTGGCCAACCCGAAGGGAAGGGCCACAAACTGGTAATGCCTGTCCAGAAAGGCTAATCTGAGGAATTGATGATGATCTCTGTGAAAAGGAATGTGTAGATACGCATCCTTTAAGTCCAAATAGTCTCCATCTTGAAAGATGGTACTCTGAGGAATTTGTTTAGAATTTTGAGATCCAAGATTGGTCTGAAAGTTCCCTCTTTTTTTGGGAACCACAAATAGGTTGGAGTAAAAACCTAGCCTTTGTTCCGCTCTTGGAACTGGGCAGATCACTCCCATGGTATGTAGGTCTTCTACACAGCGTAAGAACGCCTCTCTCTTTGTCTGGTTTGCAGACAATTGAGAAATGTGAAATCTCCCCCCGGGGGGGGGGGGGGGGGGAGTCTTTGAAGTCCAGAAGATATCCTTGGGACACAATTTCTAAAGCCCAGGAATCGTGAACATCTCTTGCCCAAGCCTGAGCAAAGAGAAAGAGTCTGCCCCCTACTAGATCCTGTCCCGGATCGGGGGCTACACCTTCATGCTGTCTTAGAGGCAGCAGCAGGCTTCTTGGCCTGTTTACCTTTGTTCCAAGCCTGGTTAGGTCTCCAGACTGACTTGGATTGGACAGAATTCCCCTCTTGTTTTGCTGCAGGGGAAGCTGAAGCGGGACCACCCTTGAAGTTCCGAAAGGAATGAAAATTATTTTGTTTGGTCCTCATCTTATTTGTTTTATCCTGAGGGAGGGCATAGCCTTTCCCTCCAGTGATGTCTGAAATAATTTCTTTCAGTGCAGGCCCGAATAGGGTCTTTCCTTTGAAAGGGATGTTCAACAATTTAGATTTTGATGACACATCAGCAGACCAGGACTTAAGCCATAACGCCCTGCATGCTAAAATGGAAAAACCTGAATTCTTTGCCACTAATTTAGATTTGGAAAGCGGCATCTGTAATGAAAGAATTAGCCAACTTAAGGGCCTCCACCTGGAGAGCCTCAAACCAGAAAGCAGCTGCAGTAGTTACAGGAACAATGCATGCAATAGGTTGGAGAAGAAAACCTTGATGAACAAAAATTTTCTTTAGGAGACCCTCTAATTTTTTATCCATAGGATCTTTGAAAGCACAACTGTCTTCGATAGGTATAGTTGTACGCTTAGCAAGAGTAGAAATAGCTCCCTCCACCTTAGGAACAGTCTGCCACGAGTCCTGTATGGTGTCAGATATGGGAAACATTTTCTTAAAAACAGGAGTGGGAGCGGAGTACCTGGTCTATCCCACTCCTTGGTAACAATAGTCACAATCCTCTTAGGGACTGGAAAAACATCAGTGTAAACAGGAACCTCTAAGTATCTGTCCATTTTACACAATTTCTCTGGGACCACTATAGGGTCACAATCGTCTAGAGTAGCTAATACCTCCTTGAGCAATAAGCGGAGGTGTTCAAGCTTAAATTTAAAGGCCGTCATATCAGAATCTGTCTGAGGGAGCGTCTTTTCTGAATCAGAAATCTCTCCCTCAGATAACAAATCCCTTACCCCTACTTCAGAACATTGTGAGGGTATATCGGATACGGCTACTAAAGTGTCAGATGGCTCAGCATTTGTTCTTAACCCAGAGCTGTCATGCTTTCCTTGTAAACCAGGCAGTTTAGAGAAAACCTCTGTGAGGGTTTTATTCATAACTGTGGCCATGTCTTGTAAAGTAAATGAATTAGACGCACTAGAGTACTTGGCGTCACTTGTGCGGGCGTTACTGGTTGTGACACTTGGGGAGAGCTAGATGCTAAACCCTCATTTCCTTCTAACTGAGAATCATCTATTGCAATATTTTTAAGTGCTAAAATATGCTCTTTATAATTTATAGACATATCAGTGCAAGTGGGACACATTCTAAGAGGGGTTTCCACAATGGCTTCTAAACACATAGAACAAGGATTTTCCTTGGTGTCAGACATGTTAAACAGGCTAGTAATGAAAGCACTTTAATCAAAAAACACTTTAATCAAAGAAAATAACACTTTAAACAAAAACTGTACTGTCCCTTTAAGAGAAAAAAAGCAGCACAAACTCTGCAAAACAGTGTAAAAAAAGCAGTAAACAAAAGGAAATTTTTACAGTAGCATCATAAAGCCTTAGTAACTTTGCACCACTATGCAAATAAACAATTAACCCCTTAATGTAAAAACCGGATCGAAAAAACTTCAAAACCGGTAAAATAACGTTCAGCACCTTGCCACAGCTCTGCTGTGGCGCCTTCCTGCCCTTTAGGAACGATTTGTGGGGAAAAAAAAAACCTCTTTACAGCCCTCAAATACAGCAGGAATCTCTGGAGAAGTAGCTGGATGCTTCTGAGGTAAATAAACTGTGCATCTGAAAATAGGCCCCTCCCACCTCACTCGATGTTATGGGGCCTAAAAAACACCACAGAGTGTTTCTTAAACTAGCCATGTGGGTTAATAACCCTTAAACAAGCCACAAAGACCCCTTAAAGTCCCTCAAAAAACGTTTTATTTGTAATTAAACCAAAACGTTTTTTCCTATTAGTGTCACCAGTAACTATGAGCCCTTTACGCAAGCTTGGATTCCTCTTTTACTGAATACAGCTTACCTTTCCCTCATGGGGATATTACCAGCCTTTTCTAGAAATAACACAGTCTGTCTAGAAAAAAATAGACTGAACATACCTTAATGCAGTTTAGCCTGCAAACTGTTCCCCCAACTGAAGTGTTCCTGTACTCTTCAGCCCTTGTGAGAACAGCAGTGGATCTTAGTTACAAAATGCTAAGATCATCATCCTTCTTGCAGAAATCTTCATCCCTTTTCTGCCAGAGAGTAAATAGTACACACCGGTACCATTTAAAATAACAAACTTTTGCTTGAGAAAATAAAAACTAACATTTTTGTCACCACACTCCCTTTGCCCTTCCTAGCAGTTAAGCAGGCAGAGAGAATGACTGGGGGGTGGAGCTAAGGGAGGAGCTATATGGACAGCTCTGCTGTGGGTGCTCTCTCTGCCACTTCCTGTAGGGAAGGAGAATATCCCATAAGTATGGATGAATCCGTGGACTCGATACATCTAACAAGAGAAAGGAAATTTAATCTCCATCAATGCAAACACTTTTTTTTTACTGGAAGAGCAATTAAATTGTGGACTTCCTTTTCTAAGGAGGCAGTGAATACCAATATCTTTTAATTTAATTTAAAAATGGGCCGCATACATTTTTGGCTGAAAACGAAATTAACAATCTTGCATACATTTGCCTGTAGCTGTCACAAATATACCACAATGAAAGACATGGATACATGCATGTGTCTCTGAGGTCTTGCTTAGAAATGCCAAGCATAGGAGAAAGAGATTTCCTAGTTTCCCAGCAGCAGCCTTCCGTTTGAGAAAGCCAGGAAGTGGTGAAACATGTCAGGGGACAGGGTGGAATTTAGTAGCTTTTAACTAGCAAGGAGAAGCTGGTAATTTAGCAGATATAAGCCGGAAACAAGAGATATAATTACGAAGGACATTCTGCAAATATATGTGCGTGTCCATTAACCTATAACTATTATTATTTTTCCAGCTTGTACACATTTATTGTGGGCATTATCATATATCCGGGGAGGTTCATATAGGCTGTCTGAGTCATACCATTTGGTGTGAGTATCACTATATTAGCCTGAGTAGCACTTTATTCATAATTATACAGGAGATAACACCTGTTATAATAGACTAATATAAATAACAGCACCAGAACAGTAAAATTTACAATGAATATTTTCATTTATAGTTACTTTGACAGCTCTAATTAAGGGGACCGCAGTATATCCAAACACTAGAACCGCACACCGCTTAGTGAGTATAGGTTTATCTCCTTGTATAAACAGTGCTATTATCACATTTTTTGTAAGTATACTCTGCCTGACCTGCATTTAATAATATGTATGTACAGGTTATGGATTAATACCTACATCCTAGGTCTGTATCGTATATGTATTGAAGCACCATCCCTGCCATATATGTGGGTTCATCTACCATTATTTCTTAACAGCAAAAACTCACTTGTGTTTTTAAGGTGTGTGTGTGTATGTTTTTTCATTTTCCCTTTGTATTTTAATTACTGGAAAATTCTGATTAGGTGGCAAAAACATCTCTGAATAACAAATATTTCTGATTAAAAATATAATCATACCTCCTAATTTAACAAAAAATAAGGCTATCCTACTGCAGCTTTTCCAGGCAAGAGAACAGGACCAAACAACCAAGTGAAATAGTTGAACATATTCAGAAGCAGATATTTTGAGTGGGGAACATACAAGTGTGAAAGGTGAGAGGTTACCTTTGAGTAGCTCTCTGCTGCATCAATCAGAAGAGTCAATGCTTTCATTATAGCAGACCTCAACTCAGCCATTTCAGATAACCAGTATTCTGTAAAGGATAGGAAAATAATTCAATCTTTTTATTAATATATTATTTGAAATCTCTTTTTACTCATAAACATATAATTATATATTTAACAAAAAAATTTCTTAATTTAGAATGGTTTCATATATGTTTCTGTCATGGTGGTGAGAGTCCATGAGCCATTAATCCTGTGATTTAACTCATGGCCACTAGGAGGCAAAAATTCACAAAACTCAAAGAGTACTTAATCTCTCCCACCTCTCTGGTAAGCTAATCTTATCTTTGCCTCCCAGGAGGAAGTTGAAGAACTGAGGTGATCCAGAGACTTCATTGAGAGGGGTCCTCAGACTGATTTAAAACAATTTTCCCCTCAGAGAGCTGCTACTGAGAGACAGAAGGGATATTGGAGTATTGGGTAGTGAAACTCACATAGCCCGCAGGCTATCAGCTGGTACACCATTCAATAGATACAATATAACCAGGAGACATTGTTATATACAGACATGCCACTTTACACACTAAACTATTTCTTAAGCAGTCTAGTTTGTTAATGTGAAACTTTGTCTGGGCTATAGTAGATCCTAACAAACAAAAAGTCCCAAGGCTTAACCACAGGTAAAATTCCAAGGTTTATTTTTACCACATAGGTCAGCAGTAAAAAATAAATTAAAAAAAAAACAAAATGTATCCTTACCTGATAAATTTCTTTCTTTTGCGATGTACCGAGCCCACGGATTCATCCTAACTTGTGGGATATTGTCCTTCCTGACAGGAAGTAGCAAAGAGAGCACCACAGCAGAGCTGTCTATACAGGGAGTGCAGAATTATTAGGCAAATGAGTATTTTGACCACATCATCCTCTTTATGCATGTTGTCTTACTCCAAGCTGTATAGGCTTGAAAGCCTACTACCAATTAAGCATATTAGGTGATGTGCATCTCTGTAAAGAGAAGGGGTGTGGTCTAATGACATCAACACCCTTTATCAGGTGTGCATAATTATTAGGCAACTTCCTTTCCTTTGGCAAAATGGGTCAAAAGAAAGACTTGACAGGCTCAGAAAAGTCAAAAATAGTGAGATATCTTGCAGAGGGATGCAGCACTCTTAAAATTGCAAAGCTGGGGGCGGAGCCAGCAACCACAGTGCAAAGACGTGCAGACGCTGAGCTCCTCTACATAAAAACCTAAAACAAAGTTTATATTTATCTTGCTTCGGCAATCCTAGTATAAAACTTAGGGTAACATAAACTAGAAGCCGGCTATTATCATTTGGGGCTAGAATCTATTGATTTTGAGGGACCTGACTGAGTTTTTTTTTACATCGGGCTGGCCACACGCTAGTTTGCCGCCCGCAACACTGAGACTGAGTTTGCCCGCGTTCTGGAGGGTTGGGGCTCCACTCCAGAACGTCAACACGCCATCTCCCCCTTGCTGAACTTAGTCCGGGGAGGCTGTGAGGAGCCGAGAGAAGTCCGCGAGACCAAAAAAAAAGAAAAAGTGTTGCCAGCAGGACAGACCTATCCAAGAGGACACCGACAGAGGACACCTGCAGCTGTTGCTGTGAACCCTGCTTTAAGTGCCGCGGCTGCGGTGGTTCCTGGTCTCCGGAGGGTCGGGGCTCCGCTCCGGACACTTGACTACACCCCTACCAACTTGCCAAGGAAAAGCTGCTTGCCCCTGGGGCCACATTGGTAAACAGTGACTCCCGGCCTAACACCGACCGGAGCTGGACTGCTACCCGGGTTGCTGATCGGGCCCCTCTGGCCGCCCTGGACTGCTGGAGTGAGACAGCGGAGCTGCTGGAGAGCAGGGAGACCCGACAGGTCAAGCCTCTATATCCCCCTTGTTGCGCGGCTCAGAAGCGAGGGCGCGAAAGTTAGCCATCTTGCTGAGTCCGGATCGTCTTCAGGAGTGCTGGGCGGCCGTGGTACGGTGAGTTGTGTTTTGGCCCCTGACCACCTCAGACCTCTTTCACATACACGGCTAGCCTGAGAGACTCATTAGAGGAGGGGAGAACTACAGGGAGTTGAGGCTTTCCCTAGTCTGTGAGTAGGCCTCACCCACGTGGGAGACTGAGGTATTGGCCTCTCAAAATATTATATAAAGGTCCTTGTCAAAACAGACTAGCATTTAACTACATAGGAAGCAGGCAAGGATTTTCTGCATATAGTTTCAATCCGGTCAATTAGGCAGAGACTGCCAGTCCTTTACACACAAATTTACCCTAGCATACAAGACTGTGCACATCTGAATTGCCAAGTCACATAGGAGAACCTTTTTTTTTTTTCTTCTCTGGGAACTCATAAACCCTCAGGACATACTTGATGGACTGAAAATCAGTGTCTGCAGGTTGTTGTGTTTTAAGCTGCTGTGCCAGCATTATTGTCTTTGGGCTTGCGCCCAAAGTGGAGTGTATATTTGCAATGCCTGTTTCATAACGTTCTCGCTTTCTCCCTATAGGATCAGGTGTATAACAGCATTCATAGTGGCCCTGCACACCAATTCTACTGTAAAGGTTTGACCCTTTTTGCCACTACATGCTAGGTATTAACAACTGTAAAATGTGTTGTGTTAACCTTTTACTGCATTTCTAACCATTTATCTTTTGCAGGCATTTGCTATAGCAGTTATTTAAGTTGCAATTTAGACGAGTGTGTACCAATTAATGCGAATTTGTACAAGCTAACCTACTGTGCTTTATGCTTCAGGCCCTATCTTTGTAGTGTGAGAGTAGAGGCCTTTTTGACCTGGTACTAGAAATCGTGGGCTATTGACTTAATCTAGGTGAGGCTTCTTGGCCTCACCATTTTAACATAGCTTGGTGATTGCTGACAGTTTTTTTTTTTCTTTTTTATACTAAAGGCTGCTGCGTCAGCGCAAGTGTCTTAGAGCTCAGAGCCCAAAGTGGAGTGTCATCTCAATTTATGTTTCATAAGTGTATGCCTAATACTTTTTGACTATCCCTACAGGTATAATGGTCCTGTAATTGACACACCTGTTCTAGATCTGAGTACAATTTTTGGGTTGCCCCTAAAAAATTTTTTCATTACAACCTTGTCTTCCCTAACTTGCTGCAGTTTATCTTGGGGGGCCTAGATATATGTCCTCTGGTTATAAAGGGTGTTGAACTGATCTTTGTTAAGTTTGCATATTTAACATTAACCTTATTTCCAGGTTCTAGGTGTGCCCTCTCCTCCCTTTCCCGCCAGGTGGCTACTGGCGGGTCATAACCCCTTTCCTTTTCCCCATCTCGTCCTATGGTGACAACTTCCCCAGGAGAGGGTCGCATATTAATATAAAGATACAGCAGCATACCCCCTAGGGGGGCTTAACCCCCAGTATAGTGGTAGACAAAACTAATACCTCCAGACCTTCTGCAGACCCGGGGATCCCTCCCCTTGAGGGAGACTACATGCCTGCTATACATTGATTTGTGCACCCAAAGTTAGTCAGACACCATTATGTCGGTTTAAAAAGGGCCCTGGAAGCCCCCCCCCCCTTCTCACATAATACAGATTGACAACATCTATATACCAGTTATAGCAGTGACCGGTTTGGTAAGGAAAGACCTAACAACTATGTCGCAGCAAGCGAAGAAGAAACTGAAAGGCAACCTTGGCCCTAAGAAGACGGTGATGGATCACTTCCATCCGAGAGGACAAAGAGATTCAGTCAGATCCGAAGATGAGTTATCTAATACCTCAGATATGCCGGAGGACCACCCCGAGAGCAGACTCTCCACTTCAAATACCCCAGGTAGATTTAAGGGAGACACTCTACCTTTACCACTTGAATCCATCCAGCGCATGTTCGAGACCCAAAATCAGACCCTCAGCAGACGGTTTGACAAGCTGGAAAGAACATTTGAGGATCTGAGACAAGATATCTCCTCTATCAGTGAAAGAACTGATACTATTGAAAGGAAACAGGAAGATCTCATGGTGGACCATACTAATTGGGTGGGCCAAACGCAAAGCCTGATGGATCAAGTATCTTCATTGGAGGCGAAGGTGGCGGATTTAGAGGATAGATCTAGGCGAAATAATGTGAGACTCAGAGGAATCCCAGAGTCGGTTCTCCCGCAAGACTTAGAAGATTATGCACATCGTCTTTTCCAGTCAATCCTCGGTTCAGCTGCTGGAGACATGCATAGAATAGATCGCATCCATCGTACGGCGAGACCTAGAAATCTTCCTCCTGGCAAACCCAGAGACACTATAGCCCGTTTACATTACTACTCATACAAAGATAAATTGATGAGAGCAATGCTGCGCTCCCCCCAGCTTAATGGACAATTCAGAGAGGTCACGCTGTTTCCAGATCTCTCCTCCTACACATTGGCTCAAAGGAGAAGTTTTGCAGAGGTCACCAGAGTCTTGAGAAGTAACCAAGTTCGATATAGATGGGGCTTTCCAACCAAACTAATAGCTACCAAAGATGGAACTCAGCATATCATATTGACTCCCCAACAGGGGCAGGAGCTCCTCAGGACATGGCAATTGCCACGGCAGGCTGGGTCACCGTCAGCCTCCCCGGGGAGACCCCCCATAGAACGTAACCTACCAGCACGTCCACCCAGAAGGAGTCCGGAGCTGAGAGCACATGCCCAAGAATGGAATCCTGGTAGCCCATAGTCTTGAGACTAATTCTGTGCCTGTTAGGGTCTGCATGGGTCTGGCTAGGTTGTGTCCACTTAGAAGTGCACTAGTGGGTATCAACTATGTCATGAAAACTAGTAAAAGTATAAGCTTTGAATGCCACTAGCCTCAGTGAATGTCTATATGTTTCTTAGAAATTGCTGTTTAATGTCAAAGTGGATTTAAATTTTACTGATGTTGAAGGCTTATCAGGCCTGTGTTAAGTCACTGCTGTCCTTATGCACGGTTATAAACTTGTTGATGTTGTCTTAATTTTATATGTCTCTATAGTTACAGGTTTGGGGGGGGGGGGCTATGGGTCTGTTGTTGGCTCCGCCCCCCTCCATTTCTTTTTTGTTTTCTTTTCTTTCCACTTTTCATTTCTCATTTTACATTTTTCATCCTTCACCCTTCACCCCTCACCTATCACTTTTCATATTCCATCTCTCATCCTCTATCCCTCACCCTCCATCTTCCATTCCGCATCCATTACCTCCTTCTCCCATATCTCGCCCCCCCACCCCTCACCATACATCCCCCAACCCTCACCCTCCACTTTTCGCCCTTCATTCTCTGTTTTACACTGTGCACTGCACACCTATCGGCTCATCACAATCTTCTTTCCCCTTCGCCTCTCTACCTAGCCCCCCCCCCATCTTCCAACTTTCGTCCTCTGTCCTTCCACCACATAGTTCCCATCTTACCCCTCCATCTTATAACTCCCTTCCCCCGCTCCCTTCCCATTGTGTCCCATACTAGTTTCTTTGCCTCTCCCGTCCCATCTCGACTATCCCATCCCGTCGTGCTTCTCACTCATTCCTTCTGCCCACTCCTGTTTCCTGTCCCACGCCCCATCCCTCCCCACTTCCCCTCCCCCCCCTGCCCTACCAACACTACCTCACTCCATCTATCCCTGCCCCTATCCTTTCCACCCCAACGCTTCACTCCTCTACATATCACAGTATTTTACATCACTGCTCCCCAACCCGTGAAACATAGGATTCATATGCGGATAGGGGACACTTGGCCCCCCGCATACACCTGGCGGAGTAGAGGACTCTCTGCTAATTCGGGGAGGTGGGGCGTCTGGGGAGGTTGGATCAGCATTCCGAAAACTCTTATTCTATAACTCTCATCCCTCCCTCTCTCCTCTACCCCCTTCCCCCCCCTTTTTTTTTTTTCTTTCTCCCTCTTTCTCTTCTTACACCTAAGGGCCCCCCTCATAGATGCGAGACATGAAACTATGCACTTTAAATACCAGAGGCCTGAACTCTCCGACTAAACGGAGCTTGCTCACTAAATTTCTGAAAAAACACCATATTGACATAGCTCTCCTCCAAGAGACCCACTGGACGGAAGATATAGCCGCCAGATTCAAATCCATACACTACCCAATTTGTATTACATCCACATTTCACAAGAAGGCAAGGGGTGTGACGATACTGATAGGGGATCAAATAGCGTACGAACCTATATACACTGAATGCGATGCTGCAGGGAGGTACGTAATTTGTGTATGCCGGCTTGATTGTATTCTGTATACATTGGTGGCTATATATGTACCCAACACCAATCAAGCTAGCTTCCTTAAGAATCTCCTCCGGAAATTAGATAAAGTGAAACAAGGCCACACCCTACTAGCTGGAGATTTCAACATGATCTGGGACCCAGAGAAAGATAGAAGGGGGAACACTAAACTGTCAGGAGATAGGAATAGAGACTATACCTCTCAAAAATTTAGGGAACTGTCTGCCCAATATGACCTCCATGATGTCTGGAGGGCTCTCCACCCTGACTCCTGTGATCATACCTTCTTCTCGGCTCCCCACTCATCCTTCTCCAGATTAGACTACTTCTTCTGTGACCCTTGGGCACTGAGGAGGGTACAAAGATCTGTTATAATGCCATGCACATGGTCGGATCATGATGCGGTGGTGGTTGCCTTAGAGGCAGGAGGTGCCCGAGAAGGGCCCAGGAGATGGCGCATGCCTGATCATTTATTCCAAGATACTTACATGCCCGAATGGACCAGAGAAACCATAGAATTTCTAAGGGTCAACAACACAGGGGAGACTTCAGTCCCCATAGTCTGGTTGGCACTAAAAGCCTACATGAGGGGGCTCCTTATAAAAAAGGAATCACAGCAGAGAAAACGGAGAAATGAATCCCTGGCACAGTTATACTGCAAGCTGGGAGCATTTAGGAAGAGAGCTGAGAACAGGGCCTCCCCTCTGGATGTTACTAAGTGGCAAGAAATCAAGGCACAAATCCAAAAATTGGAGCTTGAGCAAACGCAAAGAACGCTCAGATATCTGAAAATGAAATTCTACCATAGTGGAAACAAGGCCGACCGCATGCTCGCGAATAAACTTCGCCAAAAAACAATGGCGAACAGAATCTCCTATATCCAGACGGAGGAGGGGAGGTGTTATTCGCCGAGAGCCATAGGCGAAGCATTTGTGGAGTATTATAGCAAGCTCTACCAGATATCCGCATCGGAGGGAAAGCCAAGCCTCCCTAGAGAGGATATAGTGAACTTTCTGCATACCCTCAACCTGCCCAAGGTTCCGAAGGAAGCTGAGGAATCGTTGTCAGCTCTTATTACTGTTTCTGAGGTGACCCAGGCTATAAAGGGGCTGAAACTGCACAAGGCCCCGGGTCCAGATGGATTTTCATCTATCTTCTACAAGAAACTCTCGGGGGAGGTTAGTCCCATCCTAATTTCTGTCTTTAATGCAGCCTTCCAGACTGGGTGTTTTCCCAGAGAATACTTGGAAGCAGAAATTGTGACCATCCCAAAACCGGATAAAGATCCGCGCAGATGTGCAAGTTATAGACCTATATCCTTAATAAATGTGGATATAAAACTTTACTCGAAAATCCTGGCCAACAGACTAGCCAAAATACTCCCCTCCCTGATCCATCTGGACCAGGTGGGGTTTGTCCGGGGCCGTCAGGGTTCGGACAATACGCGCCGCCTTCTGGACATTTTTGCTGAATCTAAGTCTCTGGGGCTCCCACTTGTTGCCCTGTCGTTGGACGCAGAAAAGGCCTTCGACAGGGTGCGGTGGGAGTATATGGAGGAAGTGTTGAGGGCCTTTGGGCTTCCGGTCTGTCTAATTAGTGCGATCATGGCACTGTACTCGGGCCCTTCAGCCAGAATCCGAGGAAAGGGGTTCTGCTCCGATCCCTTTGAGATCAGAAATGGGACTAGGCAGGGGTGCCCGTTGTCTCCACTGCTCTTTGTGCTGTCTATTGAGCCTCTGGCGGCCATGATTAGAAAAACTGCTGGAATTCAGGGAATGTTGATTCATGATACTATGCAGAAACTCGCACTTTTTGCAGACGACCTCACCCTGTTCATCACGGAACCTGAGACCTCATTGCCGGTAGTCTTTGAATGTTTACGGACATTTGGTACGATATCATACTATAAGCTCAACTTTACTAAGACAGAGGCGTTGGTAATAAACCTGCCTACGGAGCAACTTAAGGGGATCAAGGAGACTTACCCATTTGCTTGGTCCACAACTGAATTGAAACATTTGGGGGTTATCCTTTCCCCGGACCCGAAGATAGTAATTCGGGCAAATTACGACCCTCTACTAAAAGAATTTGATTCTCTTACTGCGAAATGGGTTAAATATGAGATATCATGGATCGGGAGAATACAGTCGGTAAAGATGTCCCTTCTCCCCAAGGTCACATACCTCTTTAGGTGTATACCATTGGCTGTCCCGCAATATATTCTTAGTCGTTTCCAGACTATCATAAACAGGTTTATCTGGCAGGGTAAACCCTCGAGGATAGCCATGCAACAATTACAACGGCCTGTTCTACATGGAGGATTGGCAGCACCCAGCAAAGGCAAGTATTATAAGGCGGCTATGCTCTCCCACGTGACTGCGTGGGGGGCCCCAGCTGAAGACACCAGGTGGGGACAGCTTGAGCAAGCTGTGCTCCCCTCAGGTCTGTTGCTAGAAGACCTTATATGGGTCCCTCAACATGCAGATACACTTTTGGGGGTTGAGAATCCTGTCATTAAAGCAGGCATTAAAATATGGAGAGAACTTAGTGGCTTGACCGGAGTGGCTCCGCACCCATCCCCAATCCATTCAATCAGGGCTCTGCTATCCTGCCTGCCGGAATCCCATGCGCAGCTGTGGTCTGGCTGGGGCATCAGGTATGTCAGAGATCTCTATACACCCCGAGGGTTGGCGATCCAAGCTTCGGACTTGTCGGACATAGATATTCCCAAAAAGTTCCACTTTGAGTATTTCAGGCTTATATCATTGTTGATATCCTGGAAGTTCCAAAAGGAGAAACCCAGAGAATTGACACAATGGGAAAAAAGATGGCTAGTGGTCAAGCCCCTACGCAAGGCGTTGACAATACACTATCAACTCCTATTAGATTCCGAAAGATTTACCAAAACCTTCCGCATTGTGGAATGGGAGAGGGATATGAGGAAGGAACACGAGGGGTTGGAGTGGCAACAGGCAGTTCAATACACAAGAGCAGCAATCCACTGTGTCTCATTATATGAGCTTTACATAAAACTAGTCCTACGCTGGCATAGAGTACCAGTCAGCCTCAATAAGATGTTCCCACAGACTTCGGACAGATGCTGGAGGGGGTGTGGCCAAAGGGGTTCTCACTACCATATCTGGTGGAGCTGTGCGGGAGTCAAGGTAATCTGGGACCAAATAGAGGTAATGTTAGATCAATTGGGGTTACTACACAGACTGACACCTGATACTGCCCTGTTCCATTTGGGACTAGGAAAACTGGCACAACCTGAGAGAATGCTTTGTATCACTATACTCTTAGCTACGAAACTAGCAATCGCAAGATGCTGGTTGGGAAAAACACAGGTCACACTTTACATGATACGAGATATCATCGAATATATCCGTTCTATGGAGGAATTCTCTTTGAGATCCATGGGCAGAGTTGGATTACATGGGCAAGTTTGGGCACTCTGGGAAGTAGGAGTCAACAAATAGAAAGACATTTAAAATACAATGGCCTCGAGAGTGGAGACCACAGGAACAGTGTAGAAGATAGCCACCCGCTGTTGGGACTTGGGTCCCCCTCCCCCCCCCCTTTTTTTCTCTTTCCCCTCGCTTCCTCTTTCCCCTCTCTCCCCCCTTCCTCACTCTCTTACTCCTTTCTACACACCCGGACGCCCTGCCGCCCGGGTACATTCTCAACCTTTTTACTGTTGAACAAGGTATAGCCTGCCTGGGTCTAGTTAACTGGGTATTCCATATACACTTTATCTTATATTAGTTAAATCTAGAGGAGGGGCCATGCCCCAGGCAAGGCATGTATGGAACTTCAGTTACTGTTTTGCTTGGTCTATGTTATCTTAACTAAAACTATGATCTCTGAACTGAGCATTGACAGGGATAAGCCTTCAGGTACTAACCACCTCTGTGAGATTATAGGCTTACAGTAGATAACTCAGATGCATGTACTATTCGCTGTCTGTGAATATGAAGTTATGTAAAAAGAGGTATCACTCATGGCTAAGGAACGTCCTCTTTGGATAGCTCGCCAGAACTTTACATAATTCTAATGACATGTCTGTTTTATTGTTCACTTATGTTTGCTTTCTTGATGTGTGTCATATGGACATGTTGCCATGATCCCCTTATGTAAATGTACTGTTTTATTTATGACTTTACCTCAATAAAAAGTATTCTTTAAAAAAAAAAAAAAAAGTAGAACCTATTATGATTGTATATAATGGGTGCAAAAATGCAATTTGTTCTCTATCTCTGTACCAATAAACTTCATTAGACCTTTTCATAGAATTCTCTCCTAAAAAAAAATAAAAAATAAATTGCAAAGCTTCTGAAGCGTGATCATCGAACAATCAAGCGTTTCATTCAAAATAGTCAACAGGGTCGCAAGAAGCGTGTGGAAAAACCAAGGCGCAAAATAACTGCCCATGAACTGAGAAAAGTCAAGCGTGCAGCTGCCAAGATGCCACTTGCCACCAGTTTGGCCATATTTCAGAGCTGCAACATCACTGGAGTGCCCAAAAGCACAAGGTGTGCAATACTCAGAGACATGGCCAAGGTAAGAAAGGCTGAAACAAGACACACAAGCTGAAACGTCAAGACTGGGCCAAGAAATATCTCAAGACTGATTTTTCTAAGGTTTTATGGACTGATGAAATGTGAGTGAGTCTTGATGGGCCAGATGGATGGGCCCGTGGCTGGATTGGTAAAGGGCAGAGAGCTCCAGTCCGACTCAGACGCCAGCAAGGTGGAGGTGGAGTACTGGTTTGGGCTGGTATCATCAAAGATGAGCTTGTGGGGCCTTTTTGGGTTGAGGATGGAGTCAAGCTCAACTCCCAGTCCTACTGCCAGTTTCTGGAAGACACCTTCTTCAAGCAGTGGTACAGGAAGAAGTCTGCATCCTTCAAGAAAAACATGATTTTCATGCAGGACAATGCTCCATCACACGCGTCCAAGTACTCCACAGCGTGGCTGGCAAGAAAGGGTATAAAAGAAGAAAATCTAATGACATGGCCTCCTTGTTCACCTGATCTGAACCCCATTGAGAACCTGTGGTCCATCATCAAATGTGAGATTTACAAGGAGGGAAAACAGTACACCTCTCTGAACAGTGTCTGGGAGGCTGTGGTTGCTGCTGCACGCAATGTTGATGGTGAACAGATCAAAACACTGACAGAATCCATGGATGGCAGGCTTTTGAGTGTCCTTGCAAAGAAAGGTGGCTATATTGGTCACTGATTTGTTTTTGTTTTGAATGTCAGAAATGTATATTTGTGAATGTTGAGATGTTATATTGGTTTCACTGTTAAAAATAAATAATTAAAATGGGTATATATTTGTTTGTTGTTAAGTTGCCTAATAATTATGCACAGTAATAGTCACCTGCACACACAGATATCCCCCTAAAATAGCTATAACTAAAAACAAACTAAAAACTACTTCCAAAACTATTCAGCTTTGATATTAATGAGTTTTTTGGGTTCATTGAGAACATGGTTGTTGTTCAATAATAAAATTAATCCTCAAAAATACAACTTGCCTAATAATTCTGCACTCCCTGTATAGCTCCCCCTTAACTCCACCCCCAGTCATTCTCTTTGCTGGCTCTAAGCAGGAAGAGTAAAGAGAAGAGGTGTTAAACTGTTTTATTTTATCTTCAATCAAGTGTTTGTTATTTTTAAATGGTACCGGTGTTGTACTATTTACTCTCAGGCAGGACATAGATGAAGATTTCTGCCTGGAGGATGATGATCTTAGCATTTGTAACTAAGGTCCATTGCTGTTCCCACAGAAGCTGAGGAGTACAGGAAAACTTCAGTGTGAGGAATGGTTTCTTGCTATGCAGCAATGAGGTATGTTCAGTCATATTTTCTGCAGAGACTGTGTTAACTCAGAAAGGCTGACAGTGTCCCCTTTAGGGGAAGGGTAAGCAGTAATCCTAGTGTTATCAGAGGTTTTTACTAGCTTGCATAAAGGGTTATTTTTTTGTGGGCACTCAGTTTGTTATGTGAATTTGGGACAAACGTTTTTGTGTCTGGGAGTAACGTTTTCTGTTTTATGGGACATTTGCTTGAGGGTTCTTTGGGGTTGTTTATAACCCACATGGCTTTCAGGCAGGGTTTGTTAGTTTTGTGTAGGCCCCAGCAACATCGAGTGAGGTGGGCGGGGCCTACATTTACAAGCAGCAAGCAACTTCTCCTGAGGTCCTGATAGTCTTCTGAGGGACTAATTGAAGCTTTAAACCCCATATTATCGCTTCCTAAGGGCAGGTAGGGCCACAGCAGAGCTGTGGCAAGGTGCTTTAGGGGTTTTTAACCGGTTTTAGACATATTTCAATCCATTTTTTTTTCATTTGGGGGTTTATTGCTTATTAACTTGTGGTGCAATCCTTCTAAAGTACACTGTTAAAATTTCAGAAAAATTGAAGCAATTTTAACCTGTTTTGCAGTTTGTGTATGCCTTTTTTTCTCTTAAAGGTACAGTACCGTTTTTGCAAATTTTGTTTTTTTCATTAAATAAAGTGTTTTCCAAGCTTGCTTGCTTTATTACTAGTCTGTTAAACATGTCTGACACTGAGAAAACTCATTGTTCAATTTGTTTAGAAGCCAATGTTGTATGAAGGACAATATCCCACAAGTTAGGATTAATCCGTGGACTCGGTACATCATGCAAAAGATATATATATATATATATATATATATATATATATATATATATATATATATATATATATATATATATATATATATATATAGTAGATCCTATATTTGTGATATTTTTCTTTCCCAAAAAGTCTATAACGTTATTTTTATGTTTGCAATTTTCATAGCCCAGTTTTTACTTTGGTCGCTCCAGTTATTTTACCTCATTTTATACTTAGTCCTCATTATTTTAAATAGATATTTATTTATTTAGTTTAAGTTAGCAGTGCGGCGGGAAAAGATTACTGACCACTCTGCCTATTTTTCTGAAGTAACGGTCTCTGCACTCTTGGCGGCCATCTCTGCTCTAAATTGCTGTGTGGAAGGGGTACGATTTCCATTCTATATAGATAATTATAATTTTATTTAATTTGCTCACACTTTATAAAAAAGTTTCTGGGTCTTTACTGTTCAGGATTCAAATGCTTTTTCTCTCACGGTCTCCATATATTTATTTGTTCTTATGGTATTTTTTTTCTATTTGTATTACTTTTATTATTTTGGATCATTCTGGAACTGTCACCAATAACATATCTTTAACCCTTTAGAGGGGAGATTCTCTGATCACTTATCTACCCATTTTAAGTGTATTTATTGCAAACGTGTAGCTGTAGTCCCTCCAGCTCAGCTTTGCAATTCTTATATGGATCACTTTATGTATGCTAACCAATCTACTGCTGCTCTTGCCTCTAAAGGACTCTATTCTCCCTCTGTCTGTTCTGTAGGGAGTTCTTCATATTTTGGTTCAGGATTTAAAGATTTTGTGCTTTCCTCCAATTAAGTGGAAAAGGACTGCGTGTGTCTGACGCACAACTTAAAGTTAATCTAGCAGCCCTAAATCCCAAAGGTTTAGATCAGCTAAATACTTTCTTATTAATTCAAACTCTGACTCTTTAGATTTGTCTTCTGAAAGTGAAATAATTTCAGATGATAAGAGTTCGATAATTTTCAAGTTTGAACATCTTTGCTCTCCACTAAAAGAGGTTTTATGTACTTTAGGTGTACAGGATTCTAAACCTTAGAAGGAAAAGTCTATCAAAAAACTGGACTTAATTTTCAAACCTTCTGCTGAGATTCCAGAAGTTTTTACAGGTTCATTAAGCTATTACAGAAATAATTACTAAGGAATGGTTCAAACCATGTATTCTTTATAAATCAGCTTCAAATTTTAAAAGGATGTTTCCTTTATCAGCTTCTAGTTTTCAGCTTTGGGGAAATAATCCTAAGGTGGATAGGGCTATCTTCAATTTAGCTAAATGCACTACTATTCCATTAGAGGAAAGTACTTCTTTTAATGATCCAATGTACTGGAAATTAGAGTATTTTCATAGAAAGGCTTTTGAACAAGCAAGTTTTCTGTTCAGACCAGCAATCACTTGTGTGGCTGCAGAGGAAGATTGTCAACATAAATTGAAACTTTTTTCAAGATTATAGCTATAAATATGACATTATCTGTTCTGAAGGGCCTTGGTTGGTTGAAATCATGGTCAGCTGACATGGTTTGCAACACTAGACCTTTATCTCTCCCTTTTCAGGGAAAAATATTTTTGGGCCTGGTCTAGATGCAATCATTTCTAATTTTACTAGAGGAAATGGAGCCTTCCTCCCCTCAGGACGAAAAGGGAAAGAATAGAACATTCTGTTGTTTTTGTTCCTTTCGTAAATCAAGGAACCAAAAGTCATCTTCCTCATCACAGAAACATGGAAGTCCAATCCTAATGGAACAAGGCCAAACAGTCCAAAAAGTCTATTTCCTCTTCCAAATCTGAATTAAGGTGCGGCCCACGATCCAGATCTTCTTCTTGTAGGGGGCAAATTACACCTTTTTCAGGATGCTTGGTCTCAATCTGTTCAGGTTCCTTGGGTTCTAAATATAGTTTCCCTCTGGTAAAGAATAGGTCTCAAATCAAGACCTCTCAGAAGAAGGTTTCTTTTAAGCAAATGCCTTTTTTCAAAGCGTTTCAGTCCTGGAAGTCATGGGACCCTGTGTTGGAAATAGGCCAAAGGTTTTACTTAAGCTTATTTATTGTTCTTAAGAACGAAGGAACTTACAGGCCTATTTTAGTTTTCAAAACTCTAAACAAGTTTGTTGTCACAGTTCCCACTATCAAGATGGAAACAATTCAGACCATTCTCCCTCTGGTATAGCAGAGTTAAAGGGACATGAAACCCAACATTTTTCTTTCATGATTCAGATAGAGAATACAATTTTAAACAACTTTCTAATTTACTTCTATTATTTAATTTGCTTCCTGCTCTTGTTATCCTTTGCTGAACGGTTTATCTTGGCAACCTCAGGAGCAGCAAAGAAGCTAGGTTCTAGCTGCTGATTGGTCACTGCATATATATACCGATTGTCATTGGCTCACCATGTCTTCAGTTAGACACTCGTAGTGCATTGCAGCCCCTTCAACAAATGATACCAAGAGAATTAAACAAATTAGATAATAGAAGTAAATTAGAAAGTTGTTTAAAATTGTATTCTCTATCTGAATCATGAAAACATAATTTATGCTTACCTGATAAATTTATTTCTCTTGTAGTGTGTTCAGTCCACGGGTCATCCATTACTTATGGGATATATTCTCCTTCCCAACAGGAAGTTGCAAGAGGATCACCCAAGCAGAGATGCTATATAGCTCCTCCCCTCACATGTCATATCCAGTCATTCGACCGAAACAAGACGAGAAAGGAGAAACTATAAGGTGCAGTGGTGACTGGAGTTATAATTTTAAAATTTAGAACCTGCCTTAAAAAGACAGGGCGGGCCGTGGACTGAACACACTACAAGAGAAATAAATTTATCAGGTAAGCATAAATTATGTTTTCTCTTGTTAAGTGTGTTCAGTCTACGGGTCATCCATTACTTATGGGATACCCATACCAAAGCTAAGTACACGGATGAAGGGAGGGACAAGGCAGGAACATTAAACAGAAGGAACCACTGCCTGTAGAACCTTTCTCCCAAAACCAGCCTCCGAAGAAGCGAAAGTGTCAAATTTGTAAAATTTGGAAAAAGTATGAAGTGAAGACCAAGTTGCAGCCTTGCAAATCTGTTCAACAGAGGCCTCATTCTTAAAGGCCCAGGTGGAAGCCACAGCTCTAGTGGAATGAGCTGTAATTCTTTCAGGAGGCTGCTGTCCAGCAGTCTCATAGGCTAAACGTATTATGCTACAAAGCCAAAAAGAGAGAGAGGTAGCCGAAGCCTTTTGACCTCTCCTCTGTCCAGAGTAAACGACAAACAGAGAAGAAGTTTGTCTAAAATCTTTAGTTGCCTGTAAGTAGAACTTCAGAGCACGGACCACGTCCAGATTATGCAAAAGACGTTCCTTCTTTGAAGAAGGATTAGGACATAATGATGGAACAACAATCTCTTGATTGATATTCCTGTTAGAAACAACCTTAGGTAAAAACCCAGGTTTAGTACGCAGTACTACCTTGTCTGAATGAAAGATCAGATAAGGAGAATCACAATGTAAGGCAGATAACTCAGAGACTCTTCGAGCCGAGGAAATAGCCATCAAAAACAAAACTTTCCAAGATAAAAGCTTAATATCAATGGAATGAAGGGGTTCAAACGGAACACCCTGAAGAACTTTAAGAACCAAGTTTAAGCTCCATGGAGGAGCAACAGCTTTAAACACAGGCTTAATTCTAGCCAAAGCCTGACAAAAGGCCTGGACGTCTGGATTCTCTGCCAGAAGTTTGTGTAAAAGAATAGACAGAGCTGAAATCTGTCCCTTTAGCGAACTAGCGGACAAACCTTTTTCTAAACCCTCTTGTAGAAAAGCCAATATCCTAGGAATCCTAACCTTACTCCATGAGTAACTCTTGGATTCGCACCAATATAAATATTTACGCCATATCTTATGGTAAATCTTTCTGGTCACAGGTTTCCGAGCCTGTATTAATGTATCAATAACCGAATCCGAAAACCCCCGCTTAGATAGAATCAAGCGTTCAATTTCCAGGCAGTCAGCCTCAGAGAAATTAGGTTTGGATGGTTGAAAGGACCCTGAATTAGAAGGTCCTGCCTCAGAGGAAGAGACCATGGTGGACAGGACGACATGTCCACTAGGTCTGCATACCAGGTCCTGCGTGGCCACGCAGGTGCTATCAGAATTACCGATGCCCTCTCCTGTTTGATCCTGGCAATCAGTCGAGGTAGCAACGGAAATGGTGGAAACACATAAGCTATGTTGAAAACCCAAGGGGCTGCTAATGCATCTACCAGCACCGCTCCCGGGTCCCTGGACCTGGATCAGTAACAAGGAAGCTTCAAGTTCTGGCGAGATGCCATGAGATCCAGATCCGGTTTGCCCCAACGACGAATCAGTTGAGCAAATACCTCCGGGTGAAGTTCCCACTCTCCTGGATGAAAAGTCTGGCGACTTAGGAAATCCGCCTCCCAGTTCTCTACGCCTGGGATGTAAATCGCTGACAGGTGGCAAGAGTGAGACTCTGCCCAGCGAATTATCTTCGAGACTTCCAACATCGCTAGGGAACTCCTGGTTCCCCCTTGATGATTGATGTAAGCCACAGTCGTGATATTGTCCGACTGAAATCTGATGAACTTCAGTCTTGCTAACTGAGGCCAAGCTAGAAGAGCATTGAATATTGCTCTTAATTCCAGAATGTTTATTGGAAGGAGTCTCTCCTCCTGAGTCCACGAACCCTGAGCCTTCAGGGAATTCCAGACTGCTCCCCAGCCTAGAAGGCTGGCATCCGTTGTTACAATCGTCCAATCTGGTCTGCGAAAGGTCATTCCTTTGGACAGATGAACCGGTGACAACCACCAGAGAAGAGAATCTCTGGTCTCCTGGTCCAGATTTAGCAAAGGGGACAGATCTGAGTAATCCCCGTTCCATTGACTGAGCATGCATAGTTGCAGCGGTCTGAGATGCAGGCGCGCAAATGGCACTATGTCCATTGCCGCGACCATTAAGCCGATTACCTCCATGCGCTGAGCTACTGATGGGCTTGGAATGGAATGAAGGACACGGCAAGCATTGAGAAACTTTGATAACCTGGACTCCGTCAGGTAAATCTTCATCTCTACAGAATCTATAAGAGTCCCTAGAAAAGGAACCCTTGTGAGTGGTAACAGAGAACTCTTTTCCACGTTCACTTTCCACCCATGCGACCTCAGAAATGCAAGAACTATCTCTGTATGAGACTTTACATTCTGAAAACTTGACGCTTGTATCAGAATGTCGTCTAGGTACGGAGCCACCGCTATGCCTCGTGGTCTTAGTACCGCCAGAAGTGAGCCCAGAACCTTCGTAAAAATTCTCGGGGCCGTGGCTAACCCAAAGGGAAGAGCCACAAACTGGTAATGCCTGTCTAGAAAGGCAAACCTTAGGTACCGATAATGATCTTTGTGAATCGGTATGTGAAGGTAAGCATCCTTTAAGTCCACTGTGGTCATATATTGACCCTCTTGGATCATGGGTAGGATGGTTCGAATGGTTTCAATCTTGAACGATGGTACCCTTAGGAATTTGTTTAAGATCTTTAAGTCCAAGATTGGTCTGAAGGTTCCCTCTTTTTTGGGAACCACAAATAGATTTGAGTAAAATCCTTGTCCCTGTTCCGATCGCGGAACTGAGTGGATCACTCCCATGATTAAGAGGTCTTGTACACATTGTAGAAATGCCTCTCTCTTTACTAGGTTTGTTGATAACCTCGAAAGATGGAACCTCCCTTGTGGTGGAGAGGTTTTGAAATCCAGAAGGTATCCCTGAGATATAATCTTCAACGTCCAGGGATCCTGCACATCTCTTGCCCAAGCCTGGGCGAAGAGAGAAAGTCTGCCCCCCACTAAATCCGTCTCCGGATAGGGGGCCCTGTCTTCATGCTGTCTTAGGGGCGGAAGTAGGCTTTCTTGCCTGCTTGCCCTTGTTCCATGACTGGTTGCCTTTCCAACCCTGTCTGTAACGAGCAGTAGTTCCTTCCTGTTTTGGAGCGGAGGAAGTTGATGCTGCTCCTGCCTTGAAGTTACGAAAGGCACGAAAATTAGACTGTTTGGCCTTCGGTTTGGCCCTGTCCTGAGGAAGGGCGTGGCCCTTACCTCCCGTAATGTCAGCAATAATTTCCTTCAAGCCGGGCCCGAATAAGGTCTGCCCTTTGAAAGGAATGTTAAGTAGCTTAGACTTGGAAGTTACATCCGCTCACCAGGATTTAAGCCAGAGCGCTCTGCGCGCCTGTATGGCGAATCCGGAATTTTTAGCCGTAAGTTTGGTTAGATGTACTACGGCATCTGAAACAAACGCATTAGCTTGCTTAAGGGTTCTAACTTTGCTCAAAGCCTCATCCAATGGCTCTGTGCGAATCGCCTCTTCCAGAGACTCAAACCAGAATGCCGCTGCAGCCGTGACAGGCGCAATGCATGCAAGTGGCTGCAAAATAAAACCCTGTTGAACAAACATTTTCTTAAGATAACCCTCTAATTTTTTATCCATTGGATCTGAGAAAGCACAGCTATCCTCCACCGGGATAGTGGTACGCTTGGCTAAAGTAGAAACTGCTCCCTCCACCTTAGGGACCGTCTGCCATAAGTCTCGTGTGGTGGCGTCTATAGGAAACATTTTTCTGAATATCGGGGGAGGGGAAAAAGGCACACCGGGTCTACCCCACTCCTTACTAATAATTTCTGTAAGTCTTTTTGGTATAGGAAAGACGTCAGTACACACCGGTACCGCATAGTATCTATCCAACCTACACAATTTCTCTGGGATTGCCACCGTGTCGCAATCATTCAGAGCCGCTAATACCTCCCCTAGTAACACACGGAGGTTCTCAAGCTTAAATTTAAAATTTGAAATTTCTGAATCCGGTCTCCCCGGATCAGAACCGTCACCGACAGAATGAAGCTCACCGTCCTCATGTTCTGCACATTGTGACGCAGTATCAGACATGGCTCTCGTGTCATCAGCGCGCTCTGTCCTTAACCCAGAGCTATCGCGCTTGCCCCTCAATTCGGGCATATTATATAATACTTCTTTCATAACATTAGCCATATCATGTAAAGTGATTTGTAAGGGCCTAGATGTACTTGGCGTCTCAATCCTACGCATCTCCCGAGCGGGAGACGCAGGTACTGACACGTGAGGAGAGTTAGGCGGCATAACTTCCCCCTCGTTGTCTGGTGATAGTTTCTCTATCGGTACAGATTGACTTTTATTCAAAGCAATATCAATACAATTGGTACACATCGTTCTATTGGGCTCCACATTGGCTTTTGAACATGATGAACAAACAGTTTCCTCTGAATCAGACATGTTTAAACAGATGTAGCAATGAAACTAGCAAGCTTGGAAATCACTTTCAATAAGTTTACAAGCAATATAAAAAATGCTGCAGCGCTTCAAAAATACAGATATAATTAAACAATTCTTAACAAGAAGTGTAATATTAGCAGAGGATTGCACCCATTAGCAAAAGGATGATTAACCCCTCAATACCCAAAACGGATAAAACGGATATCAATTAAGATTTAACGCTTTTAATCACAGTCAAGCACACTGTCACAGATCTGCTGTGACTGATTACCTCCCTCAAAAATGAATTTTGCAGACCCCTGAGCTCTCTAGAGACGTCCTGGATCAAGGAGGAAGAAGCAGGAAGACTGTGCTTGAATTATAACTGCGCAACAAGGCGCTAAAACAAGGTCCCTCCCACTCCTATCACAACAGTGGGAGCCCTGATATAACGGTTTCCATGCAGAAAATATATGTCAGCCATGTGGAAAAAAATCATGCCCAAAGAGATTTATCACCAAAGTACCTCACAAAAACGAATAACATGCCAGTAAACGTTTTATTAAAAAATAACATTTTCCAATGTCATGCAAAGTTATCACTAAGCCTGCTACCAGTCGCTACCACTACAGATAAGGCTTAAGTATTATTTCAGTTTTAACAGTATTTTCTCAGTCAAATTCTAGTCCCTAGAAAATAACTTGACTGCGCATACATTTATCAGCCTGATACCAGTTACCACTACTGCATTTAAGGCTGTACTTACATCATACGGTAACAGCAGTATTTTCTTAGTCAATTCCATTCCCAGAAAATAATGTACCGCACATACCTCATTTGCGGAGGACCCCGCATGCTATTCCCATTTTCTGAAGTTACCCCACTCCTCAGAATGTCGAGAACAGCCAGTGGATCTTAGTTACGCCTGCTAAGATCATAGAAAAAAACGCAGGCAGTTTCTTCTTCCAAATACTGCCTGAGATAGAAAAACAGCACACTCCGGTGCCATTTAAAATAACAAACTTTTGATTGAAGAATAGTTAAGTAAAAACTCCAGCTCCTCTCGCGACCTCCTTCTTTGTTGAGGGTTGCAAGAGAATGACTGGATATGACATGTGAGGGGAGGAGCTATATAGCAGCTCTGCTTGGGTGATCCTCTTGCAACTTCCTGTTGGGAAGGAGAATATATCCCATAAGTAATGGATGACCCGTGGACTGAACACACTTAACAAGAGAAAGAACATTTTTGGGTTTCATGTCCCTTTAATATACAGGGAGTGCAGAATTATTAGGCAAGTTGTATTTTTGAGGATTAATTTTATTATTGAACAACAACCATGTTCTCAATGAACCCAAAAAACTCATTAATATCAAAGCTGAATAGTTTTGGAAGTAGTTTTTAGTTTGTTTTTAGTTATAGCTATTTTAGGGGGATATCTGTGTGTGCAGGTGACTATTACTGTGCATAATTATTAGGCAACTTAACAAAAAACAAATATATACCCATTTCAATTATTTATTTTTTACCAGTGAAACCAATATAACATCTCAACATTCACAAATATACATTTCTGGCATTCAAAAACAAAACAAAAACAAATCAGTGACCAATATAGCCACCTTTCTTTGCAAGGACACTCAAAAGCCTGCCATCCATGGATTCTGTCAGTGTTTTGATCTGTTCACCATCAACATTGCGTGCAGCAGCAACAACAGCCTCCCAGACACTGTTCAGAGAGGTGTACTGTTTTCCCTCCTTGTAAATCTCACATTTGATGATGGACCACAGGTTCTCAATGGGGTTCAGATCAGGTGAACAAGGAGGCCATGTTATTAGATTTTCTTCTTTTATACCCTTTCTTGCCAGCCACGCTGTGGAGTACTTGGACGCGTGTGATGGAGCATTGTCCTGCATGAAAATCATGTTTTTCTTGAAGGATGCAGACTTCTTCCTGTACCACTGCTTGAAGAAGGTGTCTTCCAGAAACTGGCAGTAGGACTGGGAGTTGAGCTTGACTCCATCCTCAACCCGAAAAGGCCCCACAAGCTCATCTTTGATGATACCAGCCCAAACCAGTACTCCACCTCCACCTTGCTGGCGTCTGAGTCGGACTGGAGCTCTCTGCCCTTTACCAATCCAGCCACGGGCCCATCCATCTGGCCCATCAAGACTCACTCTCATTTCATCAGTACATAAAACCTTAGAAAAATCAGTCTTGAGATATTTCTTGGCCCAGTCTTGACGTTTCAGCTTGTGTGTCTTGTTCTGTGGTGGTCGTCTTTCAGCCTTTCTTACCTTGGCCATGTCTCTGAGTATTGCACACCTTGTGCTTTTGGGCACTCCAGTGATGTTGCAGCTCTGAAATATGGCCAAACTGGTGGCAAGTGGCATCTTGGCAGCTGCACGCTTGACTTTTCTCAGTTCATGGGCAGTTATTTTGCACCTTGGTTTTTCCACACGCTTCTTGCGACCCTGTTGACTATTTTGAATGAAACGCTTGATTGTTCGATGATCACGCTTCAGAAGCTTTGCAATTTTAAGAGTGCTGCATCCCTCTGCTAGATATCTCACTATTTTTGACTTTTCTGAGCCTGTCAAGTCCTTCTTTTGACCCATTTTGCCAAAGGAAAGGAAGTTGCCTAATAATTATGCACACCTGATATAGGGTGTTGATGTCATTAGACCACCCCCTTCTCATTACAGAGATGCACATCACCTAATATGCTTAATTGGTAGTAGGCTTTCGAGCCTATACAGCTTGGAGTAAGACAACATGCATAAAGAGGATGATGTGGTCAAAATACTCATTTGCCTAATAATTCTGCACTCCCTGTATGTCCATGATAGATTTGAAGAATGCTTACCTTCATATCTCTATTCACGAAGACCAATTTTTAAGGTTTGCGTTCAAGACCTGCACTCATTTTGTCGCTCTTCTATTTGGTCTAGCTACAACTCTTAGAATTTTTACCAAAGTCCTGGGAACTCTCCTGTCTGTAATACGGGCTCAAGGTATTTTGGTGGCTCCATACCTGGACGTTATCTTTGTTTAGGTTTCATCATTACCTTAAAGGGGCACTGAACAAACATTTTTTATTTCGTGATTCAGATAGAGCATGCAATTTTAAGCAACTTTCTAATTTACTCCTATTAACAATTTTTCTTCGTTCTCTTGCTATCTTTATTTTTATTGGTGGATTAGCAAGAACAACCCAGGTTGTTCACCAAAAATGGGCTGGCATCTTAAAGGATTACTTTTTGTTATAATTTTTAAGCCAAACAACTAACATATTAAAGTTAATAAACATTAATTAAAACCTACTGACCTATATTTTCTCCAAAACGAAGTTTCATAACGTTATAAAAGTTATATCTTTTATTCCCCGATGATGTCACATTATCCTGCCCACTATTTTCAGCACTGTGTGTTCAAAATACTTAAACCAATGAAATTGTGTTTAAAGCGCCATTTTGAAACCTAGGTATTGTAAACGGATTGGTACAGAGCAAAGGATACCCACAGAGTGGGTTTGGAAAACAATTAAATTTGCAGACAAGATTTCTGATATACGGTAGAGATATGTTAATGTAATGCTATTGATAAAAAGCGTATTTGGGGTAGTTAGTTAGTAACAGGCATAGAAAATATTTACTTACAGTGGCCCTTTAACTTACATTTTTGCATTTCAAATAAAGATACCAAGAGAATGAAGAAAATTTGATAATAGGAGTAAATTAGAAAGTTGCTTAAAATTTCATGCTCTACCTGAATCACTAAAGAAAAAAATTGGGTTCAGTGTCCCTTTAAGTTGTTCCTCATTCAAAAAAACTTTTGTTGTTTCTGCGAAGGCAGAGTTGGGGAATCAACGTTCCAAAGAGTTATATTTCACCACAGATCAGGGTCTCTTTTCTAGGAGTCATTATCGACTCGATTTCTCTTAGACTTTCCTAATGGATAAAATGAGATAAAAGCTTCAGCCTGTGTCCCTCATAAGTCTCTTTCTAATTCTACAGTAGCTCTGTGCATAGAAGTGTTACGTCTGATGATGATAGCATCAGGTGATATTATTTTTCCATGTTTCACTTGAGAACTCTTCAACTCTGCATGTACGTCTATGGTGCAAGGACTATACATAGCTTTCTCATAGAATCTGCTTGTATTTCAAAGTGAGACAGTCTCTGTCCTGGTGGAAAAATCACCAGTTCTTTTCTCTGGGGGCATCCTTTGTACGCCCAACCTGAACTATAGTCACTAAAGATGCAAGTCTCTTGAGTGGGGTTGTAGTATGGGGGACCAGGAGAGCACAAGGAGTTTGGTCTCCTCAGGATGTGAGGTCTACCAGATTGTAAATCTAAGGGGTCTACCAGAGATAGACCTAATGGCTTCTTGTTTGAACAATACACTTCCCAGATACTTTGCAAGATCCAGGAATCCACAGGCAGAGTTAATAGATGCTCTAGAAGCTCACTGGTCTTTAATCTTGCTTACATTTTTCCTCCAAATGTCCTACTATGAAACAAGCTCTCTTCTATATCCCGACAAAATGCATTACAGTCCATTCGACTAGATCAGTTTCC
Source organism: Bombina bombina (assembly GCF_027579735.1). Taxonomy (NCBI): domain Eukaryota; kingdom Metazoa; phylum Chordata; class Amphibia; order Anura; family Bombinatoridae; genus Bombina; species Bombina bombina. The sequence continues at coordinate 895,451,361 of NC_069504.1, forward strand.
ATTTCCTGGGCTTTCAATGTTAGGCTTCTATTAAACAAATTTGCAAGGCAGCAACATGGTCATCCTTACATACCTTTACTAGATTCCACCACTTAGATGTTTTTACTTCTTCTAAAGGGGCCTTTTGATAGGAAAATCCTCCAGACAGCAATGTCTGGAAATTAGGTTCCTGCCTTTTAAAAAAATGTTTTGTCCTGCCCAAATTACTTGTGGACTCCACAGCTTGGGTATTAGTTCACAGGAGGAATGGCTCGTAGAGTCTCACCACATTATGAAAAAAAAACCTAAATTAATGCTTACATGATAAACTCATTTCTTTCCACGAGACCCACCCATTTTCTATAAATGTATGTAATTTTTTTCTGGCGGAAGTTCTAGCTTGCACCTCTTTTTACCTGCTTTTTCCTTTCCTACCTTTATACTTATCCTTCTTGGCTATACATAAGAGTAGCATTAAAAAGAGAATGGAGGGATTCAAGTGATGGTAAATTCACTTAAGTAATTTTGCATATTTTGAAAGTATTTTTAATCATAAGCATATTGATGTGCTTATTTATGTCCCCCTTTTATTCAGCTCCGTTACCTGCTTCAATTCTGCCTCTATCTCACAATTTCTTATACTTCCGTTTGACAGGCAGATGTTGCAGCCAATAGGAGCTGCACCATACACCCTATGTAAGCTACTGCCAGCACGCTCCCGTGCTGGTAACTTGAAGCTGACTCAGCCGTGAAGTAGAACTGCGCAACTCCTATTGGTTGCAGCAGCTGCCTGTCAAACGAAAGTATAAGAAATTGTTAGACAGAGGCAGCATTGAAGCAGGTAACAGAGCCAAATAAAAAGGGGAATAAAATGAAGGTTCTGGAGTGGACATCTCAGTCTCCTGACCTCAATATCATTGAGCCACTCTGGGGAGATCTCAAACGTGCAATTCATGCAAGACAGCCCAAGAATTTACAGAAACTGGAGGCTTTTTGCCAGGAAGAATGAGCAGCTTTACCATATGAGAAGATAAAGAGCCAAAGTCCAAAAAACTTTCATGATTTCAATAGGGAATGCAATTTTAAACAACTTTCCAATTTACTTTTATCACCAATTTTGCTTTGTTCTCTTGGTATTCTTAGTTGAAAGCTAAACCTAGGCGGTTCATATGCTAATTTCTTAGACCTTGAAGACTGCCTCTAATCTAAATGCATTTTGACCACTAGAGGGTATTAGTTCATGTGTTTCATATAGATAACATTGAGCTCATGCACGTGAAGTTACCCTGGAGTGAGCAGTGATTGGCTAAAATGCAAGTCTGTTAGAACAACTGAAACAAGGGGGCAGTTTGCAGAGGCCGAGATCCAAGGTAATCACAGAGGTAAAAAGTGTATTTCTATAACAGTGTTGGTTATGCAAAACTGGGGAACGGGTAATAAAGGGATTATCTTTCTTTTTAAACAACAAAAATTCTGGTGTTGACTGTCCCTTTAAGAACTGGGTATGTAAACTTTTGATCAGGGTCATTTGGGTAGTTTCTGTTGTAATTATGATTTAAAAAGAGTAAACACAGTTGATTGATAATACATGGCTTCAGCCAAACACTTATCATGAGTGAAAGAAAAGTTTTTGTGTTATCATTCATATTCTCTGAAAAATGGCCAAGAAATCATAAATTCTGTCAGGGTATGTAAACTTATGAGCACAATTGTACATAAGCACATTGATATGCTTATAATTAAAAGTACTTTGAAAATATGCAAAATTTCTTAGATGAATTTACCATCACTTTAAATAGTCTTGGGAATCTTTACCTCCTTCTAGTGGCCAGGAGTTAAATCTCAGGAGTAACGGCTCATGGACTCTCAACACCATAAAATAATTTATCAGGTAAGCATACATTTTGTTTTGTATTTTTATACAAATTTTCAACTACTTATACATCAGATAAGCTTGAATCTTCATTATCTAGTGCCAATACATTTGTTGTTTTATTGCAGAGATATTCATAATATTATTGTGGATAATTCTTTAGATATCTGGTAATCTAGCTTTATCATGTTTTTCATATTTTAGCAACAAAGATGTTATGACAAATGCGTATGGATATTTATTAGCTACAGACATATACCACTCATTTCTACACATCTTTTTCTTTCTCAAGCTTCAATCTATCAACCTGATCTACGGTCTCTGTAAAAGAAGCCAAAAGTACTAATTATTTCCAATACCACAAACAGAATATACTAATCACTCACTGTTGTAAAGGGTCAAAGGTTTTATACTTGTCTGTTCATCAAAACAGCAATTTACTCTTTCAGGCCACAACTGCAGTCAATCCTGTTCTGCGCCACTAGCACAATTTGCATTTACAACTCCCACTATGTAAGTGTCTTCCCTCTGTGACTACAGGCACATACAATATTCTCACACTCACCCCAGGGCTGAGACTGTATAAGTCTAAGTTGGATAAGTGCAGCATGCTCATGATTGTGGCCAATGTCACGGTGTAAACTGAAGCATAGTGCTGTCATGTTGTGCTTCTCACTATCCCCTGGGTGACAGCGCTTAATGTACTCCAGGAGTGCAGTTTGTAGGCCCCCTTTCTGTAAGGACACAGAATGTATAATGGATAGATATCCTAAATGGAAAGGAGTGACAAAATTGGTATGAAAGAATCATTACATGGCATCACAACATACTGTATCAAGCTGTTTCCTCAACAGAGCTTCAAAGTGCTGGTTTTTGTGCAGAATATCAAACACGTAAACCATGTCATTATACCGACCAATGCCAGAAAGCAGCCGAACCTAGAAATAGACAGAGAAAAAAAAAACGATTGCTGTGAGAGAAAGACCACACAGATTTCAATAACATGGTAGTGAGGGAAGAAAAATGGGCAGATCATCAAAATGGGAACTCGGTATGAAACAATCAAATACTGGGAAGGTAGGTAAGAAATTAAATGGGAAAGAATGGAAAAGTTGGCTTTCACACCATAAGTCTGTATTCTTGGTTGGGTGCCAAATGCATCTCAGTTAGGTGGCGACAAGCCTGCAGAACACGGCGAATACCTTCCATGTGGCAAGTTAGACTAAAGCAATCGTGGGCAGATATCAAAAGTTCAATTACTGAAAAACAAAAGAATGTTACAAAATGTAAAAGTTGTGATAAAAAAACATAATTTATGTAAGAATTTACCTGATAAATTAATTTCTTTCATATTGGCAAGAGTCCATGAGCTAGTGACGTATGGGATATACAATCCTACCAGGAGGGGCAAAGTTTCCCAAACCTCAAAATGCCTATAAATACACCCCTCACCACACCCACAATTCAGTTTAACGAATAGCCAAGAAGTGGAGTGATAAAGAAAGGAGTAAAAAGCATCAACAAAAGAATTTGGAAATAATTGTGCTTTATACAAAAAAATCATAACCACCATAAAAAATGGTGGGCCTTATGGAATCTTGCCAATATGAAAGAAATGAATTTATCAGGTAAGTTCTTATATAAATTATGTTTTCTTTCATGTAATTGGCAAGAGTCCATGAGCTAGTGATGTATGGGATAGCAATACCCAAGATGTGGAACTCCACGCAAGAGTCACTAGAGAGGGAGGGACAAAATAAAAACAGCCATTTCGCTGAAAAAAATAAATCCACAACACAAATATAAGTTTATTCTCAAAAAAGAAAAAGAAAAACTTAAATCATAAGCAGAAGAATCAAACTGAAACAGCTGCCTGAAGAACTTTCCTACCAAAAACTGCTTCCGAAGAAGCAAACACATCAAAATGGTAGAATTCAGTAAATGTATGCAAAAAGACCAAGTTGCTGCTTTGCAAATCTGATCAACTTCTTAAAAGCCCAAGAAGTGGAAACTGATCTAGTAGAATGAGCTGTAATTCTCTCAGGTGGGGCTTTACCCAACTCCAGATAAGCTTGATGAATCAAAAGCTTTAACAACGATGCCAAAGAAACGGCAGAAGCCTTCTGACCTTTCCTGGAACCAGAAAAGATAACAAATAGACTAGAAGTCTTCCTGAAATCTTTAGTGGCTTCAACGTAATATTTCAGAGCTCTCACCACATCCAAAGAATGTAAAGATCTCTCCAAAGAATTCTTAGGATTAGGACACAAAGAAGGGACAACAATTTCTCTATTAATGTTGTTAGAATTCACAACCTTAGGTAAGAATTTAAATGAAGTCCGCAAAACTGCCTTATCCTGATGAAAAATCAGAAAAGGAGATTCACACGAGAGCAGATAATTCAGAAACTCTTCTAGCAGAAGAGATGGCCAAAAGGAACAACACTTTCCAGGAAAGTAGTTTAATGTCCAAAGAATGCATAGGCTCAAATGGAGGAGACTGTAAAGCCTTCAAAACCAAATTAAGACTCCAAGGAGGAGAGATTGATTTAATGACAGGCTTGATACGAACCAACGCCTGAACAAAACAATGAATATCGCATATTACTACATAAAGACATTCCGTTCAAACATATACAAACAAACAGAGATCAGGAGGGTAGGTTCCTGGGAGTGTTTGGCTTATTGTATGGCATCCCGACAACACTAGTTAACCTATATGCACCAAATACCAAACAACTACAGTTCTTTAGGAAATCCTTCAATAGAATACTAGATATCACAAAGGGAATACTATTGGTGGGGGCGACTTTAATTTACCGCTAAATCCTCCAATGGACACCTCGAATCTGAGTAAAAATACCACCAAAAAAAACATTAGGTATTTAGGAAAGATGATAAGGGACTGTAATCTTCATGATATCTGGAGATTTATGCACCCAAATAGAAGAGACTATACCTTCTTTTCTCACCCACACCATACATACAGCAGGCTTGACTATTTACTCGCAAATGCAGATGGCCTATCACTCACGCAGACAACCAGAATCTCTCACACTAGTTGGTCTGATCATTCAGCGATAATTACACAATTCAAATGGCCTAATACACCTCTGCACCCCTATATCTGGAAACTAGATGATACCCTGTTAGAATCGCCCATCCTATTAGAACAGGCTGCAAAAGCCCTAACCGAATACTTCACCTTTAATTCTTTAGAAGAATGTGACCCTTACACGGTATGGGAAGCACATAAATGCTTTATGAGGGGGGAATTCATCAAGACGAAATCACAAATTAAAAAGAAAGCCAGACACCAATATATAACCCTATCCCAATCCCTAGCAACCGCAGAATTTAAACACAAACAGAACCCAAAGGACCAGCAACTGTACCTACAATTACACAAGACCAGAAAAGAGCTGCAAGACCTATTGCTTAGAGAGCATAATCTGATAGCTCAACGTACCAAACAAAAATTTCACTTCGAAAGCAATAGAGCAGGAAAAATGTTAGCACAAACATTGAAGCTAAAAAAAAAACTTAAAACCGTCATACATAGTATTAAAACAAAGACCAATACGCTAGTACACACTACCCCAGACATAATGCACCAATTTGAAGCTTATTACAAAGGTCTGTATAATATCAAAAACAAATAACATTACACATTACCCCCACTGGATTTAACCGCATACCTTGAGACCATGAATCTACCTCAACTAACTAAGGAACAAAAAGATTCAATAGACAGCCCCATCTCGGAGTCTAATATTAAGATAGCCATTACCCTAATGAACACTGGTAAAAGTCCTGGACCGGACGGTTTTACAGTAAAATATTATAAAAAACTCCAACACATATTGATACCTCACTTAAAAACAATCTTAAATAAAATTGACAACCAGACTCAAATTCCCCACACGATCCTGGAAGCCCAAATCTCGGTTTTACCAAAGCCGGGGAAGCCACCTGACACAACTCCAAATTTCAGACCAATTTCACTATTAAATGTTGATATACGCTAGAATCATTGCAACACGCATTAATAGAATACTACCACAACTAATTTACTTTAACCAAGTGGGCTTTGTACCACACCAGGAAGCCACAACACCCTTAAAGGTACTTCAATTACTAGACTTTGCGCAAACAAGTAAAATACCAACTGCCCTGCTGGCAATAGATGCTGAAAAAGCCTTTGACCGGCTGAACTGGTCTTTTCTAAAAGCTACTCTTGATAGGTTTGGAAACATAACGATCAACAGAATATTGGCATTATATTCCAACCCTACGGCGCGCATAAAACTTAATGATTCACTATCGGATAAAATAACTAAGGCAAAATGACGACATACAAGGATTGGCGATAGGCACCAAGCAATATAAAATGTCCCTTTATGCGGATGATGTACTACTAACGCTAACATCCCCAATAAGCTCCCTAGAAGCCCTTAAAATTGAATGCGACCTGTATGGTTCTCTGTCATATTATAAAATTAACACCACTAAATCAGAACTCCTAAGCATAGCAATACCAGAGTCTGAACTCCGACAGATTAAAAACACATATCACTTTTCCATCCAGCAGAATTCCATCAAATACTTAGGGATCCAGATAGCGAAAACCTCACAAGAATTATTCACACTAAAGTATAAAAAATTACTCAAAGACCTACAGACGGATTTCCAGAATTGGAGCCTGAAACCTTTCTCTTGGCTCGGATGTATTCACGCCTTTAAAACGACCATGCTACCCAAAATCCTCTACCTCTTCCAAACGTTACCTATACAGGTTCCAGAGACATATATCAAATCTTTACAAAATCTATCCTTTGGGTTTATATGGCATAATAAGCAGCCCAGATTAGCAAAACTTCATATGTTCCGGGATCGAGATAATGGTGGCCTAGGGGTACCAAACCTCTCTTACTACAGGATAGCAGTCCATCTTACAAGAATAATAGACTGGAGTAAACATATAGATCATAAAGAATGGGTGGGACTAGAACATACTTTAACAGAATGTCTGAGCCTAAGTAGTACCTGCTGGATTCATAAAATGAAACGTCAACTCTCCCCTCTAACCTCGAAAATCACTCTAGAAACCCTTAATATGTGGGACAAACTACTCAGAGGGAAAAAGGAGATATCTAGTGTAACTTCTCCGTTAACACCACTATTGTTTAACCCAGACATCCCAGCATTACAGACAAAACACAAACCCACTACAGCAAACATTTATGCACATATTCCAGTATATGCAATACTGAATAATGGGAAACTATTACCAGAGTCAGAGATTAGGGATAAAATCCCATTTATAGCGCAGAATTGGTACATATTTAATAAATTGCTCACGTTATACAAAGCAACACGAATAAACAAGACCTAACTAGACCATTAATGCCTTTCGAGATTCTTTGTCATTCCCCGGGACCCTCTAAAAAGGGCTTATCTCTATCCTATAGAATATTGTTAGAACTCCAATCAAAACCCCTACCAAAATACACTAAAGCCTGGGAAAAAGAACTCAACATCACAATACCCCCCAAAGAGTGGCAAATTATATTTAAACATATGGGAAAATCACCCTCCTCGATGAGCATCACAGAGACCAACATGAAACTACTAACCAGATGGTATTTATATCAAGAGAGGTTAAGTAAAATGTTCCCACACACTAGCAAATTGTGCTGGAGGGGATGCGGGCAAGATGGTACACTGGCACATGTATGGTGGAGCTGCCCACATGTTGTTAAATATTGGGAAGCTGTGAGTAAAGAAATATCAATAGTAGTAGCACAGAATTTAGATTTAGACCCAAAGATATTCATATTCAATAAACCACCAAAGCTTACATGACACTATAGACTGGCCTTATTGTATATAATGATTAGTGGGGCTAAGCAGTTAATACCTAGGCTATGGAAGACACCACAAATACCAACAATCTCGGAATGGAGACAAAATGTCACTAGACTCCTTTCATTAGACAAATATCACTTTCAACAAACTAACCGGCTCAACTTTTATAATCTCATGGTATTCTATTGGGATGAATATATAGCTACCCTAGAGGCGCCCTAACGTCTCCAAATTTACCAACTGATACCTTACACTTGGAACACTAGCCAATACACACAAATAATGAGGCGTAGGGGATTAATGATAAGTAAGCTAAGCGGATACCTTGAAGGCATAAACATTATATATACGAAGTAATACGTATGGGATGCAGGCAAAAATGGACTATAGAGGATGACCCAGAAGCAGCACACTTGAATATATATATTTTTCATGTAACTAGCGTATGTGACAACTGAGTGACGACCTTATATAATTTTGATTGTATTGTTTTACAATTTTTGTTTTCTTGATTTATTTTCAGTTGGTTTAAACTGTATTGTATCATTCTACTTTCAAATAAAGCTTTTGAAAAACGAAAAAAAAAAAATGAATATCAGGAAGTTTAGCAATTTTCCTGTGGAATAAAACAGAAAGAGCAGAGATTTGTCCTTTTAAGGAACTTGCAGACAAACCTTTATCCAAACCATCCTGAAGAAACTGTAAAATTCTAGGAATTCTAAAAGAATGCCAAGAGAATTTATGAGAAGAACACCATGAAATGTAAGTCTTCCAAACTCGATAATAAATCTTTCTAGAAACAGATTTACGAGCCTATGACTAAGCACTAAGTGTTCAATTTCCATACCTTCAAATTTAATGATTTGAGATCCTGATGGAAAAATGGACCTTGAAATAGAAGGTCTGGCCTTAATGGAAGTGGCCAAGGTTGGCAACTGGACATCCGAACAAGATCCGCATACCAAAACCTGTGAGGCCATGCTGGAGCCATCAGCAGCACAAACGATTGCTCCATGATGATTTTGGAGATCATTTTTGGAAGAAGAACTAGAGGCGGAAAAATATAAGCCGGTTGATAACACCAAGGAAGTTTCAACGTATCCACTGCTTCCGCTTGAGGATCCCTGGACCTGGACAGGCACCTGGGAAGTTTTTTGTTTAGATGAGAAGCCATCAGATCTATTTCTGGAAGCCCCCACATCTGAACAATTTGAGAAAACACATCTGGATGGAGAAACCATTCTCCCGGATGTAAAGTCTGACGACTGAGATAATCCGCTTCCCAATTGTCTATACTTGGGATATGAAACGCAGAAATTAGACAGGAGCTGGATTCCGCCCAAACAAGTATCCGAGATACTTCTTTCATAGCTTGAGGACTGTGAGTCCCACCCTGATGATTGACATATGCTACAGTTGTGATATTGTCTGTCTGAAAACAAATGAACGGTTCTCTCTTCAACAGAGGCCAAAACTGAAGAGCCCTGAGAATTGTACGGCGTTCCAAAATATTGATTGGTAATCTCGCCTCTTGAGATTTTTAAACCCCTTGTGCTGTCAGAGATCCCCAAACAGCTCCCCAACCTGAAAGACTTGCATCTGTTGTGATAACAGTCCAGGCTGGACGAACGAAAGAGGCCCCTAAAATTATACGATGGTGATCTAACCACCAAGTCAGAGAAAGTCAAACATTGGGATTTCAGGATATCAATTGTGACATCCTTGTATAATCCCTGCACCATTGGTTCAGCATACAAAGCTGAAGAGGTCTCGTGAAAACGAGCAAAGGGGATCGCGTCCGATGCTGCAGTCATGAGACCTAAAACTTCCATGCACATAGCTACTGAAGGGATTGACTGAGACTGAAGGTTCCGACTGGCTGCAACCAATTTTAAACGTCTCTTGTCTGTTAGAGACAAAGTAATGGACACTGAATCTATCTGGAAACCTAAAAAGGTTACCCTTGTCTGAGGAATCAAATAACTTTTTGGTAAACTGATCCTCCAACCATGACTTTGAAGAAACAACACTAGTTGATTCATGTGAGATTCTGCAGAACGTAAAGACTGAGGGAGTACAAAGATATCGTCCAAATAAGGAAACACTGCAATACCCCGCTCTCTGATTACAGAGAGTAGGCCACCGAGAACCTTTGAAAAGATTCTTGGAGCTGTTGCCAGGCCAAAAGGAAGAGCAACAAATTGGTCATGCTTGTCTAGAAAAGAGAATCTCAGGAACTGATAGTGATCCGGATGAATCGGAATGTGAAGATATGCATCCTGTAAGTCTATTGTGGACATATAATGCCCTTGCTGAACAAAAGGCAGAATAGTCCTTATAGTCACCATCTTGAAAGTTGGTACTCTTACATATCGATTGAAAATCTTTAGATCCAAAACTGGTCTGAATGAATTTTCTTTCTTTGGAACAATGAATAGATTTGAATAAAACCCCAGGCCCTGTTCCTGAAACGGAACTGGCATGATTACCCCTGATAACTCCAGGTCTGAAACACACTTCAGGAAAGCCTGAGCCTTTACTGGGTTCGCCGGAATGCGTGAGAGAAAAAATCTTCTCACAGGTGGTCTTACTAAGAATCCTATTCTGTACCCCTGAGAGACAATACTCTGAATCCAATGATTTTGGACCGCATTGATCCAAACATCTTTGAAGAATTTTAATCTGCCCCCTACCAGCTGAGCTGGAATGAACCTTCATGCGGATTTGGGGGCTGGCTTTGATCTCTTAAAAGGCTTGGATTTATTCCAATTTGAGGAAGGCTTCCAATTGGAAACAGATTCCTTTGGGGAAGGATTAGATTTCTGTTCCTTATTATGTCGAAAGGAACAAAATTGGTTAGAAGCTTTAGATTTACCTTTAGGTTTTTTTATCCTGAGGCAAAAAAACTCCCTTCCCCCCAGTTACAGTTGAAATTATTGAATCCAACTGAGAATCAAATAATTTATTACCTTAGAAAGAAAGAGAAAGCAATCTGGACTTAGAAGTCATATCAGCATTCCAAGATTTGAGCCACAAAGCTCTTCTAGCTAAAATAGCTAAAACAAAATTTATGCTTACCTGATAAATTCATTTCTCCTGTAGTGTGGTCAGTCCACGGGTCATCATTACTTCTGGGATATTATCTCCTCCCCTACAGGAAGTGCAAGAGGATTCACCCAGCAGAGCTGCTATATAGCTCCTCCCCTCTACGTCACCTCCAGTCATTCGACCAAAGGACCAACGAGAAAGGAGAAGCCCAAGGGTGTAGTGGTGACTGGAGTATAATCCAAAAAATTTTTTAGCCTGCCATAAAAAACAGGGCGGGCCGTGGACTGACCACACTACAGGAGAAATGAATTTATCAGGTAAGCATAAATTTTGTTTTCTCCTGTTAAGTGTGGTCAGTCCACGGGTCATCATTACTTCTGGGATACCAATACCAAAGCAAAAGTACACGGATGACGGGAGGGACAGGCAGGCTCTTTATACGGAGGGAACCACTGCCTGAAGAACCTTTCTCCCAAAAACAGCCTCCGAAGAAGCAAAAGTGTCAAATTTGTAAAATTTGGAAAAAGTATGAAGAGAAGACCAAGTTGCAGCCTTGCAAATCTGTTCAACAGAAGCCTCATTCTTAAAGGCCCAAGTGGAAGCCACAGCTCTAGTAGAATGAGCTGTAATTCTTTCAGGAGGCTGCTGTCCAGCAGTCTCATAGGCTAATCGTATTATGCTACGAAGCCAAAAAGAGAGAGAGGTAGCCAAAGCTTTTTGACCTCTCCTCTGACCAGAATAAACGACAAACAGGGAAGACGTTTGACGAAAATCCTTAGTTGCCTGTAGATAAAATTTCAGGGCACGGACTACATCTAGATTGTGTAGCAGACGTTCCTTCTTCGAGGAAGGATTAGGACACAAAGATGGAACAACAATCTCTTGATTGATATTCCTGTTAGTGACCACCTTAGGTAGGAACCCAGGTTTAGTACGCAGAACTACCTTGTCTGAATGAAAAATCAGATAAGGAGAATCACAATGTAAGGCAGATAACTCAGAAACTCTTCGAGCCGAGGAAATAGCCATTAAAAACAGAACTTTCCAAGATAACAACTTGATATCAATGGAATGAAGGGGTTCAAACGGAACACCCTGTAAAACATTAAGAACTAAGTTCAAACTCCATGGCGGAGCAACAGTTTTAAACACAGGCTTGATCCTAGCTAAAGCCTGACAAAAAGCTTGAACGTCCGGAACTTCTGACAGACGTTTGTGTAAAAGAATGGACAGAGCTGAAATCTATCCCTTTAAAGAACTAGCGGATAACCCCTTTTCTAAACCTTCTTGTAGAAAAGACAATATCCTTGGAATCCTAACCTTACTCCATGAGTAACTCTTGGATTCGCACCAATATAAGTATTTACGCCATATTTTATGGTAAATCCTTCTGGTAACAGGCTTCCTAGCCTGTATTAAGGTATCAATAACTGGCTCAGAAAAACCACGTTTTGATAAAATCAAGCGTTCAATTTCCAAGCAGTCAGCTTCAGAGAAGTTAGATTTTGATGTTTGAATGGACCCTGGATCAGAAGGTCCTGTTTCAGAGGTAGAGACCAAGGCGGACAGGATGACATGTCCACTAGATCTGCATACCAAGTCCTGCGTGGCCATGCAGGTGCTATTAGAATCACTGATGCTCTCTCCTGTTTGATTCTGGCAATCAATCGAGGAAGCATCGGGAAGGGTGGAAACACATAAGCCATCCCGAAGGTCCAAGGTGCTGTCAAAGCATCTATCAGAACCGCTCCCGGATCCCTGGATCTGGACCCGTAGCGAGGAAGCTTGGCGTTCTGACGAGACGCCATGAGATTTATCTCTGGTTTGCCCCAACGTCGAAGTATCTGGGCAAAGACCTCCGGATGAAGTTCCCACTCCCCCGGATGAAAAGTCTGACGACTTAAGAAATCCGCCTCCCAGTTCTCCACTCCCGGGATGTGGATTGCAGACAGGTGGCAAGAGTGAGACTCTGCCCAGCGAATTATCTTTGATACTTCCATCATTGCTAGGGAGCTTCTTGTCCCTCCCTGATGGTTGATGTAAGCTACAGTCGTGATGTTGTCCGACTGAAACCTGATGAACCCCCGAGTTGTTAACTGGGGCCAAGCCAGAAGGGCATTGAGAACTGCTCTCAATTCCAGAATGTTTATTGGAAGGAGACTCTCCTCCTGATTCCATAGTCCCTGAGCCTTCAGAGAATTCCAGACAGCGCCCCAACCTAGTAGGCTGGCGTCTGTTGTTACAATTGTCCAGTCTGGCCTGCTGAATGGCATCCCCCTGGACAGGTGTGGCCGATAAAGCCACCATAGAAGAGAATTTCTGGTCTCTTGATTCAGATTCAGAGTGGGGGACAAATCTGAGTAATCCCCATTCCACTGACTTAGCATGCACAATTGCAGCGGTCTGAGATGTAGGCGTGCAAAAGGTACTATGTCCATTGCCGCTACCATTAAGCCGATCACCTCCATGCATTGAGCTACTGACGGGTGTTGAATGGAATGAAGGACACGGCATGCATTTTGAAGCTTTGTTAACCTGTCTTCTGTCAGGTAAATCTTCATTTCTACAAAATCTATCAGAGTCCCTAAGAAGGGAACTCTTGTGAGTGGAAAGAGAGAACTCTTCTTTTCGTTCACCTTCCATCCATGCGACCTTAGAAATGCCAGTACTAACTCTGTATGAGACTTGGCAGTTTGAAAGCTTGAAGTTTGTATCAGAATGTCGTCTAGGTACGGAGCTACCGAAATTCCTCGCGGTCTTAGTACCGCCAGAAGAGTACCCAGAACCTTTGTGAAGATTCTTGGAACCGTAGCCAATCCGAATGGAAGAGCTACAAACTGGTAATGCCTGTCTAGAAAGGCAAACCTTAGATACCGGTAATGATTTCTGTGAATCGGTATGTGAAGGTAAGCATCCTTTAAATCCACTGTGGTCATGTACTGACCCTCTTGGATCATGGGCAAAATTGTTCGAATAGTTTCCATCTTGAACGATGGAACTCTTAGGAATTTGTTTAGGATCTTTAAATCCAAGATTGGCCTGAAAGTTCCCTCTTTTTTGGGAACTACAAACAGATTTGAGTAAAACCCTTGTCCTTGTTCCGACCGCGGAACTGGATGGATCACTCCCATTAATAAAAGATCTTGTACGCAGCGTAGGAACGCTTCTTTCTTTATTTGGTTTGTTGACAACCTTGACAGATGAAATCTCCCTCTTGGGGGAGAGGATTTGAAGTCCAGAAGGTATCCCTGAGATATGATCTCTAACGCCCAGGGATCCTGAACATCTCTTGCCCAAGCCTGGGCGAAGAGAGAAAGTCTGCCCCCTACTAGAACCGGTCCCGGATCGGGGGCCCTCGATTCATGCTGTCTTAGGGGCAGCAGCAGGTTTCCTGGCCTGCTTGCCCTTGTTCCAGGACTGGTTAGGTTTCCAGCCTTGTCTGTAGCGAGCAACAGCTCCTTCCTGTTTTGGTGCAGAGGAAGTTGATGCTGTTCCTGCTTTGAAATTACGAAAGGAACGAAAATTAGACTGTCTAGCCCTAGGTTTGGCTTTGTCCTGAGGCAGGGCATGGCCTTTACCTCCTGTAATGTCAGCGATAATCTCTTTCAACCCGGGCCCGAATAAGGTCTGCCCTTTGAAAGGTATATTAAGCAATTTAGATTTAGAAGTAACATCAGCTGACCAGGATTTTAGCCACAGTGCTCTGCGTGCCTGAATGGCAAATCCGGAATTCTTAGCCGTAAGTTTAGTTAAATGTACTACGGCATCTGAAATAAATGAGTTAGCTAACTTAAGGGCTTTAAGTTTGTGTGTAATCTCATCTAGTGTAGATGATTGAAGTGTCTCTTCCAGAGACTCAAACCAAAATGCTGCTGCAGCCGTGACAGGCGCAATACATGCAAGAGGTTGCAATATAAAACCTTGTTGAACAAACATTTTCTTAAGGTAACCCTCTAATTTCTTATCCATTGGATCTGAAAAAGCACAGCTATCCTCCACCGGGATAGTGGTACGCTTAGCTAAAGTAGAAACTGCTCCCTCCACCTTAGGGACCGTTTGCCATAAGTCCCGTGTGGTGGCGTCTATTGGAAACATTTTTCTAAATATCGGAGGAGGTGAGAACGGCACACCGGGCCTATCCCACTCCTTAGTAACAATTTCAGTAAGTCTCTTAGGTATAGGAAAAACATCAGTACTCGCCGGTACTGCAAAATATTTATCCAACCTACACATTTTCTCTGGTATTGCAACTGTGTTACAATCATTCAGAGCCGCTAACACCTCCCCTAGTAATACACAGAGGTTTTCCAGCTTAAATTTAAAATTTGAAATATCTGAATCCAGTCTGTTTGGATCAGAACCGTCACCCACAGAATGAAGTTCTCCGTCCTCATGTTCTGCCACCTGTGACGCAGTGTCTGACATGGCCCTAATATTATCAGCGCACTCTGTTCTCACCCCAGAGTGATCACGCTTGCCTCTAAGTTCTGGTAATTTAGCCAAAACTTCAGTCATAACAGTAGCCATATCCTGTAATGTGATTTGAAATGGCCGCCCAGATGTACTCGGCGCTACAATATCACGCACCTCCCGAGCGGGAGATGCAGGTACTGACACGTGAGGCGAGTTAGTCGGCATAACTCTCCCCTCGTTGTTAGGTGAAATATGTTCAGTTTGTACAGATTGACTTTTATTTAAAGTAACATCAATACAATTAGTACATAAATTTCTATTGGGCTCCACTTTGGCATTAGCACATATAGCACATGTATCTTTCTCTGAATCAGACATGTTTAACACACTAGCAATAAACTAGCAACTTGGAAATGCTTTTCAAGTAATTTACAATAATATGAAAACGAACTGTGCCTAAAAGAAGCACAGAAAAAATTATGACAGTTGAAAATAAATAAGTTATAGCATCAAATCTTTGTAAGAAATATACAATTTTAGCAAAGGATTGTTCCCATTATCAAAGGATAACTAACCCTGACAGCAGAAAAAATACACAAATAAACGTTTTTTATCACAGTCAACTACAATCTTCACAGCTCTGCTGTGAATGATTACCTCCCTCAAAACAAGCTTTGGAGATCCCTGAGTTCTGTAGAGATGAACCGGATCATGCAGGAAGAAAATGAACTTCTGACTGAGTTTTTTGATGCGTAGTAAAAGCGCCAAAAATGGCCCCTCCCCCTCACACATAACAGTGAGAGAGATCAGTAAACTGCTTTAATTTAAACAAAACTATTGCCAAGTGGAAAAAATAGTGCCCAAAACATTTTTTCACCCAGTACCTCAGAGAAATAAACGATTTTACATGCCAGCAAAAAAAAAACGTTTAACCTCAATAAATTAATTGTTATTTAAAACCTATTGCAAGTCCCTGCAAATTAGGTTAAGTCTATGCATACAGTATAAATCCAGTGAAGTACCATTCCCCAGAATACTGAAGTGTAAAATATACATACATGACAGCCTGATACCAGCTACATCTACTGCATTTAAGGCTGAGTTTACATTATAACGGTATGGCAGGATTTTCTCATCAATTCCATGTCAGAAAATAATAAACTGCTACATACCTCTTTGCAGATTAATCTGCCCGCTGTCCCCTGATCTGAAGTTTACCTCTCCTCAGATGGCCGAGAAACAGCAATATGATCTTAACTACTCCGGCTAAAATCATAGAAAAAACTCAGGTAGATTCTTCTTCAAATTCTACCAGAGAATGAATAACACACTCCGGTGCTATTATAAAATAACAAACTTTTGATTGAAGGTAATAAACTAATTAAAATCACCACAGTCCTCTCACACATCCTATCTATTCGTTGGGTGCAAGAGAATGACTGGAGGTGACGTAGAGGGGAGGAGCTATATAGCAGCTCTGCTGGGTGAATCCTCTTGCACTTCCTGTAGGGGAGGAGAAAATATCCCAGAAGTAATGATGACCCGTGGACTGACCACACTTAACAGGAGAAAGACATATATCTAACATCAATTTTGAGAATATAAAAAATGGCATCACAAATGACATTATTAGCATGTTGAATCAACTTAACAATGCTAGACAAATCATGATCCGATACTTGTTGCGGTAAAGTTTCCAACCAAAAAGTTGAAGCAGCTGTAACATCAGCCAAAGAAATTGCAGGCCTAAGAAGATGACCTGAATATAAATAAGCCTTCCTTAGATAATATTCAAGTTCCCTATCTAAAGGATCTTTAAAAGACGTACTATCTTCCGTAGGAATAGTAGTTCGTTTAGTAAGAGTAGAGAAAGCCCCATCAACTTTGGGGATCTTTTCCCAAAACTCCAATCTAACTGCTGGCAAAGGATACAATTTTTTAAACCTTGAAGAAGGAATAAAAGAAGTACCAGGCCTATTCCATTCTTTAGAAATCATATCAGAAATAACATCAGGAACTGGAAAAACCTCTGGAATAACCACAGGAGGTTTATAAACAGAATTTAAACGTTTACTAGGTTTAATATCAAGAGGACTAGTTTCCTCCATATCCAATGTAATCAACACTTCTTTTAATAAAGAATGAATATACTCCATTTTAAATAAATAAGAGGATTTGTCAGTGTCAATAACTGAGGCAGGATCTTCTGAATCAGACAGATCCTCATCAGAGAAGGATAAATCAGTATGTTGCCGGTCATTTGAAATTTCATCAACTCTATGAGATGTTTTTAAAGACCTTTTACGTTTATTAGAAGGCGGGATGGCAGACAAAGCTTTCTGAATAGAATCAGAAATAAATTCTTTTAAATTTACAGTTATATCTTGTGCATTAGATGTTGAGGGAACAGCAATAGGTAATGAACTACTACTGATGGATACATTTTCTGCATGTAAAAGTTTATCATGACAACTATTACAAACCACAGCAGGAGGTATTGGGGCATATGTATCAAGCTCCGAATGGAGCTTGATGCCCCGTGTTTCTGGCGAGTCATCAGACTCGCCAGAAACAGCAGTTATGAAGCAGCGGTCACAAAGACCGCTGCTCCATAACCTGTCCGCCTGCTCTGAGCAGGCGGACAGACATCGCCACAATACAACCCGATCGAGTAAAGGAAGCTTACTATGAAATCTCATGACAGTTAAGTCAAATCTCATGAGATCACAGTAAGAGTTCATGACCTCAGCACTGCTGATGCTGATTGGCTGCTGTTCATTTCTTCATTTTTTTTTATTTTTACCTGCAGCTGGGAGTAGGTGAAGTATAACTTTTTACACAGAACTCACTCTGCTGAGCTGAGGAAATTGTGAGGTAAAATATCTTCCTTTTTTACATAGAGATGCTCAGGTAATATTTTCCTGTCAGCTTTTTACAGTTATACTGCATCAGTTTCAAGCGATTTAGCATATGAGTATTATGTCCCTTTAAGTAATTTATTATTATTATTATTCTTTATTTATAAAGCGCCAACAGATTCCGCAGTGCTGCCCATGGGTACAAGGATAACAGTACAAAGGGGAAACAATACGATAAAAGACAACATTTTACTGACAAAATACAGGGGGAATTGAAGGCCCTATTCCCGTGGGAACTTACAATCTAAATGGGTAGGAGGATGGGAAACAGGAGGTGGGGACTGCAAAGGTGAAAATGATATTAGTGAGGAGATAATGAAAACATACTTACCAAAAAGACACCCATCCACATATAGCAGATAGCCAAACCAGTACTGAAACGGTTATCAGTAGAGGTAATGGAATATGAGAGTATATCGTTGATCTGAAAAGGGAGGTAGGTGATGAATCTCTACGACCGATAACAGAGAACCTATGAAATAGATCCCAGTGAGGAAAACCATTGCATTCAATAGGCGATACTCCCTTCACATCCCTCTGACATTCACTGTACTCTGAGAGGAATCTGGCTTAAAAAATGCTGAGAAGCGCATATCAACGTAGAAATCTTAGCACAAACTTACTTCACCACCTCCATAGGAGGCAAAGTTTGTAAAACTGAATTGTGGGTGTGGTGAGGGGTGTATTTATAGGCATTTTGAGGTTTGGGAAACTTTGCCCCTCCTGGTAGGATTGTATATCCCATACGTCACTAGCTCATGGACTCTTGCCAATTACATGAAAGAAAGAAGAGCCGCTGAAAGAGAATAAATGTATTGGAAGAGGCGGTATAAATGCTTATTTAAAAGACAGGGAAGAAGAAAAGCACTTAAGTCCTAGAAAGAGAGGAAGAATAACATAGATAGCTAAAGAACCTTCATTCTATGTCTAGTTATTGGACCAATCTGTTTTTCATCTTTAAAGGACAACACACATTCTGACCTTTATATTTAATTTAAAAAAATAAATAAATATTCAGCTCATTTTCATTATAAGAAAAGTTATTGATATGACATTTAAAAAAAAAAGATGGCCAGAATAAAATCAGTAAAGGGGATAACGAAAGAAAAGCAAGGTAGAAATACGATGTAAGAAAAAAGAAGAGAGGAAAATGAATTAAAACAAGTAGGCAAGTTTGGAGAATAGAGAACTGTTGAAATAAAAGATAAGAGAAATAGGAATTATAAGATGTATGGGTAAAGAGCATAAGGAAAAGGAAAGTAAAGAGATAGTACTCACTGCACTGCAGATTGGTAAGGGGTACACTCTCCAAATGGTCCAACAGTGTTAAACCAACCAGAGTTGGATCTGGGCAAAGCTTTGCAAGCTGCAAGAAGTTATTTCTCATCTCAGAAATATTATTCATCTCGGCTAGTCCTGTACACCCCACAAAAAAAATAAAAAAATTAGCTACACAGCTTTTTTGTTATGTATATATACAATAATTACACAATTATATATATACTGTGTATATATATATATATATACATACACACATATGTGCGTGTGTATGTATGAATGTATGTATGTGTGTGTATATATATATATATATATATATATATACATACACACATACATACATACACACACACACACACACACACACACACACACATATATATATATATATATATATATATATATATATACACACACATAAGCTATGTTTTTGCAAAATTTGTTATTCAGATATTCATATGAATTCCGAATATGGCTGCGGGTAGCAACATTTGGCTATTTTCGGTGCTGGATATATTAGTGTTAAAATGCAGCATACAGCGATCTGGATTTGCACAGATCTTTGTTTGTTACACTTAAACACTAATACACAAATTTTGCACATACCTAACACACTATATAGCCAAAAGTATTTAGACACCTGACCATCATACCTAAAAAATCTTGTTGGACATACCATTATTAATTAAGAATTGTTTTAAATTCTCAATTAAAAACAAGACACGTGTTTCTTGAATTCAAGCCTGAGGAAACAACTTATATGGTCTGATAGGCTTACAGGATTCCAATCTGACCAGCCTGCTCATATAGAACTTTTTTAGATAGGTTTAGATAGGTGCAAGATCATTGTATTATTCCATTTGTTTGTGTGTTGTGCTCATTAACACTTGAGGTACTGTGTAAAGGTCTTTCTGTTTTCTATCTCTTCTAAACAGATCGGGAACGGAGGATCAGTCAGCTGGTCCTTGTCTGCCAATCAGTCACAGAAGTTTTAAGGGGCTTCCGAAGAAGTTGACTGTCTTTCCTTCTCTCTTTTCCAATTTGGGACTTCACATTTTGGGATGTTTTTCTACTAATAATTTATTGCCTAAATGGTATATATATATATATATATATATATATATTGCCCCCACCACCTTTAGTGTATCTAGTATAAGACATATTGCAAGAAGGAATTGTCCTCTCCCTTTTTAAGATTTTTCTTGTCTGTAAATAAACACCCTTTAACACCCAGTGTGCCCACTCTGAGTTTGTGTGGTTTACCACTTCATGATTGGAATATTGTTGCTCCTAGATGCTTTCATTTCACAATAATAAAACTTACAATTGACCAGGACCTATCTAGTAGGGCAGACATTTCATCAACTGACTTGTGGCATCCTATGACCATGTCACATTCAAAAGCTACTGAGCTCTTCAATATGACCCATTGTACTTCCAATGTTTGTGTAAGTTGATTTCATGGCTATGTGCTGGATTTAATGCACCTGTCAACAGTTGGTGTGGCTGAAACAACAAATACACCCGCTCTTGAGTTTACCTTTGTCTTCACCCAGTGTCATCCAGCTTTTTAATCCTTCCTCAGACACAATCTGTGCTACTGTATGTGGGGGAATTGAATGTGAGCTGATGACTGCTTGTGCTCTGTCACTAAGCTCATGGCGATGACAAGAAAGCAGAGACCGTAGAATATCTCCTGCATCTCGAGAGGATACCTCTGAGAATGAACATCCTAAATCCTGCAAATAAGAAAGTGATAACAGTAAATGAGAGGGAGTGTGTGGAGGTGTGAATGGTGCAGCCTGTAGACACACTTATGTGACTAAAACTGTACATAAACCTCTTTTCTTTCATACAGGTGATGAGAGTCCACGATCCATTACACTTGGGAAATTACTCTTCAAGCCGGAGTCTCAGCGTCCCTCCACATGGGACGCTGAGATGAACATGAAGCTATTCTCGGGATCGGCTGAAACCAGAGGGGCTGGCCCGGGAACTCCTGGTAGATCCCTGACATTTTCTTCCTCAGGAGAAAAAATCTAAATGGAAATACAAAGCTTCTAATCGTTTTCGTTTCTTTCTTCAGAGTAAGGAACAAAAAGTTGACTTATCTGTTCAAAAGATTAAGCCTTTTTCAGGGGGCTCGGTTTCAGTCTGTTCCAGTCCCCTTGGTTCTGAATATAGTTTCTCAGGGATATTGAACAGGTTTCAGAACAAGGCCTCCCAGAGGAAGGTTTTTTCTATCCAATGTTCCAAGGAAAACTGTAAAAGCTTAAGCTTTTTTCCAGTCTGTCTCAGATCTGGAAGCTATGGGAGTAATTGTACCAGTTCCTTTGCAGGAACAGGGGACGGGATTTTATTTAAATCTCTTCATTCTTCATATATGGGTTGTGTGTTTAATTACTCAGTGAAAAAATATATTCTTAAAATCCCTCCCTTTATGTTATTACTCGTGGACTCCACCATCTTGAGTATTAGTTCCCAAGAGTAATGGATAATGGACTCTCACCACCTGTATGAAATTAAAGAAAACATAATTTATGCTTACCTGATAAATTCAGTTCTTTCATGGTGGTGAGAGTCCAGAAGACATCACCCTTATGTTTTTTTTTTGTTTTGTTTTTTTTGGGGGGGGGGGGATAGTTTTTTTCTTTAGCACATCTTTTTACCCCTGCTCCTTTTATGGCTCTTATTCCTTTTTTTACCTCACTTTGCTTGGCTATACGTTAGACTAAGGTATGTGTGAGGGGTTTTATAGAGCTCTTGGGGTTTGGGAATCTCTGCTTCCTCCTAGTGGTAGAGAAGAGTAATTCCCAAGAGTAATGGATTGTGGACTCTCACCATTATGAAAGAAATTAATTTATCAGGTAAGCATAAATTATGTTTTTACATGGTTCACTGCACACACACACACAAACACTTAAAATAGCTTGTATACAACACTTGCATAAGACAAATTACATATAAACAAACACTTCCCACATACATGCATTTATTGATGTTACTGAACCACTGTACACACACATATAAACGCACTACACAAACTTTTATTAAACAGCTTAAAATGATGAGTTGTTGGAATAAAATAAGAACTACATATGACACGTTAGATGCACACCAAGTGCACGTCTCAGAGTCAATTCCTAGCATAAAAGTAGTTAAAGTAACATGGAAGTCAAAATTAAAAACTTTCATGACTCAGATATAGCAAGACATTTTTAAGAAACTTTCCAATTTACTTCCATTAAAAGACTGTATACAGTCTTGTTATGTGCACACTCTGCTGAACCTGTTCTTACAGAGAATGTGCAAGAGTTCACAGTGTCTACACATAAGAATCTATGATTGGCTGATGGCTGTCACATGATGCAGGGGACAGGGAAATGAAAGAAAAATTAGATTTGTCAGAAAAAAAATCTACTGCTCATTTGAAGTTCAAAGTAAATGTTATTGCATGCATTATTAATTATGCAAATCTACTGTATTTAATGGTCCTTTAAAATAAATGAGCCTAGTCATATAAGAAAATTCCAATGATTAACGGTTTCAAACCTTTTAATCATCTCCTAATAATGTAAAGGACCATATAAGATGCATATAAAGCTATTAATGGATTTAATAAAAATTTTTATTTTATATTCTATTATAAAGCACCTATCACATAAAGTCTAATCTCAATATATAATACGGAAACTGTTCTGTTCAGTTGGGCTTAATGTTAATAAAGGATATAACAAAGCATATATTGCAGGGTATGGAATAATGATTAATTTGGTAAATGATAAAACTATTAAACCATTAGTCCCTATTTGTAAAAAGCAACAGGCTGAAAAGAGGCAAGGGAATTTGGAGAAAAATATAGCTCTCATTGATACTTATTTATATATTTGTAATTGCAAATGTAACATGTTATATAAACAATTCAATTATAATTTCGTTAGCGAACCTGTTGTGTTCGTTTTAGAGCAGACCATGGACATAATTCTTAAAGGGATATTAAACAGTAAATAAAAGCTAGAAATATTGATGTATTCCAAGCAAATATTAGCAAAGCTGTTAGAATAAGATGCATAATTTTACAATTATATTAATTGTTTCAATATTGAAAGTATAAGTGTAAAGGTTTAGAGGTCAATTTATCAAGCTGCGGTGGACAGGGGCGCATATACGCGCCCCTGTCCACCGCATCTCCCCTCTGGCGAGCTAAATTCCCCTGGCGGAATTCAGCATTGCACACTAGCGCTATTTTGCGCTCGCGTGCAATCCCGCCCCCTGCCCGCGTACAGCGATTCATGCACAGGCAGGAGCTGTCAATCTCTCCTGTCGGACGAAACCCAGTAGATTGAAATTCTCCATCTAAGAGGTGGCGAAAGGGTAGGGAAGTAGGCAAAAGCCTGACGAAGAGGATGATAAATCGACCCCTTAGTTTCTATAAAGTACTTTAGGTTTCTATAAAGAAATTGGCACCACCATGATTTAACTAGTTTTCTATTTATCTTAGCTTGTGCAAACAAAGCTGTGTGGAATCCCTTCTTTTATTGCCTGTATCTGTCCCTAATTGTTTTCAGCAGGGAGAAACAGATAAGGAGCCACTCAAGTACAAACATGGCGGCCCCCATTACTTTACAGAAACTCAGTGGAATTTAGAAAACCAACAACTTTCAGAGTTAAATTACAGGAAAAGGGGACAAAATAAATATATATTGAAAGTATATTGCAAACTTTGTAGTAGTTTTTTAATATACACGATTAACTGTTTTTGGGAAATGTAATAGCATAAACACAAATTTATCTGGCTCATTCTATCACTTACCTGACTCAGCTCATACACACACAGCAGTTGTCGACAGAAAGTCTTTCCATGAGTGCACTCATTCTTCAGAATCTCCAGGTCTGTGAGAACACGATCAGTGGGTAGTTGGGAAGATCTACTTTCCAGGCTGGAGGCTGATATCAAAATTAAGAAAGAGTTAGGGCACTGTCAGCTGTGGCAATGACTGTGTGTTATGCTTAATATGCAGCTTTATTCTATATACTTTATAAAGAACTGTCAAATATTTATTCTTCTGTGTCCTAAAAAACAAAATTTATGCTTACGTGATAAATTTATTTATTTCCGGGCATGGAGAGTCCACAACGTCATTCCAATTACTAGTGGGATATTCAACTCCTGGCCAGCAGGAGGAGGCAAAGAGGACCATGATACCCAAATGTTGAAACACTTGAAAGTGATGCAGCATAGCTGTAAAAAGCTGACTAGAAAATATCACCTGAACATCTCTATGTAAAAAAGAAAGATATTTTACCTCAAAAATTCCTCAGTAGCCACATCCCATTGTAAAGGACTTCTAAGCAGCAAATCAGTATGTCTGTCCAGGGACAGCTAAGGGAGTGAGCTTATGTGCACACTCATCTTATTTCCCTATCCAGTTTAAGGAAGTTTACTATGAAATTTCATGAGAGTTAAGTCAAATCTCATGAGATCACAGTAAAAGAGTTCATGACCTCACCACTGTTAATGCTGATTGGCTGCTGTTCATTTCTTAATTTACTTATTTTTTACCTGCAGCTGGCCAGCAGCTGAGTATAACTTTTTACACAGAACTTACTCTGCTGAGCTGAGGAGATTGTGAGGTACAATATCTTCCTTTTTTACATAGAGATGCTCAGGTGATATTTTCCTGTCAGCTTTTTACAGTTATACTGCATCAGTTTCAAGTGATTTAGCATATGAGTATTATGTCCCTTTAAGTGTAACTTCCCTTACCCATAATCCCCAGTCATTCAGCCAAAGGAAAATGGAAAAAGAAGAAACACAAAGTTGAAAAAGGTGCCTGAGGTTTACTCAAAAAAACCTGCTGAATTTTAATTAAAAAACAGGGCGGGTCGTGGATTCTCCATGCCAGGAAAGAAAGAATTTTATCAGGTAAGCATACATTTTGTTTTCTTTTCTATGGCATGGAGAGTCCACAACGTCATTCCAATTACTAGTGGAAACCAATACCCAAGCTAGAGGACATGGAATGAAAAGGGAGGGAAAATAAGGCAGGAGGACCTAAACAGAAGGCACCACCGCTTGAAGAACCTTTCTCCCAAGTGGAATGAGCCGTAATTCTCTCAGGAGGCTGCTGTCCAGCAGGCTCATAATCAAAACTAATCACACTTCTTAACCAGAGGGAAAGAGTAGTAGAAGTGGCCTTCTGACCCTTACACTTTCCAGAGAAAACAACAAACAGGGCAGAAGATTGCCGAAAATCCTTAGTAGCTTGTAAGTAAAATTTTAGAGCACGCACAACATCCAAGTTATGCAAAAGACGTTCCTTATGAGAAGGAGGATTAGGACAGAAAGAAGGAACAGCAATTTCCTGATTAATGTTTCGATCCGACACCACTTTAGGGAGTGTAATAACTGTATAACTGGAAAATCACATTTTGCTATAGTAAGAAAAGCTGAACCCTTTTGAATAAACTACTTTCCAAAGAGATAATATCAAGCAACTAAACCCCCAAGACCTGTACAGAAGGATCAAAGGCTACCATCCAATGTAGATAAGACAGGTGAGAACTGCTCTCCTTCCTGAGGACAGAAACACAAATGTCATAAAGCTTCAAAGGACACAGGACAGGACAAGGGGGTCATAAATCTTCAAAAGATAAGGTTAGTCCTGGGATGGGTCACTAAGGTCAGATGGCATTAGGAAAACTCATTTCCTGGACAACAGCAACATCAACAGGCAGTTAACTCAACAGAAGAATTGTTATAAAACAGATGATGAATGGATTTTATTGGCTGGGACTAACTTCATGGTGTGGCTGTTTGGTTATAAATATGTTTTGAGAAGCAGCTAGGAAAAAAGAAAAAGAAAGGATAAAATAAAAGAGACAGACTTCATCTTTCTTTGCATGCACACACTAACAGTCATTAGTCTATAGTGTGGATAGATTAGAAGAATAAAGCCTTGTATGTTAGACGCTTCTCTCACCACTCATGTATAGAGCTGTAATTTAATAAATTCATCTTTTTACAAGACTGGTGTAAGTATCTTTCTTTAAATAAGGTAAATGGTATATAAAGGAAAAGCCTGACACAGATTTTAGTCACTGACTCAATATTAGAAAAGGGGCTTTTTCACAGGGAGAAATCCCAATTTAAGTTACGGGGAATCCCACTGCAGAGCTGTAAGCTCAGAAACTCTGCGAGCGGAAGAAATAGCAAGTAGAAACAAAACCTTCCAAGATAATAATTTTATATCAACAACGTGCATTGGCTCAAACAGAGCCTGCTGCAAAACTTTAAGAACTAGGTTAAGGCTCCAAGGAGGAGCAACAGGTTTAAACACAGCCCTGATACTTACCAAGGCCTGAGCAAAATCTTAAACATCTGGTAATTCTGCCAGACGTTTGTGCAAAAGGATAGACAGAGCAGAAATCTGACCTTCAGAGTACTAACTGACAAACCCTTCTCCAGGCCATCCTAAAGAAAAGATAAAATTTGAGGAATCCTCACCCGACTCCAAGAAAAACCTTTAGCGTCACACCAAAAAAGGTATTTACGCCATATCTTATGTTAAATCTTACGAGTAACAGGTTTACGAGCCTGAAGCATAGTATCAATGACTGCCTCCAAAAAACTGCGCTTAGACAGGAATAGGCGTTCAATCTCAGACACTCTCTCCTGCTTGATACGAGCAATGACTCGTGGAAGGAGAGCAAATGGAGGAAACTCTATCAGAGACGCCATCAGATCTAACTCCGGAAACCCCCACATGAGGATTATACTGGAGAACACTTCCCGATGGAGAGCGCACTCCCCGGGATGAAAAGTCTGTCTGCTCAGAAAATTCCATCCACTGCAGTATGCGAGTCACCTCCTTCAGGGCCAAGGAACTGCGAGTTCCTCCCTGGTGGTTGATGTAAGCCACTGAGGTGATGTTGTTTGACTGGAATCTGATAAACCGGACTAAAGATAATTGAGGCCAAGCTGTCAAGGCATTGAATATTGCTCTTAATTTCCAAGATGTTTATGGGAAGAGAAGACTCTTCCTGAGACCACAGGACCTGAGCCTTCAGAGAACCCCAAACAGCTCCCCAGCCTGACGTCCATAGTCAAAATCACCCAGGAAAGTCTCAGGAAGCAAGTGCCCAAAACAGATTTTCCTGAGAAATAAACCACAAAAAAAGAGTCTCTTGTTAGGGGGTCCAGATTTATCCTCTGCGATAAATCTGAATGGTGTCCATTCCATTGACAGAGCAAGCAAAGCTGCAGCGGTCGCAGATGTAACTGAGCAAAATGAATGATGTCCATGGAAGCCACCATTAGACCAATCACCTTGATGCATAAACAAATTGATGGACTAAAGGCAGACTGGAGGGAAAGGCAAGAAGAAAGAAGTTTGGATTTTCTGACGTCCATCAGGAAAATCTTCATGGACAGAGAATCTATGGTTGACCCTAGGAAAATCACTGTTTTAGTTGGAACTAGAGAAGTCTTCTCTAGATTCATTTTCCACCCGTGGGAACGTAGAAAAGACAACAACATCTCTGTATGAGATTTTGCTAGTTGAAAAGATGACGCCTAGATATCACTGCCAATAGAGCTCCCAGAACCTTTGTGAATACTCTGGGAGCTGTGGCAAGACAAAACGTAAGTGCAATAAACTGGAAATGCTTGTCCAGAAAGGCAAACCTTAGAAACTGGTAATGATCCCTGTGAATGGGAACGTGTAAGTAGGCGTCTTTCAGGTCTATGGTCGTCATGCACTGACCTTCCTGAAACAATGGAAGAATGGAACAAATAGTTTCCATCTTGAAGGATGGAACCCTGAGAAATTTGTTGAGGCACTTTAGATCTAGGATAGGGCAAAAAGCTCACTCCTTTTCGGGAACCACAAATAGATTTGAATAGAATACTAGACCCTGTTCCTCTAGAGGGACTGGTACGATTACTCCCAGGGAGGATAGGTCCTTTATGCAATTTAAGAAGGCCTCCCTCTTTACCTGGTTTGAGGATAGTCTTGACAGGAGAAATCTGGCCCTTAGAGGGCAAGACTTGAATCCTATTTTGCAACTCTGGTATACTATGTCCACAGCCCATGAATCTGGGACATCGTGTATCCAAGCCTCTCGAAAAAGAGAAAGACTGCCCCCCACCTGATCTAAAATTGGATCGGGGCAGACCCTTCATGCTGTGTGTGACATGCCTCAGCTTTCTCCTCAAATGTCCCAAGCCTTGATGGTTTCCCATACTGTGCCTTCTGTGTCCTCTCAACCTCCTGCGGGTGTTTATTTACCTGGGGATTTTGCCGTTCAGATCACTTCTGCAGTATTGGCGGCTTTGTCAGCTTTCCCTTCTTTGGGTAAGCATAAGAGAAAATCTAAACATTTGTCCGCTAGTAAGACTTCTGACTCCTCTAATTCTGCGCTGGTCAACCTTTCTCAATTGTCTGATGAGGAGAATACTTCAATAGCTTCTGAAGGTAAAATTTCAGACTGTGACACTTTGGGGGCAAAATCTTCAGAATCTGAAGAGGTTGATTTGAATAGCCAATAGAATTTCAGTAGTTCTCATCCTATTGGCTGATTTGAACAGCCAATAGGATTTCAGTAGCTCTCATCCTATTGGCTGATTTGAATTTCCAAAATCAAATCAGTCAATAGGAATGCAAAGGACGCTATTTTAAATTGTGTATCTTGCATTGAATATTCAGTATATGGCAGCGACCGTATGAAGAGGATGCTCCGCACCGGATGTCTTCAGGATGGACCCGCTCCGCGCGCCGGGATGAAGATAGAAGACGCCGCCGGGATGAAGATAGATGATGGAGGCACCTGCCGCCTGGATGAAGATGGAGACACCTGGGTGAAGATTGTGCCGCCGGGAAGAAGATCCTTCAAGCGGGACTTCAGCAACTGTAAGTGGATCTTCGGGGGTTAGTGTTAGGATTTTTGAAACTTTTTTGGGTGGGTTTTTTTTTAGTTTAGGGTTTGGGCTTTTCGTAAAAGAACTAAATGCCCTTTTCAGGGCAATGCAAAAGAGCTAAATGCCCTTTTAAAGGCAATGCCCATACAAATGCCCTTTTCAGGACAATGGGTAGATTAGGTTTTTTTTATTATTTTTTTTTTATTTTGTTTGTGTGTGTGGGGGGGGTCTTTGTAATTTTTTTCAGGTAAAAGAGCTGTTTAACTTAGGGCAATGTCCTACAAAAGGCCCTTGGTAGTTTTTTTATAGATTAGTTTTTTATTTTGGGGTGTTTTTTTTTTTTTAAAATGGGTATTAGAATAGGAATAATTGTTATTATTTTTGATAATTCGTTTGTTATTTTGTGTAATGCTTTTTTTTTTCGTTTTGGGGTGGGTTTTTCTTTTTAGAATAGCCATTTTTTATTTTTAATGGGCAGCAAAAGAGCTGAATGCTCTTTTAAGGGCAATGCCCATACAAATGCCCTTTCAGGGCAATGGGCAGATTAGGTTTTACTTTAATTTTATTTTGTGGGTTTGGGGGGTGGGGGTCTGTATACTGTTAGGGGGTGTTTAATTTTCTTTTTTTAGCAAAAGAGCTGTTAACTTTAGGGCAATGCCCTACAAAAGGCCCTTTTAAGGGCCCTTGGTAGTTAATTATAGATTAGGGTTTTTTATTTTGGGGTGTTTTTTTTAAAGGGTATTAGAATAGAAATAATTTTTATTGTTTTGGATACTTTCGTTTGTTATTTTTTGTAATGGTATTTTTTTTTATTTTTTTGTAATTTTAGTGTTTTTTATTTTTTGTAATGTTAGGTTTTAGTGTAAGGCAGCTTAGGTTTTATTTCACAGGTAAGTTTATTTAGTTACTAAATAGTTAATAACTATTTACTAACTAGTCTACCTAGTTAAAATAAATACAAACTTACCTGTGAAATAAAAATAAAACATAAGCTATTAGTTATATTGTAGCTAGCTTAGGTTTTATTTCACAGGTAAGTATGTATTTGGTTTATTTAGTTAATAATTGTAACTTTAATTTATCTCTATTTTAATTATGTTAAAGTTAGGGGGTGTTAGGGTTAGGGTTACTTAATTATAAAAATATAATCTGTCTTAAATTGACAGGGCGGGCCGTGGACTCGTTGTATCTTAGAAGAAATCAATTTATCAGGTAAGCAGAAATTTCCTTTTCTTCTACAAGATACGACAAGTCCGCGGATTCATCCTTTACTTGTGGGATACAATACCAAAGCTACAGGACACGGATGAACGGGAGGGACAAGACATATACCTAAACAGAAGGCACCACTGCTTGAAGAACATTTCTCCCAAAAATAGCCTCAGAAGAAGCAAAAGTATATAATTTGGAAAATTTGGAAAAGGTATGAAGGGAAGACCAAGTCGCAGCCTTACAAATCTGTTCAACAGAAGCATCAATTTTAAAAGCCCATGTGGAAGCCACCGCTCTAGTAGAATGAGCTGTAATCTTTTCAGGAGGCTGCTGTCCAGCAGTCTCGTATGCCAAACGGATGATGCTTTTCAGCCAAAAAGAGAGGTAGCCGTAGCTTTTTGACCTCTACGTTTTCCAGAATAGACAACAAACAGAGAAGATGTTTGACGGAAATCCTTGGTCGCTTGCAAGTAAAACTTCAAGGCACGATCCACGTCCAAGTTATGTAACAGACGCTCCTTCTTAGAAGAAGGGTTAGGACACAGAGAAGGAACAACAATTTCCTGAGGAAGGAAATACAGGTTTAGTGCGCAAATTGACCTAATCAGAATGGAATATAAGATAAGGTGAG
Source organism: Bombina bombina (assembly GCF_027579735.1). Taxonomy (NCBI): domain Eukaryota; kingdom Metazoa; phylum Chordata; class Amphibia; order Anura; family Bombinatoridae; genus Bombina; species Bombina bombina. The sequence continues at coordinate 895,482,499 of NC_069504.1, forward strand.
TCGCATTGTAACGCAAATAGCTCAGAAACTCTTCGAGCAGAAGAGATAGCAACTAAAAACAGAACTTTCCAAGATAGAATTTTAATATCTATGGAATGCATAGGTTCAAACGGAACCCCTTGAAGAACATTATTAACTAAATTTAAACTCCATGGCGGAGCAACAGGTTTAAACACAGGCTTAATTCTAACCAAAGTCTGACAAAACGACTGAACGTCTGGGAGATCTGCCAGACGCTTGTGTAGTAAGATTGACAAAGCAGAAATCTGTCCCTTTAAGGAACTACCTGACAACCGCATCTCCAATCCTTCTCGGAGAAAGGACAAAATCCTAGGAATCCTGATCTTACTCCATGAGTAGCCTTTGGATTTGCACCAATAAAGATATTTACGCCATATCATATGGTAAATTTTCCTAGTGACAGGCTTTCGAGCCTGAATCAAGGTATCAATGACCGACTCAAAGAATCCCCGCTTAGATAAAATCAAACGTTCAATCTGCAGGCAATCAGTTGCAGAGAAATTAGATTTGGATGCTGGAACGGACCCTGAATGAGAAGGTCCTGTCTCAGTGGCAGTTTCCACGGTGGCAGAGATGACATCTCCACCAGGTCTGCATACCAAGTCCTGCGTGGCCACGCAGGCACTATCAAGATTACCGAAGCCCTCTCCTGTTTGATTCTGGCAATCAGACGAGGAAGAAGAGGAAAAGGCGGAAACACATAAGCCAGGTTGAACGAGAGCATCTATCAGTACTGCTTGAGGATCCCTTGATCTGGACCCGTAACAAGGAAGTTTGGCATTCTGACGAGATGCCATCAGATCCAATTCCGGTGTGCCCCATTGATGAATCAATTGTGCAAACACCTCCGGATGGAGCTCCTACTCCCCCGGATGAAAAGTCTGACGACTTAGAAAATCTGCTTCCCAGTTCTCCACTCCTGGGATATATATTGCTGATAGATGGCAAGAGTGAGTCTCTGCTCATCGAATTATTTTGGAAACCTCTATCATCGCTAGAGAACTCTTTGTTCCCCCTTGATGATTGATATATGCTACAGTCGTGATATTGTCCGACTGGAATCTTATGAATTTGGCCGAAACCAGCTCAGGCCACGCTTGAAGCGCATTGAATATCGCTCTCAGTTCCAGAATATTTATTGGTAGTAGGGACTCCTCCTGAGTCCACACACCCTGAGCCTTCAGGGAATTCCAGACTGCACCCCAGCCCAAGAGGCTGGCGTCTGTCGTCACTATGACCCATGCTGGCCTGCGGAAGCACATTCCCTGGGACAGATGATCCTGTGACAACCACCAATGAAGAGAGTCTCTGGTCTCTAGATTCAGATTTATCCACAGAGATAAATCCGCATAATCCCCATTCCACTGTCTGAGAATGCACAGCTGCAGTGGTCTGAGATGTAAGCCGGCAAACGGAACTATGTCTATTGCCGCTACCATTAATCCAATTACCTCCATACACTAAGCCACTGACGGCCGAGGAATGGAATGAAGTGCTCGGCAAGTAGTTAAGATCTTTGATTTTCTGACCTCCGTCAGAAAAATCTTCATGTCTATCAAGTCTATCAGAGTTCCTAGGAATGGAACTCTTGTCAGAGGAACAAGTGAACTCTTTTTTATGTTCACCTTCCACCCGTGAGTTCTTAGAAAAACCAACACAATGTCCATGTGGGATTTGGCTAGATGGTAAGTTGATGCCTGAATCAAGATATCGTCCAGATAGGGCGTCACTGCTATGCCCCGCGGCCTTAGAACTGCCAGAAGGGACCCTAGCACCTTTGTGAAAATTCTGGGAGCTGTGGCCAACCAGAAAGAAAGGGCCACAAACTGGAAATGTTTGTTCAGAAAAGCGAAGCTGAAGACCTGGTGATGATCTTTGTGGATACTAATGTGAAGATACACATCCTTCAAATCCACGGTGGTCACACAGGTATACCCCACTTTACAGCGCTTCGCTAATACAGCGCTTTGTGGAGCTGAAGTTAATCCTTCAAGGATTTTGAAACAGTACTGTAATCATCGTGAGATTGCGAGAAAAGTGACTGGCACCATTTTGTTATGCTAAGTTCACTCTGTTTACAGCATTACAGTGCAATCTGTGTCTCAGTGCTATAATCCAGCAAATTTTACTATAGTCATTGTCACTATTTTACAGGTACAGTATTTATTGAATACTAATTGAATACTGTGCTGTGCTAGTGTTAAACTAAACATAGCATTATTGTACCCCTAATATATGTTAGTTCAAACATGTTTTCAAGTTTTTAAACACACTGGCAAGTGAAAAGAAAGCTAAAACTACCTTGTTTCACTTTAAGGCGGTTTTCACTTTACAGCGGGACTCTGGTCCCTAACCCGCTGTATGAGCGGGGTATACCTGTATATTGACCCTCCTGGATCATTGGTAAGATTGTTCGAATGGTCTCCATCTTGAACGATGGGACTCTGAGAAATTTGTTTAGACTTTTGAGATCTGGGCAGATTACACCCATGGTATATAGGTCTTCTACACAGCGTAAGAATGCCTCTCTTTTTGTCTGGTCTACAGATAAACGTGAAAGATTAAATCTCCCCCTTGGGAGAGAATCCTTGATTTTTAGACGATACCCCTGGGTCACTATTTCTAATGCCCAGGAATCCTGAACGTCTCTTGCCCAAGCCTGAGCGAAGAGAGAAAGTCTGCCCCCTACTAGATCCGGTCCTGGATCGGGGGCTGCCCCTTCATTCTTGGTAGCAGCAGCGGGCTTCTTGGCCTGTTTACCTTTATTCCAGGTCTGGTTAGGTCTCCAGACTGACTTGGATTGAGCAAAGTTCCCCTCCTGCTTGGAGGCGGATGAGGAAGTAGAGGGACCGCCTTTAAAGTTTCAAAAGGAACGAAAATTATTCTGTTTGGTCCTCATTTTAACCGTCTTGTCCTGAGGAAGGGCATGACCTTTACCTCCAGTAATGTCAGAAATAATCTCCTTTAGTTCAGGCCCGAATAGGGTCTTACCCTTAAAGGGAATAGCTAAAAGCTTGGATTTAGATGACACATCAGCAGACCACGACTTAAGCCATAACGCTCTACGTCCTAAAATGGCAAAGACTGCATTCTTTGCCGCTAATTTAGCCATTTGGAAAGCGGCATCTGTAATAAAAGAATTAGCTAGCTTGAGAGCCTTAATTCTATCCAAAATATCATCTAATGGGGTCTCAACCTTGAGAGACTCCTCTAGAGCCTCGAACCAAAAAGCTGCTGCAGTAGTTACTGGAACAATGCACGCTATAGGTTGTAGAAGAAAACCCTGATGAATAAACAATTTCTTTAGAAGCCCCTCTAATTTTTTATCCATAGGATCTTTGAAAGCACAACTGTCCTCAATAGGTATAGTTGTACACTTAGCCAGGGTAGAAAACATAATTTATGCTTACCTGATAAATTTATTTCTCTTGTAGTGTAGTCAGTCCACGGGTCATCCATTACTTATGGGATTATATCTCCTTCCCAACAGGAAGTTGCAAGAGGATCACCCAAGCAGAGCTGCTACATAGCTCCTCCCCTCACATGTCATATCCAGTCATTCGACCGAAACAAGACAAGAAAGGAGAAACCATAGGGTGCAGTGGTGACTGGAGTTTAATTAAAAATTAGATCTGCCTTAAAGACAGGGCGGGCCGTGGACTGAACACACTACAAGAGAAATAAATTTATCAGGTAAGCATAAATTGTGTTTTCTCTTGTTAAGTGTAGTCAGTCCACGGGTCATCCATTACTTGGATACCAATACCAAAGCTAAAGTACACGGATGATGGGAGGGACAAGGCAGGAACTTTAAACGGAAGGAACCACTGCCTGAAGAACCTTTCTCCCAAAAATAGCCTCCGAAGAAGCAAAAGTGTCAAATTTGTAAAATTTCGAAAAAGTGTGAAGTGAAGACCAAGTTGCAGCCTTGCAAATCTGTTCAACAGAGGCCTCATTCTTAAAGGCCCAGGTGGAAGCCACAGCTCTAGTGGAATGAGCTGTAATTCTTTCAGGAGGCTGCTGTCCAGCAGTCTCATAGGCTAAACGTATTATGCTACGAAGCCAAAAGGAGAGAGAGGTAGCCGAAGCCTTTTGACCTCTCCTCTGTCCAGAGTAAACGACAAACAGAGAAGAAGTTTGACGAAAATCTTTAGTTGCCTGCAAATAGAACTTCAGGGCACGGACTACGACCAGTTTATGCAAAAGTCGTTCCTTCTTTGAAGAAGGGTTAGGACACAAAGATGGAACAACAATCTCTTGATTGATATTCCTGTTAGAAACTACCTTAGGTAAGAACCCAGGTTTAGTACGCAGAACTACCTTGTCTGAATGAAAAATTAGATAAGGAGAATCACAATGTAAGGCAGATAACTCAGAGACTCTTCGAGCCGAGGAAATAGCCATCAAAAACAGAACTTTCCAAGATAACAGCTTGATATCAATGGAATGAAGGGGTTCAAATGGAACACCTTGCAAAACGTTAAGAACTAAGTTTAAGCTCCACGGCGGAGCAACAGTCTTAAACACAGGCTTAATCCTAGCCAAAGCCTGACAAAAAGCCTGAACATCTGGAACTTCTGCCAAACGTTTGTGTAGAAGAATAGACAGAGCCGAAATCTGTCCCTTTAACGAACTAGCAGATAAGCCCTTTTCTAAACCCTCTTGTAGAAAAGACAATATCCTAGGAATCCTAACCTTACTCCATGAGTAACTCTTGGATTCGCACCAATATAAATATTTACGCCATATATTATGGTAAATTTTTCTGGTAACAGGTTTCCGAGCCTGTATTAAGGTATCAATAACCGACTCCGAGAAGCCACGCTTTGATAGAATCAAGCGTTCAATCTCCATGCAGTCAGCCTCAGAGAAATTAGATTTGGATGGTTGAAAGGACCCTGAATTTGAAGGTCCTGCCTCAGAGGCAGAGACCATGGTGGACAGGACGACATGTCCACTAGGTCTGCATACCAGGTCCTGCGTGGCCACGCAGGCGCTATCAAAATCACCGATGCTCTCTCCTGTTTGATCTTGGCAATCAGTCGAGGCAGCATCGGAAATGGTGGAAACACATAAGCCATGTTGAAGACCCAAGGGGCTGTCAGAGCATCTATCAGCACCGCTCCCGGGTCCCTGGATCTGGATCCGTAACAAGGAAGCTTGGCGTTCTGGCGAGACGCCATGAGATCCAGATCTGGTTTGCCCCAACGATGAATCAGTTGAGCGAAGACCTCCGGATGAAGTTCCCACTCCCCCGGATGAAAAGACTGGCGACTTAGAAAATCCGCCTCCCAGTTCTCCACGCCTGGGATGTAGATCGCTGACAGGTGGCAAGAGTGGGACTCTGCCCAGCGAATTATCTTTGAGACTTCCAACATCGCTAGGGAACTCCTGGTTCCCCCTTGATGGTTGATGTAAGCCACAGTCGTGATGTTGTCCGACTGAAATCTGATGAACCTCAGAGTTGCTAACTGAGGCCAAGCTAGAAGAGCATTGAATATTGCTCTTAACTCCAGAATATTTATTGGGAGGAGTTTCTCCTCCTGAGTCCATGATCCCTGAGCCTTCAGGGAATTCCAGACTGCGCCCCAAACTAAAAGGCTGGCGTCTGTTGTTACAATCGTCCAATCTGGCCTGCGAAAGGTCATCCCCTTGAACAGATGGGGCAGAGAAAGACACCATAGAAGAGAATCTCTGGTCTCTTGATCCAGATTTAGTAGAGGGGACAAATCTGAGTAATCCCCATTCCACTGACTGAGCATGCACAATTGCAGTGGTCTGAGATGCAGGCGCGCAAATGGTACTATGTCCATTGCCGCTACCATTAAGCCGATTACTTCCATGCACTGAGCTACTGACGGGTGTGGAATGGAATGAAGGGCACGGCAAGTATTTTGAAGCTTTAATAACCTGGACTCCGTCAGGTAAATTTTCATCTCTATAGAATCTATAAGAGTCCCTAGGAAGGGAACCCTTGTGAGTGGTAATAGAGAACTCTTTTCCACGTTCACCTTCCACCTATGCGACCTCAGAAATGCCAGAACTATCTCTGTATGAGACTTGGCAATTTGAAAACTTGACGCTTGTATCAGAATGTCGTCTAGGTACGGAGCCACCGCTATGCCTCGCGGTCTTAGTACCGCCAGAAGAGAGCCCAGAACCTTTGTAAAAATTCTCGGGGCCGTACCTAAGCCGAAGGGAAGAGCTACAAACTGGTAATGCCTGTCTAGGAAGGCAAATCTTAGGTACCGATAATGATCTTTGTGAATCGGTATGTGAAGGTAGGCATCCTTTAAGTCCACTGTGGTCATGTATTGACCCTCTTGGATCATGGGTAGGATGGTTCAAATAGTTTCCATTTTGAATGATGGAACTCTTAGGAATTTGTTTAAGATTTTTAGGTCCAAGATTGGTCTGAAAGTTCCCTCTTTCTTGGGGACCACAAACAGATTTGAGTAAAATCCTTGCCCTTGTTCCGTCCGCGGAACTGGGTGGATCACCCCCATTAATAAGAGGTCTTGGACACAGCGTAGAAACGCCTCTTTCTTTATTTGGTTTGCTGATAACCTTGAAAGATGAAATCTCCCTTGTGGAGGAGAAGCTTTGAAGTCCAGAAGGTATCCCTGAGATATGATCTCCAACGCCCAGGGATCCTGGACATCTCTTGCCCAAGCCTGGGCGAAGAGAGATAGTCTGCCCCCCACTAGATCCGTTTCCGGATAGGGGGCCCTCTCTTCATGCTGTCTTAGGGGCAGAAGCAGGTTTTCTGGCCTGCTTGCCCTTGTTCCAGGACTGGTTAGTTTCCCAGCCCTGTCTGTAACGAGCAACAGTTCCTTCCTGTTTTGGAGTGGAGGAAGTTGATGCTGCTCCTGTCTTGAAGTTACGAAAGGCACGAAAATTAGACTGTTTGGCCTTTGATTTGGCCTTGTCCTGAGGAAGAGTATGACCCTTACCTCCAGTAATGTCAGCAATAATTTCTTTCAAGCCGGGCCCGAATAAGGTCTGCCCTTTGAAAGGAATATTAAGCAATTTAGATTTAGAAGTCACGTCAGCTGACCATGATTTAAGCCATAGCGCTCTGCGCGCTTGGATGGCGAATCCAGAGTTCTTAGCCGTTAGTTTGGTTAAATGTACAACAGCATCAGAAACAAATGCGTTAGCTAGCTTAAGTGCTTTAAGCTTGTTCATAATCTCATCCAATGGAGCTGTGCGAATGGCCTCTTCCAGAGACTCCAACCAGAATCCCGCACAGCAGTGACAGGCGCAATGCATGCAAGGGGCTGTAAGATAAAACCTTGTTGAACAAACATTTTCTTAAGGTAACCTTCTAATTTTTTATCCATTGGATCTGAAAAAGCACAACTATCCTCCACCGGGATAGTGGTACGCTTAGCCAAAGTAGAAACTGCTCCCTCCACCTTAGGGACCGTCTGCCATAAGTCCCGTGTGGTGGCGTCTATTGGAAACATTTTCCTAAATATAGGAGGGGGGGAAAAGGGCACACCGGGCCTATCCCACTCCTTGCTAATAATCTCTGTAAGCCTCTTAGGTATAGGAAAAACGTCAGTACACACCGGTACCGCATAGTATCTATCCAGCCTACATAATTTCTCTGGAATTGCAACCGTGTTACAATCATTCAGAGCCGCTAATACCTCCCCTAGCAATACGCGGAGGTTCTCAAGCTTAAATTTAAAATTAGAAATCTCTGAATCCAATCTCCCTGGATCAGATCCGTCACCCACAGAATGAAGCTCTCCGTCCTCATGTTCTGCAAATTGTGACGCAGTATCGGACATGGCTCTCCCATCATCAGCGCGCTCTGTCCTTAACCCAGAGCAATCGCGCTTGCCTCTCAATTCTGGCAATTTAGATAATACTTCTGTCATAACAGTAGCCATGTCTTGCAAAGTGATTTGTATGGGCCTCTCTGATGTACTTGGCGCCACAATATCACGCACCTCCTGAGCGGGAGGCAAAGGTACTGACAACACGTGAGGAGAGTTAGTCGGCATAACTTCCCCCTCGTTGTCTGGTGATAATTTCTTTACATGTAAAGATTGACTTTTATTTAAAGTGACATCAATGCATTTAGTACACAAATTTCTATGGGGCTCCACATTGGCCTTCAAACATAGTGAACAAACAGATTCATCTGTGTCAGACATGTTTAAACAGACTAGCAATGAGACTAGCAAGCTTGGAAAATACTTTCAAATAAATTTACAAGCAATATAAAAAAACGCTACTGCGCCTTTAAGAAGCACAAAAAGCTGTCACAGTTGAAATAACAATGAACCAAATTAGTTATAGCAACCAAATTTTCACAGTAAATGTATTAAGTTAGCAAAGGATTGCACCCAACAGCAAATGGATGATTAACCCCTTAATACCCAAAAACGGATATCAATTTAACAAATAACGTTTTTATCACAGTCAAACACACTGTCACAGGTCTGCTGTGACTGATTACCTCCCTCAAAATGAATTTTGAAGACCCCTGAGCTCTCTAGAGACGTCCTGGATCATGGAGGATGAAGTAGGAAGACTGTGACTGAATTTTTACTGCACAAAAAAGCGCTAAAATAGGCCCCTCCCACTCATATTACAACAGTGGGAAATCTCAGTTAACTGTTTCTATGCAGAAATAAACGTTAGCCATGTGGAAAAATCATGCCCCAATAAGTTTTATCACCAAGTACCTCACAAAAAAAAAAAGATTAACATGCCAGTAAACGTTTTGAACATTTTAAAGATTATGAAGTGTTATTAATAAGCCTGCTACCAGTTGCTTTTACTGCAGTTAAGGCTCATACATTACTTCAGTATTAACAGTATTTTCTTAGTCAAATTCCATTCCCTAGAAAAATACTTCAGTGCACGTACACTCATCAGCCTAATACCAGTCGCTACCACTGCATTTAAGGCTGTACTTACATTACATTGGTATCAGCAGTATTTTCTAGTCAATTCCATTCCTTAGAAAAATAATTTACTGCACATACCTCGTTTGCAGGGGGCCCCCGCATGCTATTCCCCTTTCTGAAGTTACCTCACTCCTCAGAATGAGCGAGAAACAGCCAGTGGATCTTAGTTACTTCTGCTAAGATCATAGAAAACGCAGGCAGATTCTTCTTCTAATACTGCCTGAGAACAAACAGCACACTCCGGTGCCATTTAAAATAACAAACTTTTGATTGAATAAATAAACTAAGTTTAAAAAACACCACAGACCTCTCACAACGACCTATCTAGTTGAGTTGCAAGAGAATGACTGGATATGACATGTGAGGGGAGGAGCTATGTAGCAGCTCTGCTTGGGTGATCCTCTTGCAACTTCCTGTTGGGAAGGAGATATAATCCCATAAGTAATGGATGACCCGTGGACTGACTACACTTAACAAGAGAAATAGCTCCCTCCACCTTAGGGACCGTCTGCCACGAATCCCGAATGGTGTCAGATATGGGAAACATTTTCTTAAAAGTAGGAGGGGGAGAGAACGGAATGCCTGGTCTATCCCATTCCTTAGTAACAATGTCCGAAATTCTTGTAGGGACTGGAAAAACATTAGTGTAAGTTGGGACCTCTAGATATTTATCCATTTTACACAGTTTCTCTGGTGGTATGACAATAGGGTCACAATCATCCAGAGTCGCTAAGACCTCCCTGAGTAACAAGCGGAGGTGTTCAAGCTTAAACTTAAAGGCTGTCACATCTGAGTCTGTTTGAGGAAACATCTTTCCTGAATCAGAAAGCTCTCCCTCAGACAGCAATTCCCCCACCCCTAGATCAGAACACTGTGAGGGTACATCGGAGATGGCCAATAAATCATCAGAGGGCTCAGCATTTATTCTAATGCCTGACCTGCTGCACTTACCCTGTAAACCTGGCAGTTTAGATAATACCTCTGTAAGGGTAGTAGACATAACTGCAGCCATATCTTGCAGGGTGAAAGAAGTACATGGCGTCGCTTGGGCGGGCGTTAAAGGTTGCGACACTTGGGGAGAAGCAGATGGCATAACCTGATTCTCTTCTGACTGAGAATCATCCTGAGACATACTTTTATCAGCTAAAATATGTGATTTGCAATGTAAGGCCCTTTCAGTACATGAGGGACACATTTGAAGTGGGGGTTCCACAATGGCTTCTAAACACATGGAACATTGGCTTTCCTCAATGTCAGACATGTTAAACAGGCTAGTAATAACCACAAACAAGCTTGAAAACACTTTATTTAGTGAAAAAAATAACAATCTGAAAAAACGGTACTGCGCCTTTAAGAGAAAAAAACATACCATTTTTCCAAAACTGCTTCAAAATGATAAAATTATCTCAATTTTATGATATATATATCCTAACTTGCCAGCTAAGATTGCACCACAAGAAAAGGATCACTTAACTCTTATGTATTAAAACGTTATGATCAGTCAAAAAAAACCCCTGCACCTCGCCACAGCCCTGCTGTGGCGCCTACCTGCCCTCGGGCGTCTGCAAAATCGGATTAACTTTTCGATTAGGCCCAAACTTTCTTGAAGGGCCCACCGGAGCTGGAGCTTGCTGCTTGCATGGGGAATACAACTGCGCAACTGAGGCGCGAAAATAGGCCCCGCCCATCTACTCGATGTCTCACAGCCTTGCAAAAGAACCGCTCCAAAGCGGTCTAAAAATCTAGCCATGTGGGTTCATATACCCAAGTCTAACTGAAGCCATGTGTACCCTCCATTGCCAATAAAAATGAAAACGTTTGTCACAAAAAACGTTAATTTATCTCCCAACATATAATCGTTTGCCCACAAACATTATGTTATCAGTGTCAACCATTTTTTTACAGCCCAACATACAGGTCCAGTAATACCCTTCTTTTTCACAATAGGATTTCTGCTTACCCCTTCCCTCATGGGGATACTGTCAGCCAATTCTGAAATAACATTCTCTCCAGAAAAAAATGACTGAACATACCTCAATGCTTGTAGCATGAAAACCGTTCCTCACACTGAAGTTTCTTAAGTACTCCTCAGCTATTCTGTGGGAACTACTCTGGATCTTAGTAACAACTGCTAAGATCATCAGTCTCCAGGCAGAAATCTTCATACATTTGCTGCCTGGGAAAAAATAGCACTCACCGGTACCATTTAAAATAAAAAAGTCTTGCTTGAAGAAAATAAAAACTAACATTTTATCACCTCTTTCACTTTACCCTTCCTATTACTTAGTATAGGCAAAGAGAATGACTGGGGGGTGGAGTCAAGGGAGGAGCTATATAGACATCTCTGCTGTGGTGTTCTTTGCCACTTCCTGTTAGCAGGAGGATAATATCCCACAAGTAAAGGATGAATCCGTGGACTCGTCGTATCTTGTAGAAGAAACATATATTATTGAATGTCTGTTTGTGCCGCTTATCCTTATAAGTCACTAAAACAGAACAACAGTGCGACAAAAATTAATCAAGAAAGACTATGAATCAAAAGTTTCAAGTTCAAAGATTTCATATTGCAACATTTCTGCATAACATTTACTTTACTCTGCACTGAAATAAATATATAAAAAGCTGTTCAGCTGTCTTTTATATGGGACATTATTAGGGCTGCAACAACAACCAATCGGTAAGATTGGTCATAATTACAGATTAGTTGTTGCAGCCCTAGACATTATTATAACTTGAAATTCAAATACATCAAACAGAGAGAGAAAACAAAAACTAACGTTATATACTGCATTATTGTGTCATGTTTCGCTTTTGCTCTCTCTACATGTTTTGGATTCCATTGATCTGAATGGGAACTAAATCTGTAAAATGTTGTACATGTCTCTTGATTAATTTTTATGCACTACTATTAACTGTGTTTTATACATTATTTGAAAACTCTGCACAAACGTGAGAGACTTCAAACTTAGAATAGACAACCTACAGAAAACAATGGTCTGGTATAAGCTTGTGATAATGTCAGGGGTTGTGTGATCTTTGTGGTAATTGTAAATTGTCTGTCAAACTCACAGCTGTGAAGCCGTTTTCTCCGGTTCAGTATATTCTCTTGCATTTCTCTATTTCCTTTAAGAATGGCTTGTATATCTGGATGTAGCTGATCTTGCGCTGTCTCCCCTGTTGCTAGACTCCTGCAGTTCAGAACCAACCATAGATCATGATGGGGCAGCTGAAAGTATCTACACACCCTGCTTGCCTCATGCACACGGCTCTCATCTAGAAGTTGGTCTATTAGGGAGCTCAGTGCTGAGGATTCCTCTGTATCCAGCATCCCACTTGTGCCATGGAGTGGGGGCAGACTGGAGACATCAAGAAGTGCTGGAGGGTTTAGTACAGGCAGAGAAGAAAAAGAGAATTGTGAGGCAAGATTAGTAAAAGAAGGAATAGTGACACTGAGGTGAGAGAAGCAGGGGTGACATATTCTCCCACCAGTCCTACTTCTAACCCTTTGTAAAATACGGCATTTCCAGATTTGCTGCTCCAGCTCTTCCAACGACTTCAACTGTACAGAATCACTGAGAGATAACCAGTGCCCAGCAAGGGTTAGCAGCAGTTCCTTTTCTGCCATATCCTCAGCTTCTTCTCCATCTAAGGTCCCAGATGATGAGGAGCCACTAGCCTGAGAGAGGAAAAAGTCTGATGCTACCTCTGAGGATAAATCGTTGTTGTTAAACATCTGGTGACATTTCCTCCAGTATTGCGCTCGGCTCTGTATACTCTGCCACTGTCCAATCTCCTGCAGGAGACGCTGGTCTTGCAGCACCTGTAATGCAAAAAGGATATTATTTCTTATATCTCGCCACACAACAAATCACAGGTTACAGTCATTATACATAAACACTTTTCTAGGAGGCTTTAAATTATTATTATTTCAGTTGACAGTGGATAAGATTTACCTCTTCAACTACCAGGTTGTCTGTCTGCAGCTCTCCAAGTTCTGCTACTTTCCGTGCTAAGGAGAAGTGCCCGCCATTTTGTAGTATCTGCACCAGCCGCTGGCACTCGCTGTGCAATGCAGAAGGACTGTACTCACACAGTAGGTCCTTGCTGATGCAGATAGGGTGATCCTGCAGTAACTGAGTGAGGACACTCAGTTTATGAACATCTGTGTCTGGAAGATCAGATAGGAGATAAGGATAAGACTTAACATTAAGAGGCTTTTTAGTGGTTTAGCAATTTTTTTTATCATACCTCCAGATATGTGCTGGCTTTCAGTTTCACAAAAAAGCTGCAATACTTTTCTTAACTCGTACAGCGTCTTACTCTGCACAAGGAGAAATCGTAGAAGCTGAGATGCCCGATCTTGTATCCAGCTGACTGAAGGGAATGAAGAGAAAGAGGCCTCCTCAGACTTAAGCTGTGAAACAAAGATGAATGTATATTTATTTATTATACTACTGTTTATGATACAAACATGTACATGAAATAGGCACCACTATATGTAGAACAATGTGTTCTGGAAGTATTACGAGCACAAACACTGAAGAAAATGCAGAATTCCTAGAATAAATTAAATGCTATCTAGAGTAATATTTAGGACTAAGCCTCAAAGGTAGATAAAATAAAAAATAACTAAATTAGACAGCAGGTAATTCATAACTATGTTTTACGGTGTACCCAGACCTCCTTGATAACCCGATTTTTCACACATGGTAATATCATGGTATTTTCAAGGTCACATCACAAATAACTTACACTCAAAAAAGTGCTCAGAAAATCTTGCATCTTCTGCTTGGCCATCTCGTAATTTTTTTGTTGCAAACACAGCAGATACACATCAAGTAGAAGCAGTAGAGGGCAGTCCTACAAATAAACAGAAGACATTGTAAAGTCACTCAGGATCCAGATACACCTGTTTCTCTTCCTTTATTCTTCCCACTTGATCCCCATATCCCTCAGTCCATTTGCATATTCCATCATGTTGTGACTCTAAAGCCACAAACCCATATAGTTATTCCCCCCAGGATGCTTCATGATATACCTCAATAAAAATGCTAAATGCTTTGTGAAGGGTTCTGCTGTCCTCCTTCTCAAGTAGCATGCCCCAGATACATGTTAGATCTTTCAAGTCCCACTGATGTTCTGAAGAAGCCGATAATGAGTGTGTGATTTCCGCGTAGGTCACAGGATCCACAGAGGTGACAATCCATGCACACAGGCAGGAAACACAATCTGTATCTTGCTATGAAGACAAAACAGCTGGCTTAGATGCAAGGATTAAAGAATATTCATGTACACTCAATTTTACTAAAAGGGATACAAAACCCACATTTTTTCTTTCATGATTCAGATAGCAATTTACAGCAACTTTCTGATTTACTCCTATTAATAATTGTTCTTTGTTCTCTTGCTATCTTTATTTGAAAAAACAGGAATGTGAGCATTGGAGCCGGCCCATTCTTGGTTCAGCACCTGGGTAGCACCTGCTGATTGGATGCTAAATCTAGCCACTAATCAGGAAGCACTACCCAGGTGCTGAATCAAAAATGGGTCAGCTCCAATAATTACATTCCTGCTTTTTCAAATAAAGATAGCAAAAGAACAAAGAAAAATTTATAATAGGAGTAAATTAGAAAGTTGCTTAAAATTGCCTGCTCTATCTGAACCACAAAAGAAAAAAAGTGGGTTTTATGTCCCTTTAACTATCTTGCACAAGACACCAATAGAGCTTTCACTCTTTCTGATCACTCACTTGCAAGCAAGCAGCCAGCACACTTAGCAGTGGAACTCTGTATCTCACACACACTTTCAAGAGAGCTAATTCCGGCTGCTCCATTTTTTGACACTGGAGTAACACGTGATGCAGACTGTAAGGATCCAAATCACTGCTTGTAATAATGCCATCAAGCTGAGAGTCTGGGGGTACATTCTGTAAAGCCAAAGCCATGTGGCTTCTCAATGCTGGTTCCAAATCTTCAAGGACAGAAGCAACCTGAAAACAGTAGCGCAAGAGACACTTAAAAAAAAGAAAACATTTAAACTTAAAAATTAATTTTCCCATTGAGCGTAACAACATATTTTAACAGATCCATACAGAAAGAGATATTTGGTTCTTGCTTGCTTGGGAAAGTACAGATCATAATTTTTGGCTTCTCCTTTTCCATACTGCATCTTATCTCATGAGTTTATTTTGTTTGTTGAAGCTATAGGAGAATGAAAAGAGACGCACAAAGGTCCAATATAAAACATGAGAAACGGCATTTGCACAAAGGTAAACCTCTTTAACTTGGTGGGATCCCATGTACTTTGGCTATAAAGAAACAGATTTAGAACTGGAATCAATAAGGGAATGAGAATGCGGAAGGGACAGAGACAGAAAATGTGTTTAATGTCTCTGACTAGCATGAAACTGATAACTAGAACAGTAATTACTTACTTCCGTGTTATTACAAAACAATATAAGAGTATAGCAAATAAAAAAGCAACAGAAAAGTAGCAATAGAAAAACCCATGACTTACATGAGTTCAATTACTGTTTACTTTATCAGCTATTTAGTAGCACAGCAACCAATAACCAGTTGCGCTAAATTAGACTAAATAATGTAAGCAAATAGGAAATGAAGAGAGAGTTATAATTGTACACTGACCTGCTCCTGAGTGTGAGTGTACACAAGCAACTGCAGCCAGTCCTGGTTCTGAGCACAGTTCCTCAGATATGTGGTGCTCAGGGGAATAGAGTGCAGAAGACAGAACTGCAGGACAGGAATCCACAAGGAAGTGAAAAGACTTGAGCTGTAGGTAGAATAAGGAAAGTCTACTTGTCTATTAGAACATCAGCACCAAAGTTCTTTATTTCATAGACATATATTTTGTAATATGGGATTTATATCAAATGAAACTTCATGAGTTAATCAGAAATTTACTTTGTGGATTCACTAAACTGCTTGAAACTCAATCAAAACAATTGACTTTGAAGAGTTTTAATTAAAAAAAAAAAAGCTACAGGAAGTGCATATTACATATCCATTGTCTCTGCTGTTTGGGAAGAGCTTTTCTCTCTGAGAAAGGTGGAAAGCCAGACAACATTATCTACACTCGGTACAGACAAAAAAAAAAGTTTAAAATGAAAGTCACAGTCCAAAGATAATAAACTAAATTTATGCTTACCTGATAAATTTCTTTCTTTCGGGGTATGGTGAGTCCACGGCGTCCTCAATTACTGTTGGTAATATCACTCTTGGCCAGCAGGAGGAGGCAAAGAGCACCACAGCAAAGCTGTTAAAGGGCCATTATACACTCATTTTTTCTTTTTATAAATGTTTTGTAGATGATCTATTTATAAAGCCCATAAAGTTAGTTTTTTAAAAAAAAATGTATATTTTTGCTTATTTTTAAATAACATTGCTCTGATTTTCAGACTCCTAACCAAGCCCCAAAGTTTTATTTGAATACCGTCAGCTACCTTCTCCAGCTTGCTCCTGTTTGTGTAAAGGGTCTTTTCATATGCAAAAGAAGGGGGAGGGGGGAGTGTCTTATTTACCACTTGCAGTGGGCTTTCCAACAGAGCTAAACTGAAAGCTTCTAAGTAAGTTTTTAAACCATTTTATACTGGATTTATATATCAGTATCTGTGCATCTTATTCTTTATAGTAGTGTCTATTACATGCAGTTATATGAAAATGAGTGTATACTGTCCCTTTAAGTATCACTCCCCTTCCTACAAACCCCAGTCATTCGACCGAAGGAAAAAGGAGAAAAGGAGTAACACAAGGTGTAGAGGTGCCTAAGGTTTAATAAAAAAAACTGTCTTAGATAAAGGGTGGGGCCGTGGACTAACCATATCCGGAAAGAAATACATTTATTAGGTAAGCATACGTACGTTTTCTTTCCTAAGATATGGTGAGTCCACGGCATCCTCAATTACTGTTGGGAATCAATATCCAAGTTAAAAGGACAAGGAGGACTAGGGAGGGACAAGACAGGTGGACCTAAACAGAAGGCACCACTGCTTGAAGAACCGTTCTCCTAAAAGAAGCCTCAGCTGAGGCAAAAGTATCAAATTTAGAAAAAGTATGCAAAGAGGACCAAGTTGCAGGCTTGCAAATCTGTTCCACAAAAGCTTCATTTTTGAAAACCCAAGAAGAAGAGACATTCCTAGTGGAATGAGCTGTGATTATCTCAGGAGGCTGCTGTCTAGCAGTCTCATATGCCAAACGAATAATACTTCTCAACTACAGAGAAAGAGAAGTAGCAGTAGCTTTCTGATCTTTACGTCTCCCAGAAAAACAAACAAACAATGCAGAAGAATTTAAGATCACACACAACATCTAGGTTGTGAAACAAATGTTCTTTATGAGAAGAAGGATTAGGACAGAGGGAAGGAACAACAATTTCCTGAATAATATTTCTATTTGAAACAACCTTAGGAAGAAACCCAAACTTGGTACGAAGAACTGCCTTATCTGCATGAAAGATGAGATAAGGCAAATTGCACTGCAAAGCGAATAGATCCGAAACTCTCAGAGCAGAAGAAATAACAATAGGAAAGAAAACCTTCCAAGATAACAACTTAATATCTAAGGAATGCATTGGCTCAAACGGAGCCTGTTGCAAAACTTTAAGAACAAGGTTAAGGCTCCAAGGTGAAGCAACAGACAGGCCTGATTCTGACCACGGCCTGACAAAAAGATTGCACATCCGCCAGACGCTTGTGCAGCATAATAGATAGAGCAGAAATCTGAAACTTCAGGGTACTGACAGATAATCCCCTTCTCCAGACCTTCCTGGAGAAAAGGCAAAATTCTTGTAATCCTGACCCTACTCCAAGAGTAGCCCTTGGATTCACACCAATAAAGATATTTACGCCATATCTTATGGTAAATCTTTCAAGTAACAGGCTTACGAGCCTGAATCATGGTCTCAATGACCAACTCAGAAAAAGAACGCTTAGACAGAATTAAGAGTTCAATCTCCAAGCCGTCAGCTTCAGAGAAACGAGATTTGGATGAAGGAAGGGACCTTGAAGTAGAAGGTCCTTCCTCAGGGGTAGTCTCCACAGTGGCAGAGACAACATTTACACTAGGTCTGCATACTAGATCCTGCGAGGCCCCGCCGGAGCTATTAGAATCACTGATGCTCGCTCCTGCTTGATACGAGCAATGACTTGTGGAAGGAGAGCAAATGGAGGAGATAGGTATGCCATCCTGAAGTTCCAAGGAACTGCCAGAGCATATATCAGGAAGGCCTGAGGATACCTTGACCTTTCACCGTACTTTGGAAGCTTGGCGTTCTGTCAAGACGCCATCAGATCCAACTCCGGTACCCCCATTTGATGGTTAACCTGGAGAATACCTTCGGATGGAGTTCCCACTCCCCGGGATGAAAAGTCTGTCTGCTCAGGAAATCCGCTTCCCAGTTGTCCACTACTGGAATGTGGATGGCAGAAAGTCAGCAATTGTGAGCTTCCGCCCACTGAATGATCCGAGCCACCTCCTTCATGGCTAAGGAACTCCCTAGTGGTTGATGTAAGCCACTGAGGTTATGTTGTCTGACTGGAACCTGATAAACCGGGGTTAAGGCCAGCTGAGGCCAAGCCATCAAGGCATTGAAGATCGCTCTCAACTCCAATATGTTTATGGGGAGAGCAGATTCCTCCTGAGACCAAAGTCCCTGCGCCTTCAACGAGTCCCAAACTGCTCCCCAGCACATCAGGCTGGCGTCTGTGGTCACAATCAGCCAGGAGGGTCTCCGGAAACATGTCCCCTGAGACAGATGTTCCTGAGACAGCCACAACGGAAGAGAGTTTCTCGTTGACTGATCTAGAACTATCTTCTGAGACATATCTGCATAATCCCCATTCCATTGACTGAGCATGCATAACTGTAGAGCTCTCAGATGGAATCGAGCAAAGGGCACTATGCCCATGGAAGCCACCATCAAACCAATTACCTCCATACATTGGGCCACTGATGGCCGTACCGCAGACTGTTGAGATAGGCAAGAGGAAAGAATCTTGGCTCTTCTGACTTCCGTCAGAAATATTTTCATTGATAGAGAATTTATAATGGTTTCTAAGAAGATCACCCTTGTAGCAGAAACAAGGGAACTCTTTTCCAAATTCACCTTCCATCCGTTGGGAACAAAGAAAAGACAACAAGATCTCTGTGTGAGGATTTTGCTAGTTGAAAAGATGGCGCCTGAACCAGAATGTCGTCCAGATAAGGTGCCGCTGTAATTCCCTGTGACCGAATCACTGTCAAAAGAGCCCCCAGGACCTTTGAGAAAATTCTGGGAGCTGTGGCCAGGCCAAATGGAAGAGCCACAAACTAAAAGTGTTTGTCCAGAAAGGCAAATCTCAGAAACCTATGATGATCCCTGTGAATGGGAACATGGAGGTACACATTCTTCAGGTCTATGGTCATCATGAACTGACCCTCTTGCACTAATAGAAGAATGGAACGTATAGTTTCCATTTTGAAGGACGGCACTCTGTGAAACTTGTTTAAAAACTTTAGATCTAGAATAGGTCTGAAAGTTTCCTCTTTTTTGGGAACCACAAACACATTGGAATAGAACCCTAGACCCTGTTCCTGTACTGGGACTGGAACTATCACTCCCAGGAGGGAAAGATCCTAAACACATTTCAAGAACTCTCTTTTTATCTGGTCTGCAGATAATCTTGAGAGGTGGAACCTGCCCCTGGGAGGAAAGGTCTTGATTTCTAATTTGTAACCCTGGAATACTATGTCCAGGGCCCACGGATCTGGGACATCTCATATCCATGCTTGAGAAAACTGAGAAAGTCTGCCCCCCACTTGATCCGATCCCAATCTTATTCCAAGACTGACTGTCCTAGATTTAGAGTTGGGCGGTAGCCGTCAAAACCAGCGTTAGAGGCTCCTAACACTGGTTTTGGGCTACCGCCGGTATTTGGAGTCAGTCAGGAAAGGGTCTAACGCTCACTTTCCAGCCGCGACTTTTCCATACCGCAGATCCCCTTACGTCAATTGCGTATCCTATCTTTTCAATGGGATCTTTCTAACGCCGGTATTTAGAGTCGTGGCTGAAGTGAGCGTTAGAAATCTAACGACAAAACTCCAGCCGCAGAAAAAAGTCATTAGTTAAGAGCTTTCTGGGCTAACGCCGGTTTATAAAGCTCTTAACTACTGTGCTCTAAAGTACACTAACACCCATAAACTACCTATGTACCCCTAAACCGAGGTCCCCCCACATCGCCGCCACTATATTTAAATTTTTTAACCCCTAATCTTCCGCTCCGTACACTGCCGCCAACTACGTTATCCCTATGTACCCCTAATCTGCTGCCCCTAACACCGCCGACCCCTATATTATATTTATTAACCCCTAATCTGCGCCCCTCAACGTCGCCTCCACCTGCCAACACTTATTAACCCCTAATCTGCCGAGCGGACCGCACCGCTACTATAATAAAGTTATTAACCCCTAATCCGCCTCACTCCCGCCTCAATAACCCTATAATAAATAGTATTAACCCCTAATCTGCCCTCCCTAACATCGCCGACACCTAACTTCAATTAGTAACCCCTAATCTGCCGACCGAATCTCGCCGCTACTGTAATAAATGGATTAACCCCTAAAGCTAAGTCTAACCCTAACACCCCCCTAAATTAAATATAATTTAAATCTAACGAAATAAATTAACTCTTATTAAATAAATTATTCCTATTTAAAGCTAAATACTTACCTGTAAAATAAACCCTAATATAGCTACAATATAAATTATAATTATATTATAGCTATTTTAGGATTTATATTTATTTTACAGGTAACTTTGTATTTATTTTAACCAGGTACAATAGCTATTAAATAGTTAAGAACTATTTAATAGCTAAAATAGTTAAAATAATTACAAAATTACCTGTAAAATAAATCCTAACCTAAGTTACAATTAAACCTAACACTACACTATCAATAAATTAATTAATTAAATAAAATACCTACAATTACCTACAATTAAACCTAACACTACACTATCAATACATTAATTGAATACAATACCTACAAATAAATACAATGAAATAACTAAAGTACAAAAAATAAAAAAGAACTAAGTTACAAAAAATAAAAAAATATTTACAAACATCAGAAAAATATTACAACAATTTTAAACTAATTACACCTACTCTAAGCCCCCTAATAAAATAACAAAGCCCCCCAAAATAAAAAAATGCCCTACCCTATTCTAAATTAAAAAAGTTCAAAGATCTTTTACCTTACCAGCCCTTAAAAGGACCTTTTGTGGGGCATGCCCCAAAGAATTCAGCTCTTTTGCCTGTAAAAAAAAACATACAATACCCCCCCCCAACATTACAACCCACCACCCACATACCCCTAATCTAACCTAAACCCCCCTTAAATAAACCTAACACTAAGCCCCTGAAGATCTTCCTACCTTATCTTCACCTCGCCGGGTATCACCGATCGGTCCTGGCTCCAAAATCTTCATCCAACCCAAGCGGGGGCTAGACATCCATAATCCTGCGGCTGAAGAGGTCCAGAAGAGGCTCCAAAGTCTTCATCCTATCTGGGAAGAAGAGGCGATCCAAACCGGCAACCATCTTGAAGATAGAAGATGCCGCTTGGATCAAGATGGTTGCCGGTCTGGATCGCCTCTTCTTCCCGGATAGGATGAAGATTTTGGAGCCTCTTCTGGACCTCTTCAGCCGCAGGATTATGGATCGCCAGCCCCCGCTTGGGTTGGATGAAGATATCGGAGCCAGGACCGATCCGTGATACCCGGCAAGGTGAAGATAAGGTAGGGAGATCTTCAGGGGCTTAGTGTTAGGTTTATTTAAGGGGGGTTTGGGTTAGATTAGGGGTATGTGGGTGGTGGGTTGCAATGTTGGGGGGGGTATTGTATGTTTTTTTTTACAGGCAAAAGAGCTGAATTTCTTGGGGCATGCCCCACAAAAGGTCCTTTTAAGGGCTGGTAAGGTAAAAGAGCTTTGAACTTTTTTAATTTAGAATAGGGTAGGGCATTTTTTTATTTTGGGGGGCTTTGTAATTTTATTAGGGGGCTTAGAGTAGGTGTAATTAGTTTTAAATTGTTGTAATATTTTTCTAATGTTTGTAAATATTTTTTTATTTTTTGTAACTTAGTTCTTTTTTATTTTTTGTACTTTAGTTAGTTTATTTAATTGTAGTTATTTGTAGGTATTGTATTTAATTAATGTATTGATAGTGTAGTGTTAGGTTTAATTGTAGGTAATTGTAGGTATTTTATTTAATTTATTTATTGATAGTGTAGTGTTAGGTTTAATTGTAACTTAGGTTAGGATTTATTTTACAGGTAATTTTGTAATTATTTTAACTATTTTAGCTATTAAATAGTTCTTAACTATTTAATAGCTATTGTACCTGGTTAAAATAAATACAAAGTTACCTGTAAAATAAATATAAATCCTAAAATAGCTATAATATAATTATAATTTATATTGTAGCTATATATTAGGGTTTATTTTACAGGTAAGTATTTAGCTTTAAATAGGAATAATTTATTTAATAAGAGTTAATTTATTTCGTTAGATTTAAATTATATTTAAGTTAGGGGGGTGTTAGGGTTAGACTTAGCTTTAGGGGTTAATCCATTTATTACAGTAGCGGCGAGATTCGGTCGGCAGATTAGGGGTTAATAATTGAAGTTAGATGTCGGCAATGTTAGGGAGGGCAGATTAGGGGTTAATACTATTTATTATAGGGTTATTGAGGCGGGAGTGAGGCGGATTAGGGGTTAATACATTTATTATAGTAGCGCTCAGGTCCGGTCGGCAGATTAGGGGTTAATAAGTGTAGTTAGGTGGAGGCGACGTTGGGGGCGGCAGATTAGGGGTTAATAAATATAATATAGGGGTCGGCGATGTTAGGGCAGCAGATTAGGGGTACATAGCTATAATGTAGGTGGCGGGGGTGTACGGAGCGGCAGATTAGGGGTTAAAAATAATATGCAGGGGTCAGCGATAGCGGGAGCGGCAGATTAAGGGTAAATAAGTGTAAGGTTAGGGGTGTTTAGACTCGGGGTACATGTTAGAGTGTTAGGTGCAGACGTAGGAAGTGTTTCCCCATAGAAAACAATGGGGCTGCGTTAGGAGCTGAACGCGGCTTTTTTGCAGGTGTTAGGGTTTTTTTCAGCTCAAATGGCCCCATTGTTTTCTATGGGGATATCGTGCACGAGCACGTTTTTGAAGCTGGCCGCGTCCGTAAGCACCGCTGGTATCCAGAGTTGCAGTGGCGTTAAATTATGCTCTACGCTCCCTTTTTGGAGCCTAACGCACTGAAAACCCAGCCATTCTGTGAACTCTAAATACCAGCGGTATTTAAAAGGTGCGTGGGAAAAAAAGCAAGCGTAGCTAACGCACCCCTTTGGCCGCAGAACTCTAAATCTAGGCGACTGGGTTTCCAAGAAGGTTTGGACTGTTCCTGCTTGGCAGAGGAGGGGGAAGACTTACCTCTGAAGTTACAAAAGAAAATGAAAATTACTCTGATGTCCTTTCGGCCTATTATTCTTATCTTGTGGTAGAAAAGATCCTTTACCACCCGTGATATCGGAAATCATTTCTGCCAAACCCGGTCCAAACATGGTCTTACCCTTGTAATGACTCGCCAAAAGCTTAGACTTAAATTAAACATCTACTGACCAAGATTTCAGTCATACCACTCTATGCGCCAAAATCGCGAAACCAGATATTTTGGCTCCCAACTTAATGACCTGTAATGAGGCGTCAGTAATAAAGGAACTGGCTAACTTAAGTGCCATAATCCTATCCTGGATCTCCTCCAAAGGAGTCTCTTCTTGAAGCGACTCAGACAATGCGTCAAACCAATAAGCTTCTGCACTTGTCATGGTAGCGATACACACCGCAGGTTGCCATTGGAGACCTTGATGAATATACATCTTTTTCAAGTAAGCCTCCAGCTTCTTGTCCATTGGATCTTTGAAAGAGCAGCTATCCTCAAAAGGAGTAGTAGTTCTTTGAGCCAAAGTAGAAACCGCCCCTTCCACCTTGGGCACCGTCTGCCATGACTCCTTAATGGAGTCAGCCACCAGAAACATCTTTCTAAAAACCGCGAACGGGGAAGAAGGAATTCCGGGTCTCTCCCATTCCCGGGCAATAATCTCCGTAGCACGGTCTGGCACAGGAAACACCTCCACAGTGGAGGGAACATCAAAGTATCTATTTAATTTGCTAGATTTCTTAGGGCTGACAACGACAGGAGTGTCGGAGTCATCCAGGGTAGCCAAAACCTTCATTAACAAAACACGAAGGTGTTCAAACTTTAATCTGAAGAATACAACTTCAGCATCAGAAGAAGGAATTAAACTATCCGAATTTGAGATCTCACCCTCAGAAGCTACCAATGTATCTTCCTCTTCAGATTTATGAGAAAGAGCAACTTGGTTAGTTGGGACTGGATTATAAACCTTATTATCTGAATCTTTATGTTTCCTCTTGTCTTCCCTGTAGCATGGGAATGGCAGCTAATGTCTCAGATACCACCGAGGATACCTGGGCAGCAATTTCTGCATGCAAAAAGAGACTCCTCCAGGAGATTGTGAGGAACCGCAGTGCACTCTATGTGATGTTGTCAGGGCTTGGGACGTTTGAGGAGAAAGCTGCGGCATTGCCTGACCAGCATCAACAAGTCTATCTTTATACATTAATGTTTTTTCAATACAAGAAGAACAAAAGGGCAAAGGAGGTTCTACTTGGGTATCTAGACAAAGCTTGCATTCAGCAGAAGGCACCAACTCTTGGTTCATATTGCAATAAAATTGACAGATCAAAACAACAAAACACAAAAAAAACTTTTTTTTTTTAACACTGTCCCTTTAAGAACATTTGTTCCCAAAACAATTAAAGACAGTCAGAAAGGGCTATGAAATAAACTTTAAGATGCCCAATATTTTCAAGACAAATTAAATGCCAATACCTCCCTCTATTAAGCACCTCTACACCTCAGCGTAATTACGGAGGTGCCTAACTGTCCCCTCTGCACTCCGGAATAATAAACAACTCTCTGCTCTGCATGCAGCAGCTCCGGATAATCTCTGCAGAGGAATAAGGTGATTCACTACAAGCTGCGCCACAATCAGTGAAATTTGCGGGCTTTTAGCCAGAAATACCGCCTCAGAGAAGTATCCGCATCCTAACATATGTCAGAGGCGGTCCCAGCGGCCATTAAACTATCCATCGGAACTCTGTTCCGTTAATTGATAGAAGATATTATTCACACAATGAGATACAAAATTCACCCATACATTTTCTAAACAGAATCCCAGTGAAAAACATATAACCTACTGAGCCACCAGTGATTCTAACCCAAACTCTGTTCGTAACTGAATCACCTCTCTAAGTCACAGTGCTCCATGCCATTATGAGTCCTGTTCATTAAGACAGGAATGTAGTCCCAAAAAAAGTGCGGTTTAATCTGTATTAGTGCCAGTGTTCTTTTTCCCATAAAAAACAGAAAATGGCACTTACCGGCACCTCTGGCTATCCGGCAGGAGGACAGCTCACCCGGCATGAGAGGAAGCCACTCCTCACAGAGACCTGTGAAAACACGAAAGGACAGAGTAAACTTACTCTGGCTTTCTATACAAGGGCAGCAACCTGTTAGGAAATCGCAGTGAGGCCCACCTCACAAGTTCCTAACTGCTTAAAAGCTACCACTGCCCTACCGAAGAGACTAACATGGAGTACAGCTAGATCCAATCTTTATAGAAAAGATCAGAGCAAACCTACTCTGGCTTTCAAAATAATAAAATCTTGATTGAAGAAAAATCTTTTACAGATATCAAACTTCACCTCCTCCTTGCACTGAAGGCAAAGAGAATGACTGGGGTTTGTAGTAAGGGGAGTGATACTTAACAACTTTGCTGTGGTGCTCTTTGCCTCCTCCTGCTGGCCAGGAGTAATATTCTCAACAGTAATTGAGGACACCGTGGACTCACCATATCTTAGGAAAGAAATACGTTTAATGAATACAGATTCTTATTTTATAATTGAATCTGATGAAAATGTTATTAATATTGCAAATCAATTTAAATGTACATAAAATTTACCTACATTTGAATTTTAAAGTAATGCTAGAAATCTACAATTGATTGTTTGTTAACAATTATGGCAATAAATAAATTATACAAGTGTTACTAATTCTATGAAATAAAGTAATGGTGTACAAATTAAAGGGACATGAAACACGATCGTTGAAGCACATGAAAGTGATGCAGCATAGCTGTAAATAGCTGACTAGAAAATATTACCTGAACATCTCTATGTAAGAAAGGAAGATTTTACCTCACATTTCCTAAGTATTCACATTCCACTGTAAAGGGACTCCTGGCCAGCAGGTGGAGGCAAAGAGCACCCCAGCAAAACTGTTAAATGTAACTTTTCTTACCCATAATCCCCAGTCATTAAGCCGAAGGAAAATAGAAAAAGAAGAAACACAAGGGTATAGAGGTGCCTGAGGTTTACTCAAAAAAACTGCCAAATTTTATTAAAAAGAGGGCGGGGGAATGGACTCTCCATGCCCGGAAAGAAAGAAATTTATCAGGTAAGCATACATTTTGTTTTCTTTCCTATGGCATACCAATACCCAAGCTAGAGGACATAGAATGAAAAGAGAGGGAGAACAAGGCAGGTGGACCTAAACAGAAGGCACCACTGCTTGAAGAACCTTTCTCCCAAAAGAGGCCTTAGTTGAGGCAAAAGTATCAAATTTGTAAAATTTGGAAAAAGTATGCAAAGAGGACCATGTTGCTGCCTTGCAAATCTGCTCGACAGAAGCTTCATTTTTTAAAGCCCATGATGAGGAGACAGTCCAAATGGAATGAGCCATAATTCTCTCAGGAGGCTGCTGCCCAGCTGTCTCATAACTTGCCAGAGAGAACCACAAACAGGGCAGAAAATCTGTAGATGCTTGGATGTAAAATTTTAGAGCACACACAACATCCTGGTTATGCAATAGACGTTCTTTCTGAAAAGAAGGATTAGGTAAAAAGAAGGAACAACAATTTCCTGATTAATGTTTCGATCCGACACAACCTGGATTGAAGAAAAAAGCAATAAACCAGAAAATTTTATTTTTTTGACATTTAAATTTTCGTCCCCAAAAAGCATGGTACGGATGCCACTGGAGTCTCTCTTGATAGGCCTTACCTGGGAATGAACCCAGGACTCCATTTTTCAGTTCTACGGAATAGAACCTTTAAAAATTGGCAAAAACTCATGGTTGCTCCTCTCCACGGAAATCTTTAGAAAAAGATTTATACGATCTGATGAGAGACCAGAGAATATTACCAAAGACTAAGGATGACCAAAGGGACAAGTCCTTCAAGAAAAACAGCCCAAAGGTTGAACAAAATTTCCAGGTCCCACTGGAGATAGGGATTGAAGAGGGTTCACTTGAAAGTCAGAAAATAATCCTGATAAAGGAATCTCTCCATAAGAGATAAATAGCATCTCTTCAGAAAGGATAACAAACCCGCCATGACATGGGTTTGTGAAAACAATCAGAGAATCTGTAAAACATGTTCAAGATAGAGAATTCGGCAAAATATTACAATTACTCACTGGTAATAGTAATAAGCTACAGAATTTAAGAAGAATCCCTAAGCATAACGTACCTGGAGTTCCCAAGCGGTCCCCATTCAGGAACTGACCAGGCCAGGCCCTGCTTAGCTTCCGAGATAAAACTTGATCGGGTGTATTCAGGGCAGAGTGTCGGTAGACAGCAAGAAATTCCCCTAAATATAAGAAATAGATAGAGCCAAACAGACAGGGTGATATAAACTGAAAGGACATCAGATGTCAGCCAAGTACACATAAAGGACATGAAGACCTGAGCTAAAAATCATCTCATCTCTCTTAAACAATAACATACAAATATCCTCATTGGAGAAATAAAGTACTATTGCACAGCAATATATACAGATAAAGAAAGCGGATCACAAGAATCCCTTTTTTTTTAATCATATTAGAGAAATCACCTCAGAATGAGAGAAATCCCAATCTGGTCATATATCTAAAAAAAGGAACACGAGGAAAACATTCAAGTTCCATGCTTACTAAGACTACATGCATGGGGCATAGAAAAACGACCGAAATCGCAGGCCCTAGCCGTACAAACCTTAATAAGGAATATAATAACAGAATTTATGCTTACCTGATAAATTACTTTCTCCAACGGTGTGTCCGGTCCACGGCGTCATCCATAATTTGTGGGATATTCTCCTCCCCTACAGGGAATGGCAAGGAGAGCACACAGCAAGAGTTGTCCATATAGCCCCTCCCAGGCTCCGCCCCCCCAGTCATTCGACCGACGGTTAGGAGAAAAAAAGGAGAAACTATAGGGTGCCGTGGTGACTGTAGTGTATAGAGAAAGAAATTTTTAAACCTGATTAAAAAACCAGGGCGGGCCGTGGACCGGACACACCGTTGGAGAAAGTAATTTATCAGGTAAGCATAAATTCTGTTTTCTCCAACATTGGTGTGTCCGGTCCACGGCGTCATCCATAACTTGTGGGAACCAATACCAAAGCTTTAGGACACGGATGAAGGGAGGGAGCAAATCAGGTTACCTAAACAGAAGGCACCACGGCTTGCAAAACCTTTCTCCCAAAAATAGCCTCCGAAGAAGCATAAGTATCAAATTTGTAGAATTTGGCAAAAGTGTGCAGAGAAGACCCAGTCGCTGCCTTACATATCTGATCAACAGAAGCCTCGTTCTTGAAGGCCCGTGTGGAAGCCACAGCCCTAGTAGAGTGAGCTGTGATACGTTCAGGAGGCTGCCGTCCGGCAGTATCATAAGCCAATCGGATGATGCTTTTCAGCCAGAAAGAGAGGTAGCAGTAGCCTTTTGTCCTCTCCTCTTACCAGAATAAACGACAAACAAAGAAGAAGTTTGTCTGAAATCCTTTGTTGCTTCTAAATAGAACTCTAAAGCACGGACTACATCTAAATTGTGTAACAAACGTTCCTTCTTTGAAACTGGAAGGAACAACTATTTCCTGGTTAATATTCTTGTTGAAAACAACTTTTGGAAGAAAACCAGGTTTGGTACACAAAACAACCTTATCTGAATGGAACACCAGATAGGGTAAATCACACTGCAAAGCAGATAATTCAGAAACTCTTCTAGCAGAAGAGATGGCAACCAAAAACAGAACTTTCCAAGATAGTAACTTGATATCTATGGAATGTAAAGGTTCAAACGGAACCCCTTGAAGAACTGAAAGAACTAAATTTAGACTCCAGGGAGGAGTCAAGGGTCTGTAAACAGGCTTGATTCTGACCAAAGCCTGTACAAAAGCTTGTACATCTGGCACAGCTGCCAGTCGTTTGTATAACAAGACAGATAAAGCAGAAATCTGCCCTTTAAAAGAACTCGCTGACAATCCCTTATCCAAACCTTCTTGGAGAAAGGAGAGGATCTTAGGAATTTTAATCTTATTCCAGGAGAATCTTTTGGATTCACACCAACAGATATATCTTTTCCATATTTTATGGTAAATCTTTCTAGTCACAGTTTTTGTGGCTTGGACCAGAGTGTCTATCACTGAATCTGAAAAACCCACGTTTGGATAAAATCAAACGTTCAATTTCCAAGCAGTCAGCTGCAGAGAAACTAGATTTGGATGTTCGAATGGACCTTGTACTAGAAGATCCTGTCTCAAAGGTAGCTTCCATGGTGGAGCCGATGACATATTCACCAGGTCTGCATACCAAGTCCTGCGCGGCCACGCAGGAGTTATAAGAATCACTGAGGCCTTCTCCTGTTTGATCCTGGCTACAAGCCTGGGAAGGAGAGGGAACGGTGGAAACGCATAAGCTAGGTTGAACGACCAAGGCGCAACTAATGCATCCACTAGAGTCGCCTTGGGATCCCTGGATCTGGACCCGTAGCAAGGAACCTTGAAGTTCTGACGAGACGCCATCAGATCCATGTCTGGAATGCCCCATAAGTGAGTCAACTGGGCAAAAACCTCCAGGTGGAGTTCCCACTCCCCCGGATGGAAAGTCTGACGACTCAGATAATCCGCCTCCCAGTTGTCTACTCCTGGGATGTGAATTGCAGATAGGTGGCAGGAGTGATCCTCCGCCCATTTGATGATTTTGGATACCTCTCTCATAGCCAAGGAACTCCTTGTTCCCCCATGATGGTTGATGTAAGCTACAGTCGTCATGTTGTCTGACTGGAATCTTATGAATCCGGCCTTCGCTAGTTGAGGCCAAGCCCGGAGAGCATTGAATATCGCTCTCAGTTCCAGCATGTTTATCGGGAGAAGAGACTCTTCCCGAGACCATAGACCCTGAGCTTTCAGGGAATTCCAGACCGCGCCCCAGCCTAATAGACTGGCGTCGGTCGTGACAATGACCCACTCTGGCCTGCGGAAACTCATTCCCTGAGACAGGTGATCCTGGGACAACCACCAACGGAGTGAGTCTCTGGTCATCTGGTCTACTTGAATCTTTGGAGACAAGTCTGTATAGTCCCCATTCCACTGCTTGAGCATGCACAGTTGTAATGGTAGAAGAAAGGGGGAAGTAATACAAAGATTCTACACTCAGACTCCTTGCTGATCCCGAAGGTGGTGTAACCTCTAAACAAACACTGACACCTAAATGTAATATAGAAGAAAGAGAAGGGGGGTTGGGATAGCGCTTAAACAGCTTGAGTCTTGTGAAATAAGTGAAAGTATGTGATCTTAGATGAGTCAGTGACTACAGAAATGAGGGTATCCCTGATTTTTATTCTCGATTGTGAGGCTAGCTGCCTAGGTATATTAAATGGGAGTATCTGTTTATTTTGTGGTTTTTTTGTCATGTGACCAGAGTTTATGCAGATAGTTCTTATATCTCAGATAGTGCCTATATCTCAAAAAATGTAAACTAACCTTATATCTTACGATTTTATATCATACATATGTGGTAAACTATATTTATAGTATTGTGTTTTTATAAAAAACCAAAGAGAGGAGTATTGTATTTACAAATAAGTTTTATTCTAATACAGATGAGAGTCCTAACGTAAATAGAGAAACAATAAAATCTAACACTTGGATGCCGGCATCTGATTCTATTTCTTAAAACATCGCTAAAATTACAGTAGCATTAAAAATAAATTAAATTCCTATATATATAAAAAATTGCTGCTATTCTCTGGCAACAATTACAATTTCTAAGAAGCGACTTATGCTTGTATACAAATCTTATGGTTACTTTATCTAGTACACATGTATCATAAGATCTTAATTGTATCTTTCTATCGGTATCCTTTGTATATCGTTACGGATACAGGTTAGCAATAACATAATTTATGCTTACCTGATAAATTCCTTTCTTCTGTAGTGTGATCAGTCCACGGGTCATCATTACTTGTGGGATATTAACTGCTCCCCTACAGGAAGTGCAAGAGGATTCACCCAGCAGAGTTGCTATATAGCTCCTCTCCTCTACGTCACCTCCAGTCATTCGACCAAGGACCAACGAGAAAGGAGAAGCCAAGGGTGTAGTGGTGACTGGAGTATAATTTAAAAAATATTTACCTGCCTTAAAAAACAGGGCGGGCCGTGGACTGATCACACTACAGAAGAAAGGAATTTATCAGGTAAGCATAAATTATGTTTTCTTCTGTTAAGTGTGATCAGTCCACGGGTCATCATTACTTGTGGGATACCAATACCAAAGCAAAAGTACACGGATGACGGGAGGGATAGGCAGGCTCTTTATACAGAAGGAACCACTGCCTGAAGAACCTTTCTCCCAAAAATAGCCTCCGAGGAAGCAAAAGTGTCAAATTTGTAAAATTTGGAAAAAGTATGAAGCGAAGACCAAGTTGCAGCCTTGCAAATCTGTTCAACAGAGGCCTCATTCTTAAAGGCCCAAGTGGAAGCCACAGCTCTAGTGGAATGAGCTGTAATTCTTTCAGGAGGCTGCTGTCCAGCAGTCTCATAAGCTAAACGAATTATGCTACGAAGCCAAAAAGAGAGAGAGATAGCAGAAGCTTTTTGACCTCTCCTCTGACCAGAGTAAACGACAAACAGGGAAGACGTTTGTCGAAAATCTTTAGTTGCCTGTAAATAAAATTTAAGGGCACGAACTACATCCAGATTGTGCAAAAGACGTTCCTTCCTCGAAGAAGGATTTGGGCACAAGGATGGAACAACAATCTCCTGATTGATATTCCTGTTAGTGACTACCTTAGGTAAGAACCCAGGCTTAGTACGCAGAACTACCTTATCCGAGTGAAAAATCAAATAAGTAGAATCACAATGTAAGGCTGATAACTCAGAGACTCTTCGAGCCGAGGAAATAGCCATTAAAAATAGAACTTTCCAAGATAACAACTTTATATCAATGGAATGAAGGGGTTCAAACGGAACACCCTGTAAAACGTTAAGAACAAGGTTTAAACTCCATGGTGGATCCACAGCTTTAAACACAGGTTTAATCCTGGCCAAAGCCTGACAAAAAGCCTGAACATCTGGAACTTCTGACAGACGCTTGTGTAACAGAATGGACAGAGCTGAGATCTGTCCCTTTAAGGAACTAGCGGATAACCCCTTTTCTAAACCTTCTTGTAGAAAAGACAATATCCTAGGAATCCTAACCTTACTCCAAGAGTAACCTTTGGATTCGCACCAATATAGGTATTTACGCCATATTTTATGGTAAATCTTTCTGGTGACAGGCTTCCTAGCCTGTATTAAGGTATCAATAACTGACTCAGAAAAACCACGCTTTGATAAGATCAAGCGTTCAATTTCCAAGCAGTCAGCTTCAGAGAAGTTAGATTTTGATGTTTGAAAGGACCCTGAATCAGAAGGTCCTGTTTCAGAGGTAACGACCAAGGTGGACAGAATGACATGTCCACCAGATCTGTATACCAAGTCCTGCGTGGCCATGCAGGCGCTATTAGAATCACTGATGCTTTCTCCTGTTTGATTCTGGCAATCAATCGAGGAAGCATCGGGAAAGGTGGAAACACATAAGCCATCCTGAAGGTCCATGGTGCTGTCAAGGCATCTATCAGGACCGCTCCCGGATCCCTGGATCTGGACCCGTAGCGCGGAAGCTTGGCGTTCTGTCGAGACGTCATGAGATCTATCTCTGGTTTGCCCCAACGTGGAAGTATTTGGGCAAAGACCTCTGGATGAAGTTCCCACTCCCCCGGATGAAAAGTCTGACGACTTAAGAAATCCGCCTCCCAGTTCTCCACTCCCGGGATGTGGATTGCAGACAGGTGGCAAGAGTGAGACTCTGCCCAGCGAATTATCTTCGATACTTCCATCATTGCTAGGGAGCTTCTTGTCCCTCCCTGATGGTTGATATAAGCTACAGTCGTGATGTTGTCCGACTGGAACCTGATGAACCCCCGAGTTGCTAACTGGGGCCAAGCCAGAAGAGCATTGAGGACTGCTCTCAATTCCAGAATGTTTATTGGAAGAAGACTCTCCTCCTGATTCCATAGTCCCTGAGCCTTCAGAGAATTCCAGACAGCACCCCAACCTAGTAGGCTGGCGTCTGTTGTTACAATTGACCAGTCTGGCCTGCTGAATGGCATTCCCCTGGACAGATGTGGCCGATAAAGCCACCATAGAAGAGAATTTCTGGTCTCTTGAATGGAATGAAGGACACGGCATGCATTTTGAAGTTTTGTTAACCTGTCCTCTGTCAGGTAAATCTTCATTTCTACAGAATCTATCAGAGTCCCCAGGAAGGGAACTCTTGTGAGTGGAAAGAGAGAACTTTTCTCTTCGTTCACTTTCCATCCATGCGACCTTAGAAATGCCAGTACTATCTCTGTATGAGATTTGGCAGTTTGAAAGCTTGAAGCTTGTATCAGTATGTCGTCTAAGTACGGAGCTACTGAAATTCCTCGCGGTCTTAGTACCGCCAGAAGAGTGCCCAGAACCTTTGTGAAGATTCTTGGAGCCGTAGCCAGTCCGAATGGAAGAGCTACAAACTGGTAATGCCTGTCTAAAAAGGCAAACCTTAGATACCGGTAATGACTTCTGTGAATCGGTATGTGAAGGTAAGCATCCTTTAAATCCACTGTGGTCAAGTACTGACCCTCTTGGATCATGGGCAAAATTGTTCGAATAGTTTCCATCTTGAACGATGGAACTCTTAGGAATTTGTTTAGGATCTTTAAATCCAAGATTGGCCTGAAGGTTCCCTCTTTTTTGGGAACTACAAACAGATTTGAGTAAAACCCTTGTCCTTGTTCCAACCGCGGAACTGGATGGATCACTCCCATTAATAAAAGATCTTGTACGCAGCGTAGAAACGCTTCCTTCTTTGTTAGGTTTGTTGACAACCTTGACAGATGAAATCTCCCTCTTGGGGGAGAGGATTTGAAGTCCAGAAGGTATCCCTGAGATATGATCTCTAACGCCCAGGGATCCTGAACATCTCTTGCCCAAGCCTGGGCGAAGAGGGAAAGTCTGCCCCCCACTAGATCCGGTCCCGGATCGGGGGCCCTCAATTCATGCTGTCTTAGGGGCAGCAGCAGGTTTTCTGGCCTGTTTGCCCCTGTTCCAGGACTGGTTAGGTTTCCAGCCTTGTCTGTAGCGAGCAACAGCTCCTTCCTGTTTTGGTGCAGAGGAAGTTGATGCTGCTCCTGCTTGAAATTACGAAAGGAACGAAAATTGGACTGTCTAGCCTTGGCTTTGGCCTTGTCCTGAGGCAGGGCATGACCTTTACCTCCTGTAATGTCATCAATAATCTCTTTCAAGCCGGGCCCGAATAAGGTCTGCCCTTTGAAAGGAATATTAAGCAATTTAGATTTAGACGTAACATCAGCTGACCAGGATTTTAGCCACAGAGCTCTGCGTGCCTGAATGGCGAATCCTGAATTTTTAGCCGCAAGTTTAGTTAAATGTACTACGGCATCTGAAATAAATGAATTAGCTAACTTAAGGAATTTAAGTTTGTGTGTGATGTCATCTAGTGTGGATGATTGAAGTGTCTCTTCCAGAGACTCAAACCAAAATGCTGCTGCAGCCGTGACAGGCGCAATACATGCAAGAGGTTGCAATATAAACCCTTGTTGAACAAACATTTTCTTAAGGTAACCCTCTAATTTTTTATCCATTGGATCTGAAAAAGCACAGCTATCCTCCACTGGGATAGTGGTACGCTTAGCTAAAGTAGAAACTGCTCCCTCCACCTTAGGGACCATTTGCCATAAGTCCCGTGTGGCGGCGTCTATTGGAAACATTTTTCTGAATATAGGAGGGGGTGAGAAAGGCACACCGGGTCTATCCCACTCCTTAGTAACAATGTCAGTAAGTCTCTTAGGTATAGGAAAAACGTCAGTACTCGTCGGTACCGCAAAATATTTATCCAACCTACACATTTTTTCTGGGATTGCAACTGTGTTACAATCATTCAGAGCCGCTAATACCTCCCCTAGTAACACACGGAGGTTCTCAAGCTTAAATTTAAAATTTGAAATGTCTGAGTCCAGTTTATTTGGATCAGAACCGTCACCCACAGAATGAAGCTCTCCGTCTTCACGTTCTGCAAACTGTGACGCAGTATCAGACATGGCCCTTGCATTATCAGCGCACTCTGTTCTCATCCCAGAGTGATCACGTTTACCTCTTAGTTCTGGTAGTTTAGCCAAAACTTCAGTCATAACAGTAGCCATATCTTGTAATGTGATTTGTAATGGCCGCCCAGATGCACTCGGCGCTACAATATCACGCACCTCCTGAGCGGGAGATGCAGGTACTGACACGTGAGGCGAGTTAGTCGGCATAACTCTCCCCTCGTTGTTTGGTGAAATATGTTCAATTTGTACAGATTGACTATTTTTTAAAGTAGCATCAATACATTTAGTACATAAATTTCTATTGGGCTCCACTTTGGCATTAACACATATAGCACAGAGATATTCCTCTGAATCAGACATGTTTAACACACTAGCAAATAAACAGCAACTTGGAAATACTTTTCAAAGTAATTTACAAATAATATGAAAACGAACTGTGCCTTTAAGAAGCACAGAAAATATTATAACAGATAAAATAATTAAGTTATAGCATCAATCTTTGTCAGAATATACAGTTTTAGCAAAGGATTGTTCCCCTCAGCAAATGATAACTAACCCAGGCAGCAGAAAAAAAATACACAAATAAACGTTTTTTTATATCACAGTCAATACAATCAGCACAGCTCTGCTGTAATGATTACTTCCCTCAAAAAAGACTCTTGAGATCCCTGAACTCTGTAGAGATGAACCGGATCATGCAGGAAGAAAATGAACCTCTGACTGAGTTTTTCTGATGCATAGTAAAAGTGCCAAAAATGGCCCCTCCCCCACACACATAACAGTGAGAGGGATCAGTGAACTGCTCTAATTTAAATCAAAACTATTGCCAAGTGGAAAAAAAGTGCCCAAAACATTTTTTCACCCAGTACCTCAGAGAAAAAAACGTTTTTACATGCCAGCAAAAAAACGTTTTACCTCAATAATTAATTGTCATTTAAAACCTATTGCAAGTCCCTGCAAAATTGGTTAAGTCTATGTATACAGTTTAAAAGCCAGAGAAGTACCATTTCCCAGAAAACTGAAGTGTAAAATATACATACATGACAGCCTGATATCAGCTACATCTACTGCATTCAAGGCTGAGTTTACATTATAACGGTATGGCAGGATTTTCTCATCAATTCCATGTCAGAAAATAATAAACTGCTACATACCTCTTTGCAGATTAATCTGCCTGCTGTCCCCTGATCTGAAGTTTACCTCTCCTCAGATGGCCGAGAAACAGCAATATGATCTTAACTACTCCGGCTAAAATCATAGAAAAACTCAGGTAGATTCTTCTTCAAATTCTACCAGAGAAGGAATAACACACTCCGGTGCTATTATAAAATAACAAACTTTTGATTGAAGATATAAAAACTAAATATATCACCATAGTCCTCTCACACATCCTATCTAGTCGTTGGGTGCAAGAGAATGACTGGAGGTGACGTAGAGGGGAGGAGCTATATAGCAACTCTGCTGGGTGAATCCTCTTGCACTTCCTGTAGGGGAGCAGTTAATATCCCACAAGTAATGATGACCCGTGGACTGATCACACTTAACAGAAGAAATATTTGCTTGGTGTATATTTGTGCTCATAACATAGATGTTCCAGGTCTACGGTGGTTATCACAGTTGCAAATAGTTGTGAAAAAAAGAGTGTCTCTTATTTTAAAAAAGTGTCTCTTATTATAAAAACCTTGATTTATTGTCCATATTCTGGGTTCCTCATTAAAGTGGTGACCGGCCGGTCTTTTGTTTGTGAAGTGGTTCCTTGTATTCTCCTTTGCTGTTTTTCTCAGGGTTTTAGATCCGGGTCCTTAAAGTTTTCCAGAAATGTTGTTGTAATTCTCTTCTTGTCTATGTAACCCTTAGCTAGGTGATTGGGGCTGGAACGACTACTGGGTCCTGGGGCAGGGATTAAACATATAGAGTCTGTCCCTGAGAAGTGGGATATGGCTCAATGTACCTGACCTAGCCAGTTCGAACTCAAAAGAAGCCTCTCAACCTGCTGGGTTCTGGTTCTTGTATATCCAGTAAGGACCCGGATCTAAAACCCTGAGAAAAACAGCAAAGGAGAATACAAGGAACCACTTCACAAACAAAAGACCGTCCGGTCACCACTTTAATGAGGAACCCAGAATATGGACAATAAATCAAGGTTTTTATAATAAGAGACACTTTTTTAAAATAAGAGACACTCTTTTTTTCACAACTATTTGCAACTGTGATAACCACCGTAGACCTGGAACATCTATGTTATGAGCACAAATATACACCAAGCAAATATATTGCTAACCTGTATCCGTAACGATATACAAAGGATACCGATAGAAAGATACAATTAAGATCTTATGATACATGTGTACTAGATAAAGTAACCATAAGATTTGTATACAAGCATAAGTCGCTTCTTAGAAATTGTAATTGTTGCCAGAGAATAGCAGCAATTTTTTATATATATATAGGAATTTAATTTATTTTTAATGCTACTGTAATTTTAGCGATGTTTTAAGAAATAGAATCAGATGCCGGCATCCAAGTGTTAGATTTTATTGTTTCTCTATTTACGTTAGGACTCTCATCTGTATTAGAATAAAACTTATTTGTAAATACAATACTCCTCTCTTTGGTTTTTTATAAAAACACAATACTATAAATATAGTTTACCACATATGTATGATATAAAATCGTAAGATATAAGGTTAGTTTACATTTTTTGAGATATAGGCACTATCTGAGATATAAGAACTATCTGCATAAACTCTGGTCACATGACAAAAAAACCACAAAATAAACAGATACTCCCATTTAATATACCTAGGCAGCTAGCCTCACAATCGAGAATAAAAATCAGGGATACCCTCATTTCTGTAGTCACTGACTCATCTAAGATCACATACTTTCACTTATTTCACAAGACTCAAGCTGTTTAAGCGCTATCCCAACCCCCCTTCTCTTTCTTCTATATCACAGTTGTAATGGTCTTAGATGAATTCGAGCAAAAGGAACTATGTCCATTGCTGCAACCATCAACCCTACTGCTTCCATGCACTGAGCTATGGAAGGCTGCAGAATAGAGAGAAGAACTTGACAAGCGTTTAGAAGCTTTGACTTTCTGACCTCTGTTAAGAAGATCTTCATTTCTAAAGAATCTATTATTGTTCCCAAAAAGGGAACTCTTGTCGACGGAGACAGGGAACTCTTTTCTACGTTCACCTTCCACCCGTGAGATCTTAGAAAGGCTAGAACAATGTCTGTATGAGCCTTTGCCTTGGAAAGAGATGACGCTTGAATTAGAATGTCGTCCAGATAAGGTGCCACTGCAATACCCCTTGGTCTTAGAACCGCTAGAAGGGACCCGAGCACCTTTGTGAAAATTCTGGGAGCAGTGGCTAGCCCGAATGGGAAAGCCACGAACTGATAATGTTTGTCCAGAAGGCGAACCTTAGGAACTGATGATGATCTTTGTGGATAGGAATATGTAGATATGCATCCTTTAAATCCACGGTAGTCATATATTGACCCTCCTGGATTGTAGGTAAAATTGTTCGAATGGTTTCCATTTTGAACGATGGAACTCTGAGAAATTTGTTTAGAATTTTTAAATCCAGAATTGGTCTGAAAGTTCCCTCTTTTTTGGGAACTACAAACAGATTTCAGTAAAACCCCTGACCTTGTTCCACAGATGGAACTGGGTGTATCACTCCCATCTTTAACAGGTCTTATACACAATGTAAGAATGCCTGTCTCTTTATTTAGTTTGAAGATAAGTGAGACATGTGGAACCTTCCCCATGGGGGTAGTTCCTTGAATTCTAGAAGATAACCCTGAGAGACTATTTCTAGTGCCCAGGGATCCTGAACATCTCTTGCCCAAGCCTGAGCAAAGAGAGAGTCTGCCCCCTACTAGATCCGGTCCCGGATCGGGGGCTACCCCTTCATGCTGTTTTGGTAACAGCAGCAGGCTTCTTGGCCTGTTTACCCTTGTTCCAGCCTTGCATTGGTTTCCAAGCTGGTTTAGTCTGGGAAGCGTTACCCTCTTGTCTAGAGGCTGCAGAGTTGGAAGCCGGTCCGTTCCTGAAATTGCGAAAGGAACGAATATTGGACTTATTCTTAACCTTAAAAGGTCTATCTTGTGGGAGGGCATGGCCCTTTCCCCCAGTGATGTCTGAAATAATCTCTTTCAATTCTGGCCCAAAAAGGGTCTTACCTTTGAAAGGGATATTAAGCAATTTTGTCTTGGAAGATACGTCCGCCGACCAAGACTTTAGCCAGAGCGCTCTGCACGGCACAATTGCAAACCCTGAATTTTTCGCCGCTAACCTCGCTAACTGCAAGCGGCGTCTAAAATAAAGGAATTAGCTAACTTAAGTGCGTGAATTCTGTCCATGACTTCCTCATACGGAGTCTCCTTACTGAGCGACTTTTCCAGTTCCTCGAACCAGAACCACGCCGCTGTAGTGACAGGAATAATGCACGAAATAGGTTGAAGGAGGTAACCTTGCTGTACAAAAAACTTTTTAAGCAAACCCTCCAACGTTTTATCCATAGGATCTTTGAAAGCACAATTGTCCTCAATGGGAATGTTCGTGCGTTTTGGCTAGTGTAGAAACCGCCCCCTCGACCTTAGAGACTGTTTTTCCTTCCTGGGGTCGACCATAGGGAACAATTTCTTAAATATAGGAGGAGGGACAAAAGGTATGCCTGGCTTCTCCCACTCCTTATTCACTATGTCCGCCACCCGTTTAGGTATCGGAAATGCATCAGGGTGCACCGGGACCTCTAGGAATTTGTCCATCTTGCACAATTTTTCTGGAATGACCAAAGAGTCACAATCATCCAGCGTAGTTAGTACCTCCTTAAGTAATGCGCGGAGATGCTCTAACTTAAATTTAAATGTCACAACATCAGGTTCTGCCTGCTGAGAAATTCTCCCTGTATCAGAAATTTCTCCATCTGACAAACCCTCCCTCACTGCCACTTCAGACTGGTGTGAGGGTATGACAGAAAAAATATCATCAGCGCCCTCCTGCTCTACAGTGTTTAAAACAGAGCAATCGCGCTTTCTCTGAAATGCTGGCATTTTGGATAAAATATTAGCTATGGAGTTATCCATTACTGCCGTCAATTGTTGCATAGTAACAAGCATTGGCGCGCTAGAAGTACTAGGGGTCGCCTGCGCGGGCATAACTGGTATAGACAGAGAAGGAGAGGATGTAGAACTATCTCTACTTCCTTCATCTGAGGAATCATCCAGGGCAACTTTACTATTTGTGACAGTACTTACTATGTTTGGACGCTATGGCACAATTATCACATATATTTGAATGAGGAACCACATTGGCTACCATACATACAGAACATGATCTATCTGAAGTTACAGACATATTAAACAGGTTTAAACTGGTTAATAAAGCACAAAAACCGTTTTAAAACAAAACCGTTACTGTCTCTTTAAATGTTAAACAGGGCACACTTTATTACTGAATATGTGAAAAACTTTGAAGGAATTATCCAATCTTTACCAAAGTGTCTTAATACATTCAAAGTATTGCACCCCAATTTTCAAGCTGTTAACCCTTAATGTGGAAACCGGAGCCATTTGCAATTTTAACCCCACTACACTCCCAGCCACAGCCTTTGTTGCGACTTCATCTATCCCAGGGGGGTTCTAGGAAAGTTTTCAGTGGATACCAGACCCTCACACATGCAGCTGCATGCACTGCACTCAAAAGAAACTGCGCAATAATGGCGCGAAAATGAGGCTCTGCCTACTAAAGTGAAAGGCCCTTCCTGACTGGAAAGGTGTCTTAACTAGTGCCTGGCGATAAAAACGTTCCCCAAACAATAAAAGTGTGAAAACCATTTCAAACTTTAAAAAACAACTTAAATAAACAATCGATTTAGCCCTTAAGAGTGTCCACCAGTTAATAGCCCATAATAAGCCCTTTATTCTTTCTGAGTCTAAGAAAATGGCTTACCGATCCCCATGAGGGAAAATGACAGCCTTCCAGCATTACACAGTCTTGTTAGAAAAATGGCTAGTCATACCTTGAGCAGAAAAGTCTGCAAACTGTTCCCCCCAACTGAAGTTCTCTCAGCTCAACAGTCCTGCGTGGGAACAGCAACTGATTTTAGTTACTGCTGCTAAAATCATACTCCTCTTTTAAACAGAACTCTTCATCTCTTTCTGTTTCAGAGTAAATAGTACATACCAGTACTATTTCAAAATAACAAACTCTTCATAGAAGAAATAAAAAACTACAACTAAACACCACATACTCTTCACCATCCCCGTGGAGATGCTACTTGTTCAGAGCGGCAAGGAGAATGACTGGGGGGGCGGAGCCTGGGAGGGGCTATATGGACAACTCTTGCTGTGTGCTCTCCTTGCCATTCCCTGTAGGGGAGGAGAATATCCCACAAGTTATGGATGACGCTGTGGACCGGACACACCAATGTTGGAGAAAAAAACCTATTAATGTCCTAAGACCAATAAAAAAAATTGTGTCTCAAGATCACCAATAAATAGATATATGATAGGAATGGAAAACATGACGTCACAGACATAAGACCATAGTTTAGCCCTTATACATAAAATAGGGTAACAAAAATAAATATATTAATGTCTTAAGAGCATTAAGAAAATAGTATGTATTACACCCTGGAGAAAACCCGGTGACAGACATAAGGAGAAGTTATCTCAGCATGAGAAACTATAGCGTTGATTCATATACAAAATTATAAAGATAATCCTTAATCCTTAGGGTCTTATGTAAGGAATATATATATATATATATATATACACACACACTGTATATTCATAGAAAAAATATGACTATGTGAGAGGGCACAGATCATCTCAATATAAAAGAGATTGCACTCATGAGCCCACATAAAAAAGGGAGGCACATAACAATACCAAACTAAAGTCCCAAGATCTTTGTATTATATAAGATCTATAGGATTACACGAGGAGCCCTCAAAAAATCCAGAAATCACCACATTTCATTAAAGTGAAAGTAAATCCTAGCGTTGTACAAATGCTAGGATTTACTATTGAAACAAATAAAGGGGACTTTCATTCATGAAGTATAAGATACTTCATGTAGAAATCTCCTTTATTTGATTCAATCGATCGCTACTCTTAGCTGCTACAGCAGCCCACGGCTAAATAATTTTTTGGCTGAGAGGTGACGTTTTCACCTCTTAGCCAATAGCAGTGCGGTAAATCCGGCTTGGCACCCATGGGATTTACTTTCACTTTAAAAGGAAAAAAATAAAATGTATACCTGATAAATGTATTTCTTATTTAAAAACGATGAGTCCACGGATCATCTTAATTACTAATGGGATATTCACCTCCTGGTCAGCAGGAGGCGGCAAAGAGCACCACAGCAAAGCTGTTAAATAGCTCCTCCCTTCCCTCCCACTCTAGTCATTCGACCAAAGTTATTAAGGAAAGAAAGGAAAAACCAAGGTGCAGAGGTGTCTGAAGTTTAAAATAACCAACAACCTGTCTTACAAGAACAGGGCGGGCCGTGGACTCATCGTGTCAAAAAAGAAATAAATTTATCAGGTAAGCATAAATTTTCTTTTCTTTTTAATGACACGTATCATCTGTGTACTCTACCCAAGCTAGAGTACACAGATGATACGGGAGGGACAAGACAGGGAACCTAAACGGAAGGCACCACTGCTTGAAGAACCTTTCTCCCAAAAGCGGCCTCAGCCGAGGAAAAAGTGTCAAATTTGTAGAATTTTGAAAAAGTGTGAAGAGAGGACCAAGTTGCAGCCTTGCAAATCTGTTCCACAGAAGCTTCATTTTTGAATGCCCATGAGGAAGCAACAGCCCTTGTGGAATGAGCCGTAACACTCTCAGGAGGCTGCTGTCCAGCAGTCTCATATGCAAAACTTTAAAGCACGGACCACGTCCAAATTAAGCAAAAGTCGTTCTTTCTGAGAAGGATTAGGACACAAAGAAGGAACAACAATCTCCTGATTAATGTTGCGATCAGAAACAACTTTAGGAAGAAATCCCAATTTGGTATGCAAAACTACCTTATCTGAATGGAAAAATCAGATAAGGAGACTCAAACTGTAACGCTGAGAGCTCTGACACTCTCCAAGCGGAAGAAATGGCAACAAGAAATAAAACTTTCCAAGATAACTTAATATCTAAGGAATGCATAGGCTCAAATGGAGCCCCTTGAAGAACTTTGAGAACTAAATTAAGACTCCACGGAGGAGTAACTGGTTTGAACACAGGCCTGATCCTGACCAAGGCCTGACAAAATCATTGCACATCTGGGACATCCGCCAGACGTTTGTGTAACAAAATAGATAAGGCCAAGATTTGACCCTTTAGGGAACATGTCGATAATCCTTTCTCCAAACCCTCTTGGAGAAAGGACAAAATTCTAGGAATCCTAACTCTACTCCATGAGTAGCCCTTGGATTCGCACCGATATATTTACGCCAAATCTTATGATAAATCTTTCTAGTTACAGGCTTACGAGCCTGAATCATGGTCTCTATGAACGAGTCAGAAAACCCCCACTTGGATAAAATTAAGCGTTCAATCTCCAAGCAGTCAGCTTCAGAG
Source organism: Bombina bombina (assembly GCF_027579735.1). Taxonomy (NCBI): domain Eukaryota; kingdom Metazoa; phylum Chordata; class Amphibia; order Anura; family Bombinatoridae; genus Bombina; species Bombina bombina. The sequence continues at coordinate 895,526,634 of NC_069504.1, forward strand.
AAACTAGATTTGGGTGAAGGAAGGGCCCCTGAATCAGAAGGTCCTCCCTCAACGGAAGTCTCCAAGGTGGCACAGATGCCATCTCCACCAGATATGCATACCAAATCCTGCGAGGCCAGGCCGGTGCTATGAGAATCCCTGAGGCCCTCTCCTGTTTGATTCGAGCAATTACCCGAGGAAGAAGAGCAAACAGAGTAAATATGTATGCTAGACGGAAGTTCCAAGGGACCGCCAGAGCATCTATCAGTTCCGCCTGGGGGTCCCTGGACCCCGACCCGTATCTCAGGAGCTTGGCATTCTGTCGAGATGCCATGAGATCCAATTCTGGTTGACCCCACTTGAGAATCAAGTTGGAGAACACTTCCGGATGGAGTTCCCACTCCCCCGGATGAAAGGTCTGCCTGCTCAAGAAATCCGCTTCCCAATTGTCCACCCCTGGGAAGTGGATCGCCGACAGCAAGAGTGGGATTCTGCCCACTGGATTATTTTGGTTACTTTGGTCATTGCTCAGGAACTCCTTGTTCCTCCCTGATGATTGATGTAAGCCGGACCGTGGCTAACTGGGGCCAGGCCAGGAGAGCATTGAAAATCGCTCTCAGTTCCAAAATGTTTATAGGAAGAGCAGATTCTGACCGAGTCCAAACTCCCTGAGCTTTTAGGGAGCCCCAGACTGCCCCCCACCCTTCGAAGGCTGTCGTCTGTTGTCACAATCACCCAAGATGGTCTGAGAAAGCAAGTTCCCTGGGAGAGATGATCTAGAGACAACCACCATTGGATAGAATCCCTTGTCTCCTGACCCAGTAGTATTCGAGGAGACAAGTCCGCATAATCTCCATTCCATTGTCTGAGCATGCTTAACTGCAGAGGTCTGAGATGGAAGCGAGCAAACGGGATGATGTCCATTGCCGCCACCATCAGCCCGATTAACTCCATGCACTGAGCCACTGATGGCCGAGGAGTGGACTGAAGGACTAGACAAGTATTGATAATCTTTAATTTCCTGACTTCTGTCAGAAAAATCTTCATAGACAGGGAGTCTATTATGGTTCCTAAGAAAGTTACTCTTGTATTTGGAACTGAGAAACTCTTTTCCAAATTTACCTTCCACCTGTGAGATCATAGGAAGGACAACACCAAGTCTGTGTGGGATCTTGTTAGTTGAAAAGATGGCGCCTGGACTAGGATGTCATCCAGATAGGGCGCCACTGCAATTCCACGTGATCGAAGCAATGCCAACAGAGATCCCAGAACCGTTGTGAAAATTCTAGGAGCTGTGGCAAGACTGAAAGGAAGAGCCACAAACTGGAAGCGTTTGTCCAGAAAGGCAAACCTTAGAAACTTGTGATGATCCCTGTGAATGGGAACATGTAGGTGCGCGTTCTTTAAATCCAATGTTGTCATAAATTCACCCTTTTGGATCAAGGGAAGAAGGGAACGAATAGTTTCCATCTTGAAGGACGGTACCCTGAGAAATTTGTTTAGACTCTTGAGGTCTAAAATTGGTCTGAAGGTTCCCTCCTTTTTGGGAACCACGAACAGAATAAAACCCCAGACCCTGTTCCTGTACTGGAACGGGAACAATCACTCCCAGGGCGGAGAGGTCTCCTACGCAGTGTAAGAACGCCTCTCTCTTTGTCTGGTCTGCAGATAATCTTGAAAGTAGAAACCTGCCTCTGGGAGGAAAATTTTTGAACTCCAGTTTGTATCCCTGAGACACTATTTCTATTGCCCAGGGATCCTGAACATCCCGAACCCAAGCTTGAACAAAGAAGGAAAGTCTGCCCCCTACCAGATCCGGTCCCGGATCGGGGGCATGCCCTTCATGCTGTCTTGGATTCACTAGTAGGCTTCTTGGATTGCTTTCCCTTATTCCAAGACTGGTTGGGTCTCCATGCAGTTTTAGATTGTCCCTGCTTAGAGGAGGAAGAGGAAGAATTTCCCTTGAAATTTCGAAAGAAACGAAAATTACTCTGTCGTCATTTTTGTTTGTTTCTCTTATCTTGAGGGAGGAGATGACCCTTACCTCCCGTGATAGAGATAATTTCCGTCAGGCCAGGTCCAAACAAGGTCTTCCCCTTGTAAGGAATAGCTAGAAGCTAAGACTTAGATGACACATCCGCAGACCAAGGCTTTAACCATAAGGCCCTGCGAGCTAGAATAGAGAAACCCAAAACCTTAGCTCCCAGCTTGATAACTTGAAGGGAAGCGTCCGAAATAAAGGCATTAGCTGGTTTAAGAGCCTTTATCTTATCTTGGATCTCATCCAAAGAACCCATAAAAGGATTAAATATCTTCAGACACCGTCTTCACACATCCTCCATTGACAAAGACAAAGAGAATGACTGGGTATTATGGGTAAGGGAAGTTACACTTAACAGCTTTGCTGGGGTGCTCTTTGCCTCCTCCTGCTATCCCACTAGTAACTGTAGTACATTGGTGAGCTGAAGAAATTGTGATTTAAATATTTTCCATTCTTAAATAGAGATGTTCAGGTAATAGTTTCTAGTCAGCTTTTGAGTTATGCTGCATCACTTTCAAGTGATTTAGCATATGAGTATTATCTCCCTTTAAAGATCAGCTACCACGTAATAATGGGTTGTTTAACAGTGTCTCAAATTAAAAGAACAACAACATATTTTGAAAAATGCTTAAGATTAATGAGAGCAACATAAGATTAGTAAAATGCAATGTAATCACTTAATGAATACAATGGTGAAATCTAGTGGACATAATGAGTACCACACATTCAAAAAAATAAAGGCAAAGTGGTACTGTCCCTGCAATTCAAGGGACAGTAAAGTGAAAATTAAATTGTCATAATTTTCCAGTTTATTTCTATTATCTAATTTGTTCTTTTGGTATCCTTTGTTGAAAAGCATATCTAAGTAGGCTCAGGAACATCAGTAAACTACAGGGAGGTTTGCTACTGATTGATGGCTGTCTCTTATCATTTGCTTCCTGATGGGTTCAGCTAGCTTCCAGTAGTGCATTGCTGCTCCTTCCACAAAGAATACCAAGAGAAGGAAGCAAAATTGATCATAGACGAACATTTGAAAGCTGTGTACACTATCTGAATCATAAAAAAATGTGGGTTTCATGTCCATTTATGTTTTTGTAGCACATTTTAAACAGCATAGACTCTAGATACAGTTTTAAGGACATTGCATGCTGGTGTGTTATAAAGGTATTTATGGGAATTTAATCCTCAGACATGAAATTATCACTACAAGTCCATGAGACAAATTAAAATGGGCTCCCCTTCTCTTTAGTAGTCCAAACTCTTATATTTTCCCCCACAAAACCCCTCCCTTCCATGCTTCCTGACCTAAAACAGTCAGGTATAATAGGTCTCATCTTTCCTTGCCCATTTCCTAGATTTAACTTAAAATAAAAATGGTATACAGACTATTGAGGTGTAAATACTACTTATGGTACTGAAATGCCGTCTGCATGACAGGCTTATTAATACTCAACTGCAACTGGCTTCAGGGGCTTAAATACAGGGGTCTCAGAGGTCCACAGCTTTAGGGGGCCCATATGGTCCTACAATCAGGAGTGTCGTCACTGTCGGGGGCATGGTAGGCCTTAAGCTCCACCTGCATCATGCCTGACCTCTCTGGGTTCACAGTTTATAGAAAGGGTTTGGATTTGCCTTTATAAAATGTGGTAGTAGGGTTTACAAGATGGCTGCCACAATGTTTAAAAAGTGCATATCCTCTGGCATGGACACACCAAGGTAGAAGTAACATAGTAACATAGTAACATAGTAGATAAGGTTGAAAAAAGACTGAGGTCCATCGAGTTCAACCTATACAAATCTAAAATACTTACAAAAAGCTCCAGTTAAGCTTAAATAACCCCATTAAAATGTGACCCATTTAATACTAGCAATCATATCCATGAATTTTGTTTATATACAGAAATTTATCCAGACTATTTTTAAATGAATCTATGGTATTGGCATTCACTACCTCCTTTGGTAAGGAGTTCCACAATTTTATTGCTCTTACAGTGAAAAAACGTTTCCGTTGCAGGAGATTAAATCTCCTTTCCTCCAACCTTAAATTATGACCTCTTGTCAGAAACAATTTTCTTGGAATAAAAAGAGCTTCTGCCATCTCTGTATATGGGCCTTGAATATATTTATATAAAGTAATCATGTCACCTCTCAAGCGCCTTTTTTCTAAAGAGAACAGACCCAGTTTGGCTAGCCTCTCCTCATAGGTTAATTTCTCCAATCCCCTTATTAGCTTTGTGGCCCTTCTCTGAACTTTTTCTAGTTCTGCAATATCTTTTTTAGCAATCGGTCCCCAGAACTGCACTCCAAACTCAAGGTGAGGTCTTACCAGGGCTTTATATAATGACAGAATTATGCTTTCCTCCCTTGAATCAATGCCTCTTTTAATACATGCTAGTATCTTATTAGCCTTAGAAGCCGCTGCCCTGCATTGTGCACTCATCTTTAGCTTGTTATCTATTACTACTCCCAAATCCCTTTCCTCCTGTGTTTGGCTAAGTCTTGTCCCATTTAAAAAATACGTAGCCTGCTTATTTTTACTTCCAAAATGTAGAACCTTACATTTTTCCGTATTAAATCTCATTTTCCATTCACTTGCCCATAGTTCTAATTTTAGCAAATCCCTTTGTAAAGAGAGTTCGTCCTGCTCTGACCTAATGACCTTACTTAACTTAGTATCATCTGCAAAAATAGAGATGTCGCTATTTAATCCTTGCTCCAAGTCATTTATAAAAATATTAAAAAGAACAGGGCCCAGCTTCTTTTCACAATCCGAGAAAAGAAGCTCCTCTTGCTCCTATGTTGCTGTCAGCTTAAGACAAATGAAACAGCCTTTGCCCAGGGGCCAGTGAGGTTCAGTTATGCCCCTGACTGGCTTGTAAACAAATGTCACACCCAGTATTTGTTTTTATGTATATTCCACATATAACTGGGGTTTAATTGATATCACTTGTACAATGCACCTTTCTTTTTTTGTGCAATGTTCTTCTCAAAGGGACATGAAACCAAAAAAATATTTCATGATTCAGATAGAACATACAATTTTAAACAACTTTCCAATTTAATTCTATTATTTCTTTTGCTTCCTTCTCTTGTTATCATTTGCTGAAAAGTTGATCATGGAAAGCTCAGGAGAAGCAAATAACTTAGGTTCTAGCTGCTGATTGGTGGCTGCAAATACATGCCTATTGTCATTGGCTCACCCATGTGGTCAGTTAGTAACCAGTAGTGCATTGCTGCTCCTTTAACAAAGCATACCAAGAGAACAAAGAAAAAATGAAAATATAAGAGTAAATTAGAAAGTTACTTAAAATTCCACCTTACGTGTCATTCTACACTAATTCATCAACTTTCAAATTTTCCCTCCTCTCTTCCCTCAGTAAGGGTTCGATTTTCTAAAGCTATCTAGTCTAGTTAGATTATCGAAGAGGTCTTGCTCGTACTGCAAGGCCCCTTAACGTATTTTAGACTGGCAAATTTTAACTTGAGAACTTTTTATCTCACTATGCAGGGTTCTTGATTGGAAAGAGTGACACCAACATTACAATTTAATGCACCTCAAAAACCCCAACATTTTTTTACTGATTTCACTTCATGCGAGCAAATGTTTAAAACCAGGCCATAAGTTACTGTATTCTTTTACTCACCCTTCTTACTGTGCCCTGTCTCTCACCTGTATCACTGGGCACTCATCCTTCTACACTCACCCATATGCATTCCTGTTCTACTTTCACTTGTCTTTTTCGGCCACTTGTACACTCACCCATTTTCTTTTTCTCTCTCTAGAGTTGCTTCCTCCAGGGTCAAAAGAAGATCTCTTGCTGCCTCTGCCTCATTGTCTACCAGCCTGGACAGTTTCTGGGCTGAAAAAAAGAGAAAACGATTAAAAATAAGCACACACAAACGTACTGCAACCCAGTCTGTAAAATTTACTAGAAGGCCTTTCTAGACTCTCCAGCATCAGTACCATGTTATATAAAAAAAAATGTATTATTCTTTATTTGAGTTTAGTAAATACAAAAACAAAACAAAATAAACAATACAGAGTTGTAGGTTCACTCCCCGACATATATATTAAGATCAAATAAAACATATTAGGAGCATCAACAATCAAGCAAATGATCAGTCTGAGTTTTGACGATTCTCTTATTCATGAAATGTTCAATGGTAAGAACCTGGACCAAAACCAAAGTTCACACCTATAAAGTTCAACAATTGAAATAAAAAGTCAGTTTGTATCTGAGATTGCACTCTCTCATGACCTTATAGTCCAGTTCTATAAATATAAATTATCAAATAATAAAATCTCCTTTCTCCTAACATATAAAGGTCAACCTGTGTAATGACTCTAACTCTCAACACATATAACAGAACTATGCAACCAATTGGATGAAACAAAACATAATACAATTCCTGTCACTAAAGTACCAATCTTGAACATAGGAAATATTTTTGGTTTATAATCTAGTTTAACCGCTCATTTGAGCAAAAGCCAGATACTGACTTCTTAGGATATAAGTTGGGTGAATGGGAACAGAGTTTCCTTGAAAATTCGGAGCTTGGTGCGAACCTTGTGCTATTTAAAAGGTACATAGATGACATAGTGTTTATATGGAAGGGTAATGAGGAATCTTTAATTGAATTTCTTCTGTCTATGAATAATAATGATAGAGGGATCAATTTTACTTACCATTATAGTCGTAATAACATCACTTTTTAGATTTGGATATTAAGGTGGAATCCAACCAGCTTGAGACTAGTACACACTTCAAACCGGTGGATTCCAATAACTTAATACATGCCTCAAGTTGCCCTTTTTATAAATGGAAGGAAAATATACCAGTAGGATAATGTCTTAGGGTAAGGAAAAATTGTTCCAAATATGAAGATTTTGAAACCCAGATTGCTATAATACAAGGAAGGTTTAAAGAACGAGGCTATAAACCAGAAATTATAGACACAGCTATAAATAGAGCAAAACACACAGAAAGAAAGGAACTACTCAAACCTAAAACAAGAATAAATACTAGAAAATTTAATGAGTATGATATACCCTTTACCAATGACTATAGTCAAGACCATGATATAATGAGAAAGATATTGCGTAAACACTGGCATTTAATCAAAAGTGACCCAATTATAGGAGACAAAGTACAACCCTACCCTAGAATGCTATTTAGAAAAGCTAGAAATCTCAAGACTATACTAGCCCCAAGTGAATTCAAATCTAAACAGAAGAAGTTAATAGAGAAAGATTTGATGGGTTGTAATGTAAAAGGGTTATTTCCCTGTCTCCTCTGTCGAGCATGTCAATACAGCTCAAAAAAGAAATCTATTGCAATCCCCGGGCAAAAAGATAACTTTATAATTCCTAGCAATAATCTCTGTAGCCCGATCAGGTACAGGGAAAATCTCCAACATGGAAGGTACATCAAAATACTTGTTTAGCTTGCTAGACTTCTTAGGATTGACTATGACCGTAGAGTTGGAGTCGTCCAAGGTAGCCAAAACCTGCACACAGTAACAACAATAATATGTTAACTTACCCAATGATTGTGTTTGACACCCATGTATCACATCCTCCTGCATAAATTCTTTGTGGTTCAAGATCAAGTTTGCAATGTTCACATCTATACGGAGTTTGTGGCTGCTAAGACCAAGTAACTCAAGGAAGATGACACAGGAAGCAACTACTGAGGAGACGTGGAAACATGACAGCGCCAAGGAGTATACTTCATCAGCAGTCTGTTGAATTCTACAGTAGGGAAAATGACATCATACAAAGGAAACTAGGAAATCTTATAAAAGAGCAGATGTCTATAATCTAAGTATGGAGAGAAACAGGGGGAAGTATATATTAAAAGGAGGCCAAAAAAATAAAAGTGCACTGAATGGGGGGTTTAAGAAATACAAATTAAACTGAATACATGTTGGAGAAGGGTAAAATATCAATTAACTGGAAAGAGAAGAAAAGGATAAAAAATATAAAAGACTGCGGCTAAAATGTTGATGGGATAGCAGATACTGTACTCAAATTTGATAAATGTAAAGTTAATCACTGGTGAGAGATATTAAACAGTAAATACATTCTAGGCATCATTATGTAGTCTTAGAATAATATGTAGATGTATTTTTACCTTTATAGAAACTAAACTTATATTTTCAATATTTAAATAACTAATATAAAGTACTCTAGCTTCTATAAAGTAATTAAACATTTTATATTACCATCTCATTCTGTTTAATATCCTTTTAAGAGTGTGACAGATTAAGGAAATGTTTGCAAATAATGCAGAGTAAAATCTTGCATTAATCCTGACTTACAGAAGTTGGGGTGCTTTGCTTTTCATGAGCTGCTGAACCACAAATGTTGCAAAAGCAACTGCTGGCCGCCCACTGCGCAGTAGGAACCAGACATCTAGATACTCTCTAGCTGATATTTTGTTCACCAACCATGGACAAGAGCAGTGTGGAAGCTCCAATCTGTTGTCTGGGAGTAAAACAGAAACTTACTGCAAATTCTTGTTTGGAATAATCAGGGAAATTCCCTTTGTTACACTCCGAGATTACTCACCTCCTGAAACTAAAGTGTTTGCAATCTGCCAGGTGAAGAAACGCGTTGGATGGAATGGGGTCAGAGACTAAAAGTAAGTGATAAAGAAGGACATTAGTTAAAGATCATGTATTTGAAGTGTAACAGTGCAACTGTTGGGCAATTGACATTTACTTAAGTTGGATGAGTAAAAAAGACACTAGCATTCATTGTGACAGCACATTATGAAATTACAGCAGTAATTTGGACAGGTAGAAAAATTCATGAGAATGTTAGGCCCCTTCCTTTTAAATGATATGACTTATTTATTCTGGGTATCCTGGTGTAGGAGTGGAAGCATGTGAAACATATCTCAAAAACCGGTGATTGATATTTAATTAGTATGACTTGAAATTCAGTCCAAGAAGGCTTGTCCATATTCCCATAGTAATTTGAGTGGCTTTGATACCATTTCCCCCCCACACACACACACAATTTTTCAAGTGAAGAACAAAAAAAAGAATGTTTTACTTAAGAACTCTCGCCATATTAGAGAGGGCACTCTTTTGACGTTTTAAGCATTTGGGAATGATGAATGGATATAAAGTTTGTAAGTCATAGTTGCTGTTTTCAGCACAAGGTTATAATCTAATTGAATTATTTAACTAATTTATGTAAATGGTATAGTTTTTTTTTAAAGCATTGTTGGTATAAATCTCCAATGCTGATAAGCAAAATCACTAGGCAAAACCCCCCCATATATAAATAGAATGTTACTGTATTACCAGCGAGCAACATTTGAGACCTTATACGTATTTATGATGTGCGAAACTTTCTTCAGGTACCTGCAAGAGATGATATAGGGAGATGTCAGAGGGGATAGGTCCTGAGGAAGATGGGTGCTGACTAAAGAGAGCTGCCTTGAGCTTGGGGTATGGAGCCAAAGCCATCTTCAGAAGCTGGGGGTCCACATTCCTGTTACAGGGGGCTGTCTCATCACGCTGCTCTAATACCTTGGGAAAAGACACAAAAAAGGCAAAGGGAGAAATTGATCCAGAGAGAAAGAAACTGACAAATATGGAAATGTAAGTTATAGTTGAAAAGTTACCTTATCAATACCACCTGGTGCATACATATTCGTTGCGAGAGCAAGTAGAGTATGCCCCTCCAACAACATGTTACTCACACTAGGCTGGTACCCTGGCATTACCATGTGGGAATTGGATAGACTGGCATAAAACATCTGTTTGTAATCTGAAGTAGAAAGTTTAAACACATTGGACAGGCAGTAACTACAGAAGGTTGGAAGAATATCATGGTAAGCACAGCAGACAAACTTGAGAGCTCAATAAAATAATGGTATAACCAGCACAGTGGTTTGTTAGCATCGGTCCCATGAAGAGTTCAGCTCCACTTACCCTCTGGGTTTGCTTCAATTTGTCTCATTTGAACCAAAAATCCAAACCAGGGCTTAGTTTCATGAAGAGCAGTATTGGCCAGAATAGGACAAATCTCAGGGTGCAATCTTAAAAAGGGAGAAAATGTAGAGGTCAATTCTTCTTTTCGAGCCAATTAAGGGTATTCTTGCTACGTACAGTCCCAACTATGCACAACATTCACCTCTACAGAAGTCCACAACTGAGCCAAAACTTTATTGACCTTCAAACCTGCCTCATACACACACATCAATCTAAGGCCCCCACAATATTGTAAACAAATTATTACTGTCCTCATCCTCACTTACAAATGCATCATCTGTATTATTGGATGGTACCTGTGATAATCTAGGTAAGTGTACAGCAGGTAGTGTAGATAACGGTCTGCACACAACTGCACAAACTGGGTATGATGCTCCGTATCTTCAGAGTCACAGCTCTGTAGACGATGATGATTCAGTGGCATAAGCCCCCTGCTAACTGCCAACCGCTCAATATGTCTTTCAAAATCCTTTATCTCAGATGGTACAAAGACTCCAACACTACAAGAGACAAAACTTGTTATTGGGCACAAAGGAAAAAAAAAGGCTAAATGTCTATATTAATATTGACTTCCTTTGCCATTCATTCACAGAATTTTTATTTTTATAAGTTATTACTGTACATACACCAGAGAGACAGTAATATTCTCTTTGTTTTAGTTTTTCAATTGTAAAAGGGGGCATTTTAAAATGTATTTCATTTTTTTATTTTTTTAAATGTTCATATGACCCCATCTACCAACAGAACTATTAGTGGTGAGTTTTCTCAAATAAGCTTGTTCCCATTGGTTTCATCAGATCTGTCTGCAGTTGAATGTTACTCTTATACAAACACTGAGCTTTAGCTAACTTAAAGGGACATTCTAGTGTAAAACTGAAATCCTCTATTTAAGTCTAACAATTTAATGAATTCCCCTTTCTTACTGTGTGTCAAACCCTGCAAAGGAGTAAAATACATAGTCAAAGACATAAACGATGCACTCCCAGTGCTGCTCCAAATAGGGATACTTCTGATAAACCAATCAGAAGCAGATATACATATGTAAGCTTCATTCACTGGCTGCTTGTTCATAAAAAGCACAGGGGATTCAAGTGTACAAATCTATTTTAGAGTTTAAACACATAGTAACAAAATAGAATTTATTTTAAAAAAAATTGTATAAATAAATACAGCAATGCATTTTATTTTTACACTGGAATGCCCTTAAAAAGGGACATAAAAGTCAGAATTAAACTTTTATGATTCAGACATAGCATGTTTTTAAAAACAAAATTTATGCTTACCTGATAAATTTATTTCTCTTGTGGTGTATCCAGTCCACGGATTCATCCATTACTTGTGGGATATTCTCCTTCCCAACAGGGAGCTGCAAGAGGATCACCCACAGCAGAGCTGTCTATATAGCTCCTCCCCCAACTGCCACCTCCCAGTCATTCGACCGAAGACAAGCAAGAAAAAGGAGAAACTATAGGGTGCAGTGGTGACTGTAGTTTTAAAAAAATAAATAACACCTGCCTTAAAATGACAATGCGGGCCGTGGACTGGATACACCACAAGAGAAAGAAATTTATCAGGTAAGCATAAATTTTGTTTTCTCTTGTAAGGTGTATCCAGTCCACGGATTCATCCATTACTTGTGGGATACCAATACCAAAGCTATAGGACACGGATGAAGGGAGGGACAAGGCAGGCGCTTAAACGGAGGGCACGACTGCCTGTAAGACCTTTCTCCCAAAAACAGCCTCCGAAGAAGCAAAAGTATCAAATTTGTAGAATTTAGAAAAGGTATGAAGCAAAGACCAAGTCGCCGCCTTACAAATCTGTTCAACAGAAGCCTCATTTTTAAAAGCCCATGTGGAAGCTATTGCTCTAGTGGAATGAGCTGTAATTCTCTCAGGAGGCTGCTGGCCAGCAGTCTCATACGCTAAGCGGATTATACTTCTTAGCCAAAAAGAAAGAGAAGTTGCTGAAGCCTTTTGGCCTCTCCTCTGTCCAGAGTAGACAACAAACAATGCAGATGTTTGACGAAAATCTCTAGTAGCTTGTAAATAAAACTTTAAAGCACGAACCACGTCAAGATTGTGTAATAGACGTTCCTTCTTTGAAGAAGGATTAGAACACAGTGACGGAACAACAATCTCCTGATTTATATTCTTATTAGATACTACCTTAGGTTTGGTACGTAACACTACCTTATCTGCATGGAAAACGAGATAAAGGGAATCACATTGTAAAGCAGATAACTCCGAAACTCTTCAAGCCGAGGAGATAGCTACTAAAAACAGAACTTTCCAAGATAAGAGCTTAATATCTATGGAATGCAAAGGTTCAAACGGAACCCCTTGAAAAACTTTAAGAACTAAATTTAAACTCCATGGCGGAGCAACGGGTTTAAACACAGGCTTGATTCTAACCAGAGCCTGACAAAACGCCTGAACATCTGGAACCTCAGCCAGACGTTTGTGCAAAAGAATAGACAGAGCAGAAATCTGTCCCTTTAAGGAACTAGCTGACAAACCATTCTCCAATCCTTCTTGGAGAAAGGATAATATCCTAGGAATCCTGACTTTATTCCATGAGTAACCCTTGGATTCACACAAATGAAGATATTTACACCATATTTTATGATAGATTTTCCTGGTGACAGGCTTTCGCGCCTGTATTAAGGTATAAATGACCGACTCGGAGAAACCACGCTTTGATAAAATCAAACGTTCAATCTCCAAGCAGTCAGACGCAGAGAAATTAGATTTGGATGGTTGAAAGGACCCTGAAGTAGAAGGTCCTGTCTCAGCGGCAGAGTCCATAGTGGAAAGGATGACATGTCCACCAGATCTGCATACCAAGTCCTGCATGGCCACGTAGGTGCTATCAAAATCACCGAAGCTCTCTCCTGCTTGATCTTGGCAATCAGACGAGGGAGCAGAGAAAACGGTGGAAACACATAAGCCAGGTTGAAGGACCAAGGCGCTGCTAGAGCATCTATCAGTGCTGCCTTGGGATCCCTGGACCTGGATCCGTAACAAGGAAGCTTGGCGTTCTGACGAGACGCCATGAGATCCAGTTCTGGTTTGCCCCAAAGTTGAATCAACTGTGCAAATACCTCCGGATGGAGCTCCCACTCCCCCGGATGAAAAGTCTGTCGACTTAGAAAATCCGCCTCCCAGTTCTCTACTCCTGGGATATGGATACCTGATAGATGGCAAGAGTGAATCTCTGCCCATAGAATTATCTTTGAAACCTCCAACATTGCTAGGGAACTCCTTGTTCCCCCTTGATGGTTGATGTAAGCTACAGTCGTGATGTTGTCCGACTGAAATCTGATGAACCTGACCACAGCTAGCTGAGGCCAAGCCTGAAGAGCATTGAATATCGCTCTTAGTTCCAGAATGTTTATCGGAAGGAGTGCCTCCTCCTGAGTCCACGATCCCTGAGCCTTCAGGGAGTTCCAGACTGCACCCCAGCCCAGAAGGCTGGCATCTGTTGTTACTATTGTCCAATCTGGCCTGCGGAAGGTCATACCTTTGGACAGATGGACCCGAGATATCCACCAGAGAAGAGAATCCCTGGTCTCTTGATCCAGATTTAGTAGAGGGGACAAATCTGTGTAATCCCCATTCCACTGACTGAGCATGCAGAGTTGCAGCGGTCTGAGATGTAGGCGGGCAAACGGCACTATGTCCATTGCCGCTACCATTAAGCCAATTACTTCCATACACTGAGCCACTGAAGGGCGAGAAGTAGAATAAAGAACACGGCAGGAATTTAGAAGTTTTGACAACCTGGCCTCTGTCAGGTAAATCTTCATTTCTACAGAATCTATCAGAGTTCGTTCACTTTCCACCCCTGAGACCTCAGAAATGCCAGAACAATGTCCGTATGGGACTTGGCAATTTGAAAATTCGATGCCTGTATCAGAATGTCGTCTAGGTAAGGGGCTACTGCTATACCCCGCGGCCTTAGGACCGCCAGAAGTGACCCCAGAACCTTTGTAAAGATTCTTGGTGCCGTAGCTAACCCAAAGGGAAGAGCTACAAACTGGTAATGTCTGTCTAGGAAGGCGAACCTGAGAAACCGATGATGATCTCTGTGTATCGGAATGTGAAGATAAGCATCCTTTAAGTCCACGGTAGTCATATATTGACCCTCCTGGATCATAGGTAGGATGGTTCAAATAGTCTCCATTTTGAAGGATGGGACCCTGAGAAATTTGTTTAGGATCTTGAGATCTAAGATTGGTCTGAAGGTTCCCTCTTTCTTGGGAACCACAAACAGATTTGAATAGAAGCCTTGCCCCTGTTCCTCCCTTGGAACTGGGTGGATCACTCCCATAACTAGGAGGTCTTGAACACAATGTAATAATGCCTCTCTCTTTATCTGGTTTGCAGATAATTGTGAGAGGTGAAATCTTCCTTTTGGGGAAGAAGCTTTGAAGTCCAGAAGATACCCCTGGGACACAATTTCCAACACCCAGGGATCCTGGACATCTCTTGCCCAAGCCTGGGCGAAGAGAGAAAGTCTGCCCCCTACTAGATCCGTTATCGGATCGGGGTCTGATCTTTCATGCTGTCTTAGAGGCAGCAGCAGGCTTTTTGGCCTGCCTTCCTTTGTTCCAAGCCTGGTTAGGTCTCCAGACCGGCTTGGACTGGGCAAAATTTCCCTCTTGTTTTGTATTAGAGGAAGTTGATGCTGCGCCAGTCTTGAAGTTTCGAAAGGCATGAAAATTAGTCTGTTTGGTCCTTAATTTGTTGGACCTATCCTGAGGAAGGGCGTGACCTTTTCTTCCAGTAATATCAGAAATTATATCTTCAGTCCGGGCCCGAATAGGGTCTGCCCCTTGAAGGGAATATTGAGAAGCTTAGACTTTGAAGTAACATCAGCTGACCAGGATTTAAGCCATAACGCCCTACGCGCTTGAATAGCAAAACCTGAGTTCTTAGCCGTTAGTTTGGTTAAATGAACAACGGCGTCAGAAACAAATGAATTGGCTAGCTTAAGAGTTTTAAGCTTGTCAAGTATATCATCCAATGGGGTTTCTACCTGTAGAGCCTCTTCCAGAGACTCAAACCAGAAGGCCGCAGCAGCAGTGACAGGGTCAATGCATGCAAGAGGCTGGAGAATAAAACCCTGTTGAATAAACATTTTCTTAAGGTAACCCTCTAACTTTTTATCCATTGGATCTAGGAAAGCACAACTGTCCTCGACGGGGATAGTTGTACGCTTAGCTAGGGTAGAGACTGCTCCCTCCACCTTAGGGACCGTTTGCCATAAGTCCCATGTAGCGGCATCTATGGGAAACATCTTTTTAAAAACAGGAGGGGGAGAGAACGGTACACCTGGTCTATCCCACTCCTTAGTAATAATTTCTGAAAACCTCTTAAGTATTGGAAAAAACATAATTTATGTAAGAACTTACCTGATAAATTCATTTCTTTCATATTAACAAGAGTCCATGAGCTAGTGACGTATGGGATATACATTCCTACCAGGAGGGGCAAAGTTTCCCAAACCTTAAAATGCCTATAAATACACCCCTCACCACACCCACAAATCAGTTTAACGAATAGCCAAGAAGTGGGGTGATAAGAAAAAAGTGCGAAGCATATAAAATAAGGAATTGGAATAATTGTGCTTTATACAAAAAAATCATAACCACCACAAAAAAGGGTGGGCCTCATGGACTCTTGTTAATATGAAAGAAATGAATTTATCAGGTAAGTTCTTACATAAATTATGTTTTCTTTCATGTAATTAACAAGAGTCCATGAGCTAGTGACGTATGGGATAATGAATACCCAAGATGTGGATCTTTCCACACAAGAGTCACTAGAGAGGGAGGGATAAAATAAAGACAGCCAATTCCTGCTGAAAATAATCCACACCCAAAATAAAGTTTAATGAAAAACATAAGCAGAAGATTCAAACCGAAACCACTGCCTGAAGTACCTTTCTACCAAAAACTGCTTCAGAAGAAGAGAATACATCAAAATGGTAGAATTTAGTAAAAGTATGCAAAGAGGACCAAGTCGCTGCTTTGCAAATCTGATCAACTGAAGCTTCATTCCTAAACGCCCAGGAAGTAGAAACTGACCTAGTAGAATGAGCTGTAATCCTCTGAGGCGGAGTCTTACCCGATTTAACATAGGCAAGATGAATTAAAGATTTCAACCAGGATGCCAAAGAAATGGCAGAAGCTTTCTGGCCTTTTCTAGAACCAGAAAAGATGACAAATAGACTAGAAGTCTTTCGGAAAGATTTAGTAGCTTCAACATAATATTTCAAAGCTCTAACAACATCCAAAGAATGTAACGATTTCTCCTTAGAATTCTTAGGATTAGGACATAATGAAGGAACCACGATTTCTCTACTAATGTTGTTGGAATTCACAACCTTAGGTAAAAATTCAAAAGAAGTTCGCAACACCGCCTTATCCTGATGAAAAATCAGAAAAGGAGACTCACAAGAAAGAGCAGATAATTCAGAAACTCTTCTGGCAGAAGAGATGGCCAAAAGGAACAAAACTTTCCAAGAAAGCAATTTAATGTCCAATGAATGCATAGGTTCAAACGGAGGAGCTTGAAGAGCTCCCAGAACCAAATTCAAACTCCATGGAGGAGAAATTGACTTAATGACAGGTTTTATACGAATCAAAGCTTGTACAAAACAATGAATATCAGGAAGAATAGCAATCTTTCTGTGAAAAAGAACAGAAAGAGCAGAGATTTGTCCTTTCAAGGAACTTGCAGACAAACCCTTATCTAAACCATCCTGAAGAAATTGTAATATTCTCGGAATTCTAAAAGAATACCAAGAAAAATGATGAGTAAGACACCAAGAAATATAAGTCTTCCAGACTCTATAATATATCTCTCTAGATACAGATTTACGAGCCTGTAACATAGTATCAATCACAGAGTCAGAGAAACCTCTTTGACTAAGAATCAAGCGTTCAATCTCCATACCTTTAAATTTAAGGATTTCAGATCCGGATGGAAAAAAGGACCTTGCGACAGAAGGTCTGGTCTTAACGGAAGAGTCCATGGTTGGCAAGATGCCATCCGGACAAGATCCGCATACCAAAACCTGTGAGGCCATGCCGGAGCTATTAGCAGAACAAACGAGCATTCCCTCAGAATCTTGGAGATTACTCTTGGAAGAAGAACTAGAGGCGGAAAGATATAGGCAGGATGATACTTCCAAGGAAGTGATAATGCATCCACTGCCTCCGCCTGAGGATCCCGGGATCTGGACAGATACCTGGGAAGTTTCTTGTTTAGATGAGAGGCCATCAGATCTATCTCTGGAAGCCCCCACATTTGAACAATCTGAAGAAATACCTCTGGGTGAAGAGACCATTCGCCCGGATGCAACGTTTGGCGACTGAGATAATCCGCTTCCCAATTGTCTACACCTGGGATATGAACCGCAGAGATTAGACAGGAGCTGGATTCCGCCCAAACCAAAATTCGAGATACTTCTTTCATAGCCAGAGGACTGTGAGTCCCTCCTTGATGATTGATGTATGCCACAGTTGTGACATTGTCTGTCTGAAAACAAATGAACGATTCTCTCTTCAGAAGAGGCCAAAACTGAAGAGCTCTGAAAATTGCACGGAGTTCCAAAATATTGATCGGTAATCTCACCTCCTGAGATTCCCAAACTCCCTGTGCCGTCAGAGATCCCCACACAGCTCCCCAACCTGTGAGACTTGCATCTGTTGAAATTACAGTCCAGGTCGGAAGAACAAAAGAAGCCCCCTGAATTAAACGATGGTGATCTGTCCACCACGTTAGAGAGTGTCGAACAATCGGTTTTAAAGATATTAATTGATATATCTTCGTGTAATCCCTGCACCATTGGTTCAGCATACAGAGCTGAAGAGGTTGCATGTGAAAACGAGCAAAGGGGATCGCATCCGATGCAGCAGTCATAAGACCTAGAATTTCCATGCATAAGGCTACCGAAGGGAATGATTGAGACTGAAGGTTTCGACAAGCTGTAATCAATTTTAGACGTCTCTTGTCTGTTAAAGACAGAGTCATGGACACTGAATCTATCTGGAAACCCAGAAAGGTTACCCTTGTTTGAGGAATCAAAGAACTTTTTGGTAAATTGATCCTCCAACCATGATCTTGAAGAAACAACACAAGTCGATTCGTATGAGACTCTGCTAAATGTAAAGACTGAGCAAGTACCAAGATATCGTCCAAATAAGGAAATACCACAATACCCTGTTCTCTGATTACAGACAGAAGGGCACCGAGAATCTTTGTGAAAATTCTCGGAGCTGTAGCAAGGCCAAACGGTAGAGCCACAAAAATCGTAATGCTTGTCTAGAAAAGAGAATCTCAGGAACTGAAAATGATCTGGATGAATCGGAATATGCAGATATGCATCCTGTAAATCTATTGTGGACATATAATTCCCTTGCTGAACAAAAGGCAATATAGTCCTTACAGTTACCATCTTGAACGTTGGTATCCTTACATAACGATTCAATAATTTTAGATCCAGAACTGGTCTGAAGGAATTCTCCTTCTTTGGTACAATGAAGAGATTTGAATAAAACCCCATCCCCTGTTCCGGAACTGGAACTGGCATAATTACTCCAGCCAACTCTAGATCTGAAACACAATTCAGAAATGCTTGAGCTTTCACTGGATTTACTGGGACACGGGAAAGAAAAAATCTCTTTGCAGGAGGTCTCATCTTGAAACCAATTCTGTACCCTTCTGAAACAATGCTCTGAATCCAAAGATTGTGAACAGAATTGATCCAAATTTCTTTGAAAAAACGTAACCTGCCCCCTACCAGCTGAACTGGAATGAGGGCCGTACCTTCATGTGAACTTAGAAGCAGGCTTTGCCTTTCTAGCAGGCTTGGATTTATTCCAGACTGGAGATGGTTTCCAAACTGATACTGCTCCTGAGGACGAAGGATCAGGCTTTTGTTCTTTGTTGAAACGAAAGGAACGAAAACGATTGTTAGCCCTGTTTTTACCTTTAGATTTTTTATCCTGTGGTAAAAAAGTTCCTTTCCCACCAGTAACAGTTGAAATAATAGAATCCAACTGAGAACCAAATAATTTGTTTCCCTGGAAAGAAATGGAAAGTAGAGTTGATTTAGAAGCCATATCAGCATTCCAAGTCTTAAGCCATAAAGCTCTTCTGGCTAAGATAGCTAGAGACATAAACCTAACATCAACTCTAATAATATCAAAAATGGCATCACAGATAAAATTATTAGCATGCTGAAGAAGAATAATAATATCATGAGAATCACGATTTGCTACTTGTTGCGCTAGGGTTTCCAACCAAAAAGTTGAAGCTGCAGCAACATCAGCCAATGATATAGCAGGTCTAAGAAGATTACCTGAACACAGATAAGCTTTTCTTAGAAAGGATTCAATTTTTCTATCTAAAGGATCCTTAAACGAGGTACCATCTGACGTAGGAATGGTAGTACGTTTAGCAAGGGTAGAAATAGCCCCATCAACTTTAGGGATTTTGTCCCAAAATTCTAACCTGTCAGGCGGAACAGGATATAATTGCTTAAAACGTTTAGAAGGAGTAAATGAATTACCCAATTTATCCCATTCTTTGGAAATCACTGCAGAAATAGCATTAGGAACAGGAAAAACTTCTCGAATAACCGCAGGAGCTTTAAAAACCTTATCCAAACGTATAGAATTAGTATCAAGAGGACTAGAATCCTCTATTTCTAAAGCAATTAGTACTTCTTTAAGTAAAGAGCGAATAAATTCCATCTTAAATAAATATGAAGATTTATCAGCATCAATCTCTGAGATAGAATCCTCTGAACCAGAAGAGTCCAAAGAATCAGAATGATGGTGTTCATTTAAAAATTCATCTGTAGAGAGAGAAGATTTAAAAGACTTTTTACGTTTACTAGAAGGAGAAATAACAGACAAAGCCTTCTTTATGGATTCAGAAACAAAATCTCTTATGTTATCAGGAACATTCTGCACCTTAGATGTTGAGGGAACTGCAACAGGCAATGGTACATTACTAAAGGAAATATTATCTGCTTTAACAAGTTTGTCATGACAATTATTACAAACAACAGCTGGAGGAATAGCTACCAAAAATTTACAGCAGATACACTTAGCTTTGGTAGATCCAGCAGGCAGTGATTTTCCTGTAGTATCTTCTGGCTCAGATGCAACGTGAGACATCTTGCAATATGTAAGAGAAAAAACAACATATAAAGCAAAATAGATCAAATTAATTATAAGACAGTTTCAGGAATGGGAAAGAATGCCAAATATCAAGCTTCTAGCAACTAGAAGCAATTGAAAAATGAGACTGAAATAATGTGGAGACAAAAGCGACGCCCATATTTTTTAGCGCCAAAATGCTTTTGGCGCCAAAAATGACGCCACATCCGGAACGCCGACATTTTTGGCGCAAAATAACGTCAAAAAATGACGTAACTTCCGGCGACACGTATGACGCCGGAAACGGAAAAGAATTTTTGCGCCAAAAAAGTCCGCGCCAAGAATGACGCAATAAAATGAAGCATTTTCAGCCCCCGCGAGCCTAACAGCCCACAGGGAAAAAAGTCAAATTTTTGAGGTAAGAAAAAATATGATAATTCAATGCATAATCCCAAATATGAAACTGACTGTCTGAAAATAAGGAAAGTTGAACATTCTGAGTCAAGGCAAATAAATGTTTGAAAACATATATTTAGAACTTTATAAATAAAGTGCCCAACCATAGCTTAGAGTGTCACAGAAAATAAGACTTACTTACCCCAGGACACTCATCTACATGTTTGTAGAAAGCCAAACCAGTACTGAAACGAGAATCAGTAGAGGTAATGGTAAATATAAGAGTATATCGTCGATCTGAAAAGGGAGGTAAGAGATGAATCTCTACGACCGATAACAGAGAACCTTATGAAATAGACCCCGTAGAAGGAGATCACTGCATTCAATAGGCAATACTCTCTTCACATCCCTCTGACATTCACTGCACGCTGAGAGGAAAACCGGGCTCCAACTTGCTGCGGAGCGCATATCAACGTAGAATCTAGCACAAACTTACTTCACCACCTCCCTTGGAGGCAAAGTTTGTAAAACTGATTTGTGGGTGTGGTGAGGGGTGTATTTATAGGCATTTTAAGGTTTGGGAAACTTTGCCCCTCCTGGTAGGAATGTATATCCCATACGTCACTAGCTCATGGACTCTTGTTAATTACATGAAAGAAACATAAGTGTAAACAGGCACTGCATAGTATTTATCCAATCTACACAATTTCTCTGGGACCATAATGGTGTCAGAGCAGCTAAAACCTCCCTGAGCAACACGCGGAGGTGTTCAAGCTTAAATTTCAATGTAGACATATCAGAATCAGGTTGAATTATCTTCCCTGAGTCAGAAAAATCACCCACTGATAGAAGCTCTCGTTCCTCAGCTTCTGCATATTGTGAGGGGATATCAGACATAGCTACTAAAGCGTCAGAGTGCTCTGTATTTTTCCTAGCCCCAGAGCTGTCTCGCTTTCCTTGTAACCCTGGTAGTTTGGACAATACCGCTGTAAGGGTATGATCCATAACTGCCGCCATGTCTTGTAAGGTAAACGCTATGGGCGCGCTAGATGTACTGGGCGCCTCTAGAGCGGGCGTCCCTTGAGCGGGAGTCATAGGTTCTGACACGTGGGGAGAGTTAGTCGGCATAACTTCCCCCTTGTCAGTTTCCTCTGGTGATAAATCTTTTAAAGCCAGAATATGATCTTTATAACTTATAGTAAGATCAGTGCATTTGGTACACATTCTAAGAGGGGGTTCCACAATGGCTTCTAAACATAATGAACAATGAGTTTCCTCTATGTCAGACATGTTTAAACAGACTAGTAATGAGACCAGCAAGCTTGGAAAACACTTTAATAACTGTGAACAAGCAAAAAATAAAAACGGTACTGTGCCTTTAAGAGAAAAACACAATCACAGAAACTGCAAAACAGTGAAAAAAGCAGTAAATTTTACGAAATTTTTACAGTGTGTATAATAGACTGAAATAGCATTGCACCCACTTGCAAATGGATGATTAACCCCTTAGTTTCAAAACCGGATCAAAAAAACTATATAAACTTTTTTAAACAGTCACAACCAACTGCCACAGCTCTACTGTGGCTCCTACCTGCCCATACAACGACTTTGGAAGGCACAAAAACCCTTTAGAGAGGTCCTATATGTTCAGGGGACTCCTTCAGGGAAGCTGGATGTCTCAAGCTGCAAAAACTACTGCGCAATTTAATTTAGGCACGAAATTAGGCCCCTCCCAACCTGTACTCACAGTGAGAGGGCCTTAAAAAACTATCCCTAGGCAAAATCTAGTCAGCCATGTGGAAAAACTGGGCCCCAGAATAAAGTTTTATCACCATTTGTAATAAACGTTTATATACATCAAGCAAACGTTATATCTATTCAGTAATGAGAGTAAATAACAAAAATATTACCCTTTACAGCAAGCATGATACCAGTCGTTATTAAATCACTGTAATCAGGCTTACCTTAAATAAATCAGGTACTGTCAGCATTTTCTAGCTTATCATCTCTCTAGAAAAATTTAAAACTGCACATACCTCAGAGCAGGTAACCCTGCACGCTATTCCCCCAGCTGAAGTTACTCATCTCTTCAGTTATGTGTGAGAACAGCAGTGGATCTTAGTTACAAACCACTAAGATCATCAAAAACCTCAGGCAGACTCTTCTTCAACTTTCTGCCTGAGGCTAAGATAGTACAACTCCGGTACCATTTGAAAATAATAAACTTTGATTGAAGATAAACTACATTAATGCACCACATCTCTCTATTTACTACCCTTGTCGAGAGCTGCAAGAGAATGACTGGGAGGTGGCAGTTGGGGGAGGAGCTATATAGACAGCTCTGCTGTGGGTGATCCTCTTGCAGCTCCCTGTTGGGAAGGAGAATATCCCACAAGTAATGGATGAATCCGTGGACTGGATACACCTTACAAGAGAAAATCCTATTATTACATTATCTTGGTTCTTTTGGTATACGGTGTTGAACAGCATACTTAGGAAGGCTAAGGAGTGGCAATGCACTACTAAGAGCTAGCTAGTGATTGGTGACTATGCACATATGCCTTTTTTATCACTGGCTTGCCAGATGTGATCAGCTAGTTCACAGTAGTCCATTGCTGCTCTGGACCTGATTTAAACTATGTTTAACTCTTTAGCAGGTGTTAAACACATGGTTATAGACAAGCAATAGTGCAATAATACAATGATCTAAGACATAAGAGGATGTTCTTTTCACAATTTTATGTCCCTTTATCAATACTAGACAAACCAGTGGAAAAAAGAAACTAGAATATTAAAAATTACATTTTGGAAATATTTCTTCTGACTCGATTTTTTGAATACTCAATAGATGTATGATCTTTATAAACCGTACTAAACACACTGTGTTATCCCGCTACTCCAGAGAGAGGACTTGAAAAATAAGTTTAAAAGTAAGTTCAAATTTTATTTGTCAAAAAAGTTAAAAGTTTAAAAACAACAATCACAGGCCTGCAACAAGATGTTCAGGACTAAAATAGCCAAACATGTTTCGGGCCAAATCTTAGCCCTTGTTCACTGGCATAGTTTGTGTCCACACCTACTAGTACTATTTAAAGGTAAAGGATTAAAATAATTGCAGGCACCTGTATTCTATTAACCCCTTATGGGCGGGGACCTGTGTCAAAAATTTTTTGTTGAATAAGACTAATTAGAGCAAAAAAACTTTATATTTGAAATATTTGAATTATAATGCATACTAACATTGGAGACTTCACATTTGGAATAATTTGGAGCTAGCTAGTGATTGGTGACTATGCACATATGCCTTTTTTTATCACTGGCTTGCCAGATGTGATCAGCTAGTTCACAGTAGTCCATTGCTGCTCTGGACCTGGCTTAAACTATGTGTTTAACTCTTTAGCAGGTGTTAAACACATGGTTATAGACAAGCAATAGTGCAATAATACAATGATCTAAGACATAAGAGGATGTTCTTTTCACAATTTTATGTCCCTTTATCAATACTAGACAAACCAGTGGAAAAAAGAAACTAGAATATTAAAAATTACATTTTGGAAATATTTCTTCTGACTCGATTTTTTGAATACTCAATAGATGTATGATCTTTATAAACCGACTATTTATTATTGGGGGGTTCTTTCTGACTTCATTCAATACAGACTGGGCACAAAATTTGAATCATCCCATTTACTCATCAGTAAAAGCCCATCAGAAATGATCACATCCCCTTCCCATTTTAAAAGGACATTAAAGTTAAAATCAAACTTTCATGATTCAGAAAAAGCAATGTGGTTTTAAATAAATCAAATTTACTTATATTATCAAATTTACTTTGTTCTATTTTTACCCTTTGCTGAAAAGGGTACCTAGGTAGGTGTGTGCACATCTTATATATTGAAACAAATAATAAAATACCTGGACTTAGTCTAATCCTCTTAGTCTCTCAAAAAATTATACTGTGATCTCTCTACACAGTTGTAAATAAATCAGAGCAGAAAAAAGTTATTGAGTGGCACTAATAAAAAATGAGGATATATAATATAAAATATAAAAGGAAAAATATCTCCTAAATTGTCTATAGAAAAATCGGAGTCAGTTCAATAATTAAAAAAAAGGTTTATTAACCCTATATATAAAAGTATAATGCTTGTCTAAAATTAGCAAGAGAGTACCAAACAGAAATAAATAAATAAATAAATAAAAGATAGAATAAAAACCTAACGTTGTGGCCACAACATATATCTCTTAGAAGTGTATATAAAAGAACTAAGACAGTAATGTTAAACCGTTTATCATATAGAAATGGTTAAGGCTTAAAAATGAGCCTTCAGAGCATAGGATGGTATAATCTCTCAGGTTGGGCTTATAATATAGATTTACTATGACAAATATGTGGAGCTGTTTACCAACCTAAAAAGTTAATGCTTAGTAAGACCGTCTGAGCATAACGGAGTATAACCTTTAGGTTTTTATTCTAACTTTTCTTTATTTCTGTTTGGTACTCTCTTGCTAATTTTAGACAGGCATTATACTTTTATATATAGGGTTAATAAACTTTTTTTTAAATTATTGAACTCCGATTTTTCTATAGACAATTTAGGAGATATTTTTCCTTTTATATTTTATATTATATATCCTCAGCTTTCATTAGCGCCACTCAATAACTTTTTTCTGCTCTTTTTTCCATATCTTATATATTGTTACAAACACTATTGCCGTATTGTGCTCTTGACACATGCACGCTCTTGTTACTGCATAAGTATATTCTTCAACAAAGGATACCAAGAAAGAAGCAAAAAAGAAATACATTTAAGATGTTTTGCTTGCATGCCCTATCTAAATCATGAAGGTTTCATTTTGACTTTACTGTCACTTTAATATTTCATGTTAGTAACCTGTATGTTCCACACAATCTTTCTTCTGCCCACAGTACCTTGCTAGTAGGTCCAGGATTTTCTGTTGTGTATAGTCACAGCAAAGGGTGTGTTCTTCCACTAGTGTTGGGGTTAATGGGGGCCAGTGAGTAGACTTATTGTCCTCATTCTCACTTTTTGCACCAGAATTCTCAATCCATAATCTGATCTTTGGCCACGTGTGCCACAATGTGAGGTGGCGCCAAAGAATATCAGGATGAGAGGAATGTCCTGTAAAAAATAACAGCAGCAAAGTGATAAATAAGGAGAAAATAAATGTGAAAAGACAGAGATAGTGGAGTCTGTTGAATGGCCTGTTGGTTTTGTTATTAGTAACAGTTCTTACCCTGATCATCCCTCTGTGGTAAAACGATTGATTCCTGGATTTTTGAATCCCAGCCCTTAGCCCAGTGTAAAAGCAGGGTTTGTGACTCATCCCCCAAATCTGTTAAAGCTTCCTGTAAAATCGCCTGCTCCTTGGACACACGACGAACATTCCATGCTGGTCTGCAAGACACAGTATTCTTAATATGTCACTCAGACATCAGTCTGTAGCAACACAATATTAAGAAAATGCAGCAAAAAATGGAGCAAAATTTCTATTGACATTACCGCCGATGCTTCTGCTTCTTCTCAGTGATCTTGTTATTGGCAAAGTACAATTCCTCCACTCGGCACACAGTGCCGATCTCTTCCTGCTCATGCTCTGATAAATACCCCTTTGTCTCTAGGAGATCAACCTAATGAAAGGGAGGAGCACTATTAGAGGGACAGCTGAGAGGAGATATCAGAGCAGAGTTTTATGCACTCACCAGCATGGTCCGGATCCCCCGATCACATGTGTGTAAACAGATACGATGAAGTTCGCTAAATACAGAAAAACCCTAATAAATAAAAAATAAACATTTATAATGAACTCTTTGTTATAATTAATTATGAAAGGATCAGAGATATTCTCATTAAAAGTAATTTAATAACATTGATGCACTTAGAAACTATTTGGAGCATACGTTTTTAAAGAAAAAGACAATTACTTATATGAAAAAAACTTATGGTTCAAGAAAACACCCTGGTGGGCCTTAGGAACTTTTCAGAAATAAGTTTTGTTAAAAATGGTTTCATAGATTTGATGTACAAGATGCAAATTTTGTAAACAAGCAGAATGGTGTGAAAGTTTTTTTTTAAATGATAGAAAGTTCTGAACATGTATTTTAAGAAACCTAAAATTAAAAAGAAATTGCATCAATCATAAATTTACAAAAGTGTGAAGGGAAAGTAAACACCTTGTATTACAAGACATTTCTGTTTTCTTGCTATAGAATAACATATCAGCCAAGTCTAATGTCTTTAGAACAAATATTCATCCTTTTTACTGCAATTATTTTACAATACCCAAACTCCACCCACTCTTTGCCTTACTTGGAGAAGCTAATCTGGGCTTTAGTCTGCAGACAACAAGGCTAAACGCAGTCATAAAGTTAGTATAAAATATGCCGTTTTTATCAGATAAATGCAATTAGGAAACATATGTAGCAGAGTTAGCTTTGAGAAGTCAGCAGAACTAGAAATTGCTAAATTATCAGAGCTAAATTACATGAAAAGTGGGCAAAATAAATAGTGAACAATAGTAAAGAGTTGTTTCATTACACATAACTAAACATTTCATACAAAAGACTTAAAGGGACATAAAATCCAAATTTTTTTTCTCTCATGATTCATATAGAACATACACTTTTAAACTTTCCAATGTACTTCTATTGTCAAATTTTCTTTGTTTTCATGTTATCCTTTCTTGAAAATGTGCCTTTCTAAATATCTTAGAGAGACCTCACTATACTGGTGAGATTTCTTAGATAATCAAGCCAGAACTGAAAGGTTTAGAGCATCTGGCCATTAAAGGGACAGTCAACACTAACATTGGTATTGTTTAAAAAGATAGCTAAATGCCTTTACTACCAATTTCCCAGCTTTGTACAACCAACATTGATATATTAATATACTTTATAACATTTAAACCTCTAAATTTCCGCCTGTTTCTAAGCCACAATAGACAGCCTATTATCACATGCTTTTTTATTTGCTTTTCACAACAGGAGACTGCTAGTTCATGTGGGCCATATAGATAACATTGTGCTCACGCCCGTGGAGTTATTTATGAGTAATTGGCTAAAATGCAAGTCAATAGATAATAAATAAAAAGTCATGTAATCAGGGGGCTGTCAGAAGATGCTTAGATACAAGATAATCACAGCGGTAAAAAGTGTATCAATATAACAGTGTTGGCTGTGCAAAACTGGGGAATGGGTAATAAAGGGATTATCTATCTTTTTAAACAATAAAAACATGTTAGTTGACTGTCCCTTTAATGACTGAACAATTACTTTATTCTCTCAAGTACGGAATCACAGGTATTTGAGATAAAGTTACAATATTCTACCTGGGAAGTTATAAAAGCATAACATAGTTGTCTCTAGTCACTAAGAAAAGTATAGTTTGATAGGCACAAAATGTTAGAAATGTAAACTGAGCATCTGTACACACCATGTTCTGGAGAAGTTTACATGCGTCCTGTACACGTGTCTCCAAAAGGCTCTTGTAAACCAGACGCAAACCCTGTTGTTTAATCCATGTCAAGCTGGCAGTAGGGTGGTTCTGTAAACGAAGGAACGTCTGAGCCTCAGGAATACGATTTTCCAGGATGGCATCAGATATAATGTGCTGGGAGAAAAACAAACACAAATGAAGCATTTATAGGGAAGCTAAAAGCAAATGAAACAAAATCCAGTGTTGGTAGTGCTGGGAAATAAAAAGCAGCACCTCTCTCAGTTTGATGTAGTGTGTGCAAGATAAACTAAAACATACGGTCCTCATAAAGGTGGCTTGGGATAATGTGGTTTACTAAGATGGTCTACGTGACAGTCTGTCCAGGAATTGAATTAATCCCCCACCTCCACCAGAAAGAGGGCAGGGAGTATCTGGCAAATCTACTATTATTGAGCTGTATAAAATAAGAGCACTGCACCATTTGTTTGGGGTGCATGGAAAGCTGCGTAAAACCTTACCCCACAGATTTTGAGGATCTTCCATTGTTATGAGTGTTTTATACAATTAAGTAATTGGGGTATCATATGTAGGTATGCTGGTAAAAAAATTTTTTGTTGATTTAGAGAGGCAGTTATGGTTATGATTCAGACAGAGCATACAATAAAAAAAACAATGTAATTGTATTCTTTGTCTTGCTTGGTATTCTTCATTGAAGAGCATATGTAGGTAGGTAGGTACAGCAATAGCATGCACAAGTCTAGAGCACTATATGACTGTAGTTTTGAAACAATGCTCTTAACAAGGTTATAAATTGTTGCTGCCATTTAGTGCTCAAAAGTGTATGAATCAACCACCCATTATCTAATATGCTAAAACAAATCACTGCTGAACCTTCTCATTTAGAAAATAAGATCTTGACCTATTGTTAAAAAGGGTATAACTTCGCTGTCAGGAGTTTAAAGGGACAGGAAACCCCAAAATTTTATTTCATGACACAGATAGAACATACAATTTTAAACAACTTTCCAATTTATTTCTATTATCAAATTTGCGACATTCTATTGTAATTATTTGCTGAAGAAACAGCATTGCACTAATGGCAGCTAGCTGAACTCATCTAGTTAGCCAATCACAAGAGACAAGTGTGTGTAGGCACCAATCAGCAGTTAGCTTCCACTTGTTAAAAGGACACTGAACCCAAATGTTTTCTTTCGTGATTCAGATAGAGCATGCAATTTTAAGCAACTTTCTAATTTACTCCTATTATCAACTTTTCTTTGTTCTCTTGCTATCTTTATTTGAAAGAGAAGACATCTAAGCTTTTTTTTGGTTCAGATCTGTGGACAGCATTTTTTTATTGGTGGATGAATTTATCCACCGATCAGCAAGAACAACCCAGGTTGTTCACCAAAAATGGGCTGGCATCTAAACTTAAATTATTGCATTTCAAATAAAGATACCAAGAGAATGAATTAAATTTGATAATAGGAGTAAATTAGAAAGTTGCTTAAAATTGTATGCTCTATCTGAATCACAAAAGAAAATTTTTGGGTTCAGTGTCCTTTTAAGGATATGTGCGTATTCTTTTTCAACAAGGTATACCAAGAGAACTAAACACATTTGAAAATGGAAGTGAATTTAAACGTGACTTAAAATTACTTGCTCTATTTGAATCTTGCAGGTT
Source organism: Bombina bombina (assembly GCF_027579735.1). NCBI lineage: Eukaryota > Metazoa > Chordata > Amphibia > Anura > Bombinatoridae > Bombina > Bombina bombina. The sequence continues at coordinate 895,556,375 of NC_069504.1, forward strand.
TCATTTTGACTTTCCTATCCCTTTAACTATTTACCTTGTTGCTTTTAATAAATATTATCAACATTCTACTTCAATCGATGCTGAATGTTTAGTGCAATAAAGTTTTGTGCTGCAGAGCCGATGAGTTAGGCCAGCATTCCCCCCCAGCGAGATCGTTTGTTCCTGAGATTGGAGTGTTCCTCCTAAGACCGGAGCAACAGTGAGCTGGTCCACTGCTAACAGCCCAGCCTGTTTATAGTAGCACTAACAAGTGCTGCTCTCTATGTGAATACATTTTTGCTGATTATGCTACATTCTATATGTGGTTCACACTGTGTGGCAACTTCTTACTGTTTCTTTTTAGGGTTTTTGGTATTGGCTTCGGATTTGAAGAAAAGGAAGAACTGTGTATACTGACTGTAGACACTCGGTGACCCCAATTTGGACACGTTGTGCACTTTTTAGCACCTCTTACCTTCTTTAGTTTATGGGAGTTTGGTTTAAAAGTAGCATTATCTATGCTGTTTCTAATTGGTCTATTGAATAACTGCATTAGATTGAGAGTATTTACTTACTGTGATTTTTTTTTTAAATATCAATGAGTACACCTAACAGTTTAGAAGCAAAGGGCCATATGGGTCTAGCCATTAAATGCCATGATCCCGGAAATGGGAACATGAAACAGATTCCTAGCAGAGGCAGTAGATAGTATTTAGTTATTTATTTAAATAAAAAATATAAAAAGATTTTAAAAACAAAGGGATTTACAAGACAGCACAGTAAAAAAACAGTGCCAAACTTCACTTTACATGCAGTAAATCTGTAGAGGCAAAGTGCGACCAAAAACTTTCTGTGTTCATCTTTCTGAAAAACATGTTTTTTGTATAAAATAGTGCTACTACACTGAAGCAGTTAATATACATTTCTTAAACAACTGCAGTATATGTAGTGGCAGTCACTCACCTCCACAGACATATTTTTCCACCTGTGGTTTCCTCTCAGAACTATTTCAAAGGGAGAGGCTGTAGGGATCTCTACAGCCTGTGGCTGCTGTACAAATTTTTTCATGAAGGGACGCAATTCCGTGATATAACCCGTCAGAATCCCAACACTATGACGCAGTGAGGAATCTGTTTCTGCAGAAAAAGGAGAGATTAGGAATCATGAATATAAGCAGTAACTGACACAGGCAAAACTTTGTCATTATTATGTGCACTGAAGATATTGTGGGAGTATGAATTGGCACAATGAGTGTAGTTAAACTTAAAGGGATACTAAACCCAATTTTTTTTTATTTTATGATTCAGAGCATCCAATTTTAAGCAACTTTCTAAATTACTCCTATTATCAAATTTTCTCCGTTCTCTTGCTATCTTTATTTTAGGTTTCAGCACCCTGGATAGCGCTTGCTTATTGGTGGCTACATTTAGCCACCAATAAACAAGTGTTACCCAGGTCTTGAACCAAAAATGGGCCAGCTCCTAAGATTTACAATTCGTAAATTAGAAAGTTGTTTAAAATCGCATGCTCTATCTGAATCATTAAAGAAAAAAAATGGGTTTAGTATCCCTTTAAGTGAAAGTCAATCCAATTAAAAGGACAACTGCTGAGTTTGTCTAATCAGGGTTGTGCTGATTAATCTGAAACCTAATTTTAATTTGCATAGAAGTTCATGTCACTAATGTCCCTAGCAGAGAGGAAAGTCACTGACTTTAAAACAAAGCTAATAATAAAATGTCACATAACATAGAAGGCTGCCTGGTTCTAAGCATATTCTTGCAGACATACAATAAACACAGTTTGTGTTATTTAATGGTTTCTGATAGTTGAGAGTCTTTTCTAATGAGATAGCTTTTTCCCTCTATGATTACCTTGTATCTAAGCCTCTGCAGACTGTCCCCTTATTTCAGTTCTTTTGACAGACTTGCATTTTAGCCAATCAGTGCCCTCTCTTATGTAACTCCACGGGTCATTAGCACAATGTTATCTATATGGCACACATGAACTAAAGCCCTCTACCTGTGAAAAACTGTCAAATGCATTGATATAAGAGGTGGCCTTCAAGGGCTTAGATATTAGCATATGACCCATCTAGGTTTAGCTTTCAACATTGAATACCAAGAGAACAAAGCAAATTTGATAATATAAGTGAATTGGAATGTTGTTTAAAATTGCATGCCCTATCTGAATCATGAAAGTTTAATTTTGACTAGACTGTCCCTTTAACTAACTTGCATGACTAGTGCCATGGTTAAATTCAAGGCTAAAAGGTTAACCTTTTCATGTGCTAGTCCCATGTCTAGGAAGGACACAGGAACCTACTGTTCCCATAGTCAGCGAAAATACTAATGTACAGTCTTCTCAGTAATGTATATCTGTTGTATGTCGCTAAATTCTTTCATCATCTCCATGCAAAACTGAGAAAGAGAGACACTTTGTGGTCTATAATTTGTAGTGAGAGAACTATGACGTGCCTTGCTGAGAAACTTCCCCATATATGACCATCACAGTTAACTTCTGTTTAGACCTGACAAGTCCAAGATGAGTCTACAGAAACAGTCTCACAATCATGGACTGATGCTACTACATTCCTGGGGAACATGAACTCCAAGACATAGGCCAAATAGAAATAGGAACAGAACAACTGTGAGTTAGGGTCTGCAAAAACAATAACTACAGCTGTAGGAATGTGGGGCAATAAACCCTCAGCAGGAGCAAATATTTATCTTACATTCATCTGTCTTTATAAATCTTCTGTACTTTCTTAAACTAATAAAATGTTAATCATTTGGAGCAGAATATCAATCAACAACTTTATTAAATTAAAGTGACAGTCTACACTAGAATTTTTATTGTTTAAAAAGATAGGTAATCCTTTTATTACCCATTCCCCAGTTTTGCATGACCAACACAGTTATATTAATATTCTTTTTACCTCTGTGATTACCTTGTATCTAAGCCTCTGCACACTGCTCCCAATCTAAGTTCTTTTTACAGACTTGCATTTAAGCCAATCTGTGCTGGCTCCTGGCTAACTCCACGGGCGTGAGCACAATGTTATCTATATGGCACATGTGAACTAACGCTCTCTAGCTGTGAAAAAACGGTCAAAATGCCCTGAGATGAGAGGCGGCCTTTAAGGGCTTAGAAATTGGCATATTAGCCTGCCTAGGTATAGCTTTAAACTAATAATACCAAGAGAACAAAGCAAATTGAATGATAAAAGTGAATTGGAAAGCTGTTTAAAATTGCGTGCCCTATCTAAATCATTAAAATGTTATTTTGACTTGACTGTCTCTTTAATAAACTAAACTGAAAATTGTAGGATAATGTGATGGCAACGGTCACTTAAAATGTCTCTGTAAACTTTAACAAACTCATGTTAAGATATAGACAGACAGATGGCTGAAAGCATAGCTAGCTAACGAATCCGTCTAAAGTGTCCTATCTTGGAAGTATATTAGAATGTAAAGCACAGTATTAGCACAAGCTAAACAATCCAGATGATGACTATGACACATACCTGATAGAAGGGAGCAAAGCTTTTGTAGCTGTTCATGCACAAAGTGCAGAGTCAGCTGCAGCAATTGTTCTGAGAAATGTTTACTTTGAGTCTCCTGGTCTGTATCTCGGATGTAGGATAAAAGCAGGTCGAGAGCAGGGAGAAGTTCTTGCACATCTTAAAAGAAAGTGTTAGTGGTGACAGTTATTAGAGAAGCTTAAAACAAAAGCAAATGTGAGAGACTACAAACACAGAGGGTTTGTATGTGAAGGTGCAGAAATAAGACAATGGGGTAAAGAACAATGGAAAAATAGAAGAATTTATTTATATATATATATATATATATATATATATATATATATATGAGATTCTAACAGTCTCTCTCTGTAAAAGCTTAGGTGAAACGCGTCAGATGACGCCATGGAGTCAGTGAGTGAGTCTGCTACTTCGAAACTGTAACGGCTAGATTTAGAGTTTTGTCGGTAAGGACCCGCGTAGCTAACGCTGGCTTTTTTCTGGCCGCACCTTTAAAATAACTCTGGTATTGAGAGTCCACAGAATGGCTGCGTTAGGCTCCAAAAAAGGAGCGTAGAGCATATTTAACGCCACTGCAACTCTCAATACCAGAGTTGCTTACGGACGCGGCCAGCCTCCAAAACGTGCTCGTGCACGATTCCCCCATAGGAAACAATGGGGCTGTTTGAGCTGAAAAAAAATCTAACACCTGCAAAAAAGCCGCGTTCAGCTCCTAACGCAGCCCCATTGTTTGCTATGGGGAAACACTTCCTACGTCTGCACCTAACACTCTAACATGTACCCCGAGTCTAAACACCCCTAACCTTACACTTATTAACCCCTATTCTGCCGCCCCCGCTATCGCTGACCCCTGCATATTATTATTAACCCCTACTCTGCCGCTCCGTAAACCGCCGCTACTTACATTATCCCTATGTACCCCTAATCTGCTGCCCCTAACACCGCCGACCCCTATATTATATTTATTAACCCCTAATCTGCCCCCCACAACGTCGCCTCCACCTGCCTACACTTATTAACCCCTAATCTGCCGACCGGACCTGAGCGCTACTATAATAAAGTTATTAACCCCTAATCCGCCTCACTAACCCTATAATAAATAGTATTAACCCCTAATCTGCCCTCCCTAACATCACCGACACCTAACTTCAATTATTAACCCCTAATCTGCCGACTGGAGCTCACCGCTATTCTAATAAATGTATTAACCCCTAAAGCTAAGTCTAACCCTAACACTTAAACCCCCCTAAGTTAAATATAATTTACATCTAACGAAATTAATTATCTCTTATTAAATAAATTATTCATATTTAAAGCTAAATACTTACCTGTAAAATAAATCCTAATATAGCTACACTATAAATTATAATTATATTATAGCTATTTTAGGATTAATATTTATTTTACAGGTAACTTTGTAATTATTTTAACCAGGTACAATAGCTATTAAATAGTTAATAACTATTTAATAGTTACCTAGTTAAAATAATAAAAAAATTACCTGTAAAATAAATCCTAACCTAAGTTACAATTAAACCTAACACTACACTATCATTAAATTAATTAAATAAAATATCTACAATTACCTACAATTAAACCTAACACTACACTATCAATACATTAATTAAATACAATATTTACAAATAACTACAATGACATAAACTAACTAAAGTACAAAAAATAAAAAAGAACTAAGTTACAAAAAATAAAAAAATATTTACAAACATAAGGAAAATCTTACAACAATTTTAAACTAATTACACCTACTCTAAGCCCCCTAATAAAATAACAAAGCCCCCCAAAATAAAAAATGCCCTACCCTATTCTAAATTACTAAAGTTCAAAGCTCTTTTACCTTACCAGCCCTGAACAGGGCCCTTTGCGGGGCATGCCCCAAAGAATTCAGCTCTTTTGCCTGTAAAAAAAAACCATACAATACCCCCCCCCCCAACATTACAACCCACCACCCACATACCCCTAATCTAACCCAAACCCCCCTTAAATAAACCTAACACTAAGCCCCTGAAGATCATCCTACCTTGTCTTCACCATACCAGGTTCACCGATCCGTCCTGGCTCCAAAATCTTCATCCAACCCAAGCGGGGGCTGGCGATCCATCATCCGGCGGCTGAAGAGGTCCAGAAGAGGCTCCAAAGTCTTCATCCTATCCGGGAAGAAGAGTAGATCCGGACCGGCAACCATCATCTTCCAAGCGGCATCTTCTATCTTCATCCGATGAGGACCGGCTCCATCCTGAAGACCTCCACCGCGGACCCATCTTCATCCGGCGATGTCCAACTGAAGAATGACGGTTCCTTTAAGGGACGTCATCCAAGATGGCGTCCCTCGAATTCCGATTGGCTGATAGGATTCTATCAGCCAATCGGAATTAAGGTAGGAATATTCTGATTGGCTGATGGAATCAGCCAATCAGAATCAAGTTCAATCCGAATATTCCTACCTTAATTCCGATTGGCTGATGGAATCCTATCAACCAATCGGAATTCGAGGGACGCCATCTTGGATGACGTCCCTTAAAGGAACCGTCATTCTTCAGTTGGACGTCGCCGGATGAAGATGGGTCCGCGGTGGAGGTCTTCAGGATGGAGCCGGTCCTCATCGGATGAAGATAGAAGATGCCGCTTGGAAGATGATGGTTGCCGGTCCGGATCTACTCTTCTTGCCGGATAGGATGAAGACTTTGGAGCCTCTTCTGGACCTCTTCAGCCGCCGGATGATGGATCGCCAGCCCCCGCTTGGGTTGGATGAAGATTTTGGAGCCAGGACGGATCAGTGAACCTGGTATGGTGAAGACAAGGTAGGATGATCTTCAGGGGCTTAGTGTTAGGTTTATTTAAGGGGGGGTTGGGTTAGATTAGGGGTATGTGGGTGGTGGGTTGTAATGTTGGGGGGGGTATTGTATGTTTTTTTTTACAGGCAAAAGAGCTGAATTCTTTGGGGCATGCCCCGCAAAGGGCCCTGTTCAGGGCTGGTAAGGTAAAAGAGCTTTGAACTTTAGTAATTTAGAATAGGGTAGGGCATTTTTTATTTTGGGGGGCTTTGTTATTTTATTAGGGGGCTTAGAGTAGGTGTAATTAGTTTAAAATTGTTGTAAGATTTTCCTTATGTTTGTAAATTTTTTATTTTTTTTTGTAACTTAGTTCTTTTTTATTTTTTGTACTTTAGTTAGTTTATGTCATTGTAGTTATTTGTAGGTATTGTATTTAATTAATGTATTGATAGTGTAGTGTTAGGTTTAATTGTAGGTAATTGTAGGTATTTTATTTAATTTATTTATTGATAGTGTAGTGTTAGGTTTAATTGTAACTTAGGTTAGGATTTATTTTACAGGTAATTTTGTAATTATTTTAACTATTTTAGCTATTAAATAGTTCTTAACTATTTAATAGCTATTGTACCTGGTTAAAATAAATACAAAGTTACCTGTAAAATAAATATTAATCCTAAAATAGCTATAATATAATTATAATTTATATTGTAGCTATATTAGGATTTATTTTACAGGTAAGTATTTAGCTTTAAATAGGAATAATTTATTTAATAAGAGTTAATTTATTTCGTTAGATTTAAATTATATTTAAGTTAGGGGGGGTGTTAGTGTTAGGGTTAGACTTAGCTTTAGGGGTTAATACATTTATTAGAATAGCGGTGAGCTCCAGTCGGCAGATTAGGGGTTAATGTTTGAAGTTAGGTGTCGGCGATGTTAGGGAGGGCAGATTAGGGGTTAATACTATTTATTATAGGGTTAGTGAGGCGGATTAGGGGTTAATAACTTTATTATGATAGCGGTGTGGTCCGCTCGGCAGATTAGGGGTTAATAAGTGTAGGCAGGTGGAGGCGACGTTGTGGGGGGCAGATTAGGGGTTAATAAATATAATATAGGGGTCGGCGGTGTTAGGGGCAGCAGATTAGGGGTACATAGCTATAATGTAGGTGGCGGCTCTTTGCGGTCGGCAGATTAGGGGTTAATTATTGTAGGTAGCTGGCTGCGACGTTGTGGGGGGCAGGTTAGGGGTTAATAAATATAATATAGGGGTCGGCGTTGTTAGGGGCAGCAGATTAGGGGTACATAAGGATAACGTAGATGGCGGTCGGCAGATTAGGGGTTAAAAAAATTAAATCGAGTGGCGGCGATGTGGGGGGGCCTCGGTTTAGGGGTACATAGGTAGTTTATGGGTGTTAGTGTACTTTAGAGTACAGTAGTTAAGAGCTTTATGAACCGGCGTTAGCCCAGAAAGCTCTTAACTACTGACTTTTTTCTGCGGCTGGAGTTTTGTCGTTAGATTTCTAACGCTCACTTCAGCCACGACTCTAAATACCGGAGTTAGAAAAAACAGAATTTATGTTTACCTGATAAATTTCTTTCTCCAACGGTGTGTCCGGTCCACGGCGTCATCCTTACTTGTGGGATATTCTCTTCCCCAACAGGAAATGGCAAAGAGCCCAGCAAAGCTGGTCACATGATCCCTCCTAGGCTCCGCCTACCCCAGTCATTCGACCGACGTTAAGGAGGAATATTTGCATAGGAGAAACCATATGGTACCGTGGTGACTGTAGTTAAAGAAAATAAAATATCAGACCTGATTAAAAAAACCAGGGCGGGCCGTGGACCGGACACACCGTTGGAGAAAGAAATTTATCAGGTAAACATAAATTCTGTTTTCTCCAACATAGGTGTGTCCGGTCCACGGCGTCATCCTTACTTGTGGGAACCAATACCAAAGCTTTAGGACACGGATGAAGGGAGGGAGCAAATCAGGTCACCTAAATGGAAGGCACCACGGCTTGCAAAACCTTTCTCCCAAAAATAGCCTCAGAAGAAGCAAAAGTATCAAACTTGTAAAATTTGGTAAAAGTGTGCAGTGAAGACCAAGTCGCTGCCCTACATATCTGATCAACAGAAGCCTCGTTCTTGAAGGCCCATGTGGAAGCCACAGCCCTAGTGGAATGAGCTGTGATTCTTTCGGGAGGCTGCCGTCCGGCAGTCTCGTAAGCCAATCTGATGATGCTTTTAATCCAAAAAGAGAGAGAGGTAGAAGTTGCTTTTTGACCTCTCCTTTTACCTGAATAAACAACAAACAAGGAAGATGTTTGTCTAAAATCCTTTGTAGCATCTAAATAGAATTTTAGAGCGCGAACAACATCCAAATTGTGCAACAAACGTTCCTTCTTTGAAACTGGTTTTGGACACAGAGAAGGTACGATAATCTCCTGGTTAATGTTTTTGTTAGAAACAACTTTTGGAAGAAAACCAGGTTTAGTACGTAAAACCACCTTATCTGCATGGAACACCAGATAAGGAGGAGAACACTGCAGAGCAGATAATTCTGAGACTCTTCTAGCAGAAGAAATCGCAACTAAAAACAAAACTTTCCAAGATAATAACTTAATATCAACGGAATGTAAGGGTTCAAACGGAACCCCCTGAAGAACTGAAAGAACTAAATTGAGACTCCAAGGAGGAGTCAAAGGTTTGTAAACAGGCTTGATTCTAACCAGAGCCTGAACAAAGGCTTGAACATCTGGCACAGCTGCCAGCTTTTTGTGAAGTAATACCGACAAGGCAGAAATCTGTCCCTTCAGGGAACTTGCCGATAATCCTTTTTCCAATCCTTCTTGAAGGAAGGATAGAATCCTAGGAATCTTAACCTTGTCCCAAGGGAATCCTTTAGATTCACACCAACAGATATATTTTTTCCAAATTTTGTGGTAAATCTTTCTAGTCACAGGCTTTCTGGCCTGAACAAGAGTATCGATCACAGAATCTGAGAACCCTCGCTTCGATAAAATCAAGCGTTCAATCTCCACGCAGTCAGCTGGAGTGAAACCAGATTCGGATGTTCGAATGGACCCTGAACAAGAAGGTCTCGTCTCAAAGGTAGCTTCCAAGGTGGAGCCGATGACATATTCACCAGATCTGCATACCAAGTCCTGCGTGGCCACGCAGGAGCTATCAAAATCACCGACGCCCTCTCCTGCTTGATCCTGGCTATCAGCCTGGGGATGAGAGGAAATGGCGGGAACACATAAGCTAGTTTGAAGGTCCAAGGTGCTACTAGTGCATCCACTAGAGCCGCCTTGGGATCCCTGGATCTGGCCCCGTAGCAAGGAACTTTGAAGTTCTGACGAGAGGCCATCAGATCCATGTCTGGAATGCCCCACAGGTGAGTGACTTGGGCAAAGATTTCCGGATGGAGTTCCCACTCCCCCGGATGCAATGTCTGACGACTCAGAAAATCCGCTTCCCAATTTTCCACTCCTGGGATGTGGATAGCAGACAGGTGGCAGGAGTGAGACTCCGCCCAAAGAATAATTTTGGTTACTTCTTCCATCGCTAGGGAACTCCTTGTTCCCCCCTGATGGTTGATGTACGCAACAGTCGTCATGTTGTCTGATTGAAACCGAATGAACCTGGTCCTCGCAAGCTGGGGCCAGGCCTGGAGCGCATTGAATATCGCTCTCAGTTCCAGAATATTTATCGGTAGAAGAGATTCTTCCCGAGACCAAAGACCCTGAGCTTTCAGGGATCCCCAGACCGCGCCCCAGCCTATCAGACTGGCGTCGGTCGTGACAATGACCCACTCTGGTCTGTGGAACATCATCCCTTGAGACAGATTGTCCAGGGACAGCCACCAACGGAGTGAGTCTCTGGTCCTCTGATTTACTTGTATCTTCGGAGACAAGTCTGTATAGTCCCCATTCCACTGACTGAGCATGCACAGTTGTAATGGTCTTAGATGAATGCGCGCAAAAGGAACTATGTCCATCGCCGCCACCATCAACCCGATCACTTCCATGCACTGAGCTATGGAAGGAAGAGGAACGGAATGAAGTATCCGACAAGAGTCCAGAAGCTTTGTTTTTCTGGCCTCTGTTAGAAAGATCCTCATTTCTAAGGAGTCTATAATTGTTCCCAAGAAGGGAACCCTTGTTGACGGGGATAGAGAACTCTTTTCCACGTTCACTTTCCAGCCGTGAGATCTGAGAAAGGCCAGGACAATGTCCGTGTGAGCCTTTGCTTGAGGAAGGGACGACGCTTGAATCAGAATGTCGTCCAGGTAAGGTACTACTGCAATGCCCCTTGGTCTTAGCACCGCTAGAAGGGACCCTAGTACCTTTGTGAAAATCCTTGGAGCAGTGGCTAATCCGAAAGGAAGCGCCACGAACTGGTAATGTTTGTCCAGGAATGCAAACCTTAGGAACCGATGATGTTCCTTGTGGATAGGAATATGTAGATACGCATCCTTTAAATCCACCGTGGTCATGAATTGACCTACCTGGATGGAAGGAAGGATAGTTCGAATGGTTTCCATCTTGAACGATGGGACCTTGAGAAATTTGTTTAAGATCTTGAGATCTAGGATTGGTCTGAACGTTCCCTCTTTTTTGGGAACTATGAACAGATTGGAGTAGAACCCCATCCCTTGTTCTCTTAATGGAACAGGATGAATCACTCCCATTTTTAACAGGTCTTCTACACAATGTAAGAACGCCTGTCTTTTTATGTGGTCTGAAGACAACTGCGACCTGTGGAACCTCCCCCTTGGGGGAAGTCCCTTGAATTCCAGAAGATAACCCTGGGAGACTATTTCTAGCGCCCAAGGATCCAGAACATCTCTTGCCCAAGCCTGAGCGAAGAGAGAGAGTCTGCCCCCCACCAGATCCGGTCCCGGATCGGGGGCCAATATTTCATGCTGTCTTGGTAGCAGTGGCAGGTTTCTTGGCCTGCTTTCCCTTGTTCCAGCCTTGCATTGGTCTCCAAGCTGGCTTGGCCTGAGAAGAATTACCCTCTTGCTTAGAGGACGTAGCACCTTGGGCTGGTCCGTTTTTACGAAAGGGACGAAAATTAGGTCTATTTTTTGCCTTGAAAGGCCGATCCTGAGGAAGGGCGTGGCCCTTACCCCCAGTGATATCAGAGATAATCTCTTTCAAGTCAGGACCAAACAACGTTTTCCCCTTGAAAGGAATGTTTAGTAGCTTGTTCTTGGAAGACGCATCAGCCGACCAAGATTTCAACCAAAGCGCTCTGCGCGCCACAATAGCAAACCCAGAGTTCTTAGCCGCTAACTTAGCCAATTGCAAAGAGGCGTCTAGAGTGAAAGAATTAGCCAATTTGAGAGCATTGATTCTGTCCATAATCTCCTCATAAGGAGGAGAGTCACTATCGAGCACCTTAAGCAGTTCATCAAACCAGAAATATGCGGCAGTAGTGACAGGGACAATGCATGAAATGGGTTGTAGAAGGTAACCCTGCTGAACAAACATCTTTTTAAGCAAACCTTCTAATTTTTTATCCATAGGATCTTTGAAAGCACAACTATCCTCTATGGGAATAGTGGTGCGTTTGTTTAAAGTAGAAACCGCTCCCTCGACCTTGGGGACTGACTGCCATAAGTCCTTTCTAGGGTCGACCATAGGAAACAATTTTTTAAATATGGGGGGAGGGACGAAAGGAATACCGGGCCTTTCCCATTCTTTATTAACAATGTCCGCCACCCGCTTGGGTATAGGAAAAGCTTCTGGGAGCCCCGGCACCTCTAAGAACTTGTCCATTTTACATAGTTTCTCTGGGATGACTAAATTTTCACAATCATCCAGAGTGGATAATACCTCCTTAAGCAAAATGCGGAGATGTTCCAATTTAAATTTAAATGTAATCACATCAGATTCAGCCTGCTGAGAAATGTTCCCTAAATCAGTAATTTCTCCCTCAGACAAAACCTCCCTGGCCCCCTCAGATTGGGTTAGGGGCCCTTCAGAGATATTAATATCAGCGTCGTCATGCTCTTCAGTAACTAAAACAGAGCAGCCACGCTTACGCTGACAAGGGTTCATTTTGGCTAAAATGTTTTTGACAGAATTATCCATTACAGCCGTTAATTGTTGCATAGTAAGGAGTATTGGCGCGCTAGATGTACTAGGGGCCTCCTGAGTGGGCAAGACTCGTGTAGACGAAGGAGGGAATGATGCAGTACCATGCTTACTCCCCTCACTTGAGGAATCATCTTGGGCATCATTGTCATTATCACATAAATCACATTTATTTAAATGAATAGGAATTCTGGCTTCCCCCACATTCAGAACACAGTCTATCTGGTAGCTCAGACATGTTAAACAGGCATAAACTTGATCAGAAAGTACAAAAAACGTTTTAAAATAAAACCGTTACTGTCACTTTAAATTTTAAACTGAACACACTTTATTACTGCAATTGCGAAAAAACATGAAGGAATTGTTCAAAATTCACCAAATTTTCACCACAGCGTCTTAAAGCTTTGAAAATATTGCACACCAATTTTGGAAGCTTTAACCCTTAAAATAACGGAACCGGAGCCGTTTTAAGCTTTAACCCCTTTACAGTCCCTGGTATCTGCTTTGCTGAGACCCAACCAAACCCAAAGGGGAATACGATACCAAATGACGCCTTCAGAAGTCCTTTATAAGTATCAGAGCTCCTCTCACATGCGACTGCATGCCATGCCTCTCAAAAACAAGTGCGCAACACCGGCGCGAAAATGAGACTCTGCCTATGCTTTGGGAAAGCCCCTAAAGAATAAGGTGTCTAAAACAGTGCCTGCCGATATTATTATATCAAAATACCCAGATAAAATGATTCCTCAAGGCTAAATATGTGTTAATAATCAATCGATTTAGCCCAGAAAAAGTCTACAGTTTAAATAAGCCCTTGTGAAGCCCTTATTTACAATCGTAATAAACATGGCTTACCGGATCCCATAGGGAAAATGACAGCTTCCAGCATTACATCGTCTTGTTAGAATGTGTCATACCTCAAGCAGTAAGAGACTGCACTCTGTTCCCCCAACTGAAGTTAATTGCTCTCAACAGTCCTGTGTGGAACAGCCAAAAAAACTCTAAGCCATCTCCGTGGAGATGTTGCCTGTACAACGGCAAAGAGAATGACTGGGGTAGGCGGAGCCTAGGAGGGATCATGTGACCAGCTTTGCTGGGCTCTTTGCCATTTCCTGTTGGGGAAGAGAATATCCCACAAGTAAGGATGACGCCGTGGACCGGACACACCTATGTTGGAGAAATCCCATTGAAAAGATAGGATACGCAATTGACGTAAGGGGATCTGCGCTATGGAAAAGTCGCGGCTGAAAAGTGAGCGTTAGACCCTTTTTTGAGTGACTCCAAATACCGGAGGTAGCCTAAAACCAGCGTTAGGAGCCTCTAACGCTGGTTTTCACGGCTACCGCCAAACTCCAAATCTAGGCCTTAGTTATTTACTACTTGTTTTTTTTGTTTTTGATTTTTTTTTACAAATGCAACAAATAAAGTTGTATGTCTTAACTCATCTCACTGTGGAACAACACTGAAAAAAGGATTGTTATTTACACAGTAACATTGGACTGGTATAAGCATATATACAAAGAGCTTCTCATGATATTTTAATATTTTTTATTATTCTGCTTGTTTGTGGAATGTGCTTTTTCAGCCGTTGTGGGTCAGGCTGTTGCGTATGGAGAAGCTAGTAGTGAACATTATGATATGTGTCCCTCATGGATTCATAGTAAGCAAGGCCTAAGAATATTTCTTAAGAAGTAAAGGGGCACCGAAGCCGGAAGCAGAAGAGAGGTAAATAGAAATGAGAAACAGTTGAGTAGGGTTTAAAGACAAAAATGGGAAATGTACAGGTTTGGTATTCAAAAGAGATGAGGATGACAAACCAGTGGATAAGGAAATGATTAAAATGTGAAGGCGCACAGATGAGAGTTGTAAGGGATACAAGGATGAGACAGAAACAATAGAAAGAATGAAGACAAAGACTGTTAGGGGAATGTGTGTAGGGCCCAAGAAACTCAGATGAAACAAGTGAGGATGCTTACGATGCAGATAGCTCTCTGATTGGATGCTACCACTTGAGTCCCTGGAGATTAAAGGGGTTAGAATACTTTCTTTGCTTTTTAAGAAAAAATTAACTGTATCCAACTGTCTGTTTTCTAAGCCAGCCTACAAGAAAAGAGAATACAAAACAATGATGAAGGGGAATGAATGTGAGAAGAGTACAGTAAAATAAGAGAAAAAGTAGGAAAGGATAGAAATGTTAAGAGAAGTTGTAACACAACAGAATGAAAAGGAAGAAGACTGAAAATACTATAGAAAAAAAAAGGGGTCCGATTTTTATGAGCTTGTAAATTTAACAACGGGTAGTAATGGCAAAACTATTTATTTTATTAAACTTTTTGTTTCATTTAACAAGAATATTTTAAAACATATTGGGCTTAATTACAAGTGAAGCGCAAAAATATTAGCGCTAAGACCTCTAAGCTTAAATCAACAGCACTCTTATTCTTGCGTTTATATTACAAGGTGAAAGTTAAAAATGTTTCTCTCAAACAAAAGCCTCAGATGTGCTAACATCTAGAGGTTGGATAGCGCTACAACTGCCTGTTCTGACTTTCACTCGAGCACCAAACTGAAGGTGCGCTAAGCCATGTGCGCTAAAGCCAAAAGGTGCGTTAGGAAATAAATAGCGTTGTTCTCCACTCAGAAGAAAACGTTATTTTTATCATCTATTTTTAATTTAAAGTGATATGGTACATGACATAGGCATGTGTGAAAAAATGCTGTAAAGTAAGAATGCTTTCAAAAATAGAAAGGTAATAGTCTTATCAATTAACAAAATGTAAAGTGAGTGAACAGAAGAAAAATGTAAATCAAATCATTATTTGGTGTGACCACCCTTTGACTTCAAAACATCATCAATTCTTCTAGGAACACTTGTGCAAAATCAGGGATTTTGTAGGCATATAGTTAAGTGCATGATTAAACAATTATACCAAACAGGTGCTAATGATCATACATTTAATATGTACGTTGAAACACAATCATTAACTGAAACAGTTGTGTAGAAGAAATAAAACTGGGTAAGAAACAGCCAAACTCTGCTAACAAGATGAGGTTGCTGAAGACGGTTTAATGGCAAAAGTTATACACTATGGTAATACTGAGTCCAGCAACAAGACGCAGAGTAGTTTTACTGCATCAGCAAGGTCTCTCTCCCAGGCAGAAATGTCAAGGCAGACAAGGGTTTCCAGCTCTTCTGAAGAAGCACAAAGAAAAAGCTAGTGTTGAGGACCTACAGGCAATGGTCTGCCAAAGAAACTTAGTGCAGCAGTTGAAAGACACAGAAGATGCCCAGCAGTGCCATCAGCTCAAAATTGTCAGGAAACCAGTAGGACCCTGGTACACTTATCTACAGTCCGGAAAAGTCTGGACAGAAGTGGTCTTAATAGAAAACTTACAGCCAAAAAGCCATACCTCTGATCTGGAAACAAGTCCAAGCAACTCAGCTGTGCATGAAAACACAGGAACTGCGGTTCAAAAAGATGGCAGCAGAACCTCTGGACTGATGAGTCAAAATTTGAAATATTTGGCTGTAGCAGAAGGCAGTTTCATTTTGTTTGCCGAAGGGTTGGAGAGCGGATAAGTGTCTGCAGGCAATAGTGAAGCATGGTGGAGGTTCCTTGCAAGTTTAGAGCTAAATTTCTGCAAATGGAGTGAGGGATTTAGTCAGAAATAATTGTCTCCTCAATGCTTTGTACAGGCAGATACTTATCCATCATGCAATAACATCAGGAAGACACCTGATTGGCCCCAAAATTATTCTGCAGCATGATGACGATCCTAAACATACAGCCAAAGACATAATAATATCCTAAATCATTTGAAAGGAATGCAGCATAACTGTAAAAAGCTGACTAGAAAATATAACCTGACCATCTTATTGTAGAAGAGGAAAATATTTACCTAAAAATTTCTTCGGCTCACTATAGTAAGTGTTCTGTGAACAGCTATCCTTCAGTTACAGTCAGCTGCATGTTGAAAAAAGCAAAACAACAACAGCCAATCAGGTAATTCAGTGCTGTAATTTTACTGTGATCTCATGAGATTTCAATGAAATTGTGTGAGATTTCATAGTAAACTTACTTAAACGAAGGAAAAAACATGACTAAGGCTGCATATGCCAGATGCACGCTCCCTTGCAAGTCCTAGGACTAGCATCCTGATTGACTGCTTAATGTTTACAATGGGGTGTGGCTACTAAAGAAATTTTGAGGCAAAATATCTTCCTATTTTACATAGAGATGATCACGTGATATTTTCTACTCAGCTTTTTACATATATACTGTATCTCTTTCAAGTGCTTCAACATTTTGGTATAATTTCCCTTTAAGCACTATCTTCAGCGTAAAAAGGAACTGGAAGTGATGGTATGCCCCCACAGAGTCTTGATCTCAACATGATTTAGTGTGTCTGGGATTACACGAAGAAACAGAAGCAACTGAGGCTGCCTAAATCCACAGACAAACTGTGGTTAGTTCTCCAAGATGTTTGGAACAACCTACCTGCTGCAACCTACTGTGTGCAAGTGTACCTAAAAGAATTGATGCTGTTTTGGTGGTCACACCATATATTGATTTGATTTAGATTTTTTACTGTTCACTCACATTGCATTTTGTTAAAAATAAACTAATAACAACATTTCTATTTTTTACATCTGCCTAAAACTTTGGCACAGTACTGTATATTTGTGCATATTTATATGTGTATTGATATATGTGTGTGTTTAGCACTACACATTCTCTGGTAATTCTGTTTTACCATTCACTAGTAATACCAGATTGTGTGCTATTCTGAGCATGGGCCTACAATATTGGTAGTGCACCCAGTGCTATCAATTTAAGAAAAAAACTGTGGTGCGTACACTTGTCCCTGACACTAACAGAGCTGATGAGAGTTGTACTTAGTAAGTGAGCAACTGGTACATGAGTATCGACTCAAGCAAATATGCCTTTTTTGTTGATTAAAAATCAATTAAACCAGCTTTTTATCTTTTACATGCAATAATTATTTTACTGCTACTGATACACACGTATGACTTTTTGAGTTTACTGTCCTTTTAAGCCCATATAGGTTTATAGTGTTATATCCAGCTATTGCACAGTGTACAGCTACAATACAATCTAGCCCTCATATTCTGGCAGCAGCTAAATGCCAATAGGCAAACATATGAACCAGACATGCATATATCAGATAGTGTGGTGAGATAGAAATTGCCTAATTACAATGACACATTACCTCCAATGCATGAATAGGTACAGAACAACGGCCCCAGTTATTTAGATGACATAGGGTGTCCGCAGTACTTGCGCTGCCATGAATCATCAGTCTAGTCAGGAACTCATTCTGGGATGCAGAAAACAGTACCAGGGAAAGGCCTTGATCTGATGGATGGAAATAAGCTTTCAGTTATCAATAATATACAATTAAGTAAAACCTGGTTTGTAGCGCACAAGCGACAATAAACTCTACCCACTGTCTACATTTGATATACAGCTACAATACCATATCAGTGAGACATAAAGAGCTGATGGTTTAGGAGTCCGTCTGCTCACCTGTAATTACGAGCATTGCGTCCTCCTGCATACAGTCCACACAAGAAGCCTTCCCCAAGTGATGGAAAGTGATTCTCTGGGTCTCCAGGTCCCATCGTATTACAGTGAGACCACTGTTCATTCCCCATGTACAAAACATAGCACTAAAAGGAGACACAGACCAGGTCTGCATATTTGCAGGACTATCTGTAAACTCCTGAAGAATCCTCACCCAGCCCTGCCCCACTGGTGATGCACTGAGACGCTCTCGCGAACGTTGTCTGGGGAGTGAGAAATAGGACATCTGAGACAGAATGGTGTCTACATCATTCCTGGTCCTCTGGTACAGTGATGTAAGTGTGGCATCCCAAGACCTTGAGAGGGAGAGAAATGTTCTATTTGACTAACAAAATCATTTTCTTATTGAACTGAGTGGGGAGGTTTTTTTAAACCATAATATTAAGTTAATTGATTTGATTCATTACTCCTAATACAGCATACAACTAAATTTGAATGCCTAAGCCCAGCCATAACATGCTAGGAAAACTGTTTGGATAGGAAAACAGAATTTATGTTTACCTGATAAATTACTTTCTCCAACGGTGTGTCCGGTCCACGGCGTCATCCTTACTTGTGGGATATTCTCTTCCCCAACAGGAAATGGCAAAGAGCCCAGCAAAGCTGGTCACATGATCCCTCCTAGGCTCCGCCTACCCCAGTCATTCGACCGACGTTAAGGAGGAATATTTGCATAGGAGAAACCATATGTTACCGTGGTGACTGTAGTTAAAGAAAATAAATTATCAGACCTGATTAAAAAAACCAGGGCGGGCCGTGGACCGGACACACCGTTGGAGAAAGTAATTTATCAGGTAAACATAAATTCTGTTTTCTCCAACATAGGTGTGTCCGGTCCACGGCGTCATCCTTACTTGTGGGAACCAATACCAAAGCTTTAGGACACGGATGAAGGGAGGGAGCAAATCAGGTCACCTAAATGGAAGGCACCACGGCTTGCAAAACCTTTCTCCCAAAAATAGCCTCAGAAGAAGCAAAAGTATCAAATTTGTAAAATTTAGAAAAAGTGTGCAGTGAAGACCAAGTCGCTGCCTTACATATCTGATCAACAGAAGCCTCGTTCTTGAAGGCCCATGTGGAAGCCACAGCCCTAGTGGAGTGAGCTGTGATTCTTTCAGGAGGCTGCCGTCCGGCAGTCTCATAAGCCAATCGGATAATGCTTTTAATCCAGAAGGAGAGAGAGGTAGAAGTTGCTTTTTGACCTCTCCGTTTACCAGAATAAACAACAAACAAAGACAAAGTTTGTCTGAAATCCTTAGTAGCTGCTAAGTAAAATTTGAGAGCACGAACTACATCCAAGTTGTGCAACAAACGTTCCTTCTTTGAAACTGGATTAGGACACAAAGAAGGCACAACTATCTCCTGGTTAATGTTTTTGTTAGAAACAACTTTTGGAAGAAAACCAGGTTTAGTACGCAAAACCACCTTATCTGCATGGAACACCAGATAAGGAGAAGAACACTGCAGAGCAGATATTCTGAAACTCTTCTAGCAGAAGAAATTGCAACCAAAAACAAAACTTTCCAAGATAATAACTTAATATCAACGGAATGTAAGGGTTCAAACGGAACCCCCTGAAGAACTGAAAGAACTAGGTTGAGACTCCAAGGAGGAGTCAAAATTTTGTAAACAGGCTTGATTCTAACCAGAGCCTGAACAAAGGCTAGAACATCTGGCACAGCTGCCAGCTTTTTGTGAAGTAACACAGACAAGGCAGAAATCTGTCCCATCAAGGAACTTGCAGATAATCCTTTTTCCAATCCTTCTCGAAGGAAGGATAGACTCTTAGGAATCTTAACCTTGTCCCAAGGGAATCCTGCAGATTCACACCAACAGATATACCAAATTATGTGGTAATTTTTCTGGTTACAGGCTTTCAGGCCTGAACAAGAGTATTAATAACAGAATCTGAGAACCCTCGCTTTGATAAGATCAAGCGTTCAATCTCCAAGCAGTCAGCTGGAGTGGGTCGAACGGACCTAGAACAAGAAGGTCTCGTCTCAAAGGTAGCTTCCATGGTGGAGCCGATGACATATTCACCAGATCTGCATACCAAGTCCTGCGTGGCCACGCAGGAGCTATCAAAATCACCGACGCCCTCTCCTGATTGATCCTGGCTACCAGCCTGGGGATGAGAGGAAACGGCGGGAACACATAAGCTAGTTTGAAGGTCCAAGGTGCTACTAGTGCATCCACTAGAGCCGCCTTGGGATCCCTGGATCTGTACCCGTAGTAAGGAACTCTGAAGTTCTGACGAGAGGCCATCAGATCCATGTCTGGAATGCCCCACGGTTGAGTGACTTGGGCAAAGATTTCCGGATGGAGTTCCCACTCCCCCGGATGCAATGTCTGACGACTCAGAAAATCCGCTTCCCAATTTTCCACTCCTGGGATGTGGATAGCAGACAGGTGGCAGGAGTGAGACTCCGCCCATAGAATGATTTTGGTCACTTCTTCCATCGCTAGGGAACTCCTTGTTCCCCCCTGATGGTTGATGTATGAACTTGGCCCTCGCTAGCTGAGGCCAAGCTTTGAGAGCATTGAATATCGCTCTCAGTTCCAGAATATTTATCGGTAGAAGAGATTCTACCCGAGACCAAAGACCCTGAGCTTTCAGGGATCCCCAGACCGCGCCCCAGCCCATCAGACTGGCGTCGGTCGTGACAATGACCCACTCTGGTCTGCGGAAGGTCATCCCTTGTGACAGGTTGTCCAGGGACAGCCACCAACGGAATGAGTCTCTGGTCCTCTGATTTACTTGTATCTTCGGAGACAAGTCTGAATAGTCCCCATTCCACTGACTGAGCATGAACAGTTGTAATGGTCTTAGATGAATGCGCACAAAAGGAACTATGTCCATTGCCGCTACCATCAAACCTATCACTTCCATGCACTGCGCTATGGAAGGAAGAGGAACGGAATGAAGTATCCGACAAGAGTCTAGAAGTTTTGTTTTTCTGGCTTCTGTCAGAAAAATCCTCATTTCTAAGGAGTCTATTATAGTTCCCAAGAAGGGAACCCTCGTTGACGGAGATAGAGAACTCTTTTCCACGTTCACTTTCCATCCGTGAGATCTGAGAAAGGCCAGGACAATGTCCGTGTGAGCCTTTACTTGAGGAAGGGACGACGCTCGAATCAGAATGTCGTCCAAGTAAGGTACTACAGCAATGCCCCTTGGTCTTAGCACCGCCAGAAGGGACCCTAGTACCTATGAGAAAATCCTAGGAGCAGTGGCTAATCCGAAAGAAAACGCCACGAACTGGAAATGCTTGTCCAGGAATTCAAACCTTAGGAACCGATGATGTTCCTTGTGGATAGGAATATGTAGATACGCATCCTTGAAATCCACCTTGGTCATGAATTGACCTTCCTGGATGGAAGGAAGAAGTGTTCGAATGGTTTCCATCTTGAACGATGGAACCTTGAGAAACTTGTTCAAGATCTTGAGATCTAAGATTGGTCTGAACGTTCCCTCTTTTTTGGGAACTATGAACAGATTGGAGTAGAACCCCATCCCTTGTTCTCCTAATGGAACAGGATGAATCACTCCCATTTTTAGCAGGTCTTCTACCCAATGTAAGAATGCCTGTCTTCTTATGTGGTCTGAAGACAACTGAGACCTGTGGAACCTCCCCCTTGGAGGAAGCCCCTTGAACTCCAGAGAATAACCTTGGGAGACTATTTCTAGCGCCCAAGGATCCAGAACATCTCTTGCCCCAGCCTGAGCGAAGAGAGAGAGTCTGCCCCCCACCAGATCCGGTCCCGGATCGGGGGCCCGCATTTCATGCTGTCTTGGTAGCAGTGGCAGGTTTCCTGGCCTGCTTTCCTTTGTTCCAGCCTTGCATAGGTCTCCAGGCTGGATTGGCTTGAGAAGTATTACCTTCCTGCTTAGAGGACGTAGCCCTTGGGGCTGATCCGTTTCTGCGAAAGGGACGAAACTTAGGTTTATTTTTGGTCTTGAAAAGACCTATCCTGAGGAAGGGCGTGGCCCTTGCCCCCAGTGATATCAGAGATAATCTCTTTCAAGTCAGGGCCAAAGAGTGTTTTCCCCTTGAAAGGAATGTCAAGCAATTTGTTCTTGGAAGACGCATCCGCTGCCCAAGATTTTAACCAAAGCGCTCTGCGCCACAATAGCAAACCCAGAATTTTTTCGCCGCTAACCTAGCCAATTGCAAGGTGGCGTCTAGGGTGAAAGAATTAGCCAATTTAAGAGCACGAATTCTGTCCATAATCTCCTCATAAGAAGAAGAATTACTAATAATCGCCTTTCCTAGCTCATCAAACTAGAAACACGCGGCTGCAGTGACAGGGACAATGCATGCAATTGGTTGTAGAAGGGAACCTTGCTGAACAAACATCTTTAGCAGACCTTCTAATTTTTTATCCATAGGATCTTGGAAAGCACAACTATCTTCTATGGGTATAGTGGCGCGCTTGTGTAGAGTAGAAACCGCCCCCTCGACCTTGGGGACTGTCTGCCATCAGTCCTTTCTGGGGTCGACTATAGGAAAACAATTTTATAAATATGGGGGGAGGTACTAAAGGT